>NC_088384.1:64747500-65476250 GCF_037993035.2 Macaca fascicularis
TCTCCAACCACATTCATGATGTATCTTCTAGGGAAAGGAATTTGTCCAATGATGTGTTTTTAATACCTATTCAGAAGAAAGGGCTGAGAACTATCTGGGGAGGAATAAAAGCTGTAAACGTAAAGTGCTCTGAAAATGCTCCTAGCAGTAATATTAATGGTCACCCAACTCAAGGACTTAAAGTCAGGAATGGAAGGGAAATGGGAAGCTGGAGACTTTGACATTTGGGGGATGAAGGGGGGTCCACCACGAACTGAGCACTGATTATGAACTTGGCACCACGGGCACAATTAGGAAGAGGGTCTCAAACAGAAGCAAACGGAGCCCAGGGAGGTTAAATTATGTTCCGAAGGCCACACAGGCTTTGCAGGCAGGGCCAGACTGCTCCGACTGGCTCGGTCCCTCCTAGGAAGGACACCATGTTCTCTCAGTCCCCGTTACCATGTGGTCCTAAAGTGGATACATCATCATGCTGCTTTGGGAAGCCTCCACTCCACGTCTGGCAGGTAAACAACATCTGAAACTCCCATCCTGCAAACATGCAAAAGAGGGGAAGGGGAATTTGCTACTCCAGCTCTCGGAAGTTAGAGGAAATGAATGGAAGGTCATCGATGTTCATCACAGTTGCAAGGACAGCAATCCCCAAAACCGTGATTCTACATGGTTCTTTGTGTCTATAAAAAGACAGATCTTTGACATCTGAACATCGGGCCTTATAGGCAGAGGAGAGAGAAGCCCAGCCAGGTCTGCCTTAGGAGACACAGCTGGCAGGCAGGCTCCTGCTCCCTTCTCTTAGACAAGAAGGAGCAAAGAGGATGGAGGGTTGTAGGGATGGGAGGGCCGGTGGGAGAACTGAATGTGCAGGCCAAACTTGGAATGTCAGGGCATCTTCCAGAATGATGAGTATATATGTGTTTTTAAGAAGAAAAGATTTGTTGGGTGATGACTTTGGGGACCCCCAGGCTTAGGTTCCTCTACTCTCACCTGGCATCCCTGCTGTGGCCATGGGGAACAGTACCCTCAGCCAAAAAGCACTTGGCATTGATATAGAATTTTGATTTCTACTCTTGGGAGGCACCGTGTGCCAGGCCTGTGTGCGTGTAGGCCAGAGTGACACAAAGTCACTGCTCAGGGCAAGCCCCGAGCCCTGGGGGTGGGATATGTGCTTCCCTCACCTGTGCTCCCTGGGGATGCGCCTGGCCGGCATTCCACTTGGCTCCTCACAGGGTGCTGGCTGGTTGGAGCCCCTGCTGCTTGTGGCCGTGACCAGCCTAATGATGCTTCCCAGAGCTGACTTTTCCTCTTGCCAGCCTCAGCTTCCCCAAGGCCTCACTCCTGCTTTCCGAGGTCACCTGCCTGAGGCTGCACACACACACACACCCTTCTGGTTTCCAGCAGAGAGAACTGTCCTGTCTGTCTCCCCGAGGCTGCAGTGCTGTCCAGGCAGCCAATATTGGAGGAGCAGCATAGGGGAGGACTTTGGCTATTTCCTTCATTTTACTGTTCAAATCAGGGTTCTGGAGATCTCATGACTCAGATCACTTGTCACACACTCTCAAAAGCATCTTATTTTTTCTTGTGCTGAAACACTGATACAGCATTTACTTGAGGTGTGGGAGCATTTTCATCCTCATGGCCCCAGACATGGGTGAAAGGTTTGGAAATGCCAACTCATCTCTTGGCCTCAGTTTCTCTCCTTCATCAGAGGATAAACAAAACAAACAATCTCACAGACCATTGTGAAAAAGTTTGTTTTGGAGAGCATTTTGGAAGTGAATGATGTCGGAGATGCATTTTGGCGTCATTTCCTGTTATAGAAACGTGGGGTGGGAATAGATGTGACCAGAGTAGATGAGTATGCAGTGCTGAGCTCTTGACTTTGACCAGGAGTCCTCACGTTCTTTCACCTGCTCTGTGAAAGAAATCTGAACCTGTTTCACTTGCCCAGCCTCTTGATTTGGAATCTCAGTGCAAACCCCAACATCAACAAAGTTGCTATGGATTTTTATGATTATCTTAAGAATTTGTCTCAAGTGAGGCTCGAGTACTCTCAGGAGAAGGGGTGGGGATCCTGAGCTGCTCCCCTGCTGCTCTCTGTGAAGCACACGTCACCCTCTTCTCTCCTTTCCAGTCTCTGCATTGCAAATGCCTACTTCTCTAGTGCAAAGCCTACTTTCTTACAAGATCCAATATCTTCTTCCATGTAACTCTGGGCCAAAGGACTTACACTGACTTCCTCTTAAATAGGGGAGAGATGGCTGAGTTCCTATCACCCTTAAAGCACTCCTTCTTTACAGGAAATATTGACCTCTTCCACACCACACCACAATACCCTCCTGGACACAGCCTGAGATCTCAGGACAGTGGCCTGGCCACTACAAGGGTCCTGGGATGTCCGGGAAGGCTCTTTCCAGGCCCCGGCTCTTCTGCTCAGTTATTCCAATGAACACTTAATTCTGTGGGCTCATGTGGGCCGTCTGTGGTCAAATGTCAGCATTTGTGGTTGAGACTCCTCTTAGAGAGGCAGCTGGGAGCGGTAAGCCCCTTGTCCTGCTGAATGGGTAACAACAAGTTGGCAGGGACTGGGTAGGGGTGGGGGAGATTCTCCATTGAAATCTTAGATCAAAATGATGAGATTTAGATCATTTGTTCAACGTGGGTCTTCTAACAAGCATTTTTAGGGCTATCTCCAAGATTGGGTTGTTTCTCCCAGATCTTTAGTTCTAGGTTTCGCTTCCTCCCTCCCTTTGCCTTCTTTCTCACCTCCAGGGTTAGAGGGGTTTTCTGGGGTGCCTCCTGCCTCTTTGTCAGGCCTCAGGCTCCCAGCCTATGAGGCTCTGCTGGTGTTGATCACAATTTTTACTTTCTTCTACAAAATTCTCTGTATGTGCAGGGGTATTGGCAGATCTCCCAACCCCAGAGTATTTGTATAACCAATTCATTATGTAGGGTCTGATTTTTTTTTTCTTTCCTGATAAATAGAGAAATTTTTGTTTTGCTTAAAATGCTATTTGCCCAATGACTCTGCTTTATAGACTACCTCCAAGCAACGGGTCTACTTGTTATTTATGAGCAGTGTTATAAAAAATAATTAGAGATGAGGGGTGGATTCTGATGGCTTAGGGAAATTTCTGGGGTTATATAACTGACCATGCTAGTTATCCATGAGGTAGAGAAATACCAGGTGAGGTGTCCACTGGCCTAAATCTGCAGGATATTTTTCATATTTTTATGAAACTCCCAATTCACATTCTTTTGTTACTTAAGAGTTAGTTGGTCAAGGTATTGGTGATATCTCCACTCTCTGTTTTTAAAATTATTTACCAAATCCTTTCAGTCCTTCCTTCAATTTTGCAAAAATGAAAGCAATGTTCAGAATGTGGTCTGTCAATGAAATGGAAATAATAGGTATGGAATATCTTTAAAAAATACACCTAGTTTTCCATTCTCTCTGCCAGCGTCTTGTGAAGGCCCTTTATGAGAAGGAAAATCTCCACATTAGTTATTGTCAGCAACCTCCAGCATCAGCTTCCAGCACCTCCAGTGTTGTTAGAAACAGTTGGTGTCTACAGGGATCTGATAACATCCTCCTAGAAGGGTAGTTTGTACAAGCTTCTCCCCCTACAACAACCATTCATACTTTTTTTCTTTTCTCCCCCAGAGGTAGCATTTCTCTCTGTTACCCAGGGTGAAGTACAGTGGTTTGATCATAGCTTACTGCAGCCTTCAATTCTGAGACTCAAGCCATCCTCCAGCTTGGACCTCCTAAGTAGCTGGGACTATAGGCACTTGCTGCCATGCCTGGCTGAATATCTGTTTTTTTTGGTTTGTTTGTTTGTTTGAGATATTCCATACCTATTATTTCCATTTCATTGACAGACCACATTTTGAACATTGCTTTCATTTTTGAAAAATTGACTATACTTCGTCATGGAAATTATGTAATTTTTATACTTAAGACATTGGTGTTTCATATGTCTTGATCTACTGACTATAGAGTCTTGAATTTTCTGCTGGTCAAAATGGATTAGATGTTTTGTAAGAAAGTAAGAACTTAAAGTTTCCTGCCAACATAGTAAAAGTATTGAGAGTTTACAGTGGATTGATTGAGTAGATGGTCTCTGAACCTGCACATCCATCTGAACATTACAAAAAAAAGAGACCATGAGAAACTTGTACATACTTATGTGACACATTAGAAAACACGCAACATTTTTTTGACAAAAAAATAAAATATGGACTGCAGGAAGCCTCAGGTCTAACTTCCAGCTGACAGAACATACGGTTAACAGAGGAATCTATTAAATGGCACCATGTGGATGCCACCAGTGAGATCCACGTGGTGGGAAACTCTACAGGACATATTACCTTGTTTCTTCAACAAATAAGCACCAAGAAGAAAGAGAGAGAGAGAAAGAGAGAGAGAGAGAGAGAGAGAGAGAGAGAGAGAGAGAGAGAGAAAACTTACAGATGTAAAAGAGAGAAACACATGTTAGCCAAAGGTCATTGTGGATCATGTGTAGACCTTTGGATCTTGATTTTAATAGAGCAACTGTGCCTTACCCTCAAATAGTGTGAGAGAAATGGGGAACTTTGAACACTTATGTGCTATTCAGGAATTACTGTTAACTTTTTAGATGTATTAATGCTATATGGTCATACTTTTTTTTTTTTTCGAGATGGAGTCTCGCTCTGTCACCAGGCTGGAGTGTAGTGGCATGATCTCTGCTCACTGCAATCTCTGCCTCCCGGGTTCAAGCTATTCTCCTGCCTCAGTCTCCCGAGTGGCTGGGATTACAGGCGAATGCCACCACACCCAGCTAATTTTTGTATTTTTAATAGAGACAGGGTTTCACGATGTTGGCCAGGGTGGTCTCAATCTCCTGATCTCGTGATCCACCCACCTCAGCCTCGCAAATTGTACTTTTAAATGACTGTATCATTTAAATGTTGGAGAAGAATTCAAAAGATTAGTTAAGGAAGAAATGATTTCATATGTGGAATGAACTTGTAAATAAACCAGTGGGAGGACAAAGCGGGTTGAGTAGTGATGAATCAGGATTGGCATGGGCTGGTATTGTGGGTACTGTGTGATGTGATATACTATTATTTTAAATTTTTCCAAAATAAAAAAATGAGAAAATAGAGGCTCACCTTCATGAAGATATTTGCCCCAAATCTCTCTTCTTCTAGACTCTCCTCAATCTCCCTCCTCATGGTGACTGCTGACCTAGTTGAAGAAGTCCTCTGTACAGGATGCTTCTACTTCCTTGATACCATCCAGAGTCCCTTCTCATATCTCTACCATTTTGTTTGCTAAAATGGCACTGAAAAAAGTTGAACTCTGAATGACAAACCCAGTGGCCATCTCTCTAGTGACATCATCTGTGACTGTGGCAGTAGTGGATATGGTTGATCAGCCCCTCCTTCTTGAAGCTCTCTTGCCCCCACACTTCCATAATGCTGCGGTTGCTGGTTTTCTTCTGAAGCTGCAGTCACATCCTTAATGAACTGCCCAGCCTCCTTCCAGCAATGCACGGGGAGCAGCTGTGGGCCTAGGTTCAGCCCCATGCTCTTCTTTCTCTTGACTCCTCCATCTTGAGCACACAAACTTCCTCTGCTTTCTCTGCAGTCCTCATCTCTGTGTAGGAGGCACTCTGCATTTCCTGCCTTCCTCCCCTCTTCAGCTGCTCGCCAGACCTCCCTACCTGGAGGCCCCATCATCCCCTCAGACACAGCTCCTCGGGAGGCTGAGGCTGCAGTAAGCTGTGATGGTGTCCCTGCACTCCAGCCTAAGTGGCACATCAGGATCCTGTCAAAAAAGAAAAAAGGAAACAAAGAAAAAGACATTCTGAACTTATTTCTCCACTATCCTCCATTTGATCTCAAACTACTGTTTTAGTCTCCTTGCTCACCACACAAATCCCATGACGACCTCCTCGCTGACAACACCTTCCCTGAAGGTTCAGCAACTTTCCACTTCCATCCATCTGGCCGGCTAGCAGAGCCCTGCTTAGGTTACAAGACCTAGATCAGTGGAAGTCATAGATTGGGATTCTATTGTCACCATAGCTTATTTGACTTAGCTTGGCATGCAGTGAAAAGATGTCTGTGAACTAGCCAGTTCTCTAAGGTATGTGGCCTCAAACCAGCATTCAACCTCTCTTGTCTATTTTATTTTAACTATTTATTTATTTATTTTTTGAGATAGGCTCTCTCTTTATTGCCTAGGCTGGAGTGCAGTAGCGCAAACTCAACTCACTGCAAACTCCATCTCCCGGGCTCAAGCGATTCTCCCACCTTAGCCTCTTGCATAGGCAGGATAAGAGCCCTGGGCCACCATGTTGGGCTAATTTTTGTATTTTTTTGTAGAGACAGGGTTTCACCATGTTGCCCAGGCTTCTTGTCCATTTTTTAAATCCAAATAAACCCAACTCAATGCCCACTGTGCTGGATAAAGCTGGCACTGTGTCTGGACCACCGGGGCTTATGTCATTTTTAGGTGTCCACTTCAACTCATAACACAAAAGGGAGGAAAAAACCTAATTTCAAGTACTGTACTATGCTGTGTGACCTAGAGCACCTCCTTAACTTCTCTGGATCTATTTCGCAAAGTATAACATCAGGACATCAACATCCTCTTGCAGCTTGTTGGGATGACCAATTTAGTTAAAAAGGTGGTGCCCTTCACATCTTTCCTGGCACACAGCACGTTTTCAATAAATATTAACTGCTATTGTCATAATAGCTACTTGCTAAATATACGTATTCAGTCACATGAGTCAACTCAATTATCTGTTTTAAATTAATTTTATCTTTATTAAAATGTTATGGCTGAGGATATGGAATTATTTACTTGGAACAAGATGGAAATGTGTACATTTTATTTATTCTGTGTGTCTGTGTTTCTGCATGTATTTTTTTTTTTTATTAACAATGCATGGGAGGGGTACTGGTGGAAAATAAATTGGGAAGTTTATTAGCTTTGCCTCTCCCTCTGACTGTCCATCTCTCTGTGTCCCTCAATACAAGTCAATTTGTTCCATAATGGAGATGCCAAGATGGATCAGACACATTTCCTCACGTTCTGGAGTTTATATTATGGAGGGAAGATTTAGATACATAAACAGATAGTGTCAGTTTTGAAATGGACAGTGCTGTGCTAGAGGGGTGATCAGGTACCTGAGAAAACTAAAGGGAAGCATTTAGGTGAAGCTGGAGGGCCCAGCAAACTTGCCTTTGAGTTCTGAAGATGAAGCCCCTGTCAGGTGATGGGTGGCACTGAGCATGGCCCAGGTATATGAGTGGCAGCACCATGCAGGGATCCCAAGCAATTCAATAGCTCCAGCATCAGCCCTAATAGAAAACATGTGCTGACCACTTGCTGTGTACCAGTCACTATGCTGAATCCTTTACATGTTAGTTTTCTACTTACTCTTCACAAATGCCTCAGAAGAATTAGCATTTCCACTTTACAGAAGAGGGAGCTGAAGTGTGAGTTGCCTGCATGGCTTGCCTAAGGCAACATGACAGAGCCCAGCTTTTAAGCATCTCCTGGACTGTGTGTCAGGCTGAAGGAAGAGCCAGGGAGACAGGCTGTCTTCAGGAATTTGACTTCAGAGTGGGTGAGGGGTAAGGGTAGGCACAGTGAGGGAGGGAAGGTGAAGGGTGTGAGGCTGGGAGTATTGAGTGCAAATGCTTCTGTGTGGAGCATGGATGAAGGGCACTAGCATGGAGCGGGGAAATCAAGCAGCAGCCTTCTCAAGTGGTCCTGATAGTTTTCTGCCCTTCTTGGTCTTGAGTGCTCCTCCAGAGAGGGTCTGCAAGAAGCCATCAGAGGTGCCTGATCTGGTTTGACTGTGTCCCCACCCAAATCTTATCTTGAATTCCCACATGTTGTGGGAGAGACCCGGTGGGAGGTAATTGAATCATGGGGGCAAGTCTGTCCCATGCTGTTCTCATTACAATGAATAAGTCTCATGAGATCTAATGGTTTTAAAAATAGGAAATCCCCTGCACAAGCTCTCTCTCTTCTCCTGTCTGCCACCATGTGAGACGTGACTTTCACCTTCTGCCATGATTGTGAGGCGTCCCCAGCCCCATAGAACTGTAAGTCCATTAAACCTTTTTCTTCTCAATCTCAGGTGTGTCTTATCAGCAGCATGGAAACTGACTAATACAGTAAATTGGTACCAATAGAGTGGAATGTTGCTGAAAAGACACCCACAAATGTGGAAGTGACTTTAGAACTGGGTAACAGGCAGAGACTGAAACAGTTTGGAGGGCTCAGAAGAAGATAGAAAAATGTGGGAAAGTTTGGAACTTCCTAGAGACTTGTTGAATGACTTTGACAAAAGTGCTGAGAGTGATATGAAAAATAAGGTCCAGGCTGAGGTGGTCTCACACAGAGATAAGGAACTTGTTGGGAACTGGCACAAACGTGACTCTTGTTATGTTTTAGCAAAGAGACTGGTGGCATTTTGCCCCTGCCCTAGAGATATGTGGAACTTTGAACTTGAAAGAGATAGTTTAGGGTATCCGGTGGAAGAAATTTCTAAGCAGCAAAGCATTCAAGAGGTGACTTGGGTGTTGTTCAAAGCATTCAGTTTTATAAGTGAAGCAGAGCATTAAAGTTCAGAAAATTTGCAGTCTGACAATGTGATACAAAAGAAAATCCCATTTTCTGAGAAGAAATTCAAGCCACCTGCAGAAATTTGCATAAATAATGAGAAACCAAACATTAATCCTCAAGACAATGGGGAAAATGTCTCCAGGACATGTCAGAGGTTTTCACAGCAGCCCCTCATATCACAAGCCCAGAGGCCTAGGAGGATAAAGTAGTTTTGTGGGCCAGGCCCAGGGTCCCTGTGCTGTGTGCAGCCTAGGAACTTGGTGCCCTGCATCCCAGCTGCCCCAGCCATGGCTGAAAGGGGCCAACATAGAGCTCAGGCTGTAGCTTCAGAGGGTGCAAGCCTCAAGCCTAGGCAGCTTCCACCTGGTGTTGAGCCTGTGGGTGCACAGAAATCAAAAATTGAGCTTGGGAACCTCAATCAAAAATTGAGGTTTCAGAAGACGTATGGAAACGCTGTCCAGGGAGAAGTTTGCTGCAGGGGTGGGGCCCTCATGGAGAACCTCTGCTAGGGCAGAAGGGAAATGTGGGGTTGGAGCCCCCACAGAGTCTCTACTGGGGCACTGCCTAGTGGAGCTGTGAGAAGAGGACCACTGTCCTTCAGACCCCAGAATGGTAGCTCCGCTCACAGCTTGCACTGTGCACCCAGAAAAGCTGCAGGCACTCAGCGCCAGCCCATGAAAGCAGTCAGCAGCAAGGCTGTAACCTGAAAAACCACAGGGGTGGAGCTGCCCAAGACCATGAGAACCCACCTCCTGCATCAGTGTGACCTGAATGTGAGACATGAAGTCCACGGAGATCATTTTGGAGCTTTAAGCTTTGACTTCCTGTTGAATTTCAGACTTCCATGGAGCCTGTAGCCCCTTTGTTTTGGCCAATTTATCTCATTTGTAATGAGGGTCTGCAAGAAGAAATAAAGGTTTAATGAACTTACAGTTCCATGTGGCTGGGGACGATGCCTCATGGCATCCCCAGTGTATTTACCCAATGCCTGCATCCCCACTGTATCTAGGAAGTAACTAATCTGCTTTTGATTTTACAGGTTCATGGGTGGAAGGGACTTGTCTTGCTTAGATCAGACTCTGGACTGTGGATTTCAAAGTTAGTGCTGAAATGAGTTAAGACTTTCAGGGACTGCTGGAAAGGTATGATTAGTTTTGAAATGTGAGGATGTAAGATTTGGGAGGGGCCGGGGTGGAATGATATGGTTGGGTTGTGTCCCCATCCAAATTTCATCTTGAATTCCCATGTGTTGTGAGAGGGACTCAGTGGGAGGCAATTGAATCATGGGGCAAGTCTTTCCTGTGCTGTTCTTGTGATAATGAATAAGTCTTAGACAACTGATGGTTTAATAAGAGGAATTCCCCAGCACTAGCTCTCTTTCTTTTCTTGTCTGCTGCCACGTGAGATGTGCCTTTCACCTTCTGCCATGATTGTGAGGCATCCCCAGTCGCATGGAACTGTAACTCCATTAAACCTTTGTTTCTTCCCAGTCTCAGGTATGTCTTTATCAGCAGCATGAAAACAGACTAATATAGCACCTCTGCAGACAGCTATAGGACCAAGGATTGTAGACCCAAGTGCAGCAAGTAACCTCCCCTCTGGCTGAGCCTTGGACCATCCTGTGTCCTGCCTCTGCTCTACTTCTGGAACCTTCTATCTCACACCTGCCTGTCATTTCTTGTTAGGTGTGCACACTGTTCTTTTACTCCTGCCCCAGGGAAGTCTGCCTGAATTCTTCTTTTGTTGATCGCCTGGGCTGAGGATTAATGCTGCCACTGGCTGTGGGTATGTTTGGAACTTTCCCTGGAATCCAGGGACAAATACACTTGTTCAGTTTTTAATTTATTTTTAATTTTTACTTGTGCTCCTCCCCAGCCACACATATTTTCCTGTCATGAAGCTTTTCTTTAAGAAAGTTGCAAGTTGTGGGGAAAAGTGTCTGTGATGACTGGGAACTGATTTCCAAAGGCTAGCTGCAAACCATGACTGGGAAAGAAGCAGGATGGGCCCAGACTTTGCAGTGGCTGCTGTCCACCAGAATATTCAGGCTCAGAAGGGTCGTGGGGGGTCCCCAAGCCTGCTGAAAGATGAGGCACAGTCCTGACTCCACTCAACTTACCCCACCCGTGCTTCATTGCTCCCCAAAGCACTCACGACTCTGATATTTTGCTTCTATGTTTGCTTCTTATTTGTCTCCTGTCATTAGGATGAAATCTTCCAGAGAGCAATGGTTTCATCTGTCCTATTCACTGTTATAAATAGTGACTGGTACATAGTAGGCACTGAATAAATATTTGTTGAATCAATGCATGAATGAAACTTCGACAAGCATTTTGTCATTTTTTGCCAATTAAGTAATGAAAAGTCTCCTAGGCCATAACTAAATTTTCAGGATGTGGTGCCATGGCGGCTGGTGCCAGCACTGTCATAGGCTCTCCTCCTTCCACCCCCCCCCTCCCCCACTGGAACCACTTTCTTCCCTTTTCACATACACCCAACAGCCTGCAGGTTATTGTTGTCATCAGAGTGTTTTTCAACTTCAAGAATGCCCTTGATATTCATGAAAATCCTATTTGACTCACATAAAAGCACACCACTTGTTAAATGCCTGCAATGGGCTAGGAGCTTTGTATTCATTGCACTATTTAATTCTCCTAGGAATTCGAGAGTCAGGCTTTCTTCTTCCTCCTTAACAGATTAAAAAAAAGCTGAGGCTCCACAGCATTGAGATCCTTGTCCAAGGCCTTGAGGCTCAGGTAGAAAAGTCTCGATTTCAGCTCAAGTCTGCTTGACCCCAAGGGTTGTGCTGATTGTCCATGAGCCCTGGACCCACATGCACCTGCTGCCTTAGTCCTACGAGTGAGAACAGAAGGACAGGGACAAGTATCACCCAGCAAGCCCAGAGACTGCATGCACGGGCATCATGCTGCATAACATACCCTCGGGATCCCATCTGGGGTGAGCATGAGGAGGTTGATGGTGGGCAGGGTCCTCTATGTTTCCAAACTGTTAGGACAAATAATGAGTTTCAACCCTGAAAAACTGATGAAATTTTACAGATTTTTGACTTACTCATGGTTTGAACTCATAGTTTCAACACAACCTCCAAGAGACCTTTCACAAGCCACTACAATTATAAAAGTCTTTCTTACCCCAAAAAACCTAGTTGTCTCTCAAGGAAAGTGCCAGAAGAATGAGCAGAGTTCAGTGAAAGAATCAGGGACAAATGTTTAAGTAGGGAGTTGGAGTGGTTTTAAGGGATGAGCAAGAGATTTCTAGGTAAAGGAGAGAAGAGGAAGGATATTTCAGGCAGAGGAAAACCAGGGTGCAATCTTAGTCCTGAATTTCCTGCTTGTGCATCTCTTATGGAGTCTGGGTGGAAAGAGAGACTGTGTTTTTTCTGTCTTGCTTCCTGCTGTGTATGCATACTCAAGAGCAGTGCCTGGCACAAAGCGATCGCATGATAAATCCTTGTGATGTTGAACAAGCGGCATCCTCCATGCCCAGGAGTGACTGGCTGTAGAAGAGACACCTTTCTTGGTTCTCACACTGTCAGCCTTTTGCCACATCCTTTTGTTCTGTTTCTGCTCCCCACAACCCTTTAGAGGTTCTTTTTACTGCAATTAGAATAGTAGTCCTGGCCGGGCGCGGTGGCTCAAGCCTGTAATCCCAGCACTTTGGGAGGCCGAGACGGGCGGATCACGAGGTCAGGAGATCGAGACCATCCTGGCTAACACGGTGAAACCCCGTCTTTACTAAAAAAATACAAAAAACTAGCCGGGCGCGGTGGCGGGCGTCTGTAGTCCCAACTACTCGGGAGGCTGAGGCAGGAGAATGGCGTGAACCCGGGAGGCGGAGATTGCAGTGAGCTGAGATCCGGCCACTGCACTCCAGCCTGGGCGGCAGAGCGAGACTCCGTCTCAAAAAAAACAAAACAAAACAAAACAAAAAAAGAATAGTAGTCCTATAAATAATTTCCCCCACACCATGTCTGTGCTCACCACATTTATCCTGTCTATTACTGTAAACCTGATATTGTGAAAGAACAGTTAGAATACTTCCTTCCTGTGCTCAAAAACTATCAATGACTTCCTTCACCTAATGTGATGAGTACAAATGCCTCGTCTTGACTTCCGAGACTCATATGACCCACTGCTTCTTCAATTTCATAATTTACATCTTATCTCTGTAAGTTCTGTGTTCCAGGAAAACTGAACTATTTTCTGCTCCTAGAACATAATTCCTATTTCCTCATCTTCTTTTTTTCTATATAATTGAGGTGGAGTTTCACTCTTGTCATCTAGGCTGGAGTGCAATGGCGCGATCTCAGCTCACTGTAACCTCTGCCTCCCGAGTTCAAGTGATTCTCCTGCCTCAACCTCCCAAGTACCTGGGATTACAGTCACCCATCAACACAACACATCCAGCTAATTTTTGTATTTTTAGTAAAGATGAGGTTTTGCCATTTTGGCCAGGCTGATTTTGAATTCCTGACCTCAGGTGATCCACTTGCCTCAGCCTCCCAAAGTGCTGGGATTACAGGTGTGAGCCACTGCACCCGGCCTTTCCTCATCTTTTAAACCTTTTTTAAATATGGTTTCCAGGGCATGGAAGAGCATTTTCTCCCAAGTACACCTGTTGAGATCTATCTCTCATATAAAAGGACCTTGAACACCACAACCACTGAGGGGTTTTCTGATTAAGCCCTCCTAACATTTGGTATCTTATGAGACCTAACGTCTTCATCTTGGAATTTTATTCTCTGTCCCGTGTCTCTAGCCTGAAGCCTTGCATAGAGGAGGCAACCTAAGATATTTGTGGGATTGAACTAAGCACCATTTATGTGCCAAGTTCTCATCTAGACTCAGGGACTACAGCAAGGAAGACCTTCTGCGGATGATATCAGAGAAATCATGAGAAATCCTTTTGTAAATTCAGAAGTAGTAAGCATATGAGGTAGTAAAATGAGGTAGTATAAGATGATGATGATAGTGCTGATGATAATGCTGGTGATGGTGACGGAGATGATTGTGATAATGATGATGGTGATGGTGATTATGATAGTGATAATGGTGACAATGATGATGTTGGAGATGGTGATAAAAGTGATAATGGTGACAATGATGATGTTGGTGATGGTGATAATAGTGATAATGGTGACGATGGTGATGGTGATGGTGATGTTGATGATGATGAATGTGGAAAATGTTCATAATTACTCCTCCAGGTCTACTCTCCACCTTTCTCATCCTGCTCTGTCCGCTGGGAGGCTGAACCTTACGGACTGTATCAGCCAGACTCCTGTGCTCTTTGGTTTACTATTGGGTATAGCCAATAGAAACTATCAATGAAAAGTCAGAGATTGAAAGAAAAGAGAGTATGGGTTTTTATTTCCATAGCTCTCTCTTTGCTGTGCCTCAGTTTGCACTTGAACAATCTTGGCTCTTTTCAGCTAGTTCCTCTCCTATAGTTATAGCTCCTGCAAAAAACTAGTGACCACTTCTTGCCTATTTGGCCCAGGGTGGTAACAGCTCCCCTTTGTTGCCAATCCTAGTGTGTGTCACTAATAAGTTCCCTAAATCCTTTCTTTTTTTTTTTAATTAATTAATTAATTAATTTATTATTATTATACTTTAAGTTGTAGGTTACATGTGCATAACGTGCAGGTTTGTTACATATGTATACTTGTGCCATGTTGGTGTGCTGCACCCATCAACTCATCATTTACATCAGGTATAACTCCCAATGCAATCCCTCCCCCCTCCCCCCTCCCCATGATAAGCCCCGGTGTGTGATGTTCCCCTTCCTGAGTCCAAGTGATCTCATTGTTCAGTTCCCACCTATGAGTGAGAACATGCGGTGTTTGGTTTTCTGTTCTTGTGATAGTTTGCTAAGAATGATGGTTTCCAGCTGCATCCATGTCCCTACAAAGGACACAAACTCATCCTTTTTGATGGCTGCATAGTATTCCATGGTGCATATGTGCCACATTTTCTTAATCCAATCTGTCACTGATGGACCTTTGGGTTGATTCCAAGTCTTTGCTATTGTGAATAGTGCTGCAATAAACATACGTGTGCATGTGTCTTTATAGCAGCATAATTTATAATCCTTTGGGTATATACCCAGTAATGGGATGGCTGGGTCATATGGTACATCTAGTTCTAGATCCTTGAGGAATCGCCATACTGTTTTCCATAATGGTTGAACTAGTTTACAATCCCACCAACAGTGTAAAAGTGTTCCTATTTCTCTACATCCTCTCCAGCACCTGTTGTTTCCTGACTTTTTAATGATCGCCATTCTAACTGGTGTGAGATGGTATCTCATTGTGGTTTTGATTTGCATTTCTCTGATGGCCAGTGATGATGAGCATTTTTTCATGTGTCTGTTGGCTGTATGAATGTCTTCTTTTGAGAAATGTCTGTTCATATCCTTTGCCCACTTTTTGATGGGGTTGTTTGTTTTTTTCTTGTAAATTTGTTTGAGTTCTTTGTAGGTTCTGGATATTAGCCCTTTGTCAGATGAGTACTGGCAAACCAGATTCAGCAACACATCAAAAAGCTTATCCACCATGATCAAGTGGGCTTCATCTCTGGGATGCAAGGCTGGTTCAACATTCGCAAATCAATCAACATAATCCAGCATATAAACAGAACCAAAGACAAGAACCACATGATTATCTCAATAGATGCAGAAAAGGCTTTTGACAAAATTCAACAGCCCTTCATGCTAAAAACGCTCAATAAATTCGGTATTGATGGAACGTACCTCAAAATAATAACAGCTATTTATGACAAACCCACAGCCAATATCATACTGAATGGGCAAAAACTGGAAAAATTCCCTTTGAAAACTGGCACAAGACAGGGATGCCCTCTCTCACCACTCCTATTCAACATAGTGTTGGAAGTTCTGGCTAGGGCAGTTAGGCAAGAGAAAGAAATCAAGGGTATTCAGTTAGGAAAAGAAGAAGTCAAACTGTCCCTGTTTGCAGATGACATGATTGTATATTTAGAAAGCCCCATTGTCTCAGCCCAAAATCTCCTTAAGCTGATAAGCAACTTCAGCAAAGTCTCAGGATACAAAATTAATGTGCAAAAATCACAAGCATTCTTATACACCAGTAACAGACAAACACAGAGCCAAATCAGGAATGAACTTCCATTCATAATTGCTTCAAAGAGAATAAAATACCTAGGAATCCAACTTACAAGGGATGTAAAGGACCTCTTTAAGGAGAACTACAAACCACTGCTCAGTGAAATAAAAGAGGACACAAACAAATGGAAGAACATACCATGCTCATGGATAGGAAGAATCAATATCGTGAAAATGGCCATACTGCCCAAGGTAATTTATAGATTCAATGCCATCCCCATCAAGCTACCAATGAGTTTCTTCACAGAATTGGAAAAAACTGCTTTAAAGTTCATATGGAACCAAAAAAGAGCCCGCATCTCCAAGACAATCCTAAGTCAAAAGAACAAAGCTGGAGGCATCACGCTACCTGACTTCAAACTATACTACAAGGCTACAGTAACCAAAACAGCATGGTACTGGTACCAAAACAGAGATATAGACCAATGGAACAGAACAGAGTCCTCAGAAATAATACCACACATCTACAGCCATCTGATCTTTGACAAACCTGAGAGAAACAAGAAATGGGGAAAGGATTCCCTATTTAATAAATGGTGCTGGGAAAATTGGCTAGCCATAAGTAGAAAGCTGAAACTGGATCCTTTCCTTACTCCTTATACGAAAATTAATTCAAGATGGATTAGAGACTTAAATGTTAGACCTAATACCATAAAAATCCTAGAGGAAAACCTAGGTAGTACCATTCAGGACATAGGCATGGGCAAAGACTTCATGTCTAAAACATCAAAAGCAACGGCAGCAAAAGCCAAAATTGACAAATGGGATCTCATTAAATTAAAGAGCTTCTGCACAGCAAAAGAAACTACCATCAGAGTGAACAGGCAACCTACAGAATGGGAGAAAATTTTTGCAATCTACTCACCTAAATCCTTTCAAAAGCACTATGCAATTTCCCCTTTTCAGAGTATCATCTGTATTTCTTGCTGAGGTGCTGACAGATGCAGTGACTGATGATGACGGTGGTGGTGACAACGGTGGTGATGATTTTTCTTTCAGACGGGAGTCTGGGAATCCTAATGAGCAACTCTCTGCAGAGAAGCTACAGAATTGAGGCAGAGTTTAGCAAGGTGCTCATTGTCTTACTTACCTATTACTGTGTAATAAGTTGTTCCAAAACTTGTTAGCTTAAATCAATGTTAATGATTTATTATTTCTGATCCTTGTGTAGGTCAGAAATTTAACAGGGCACAGCAGGATGGCTTGTTTCTGCTCCACCATGTCTAGGACTTCCTCTGGAAGGTTTAAAGGCTAGAGGCTCATTCACTTACGTGTCTACCAGTTGACCCAGGCTGCAGGCTTGGGTCCAAGGGTGAGCATTCAGAGACAGAGAGTGAGGCAACATATTGCCTGTTATAACCTAGCCTCAAAAGTAATTCATTGTCCGTTCCACTGTGTTCTACTGGTTGAGGCTGTTGTAAAGGCCCACCCGGGTTCTAGGGGAAGGAAGACTCCACTTTTTTTTTTTTTTTTTTTTTTTTTTTTTTTTTTTTTTGAGACAGAGTTTTACCTTGTCACCCAGGCTGGAGTGCTGTGGTGTGATCTTGGCTCATTGTAACCTCTGCCTCCTGGGCTTAAGCAATCCTCCCATCTCTGCCTCCCAAGTAGCTGGAGACTATAGGCATGCACCAACATGCCCTTCTAATTTTTGTATTTTTTGTAGAGATGGAGTTTCACCATGTCCCCCAGGCTGGTATTGAACTCCTGGACCCAATCACTCTGCCTGCCTTGGCCTCCCAAAGTGTTGGGATTACAGGCATGAGCCACTGTGCCTGACTGGCCCCACATCTTGATGGAGGAGTGTCGATGTTGCATTGTATGGTGTGGGCTAAAGTGATGTATGCCACTTCTGAACCTATGTGTGGATCTCCATGTATCACCCACTCTGTCTTCCCATGCAGTGGCAATCGCAGGATTCATACTGAAAATGAAAATTACCCAAACAAAAGTCAAGGAACCTAAATTTCTGAGTGATCACTTAGAGAAGAGCCACCCAATCCTTACTGACCTTTGCTGGGTGTGATAATTAAACTTTCAGTGTGTTAAGCTCCTGAGATTTGGTAATTGCTCCAAAAATGGAATTGTATCCATATTCTCAAACTTCATCTGAACCAGCATATCTCTCTTCCTGTATGAACACATCTATTAGGACTACAAAAACAAGGGACTAGGGTAATTTCTTCTTCCTTCCACTCCACGTATTAGTGAGCAGTCAAGTCACTATGGGAAAGAGAAGAAAATCTTAGGATTGCCAAGGTCATGAACTGATGAGCTCTCTGACTGTATTCAAAAAGGGCTTGCCCAGAAGAAACTATCAACAGAGTAAAGAGACAACTTATAGAATGAGAGAAAATATTTGCAAGCTATGCATCCGACAAAGGTCAATATCCAGAATCTATTAGGAACCTTAACAAATATACAAGCAAAAAACAAGCAACCTCATTATAAAGTGGGCAAAGAATATGAACAGACATTTTTCAAAAGAAAACATACATGTGGCCAACAAGCATATGAAAAAAGGCTCAATATCACTAACCATTAGGGAAATGCAAATCAAAACCACAATGAGATACCATCTCACACCAGTCAAAACGGCTACCATTAAAAAGTGAAAAAATAACAGATGCTGGTAAAGTTCTGGAGAAAGGGAACTCTTATACACTGTTGGTTGGAATGTAAATTAGTTCAGCCATTGTGGAAACTAGTTTGGTGATTTCTCAAATAACTTAAAACAGAATTACCATTTGACTCAGAAATCCCCTTATGGGTATATACCTAAAGGAATATAAATCATTCTACCATGAAGACACATGTATGCATATGTTCATTGCAGCACTATACACAATAGCAAAGACATGGAAACATCCTAAATGCCCATAAATGGTAGACTGGATAAAGAAAATGTGGTAAATATATACCATGAAATACCACACAGCCATAAAAAGAACGAGATCATATCCTTTTGAGCAACATGGATGGAACCAGAAGCTATTATCCTAAGCAAACTAACAGAGGAACAGAAAACCAAATACTGCATGTTCTCAAGTATAAGAAGGAACTAAACACTGAGTACATATGGACAGAAAGAAGGGGACAACATAACCTGGGGCCTACTAGAAGGTGGAGTGTGGGAGGAGGGTGAAGATAAAAAAAACTCCTTATCAGGTACTATGCTGATTACCTGGGTGATGAAATGATCTGTACACCAAACCCCCATGAAAGGCAATTTACCTATATATCAAACCTGCACATGTACCCCTGAACCTAAAATAAAAGTGAAAAAAATAGCTTGGCCAAGCCAATCAGTGAAAAAAGGAAACCGTTAACACAAATGCAGTAAATGTGCAGTCCTTATTTGAAGGAACTTGGGGAAAATGGAGATTGTTGTGTTAAAAATGATTGGTAGGCATGTGTCTGCAGGGGCCTTACCCCACCGCAGAAGAGCTTGTCTGTGGGAGAAAGTCGGCCTGACGTCCGTCCCAATAAAAGCCTGGGAAAAACATCTGTCAAGTGATATTTAGAACTGACATTTTCATAAGGATCCAGTCTGTAGAGGTTTTTCTCAGGGCTTGGAAAACCACATTTTTCATTCTTCCTTCTTCCCATCATCTGTAATTAAACAATGCTCACAGTGTTAAAAGTATATTTACAGGGACACTCTTTAAAGATTACATTTTGAAAAGCTTTTTATTTGGAAATAATTTAACAATTTAATCAATAATAACAGCTTCATCATAATAATGATAATAACTTCAACAAATAATATTTCTTTCCTGGGCCATTTGAGAGTAAGTTGCACACATCATGGCTCTTTATCCCTAAATATTTCAGTGTACTTTTCCTAAAAATCACAATATTTTGACATAACCACAGCACAATTGTCAACCCCAGTAAACTGAACAATGACAATATTTTTTTCTAACCCACCATCGGCATTCTGATTTTATCAATAACTTGGCTCAATTAGGTGTTATTCAGCATTTTGCCCCCTCAGCACACATTGTCTTGTCTCTGTGGTCTCCTTTAGTCTGGAACATTTCCACACACTTTCTTTGTATTTTATAATATTGACAGTTTTGAAGAATACAGTCATCTTAAAAACAGCATGTTCTGTATTTCATGTTCTCTGTCTCTTCATGGTTAGCTTCAGGTTGTGCCTCCCTAGCTAGGTATCCACAGACAATGCCATGTTCTTCCCATGGTGTCACTTCAGGGACACACGACGTTCATCTCCCCTCCTTGGTGCTGTTGGTTTTCATCACAAAAGGCACTGCCTTCAATAAAACCCTTAAAAGGAGGAAGCCCATCGAAGGGGTAATTCTCTGAAAATTATTTTCCAAGTTCACATCTGTGGAGTTTCATACTCTAAGAATGAAATATTGGGAGTGGATGTTTTTCACAATGGAATGAAGCAAAGCATGCATGCACTGAGCTCAGCAATTGTGCTTTTAACCCAGACTGTCTGGACATGGCTGATTCTCCACTTCTGTCAGGGTGAGAAGACCAGCCGGGACACACCGTGCCCAAGTGCATTGCCAAGCCAGGACCTGAGACACTTAAGGGAGGCCTACATCTCACCTCAGCTTGGGAAATGACAGCCCTGACGCTGCATTTGCTCTCCATTCATTGCAAAATTCCCAAAGGAGAAGGAAGACTGGAAGGCAGATAGACACCCTGCTGTCCGCCGCAAGAGCTGCCCTAATAGTTTCCCGTATCTGAAATAGAAGGGATACTCTCTGGACTTTCAGGGATGCTGACTGGAAAGAGTTGGCGAACATGGTCTCAGAATCAAAAAAGATCTTCATAAACCAGACCTGTACAAGGCTAAAGTAAAGTATACATTGAGCATCATAAAATTAACTTATGTATTTAAGAGACTTGATTCTAAGAGGCATTCCTCCATGTTTTATTGTTTCTGAACTTTAGATTTCTCTTCAAATCTATGTCAAAGGTAACTAGCTAGTTAATCCGTAGAATTTGTTTCTAGATAAAGGTTCAACTAATTGTTACCTTGTTTTTTCCACTACTACTGGTTGAACTATAGAAGAATACAATTTTTATTGAGAAGGAATTTACATCACACTAAAGTTTGCCTTTTTTATTGCACAGTTTCATGAGTTTTGACAATGCATATTGTCATGTAATCAACACCCAAATCAAGTTGCAGAACAATTTCACTGGCCACAAAAGTTCCCTGGCTTCCCTTAGTGGTCAAACTCCCACCTGCATACCCACCACCACCATACTTTTATAAGTAAAATTATATTTATGTAGCCTTTCTGTGCCTGGCTTCTTTTGCTTAGTGAATTTGAAGTTAATCTATGTTATTGCATGTATTATTAGCTTTCTCCTTTTTGTTACTGAGTAGTATTCTGCTGTAGAAATGTACTATAGAATGTTCATCTGTTCATCATGTAAAGGAAATTTGTGTTGTTTCTAGTTTGAGGTGATTCTGAATAAAACCATTATAAACATGCATATACAAGTTTGCACGTGATATGTTTTCATTTCTCCTGGGCAAAAAGGAGTAAACTTTCTGGGCAATAGGGTAGCTGTATGATTAATGTTTTAGGAAGCTGCTAAACTGTTCTCCAAAGTGGCTGTACTAGTTTGCACTACCACCAGCAATGCATGATAGTTTCATATCTTGATATAGTCAACATTTTTTTTAACCAGTCCATTATGGGCATATTGGTATCTCATGGTGGTTAAAATTTACATTTCCCTAGTGACAAATGATGATGAGCATCTTTTTCTATATACTTATTTGTTCATATATTTTTTTCGGTAAAGCGTTCACATTTTTAATTGGTTTGTTTGTATGTTTTTAAACACATATTCTAGGTAAGCTCATTATCTGTGTTTGGCAAATATTGCCCTCATCCCCAGTCTATGGCATGTTTTTTTTCTTTTTTAAAATTTTCTTAACAGTGTCTTTTTAAGAGCAGAAGTGTTTAATTTTGGTGAAGTTCAATTTATCAACTTTTTTACATATTGTGTTTTTGGTGCCATATTTAGTAAATATTTGTCGAAGTCACAAGAATTTTTTCTTATGTTTTCTACTAGAAGTTTTATAATTTTACATTTCAGTTTGTGATCTCTTTTGAGTTTATTTTTTGTGTATGGATTGAAGTATAGATTGAAGTTGCATATGTTTATATATGGTGATTTCTTTGTTTTTTTTCCCTAGAGTCTTCAGATGAAAGGAGTACAAAAATAGAAGACTAATGAACCTTGGCTGAGTTTTAATCAGAAAGACCTAGAGGATAAGGTGGCCTCCGTGTTCACTAAACACCATCAGTGTGTCTAAGATGTTAGAATAGATTGAGATTGTGGCATATAGGTCAAAGGAGATATTAATCCTACTGTTTTCTATACTGGTCAAGCTATGCTTGAATTTCTGTCAAGTTTTTGTGGGATTTTTTAAAAAGAGGGATACTGACAAAAAAAAAAAAAAAAAAAAAAAAAAAAAAAAGAAGGACTAGAATGATCTGTGTAGGTTTGTCCTAGGGGTGCGGGCAGAAAGGTTAGGGAAGTAAGAACCTGACCATCATTTCTGATGAGCAAGAAAGAGGTTTTATTATTTGGAAAGGCAGCTTAGTGTCAAGAACTCAAACTTTGGCTAGGCACAGTGACTCATGCCTGTAATCCCAACACTTTGGGAGGCTGAGGCTCCAGGATCGCTTGAACCCCGGAGTTCAAGATCAGCCTGGGCAACGTACCAAGACCACATGTCTACAAATAATAATAAAAATATCAGCTGGCACCTTCAGTCCCAGCTGCTCCACAGGCAGAGGTGGGAGAATCACTTGAGCCCAGACGGCCTAGCCAAGATCCTGCCACTGCACTCTAGCCTGGGTAACAGAGTGACAGCCCATCTCAAAAAAAAATAAATAAATAAATAAATAAATAAATACATTAAAAACAAACTTTAATGTCAGCCAAACTGGTGTAAAATTTCAGTCCTGTATCACTCTGGCTGTAGGACGTTAAGTGACTTGCTTAACCTCTCTGATTTTTGTTTCCATGTCTGTAAGAAAACTCCCTATCTCATCAGTTGTTATGGTTAGCAATTAAAATAAGGTGATCTATGGCAAACACCTAGCTCAATTCTTGTGCTTTGTATGTGCTTCAAAAACTGCTAGTTGCTTTTCTTACTACTTATTATTTACCCATTCAAGTTTCAAGTGAATGATCACTAGGCTTCTACCATGTATCAGGCATTGGGGATACCAAAATGAGATAATAATTACTCTAGAGGCTCAGTCTAGTAGAACTGGAAATTGGACCAATATAGTCAAGTGAGTAGAGACTGAATGTAGAGTTTAGTTGTTTGCATAGGCGTCATCCTGGGTACATGTGTATATGGTATTAGTATATACAGGGTGAGATATGGATTGAGACTGTATACATTTACCATGGTGGGTCTTTTGCTTGTTTTACAGCAAAGATGATATCTAAGTCAAAGATGCATCCTACAAACGATGGAATTTTCAACAGAAAGAAGTAGGATAAATGCAAGATTAATAAGGACATGAGTCAACTCAGAGGCCAAAGCCAAGCACTGCTCTACAGAGGGCTGAGCCTTGAATTAAGTTTTAAAGGAATCAGTGAACCCAGAGTGGGATGAAAGAAGATGGAGAAGGTGGTCCACATCAAGCAATTAGTTTCCTAGAGTGTGGTGGTGAAGAACATGAGCTTTTGAATCTAGACAGAATGGTTTTTGAAAGATTCTGAGAAATGCATGGACCTCTTTGGACTCCAGTTGCCTCACTTGAGAGGCATTAATAATTTCTCCATCAAAGATAGTCGTAATGATGAAAAGAACCATTTGTGTAGCTTCCAGTGAGCACACAGTGCTGGTTGTTTTTATATTTATCCACAGAACTCAAGCAATCCAGTTAGTCTGGAGCAGAGGGTGGGGCCAGGGGTGGTGGAGAATCAGATTTGAGAGACAGCAGGGCCAGATGATCAATGGGCTGGGATCACACCATATGGAATGCGGATGTTATCTCTGAGGTAATGATTAACCAGAGAAGAGTCTTAAGCAAAGAGCACAGAATTTTAGAAAAAGCACCTGGGCACTGAAGATATAATAAATTGCAGGAGGTCCTCCTAGAGGCAGGGAGAACAGTTAGGGGAACTGCAGGAACCAAGGCAAGAAATGGAGCCCGTGGGAAGTGAGACAATGACAGAGGGACCAAGTGTAGAGGGCAGAAGCAAGGAACATTCAAGAGGCAGCACGAGAGGCTTAGTTGGCTGTCAGAGGTGACGAGAAGTGGAGGCACAGGCCACTTCCAGGTGTCTGACTTGGGTGAGGTGGGAGAAGACAGGGTGGGGTTGGTTTGCAGAGAAAGAAAATGAGTTCAGATTCATCTTGAGGTGACTGTAGGCCATCCAAGTAGACATGCCCTGAAGGCAACTACTATTCAGGTCTAGAACCTAATTGAAAGGTCGAATTGGTGAGGCCAACATGGCAGATGTCAGAAGCATAGTAGAAAAAGCCTTCAGTGGGGATGAGATCACTCAGAGACAACTGGTTAAGAGGCAGCCAGACAGCCTGTTTATTTATGCCTTTTCTGAGTGACTGACCTCAGGCACACCACTTAACCACTCTCAGCCTTGGTTTCCTTATTTGTAAAAGGAAAGTGAAAAGATCCATGACCTTATTTGTGAGTGAAATGGATATCTATATGCAAAATGCTCAGAACTGTGCCTGACACAGAGTGAGTCCTCAATGACCTTGACAGTCGTCACTGTGATAAGAACAAGGGTAGACAGTGGACACAAGGGGCCCAGAAGGAACCATGGGTGATGGAGAAAAGGCTGAGGGAAAGTGGCCGAGACAGATTCGGAGAAGGGTCTTCCAGAAAGGAGAGAATGGAGAACGTGTTAGGCAGAAGCCGAGAACGTATTAGGCAGAAGCCAAGAGAGGAGACCTTTTGGAGAAAGGGAGGGTGCTGGATAGTTTCAGAAGATCCGGAGAGAAACAGAGAAAGGTCCACTGAATCAGACTATTGTGAGCCATTGGCATCTTTGGTGGGGTTAGGTGACGAGTGGCAGCGGCTGGAGGGGAGAATGAGAACTGAGGGAATAGAGTCAAATGAATGCTTAGCTTAGAAAAGAAATACAAGAAGATATCTGTATTGAGCAATATTTAAGGCTGTTGTGTAGAGCGAAACATGTTATCTCATTTAATACAACACACCCAAAGCATGTTATCTCATATAATACAAAATAT
The DNA here is from genome assembly GCF_037993035.2 of Macaca fascicularis. Taxonomy (NCBI): domain Eukaryota; kingdom Metazoa; phylum Chordata; class Mammalia; order Primates; family Cercopithecidae; genus Macaca; species Macaca fascicularis. The sequence continues at coordinate 64,772,535 of NC_088384.1, forward strand.
TTTTCAGTTGAGTAAACTGAGGCTCAGAGATGCAAGACTTGCTCAAGTTCACGTAGCTGGTAAAAACGGAATTATCTTAGACTGACTTAGGCTTAAATTCTAAATCCAAGACCCTTCTCTGGTCCAAGCCTCTATGAGTCTCTGAATTCTCTGGGTCACAATTATAAAATCTCCAACAGGAATCAGCTCTGAGCATTGGAGGCTGGAGTGGGAAGCCAAACAGACACTAGCAAGGCAAGTAGGAGGGAAGATGCAGGGTCATGAATCGAGGCCAGGGGTCCAGTTCAGGGACCAGTGTGGGAGGCATGGATGGGGGGAGCAGAGATCCCACATATGGTTTACCAGAAGCATCTAAATTCCAAAACAGGTCTCAAAATGGAACAGAGCAGTAGAGCAAGGTTGTTCTGAATCAGCCTAGTTCTCAGGCTTTGCTCTGTGGGGTAAGCCAGTCAGTGGCTGAAACTGTGAGGGGCTGGGCCATGCTGGCAGTTATCCCCAGTGATCGTGAGTGAGTCAAAGTGTGGTTCACTGGGGAATACTAGACAGAAAATGAAAAGGGGAGACTTGGGAAACCTGGATGCTTACTCAACTGACTGGACAAGGCAAGACTACAGTGCCTTTGAGAATCATTGCAGAAATGGTTCAGAAACAGTCAAAACCAAGGCACACTGTATACTTTACATGATTTGGTGCTCAAAACAAACCAGTAAAATGTGTGTGATGATCCTGACTTTATATAGAATAATACCTTTGCCAAGAGAGGTTGAGCATCTAGTCTAGGATCACAGAGATAGGAAATTGGGAGATTGGAATTAAACGAGACTCCCAAGTTTAGGAAAAGAGAGAGGAGCTTCTGATGTCAGGACACTTCTTAAAATTGTTCTTTTCCCTTCAGAGATATAAACACCAGAGAAGACACTGACTTAGAATTCAGGCAGCCTATTTAGGGCTAGGGAAGTCATTTGGAGCACGAAGGTTTAGTCTATCGATTTCCTTGATTCCAGATGCCAGGCTGACACTCCGCTGCTCCCTGGGTGTGGCTGAAATCACTCTCAGAAGTCACAGAAATGTTGGGTAACCGAGGGACTGTGTCTCAAGGTAACAGGATGATTATGGTGATGTGTGTGCCACCGGTGCGAGTGCGGTTGCGATGTTCTTCATCTCGAAGAGTGCCATGGACAACCCGTGTGACGGTTCCCCATGGGAGCTGCATTCCCATTCTGCAGGGCACAAGGCCTTTCTGGCTGGCTTTCCAAACATCAGGTCTGGAGAATAACTTCAAGTCCCTGGAGAAGGCTTTGTTCTTTCCCTGCCCCCTGGCCTTTGTTCTTGGCAGAGCTAATTAGGTTCAATGGTTAATTAGCCCCAAAGTGAAGGCAACAATGGCAGAAGCCCTGGTGGCTTCCTCTCCTGGCTTCTCCTCTGCCAGCAAGTGGGTAATCTGGGCTGGGGTCTTGGATTCTCAGCCTCTCATCCAAGTTATGCCTTCGGCCACATGTGCAGAATTCTGTCTCTTGCTAAACTCACCTGTTAACTAAAACCAACATCACAGTCTTCAGAAGTGTGTTGGAGAGAGCTGAGACAGCCTTTGTAGTCCATGAGTTGTGACCACCAGGACTCATTTGGAAAAAAGCTAAAGTTTTTTCTGTTTTCTGCACTGTAAACTGCCTCTCTCTGTAAAGGTGGAGAAAGTAAGGAGACAACCAAGGTCCCTCAAATGCCATGTGAAAATATTTTATCTCATTGTGTCCTTAAAAGCTCACGTGGCAGGGCCCAGGCTTGCCTAAGCTCAGGAGTAGGCATGCATGCTGCCAGGTGTCCCAGCTGTGAGCGGCACGTACACACGCCCTCAGTCTGTGAAAAGGTCCATTGTCATCTCTACAGACTGGGCCACAGCTCTCTCCCCAGCTCAACCTCTGAAGGTCACCCAGTCCCAGTTATTTGTGGACTCTGGATCATAAGAAAGCCTTCTAGAGATTTTGTAGCTTTAAGTACTTCCTTTTCTACTGTGAGGTTGAGAGAGGCCAGGAAATTCCTCTGAGTGCACAAAGGGGTAACTGGGACCCTGATGCCCTACAATTTTTATGAGGAACCCAACTAGCCTTGGCCAGCTGCCATCCATAGACATGCAGAATGGATGCAAGGGCCTCTAGGCAAAGCCATAAGGATTTTGCTCTGCTTCTCTTACTTCTCATTCTTCTCCCATCCCAAATCTCAAGGGCGTGTCTGGAGTCTGGTTTCCTTAATCAATTCACATTGAGGGACCGGAGATAATGCATTCCAAATCTTGAAAGACCATAAACTCTAAAGGTTAAGATGAAATTGGGGGTTTACATAGCCTGGATTGGAATGTGTATTTTACTGCTCACTAGTCATGTGATCTTTTTATGCCTCAGTTTCCTTATCTGTAAATAGGAAAAATAAAGCTTAACTCCCAAGGCAGCTCTGAGGATTAAATGGGTTAATATGTGCCAAATGCTTAAAACGATGAGCTGTTATTATCTTTGCCTTTCAAAAGTGGGATATCTAGTGGTATAATTCTAAGAATTGCTCCTTGAGGGTAAAAGCTATGGAGCAAGGGCCTTCTGGGATCCTGCAGTCACAGTCTAAGATTGCCTCAGGAGGTTGTACACCACAGGCCACCAGTGACAAATCCCCTACTCTGTTTTCTGTTTCGTCTTCCCCCACTGGCATTTTCCTGGATGTGTTGTCTCTCTAGGGCAATAAATAGCAAGTACTACTGACTAACCAATTTTGATAGGATTTTTTAAAAGAATAGGATTAGCCAGCCATTCTATAGGGACTTACCATGTAAAAATGTTTCTTGCTATGTGACATGCAGTCTGTAAAATGGCCGCCAACGATCTCTACCTCCTGGCATTCACAGCCTTGGGTAGTATCCTCCTTTTGAGTAACGTACTTCTGAAAAAGAGAATATGGGAACATTGAGGGGGTGTTTATGGATTAGGTTACACAAGACTTCAGTCTTGCTAGTACATTCTTTCTCTCTCTCTCTCTCTCTCTCTCTCTCACTGTTTAATGAAGCAAGCTGCCATGTTAGAGACGAGCGGGCAGGAAGAGACTGGGGAAGTTTCCAGTTCATAGCCTGTAAGGGACTGAGGCCTTGAGAAACTGACTCTTACCAACAACCACATCAGTGAGCTTGGGTACAGATTGTTTTCCAGTTGAGCTTTCAGAGGACACCCTTGGCCATCACCTTGATTGCAGCCTTATGAGACACCATGGAGCAGAGGATCTGGCTAAGCCAGGCCCGCTTTACAACAGAAACTGTGACATAAATGTATGTTAATCAAGCCACTGAGAGGTGGAGTGATGTGTCACACAGCAAGAAGTAACTGATGGCACACACTAGATTATTGGATTTTATTCCTGCATCATTTTTCAGAGAGATTAACTAACTCCTGCCAGTTCACACAGCTAGTAAGTTACAGACTAAATATCTGAACCCATATCACAGCTGCTTCTCAGAAAAGGCTACAGATTGTAGGGTAAAAGACTGTCTCCTAAGACTTTTGTGCATTTTAGCTTTGGTTTTCTAGAATGATTCCCCTGCTTTCATTGTCTGATATAAGGAAGAAATGAATATTCACTGACTGCCAACTGTTTACCAGGGACTTTGCTTATATCCTCCAATCCTCCCGCGATAAGGTGGGCATCATCCAACCCATTGTACCAGCTTTCCCAGAGTGGGTTTTCCAGACACTGATTCCTCAAGGTGCTCTGTGAAAAAAAGGTTCCGCAGCTCAATGTGTTTGGAAAACACTGGATGCGCCTCTTGGAAGTTGACTTTGCATATGAGTCCCTGAAAGGCTCAGAGGAAATGCAGCAAAGAAATCTGCCTCACACACATCCCAATTTTATTAGGCCACAAAAACTCTCACTCATGTAACAACAACACTCCAAGGAATACTTCATAAAATACACTTTTGAAAATACTGGCTTATGGGAATTTTTCGCTCTTGTAGTTTTCTTTTCAATCAAACCCCACAAAAATTTGGTCAAGACAGAGTAACCGTTTCCATTATATAGATAAGAAAACTAAGAGTCTGGCAGTTGTGAAATCATTGTCAAATATTATTCATCTTGGGATGGTGGCCAATCTCTGCATTATTTGATGTGATTGGCCACTTCTTTTTGTCTTCTTTCCTCCCTTCCTTCTCCCTCCCTTCCTCGTTTTCTCTCTCCTCCCTCCCTCCCTTCCTCATTCCCCTCTCTTCCTCTCTTTCTTGCTCCTGTGGTGACAGAATAAATTTTTCAGGAATTAAAAAAATATTTTTTTCTGGTTCTACTATGTCATCTGGAGACCATTTGATGCTTTTCAGGCCACTTCTCCTGCTCATTCTTTTTTGCCAAATTCCCCTCACATATCTTTGCCTGTCCTGCTGGCAAACGGTTGCATTTCTGTCCACCTTTTGCTCACTCTGGCACATTCTCCCCGGGTGACCGTGTTCCTCTCAGAGCTTCAGCTCACCCTGGAACAGTGGTAGCTTGCTAGTCCAGCCCTTTACCTAGGCCCTCCCTTGGCTCCAGGTGCTTAGTTAGCCCCACTTCTCATCAGGTATTCCTGCTGAGGCACTCTCCCAGTGCCCCAAGTTCAAGCTCAGCTAACCACCCTCCCACGCCCATCTGTAAGCCTTCCCTTTCATGTGGGTGCCGTTTCTGAGCTGGGTGACATCTAACGCAGGAACGTGGGAGACATGCTGAATTCTTCCCTCCTAGTCAGTTCCATCCACATTTAAACCATCCTCCCACCATGCTGACCTGGATGCAGCTTCTCCATCCCCATCTCCGCTGCCCTCATTCCTTAGAGACTCCTCAGTGACTGCCGGTCTGTTTCCTGTGGGCACTGCCTTCTCAACACCACCCACCAGCGCAGCCTCCCAACTCATTCTTCCATGGAGATCCGTCCTTACACCGGCAAACCTGACCCTACAGGCTCTCTTTGGCACCTTTGGGAGGGCTCCCTCTTATCTCCAGAATCTAGTCCCTGTTCTTCAACACAGAGTGCGAGGAAGCCCCTGCACGATCTCATCTCTGCTTCCTCCAGCTTCACATCCCAGACCTCCCTGTTCATTTCCCAGGAGTTCCATGAACTTGTCATTCTGTTTATAATCTCCCTTCCATCAGCTTGGACTCTTCCTATGTTTTTGTCCACTCACATACTTTATTCATTCTTCAAAACTCTGCTTGATAAGCGATTAAATGGTGACAAAACATTCAGCCTTGTAGTACCATTTGAGGGGAAATTTGCAGTATATAACAACAATTAAAAAGAAAAAAATAGTTCCTACATTTTGTCTCTGTAAATTTACCTCTGAGAATTCAGGCTTGAGAAAAATCGAATACAAGAAACATTCTTTAGATCCAGAGATGTTCATTACAATGTTGTTTATAAACAAACATTTTCTCAAAAATAGGATAATGATTAAGTTCATTATTTAATGCTCACTGGAAAGTGAGGATTATAAAAGTAATATAGAAACGTTGTTCTTGCTAGAAATCTAAGTGGCACAAACAAAAAGAAGGCAAATTATTATGATTTATTATTACGACTGTTAAAGATGTGCAATAAAAGATGTAGGAAAAAACACCCAAAACATCACTGTGATTGGCTTAAGGCACTGGGATTACAGGAAGAGGTTTTCTCTTCTATTAAGAAAAATCCTGTAGTGAGGAGTAGTGGTTAGGATCCCAGGGTCTAGAGTCAGCTGCCTGTGCTGGCTCCTGTGTGACTCCATCTCCTTATCTGTAAGATACACATCATAATAATAGTGCCTGTGTCATAGAACTTCTGTGGGAGATTATATGAGTTACTTTAGAAAAAGCTCATAGAATAGAGCTTGGCAAGCTGGAAGTGGTTGACATATGCTGATGAGTAGTATTATTGCATATCTACAGGGTTTCTGTCTCCGTGAATTCCTGTGGGGTCAGAATGTGTCTTATTATGTTTACCTCAGCTCCTTGTCCAAAGAAGGACTTCAAGAAATATTGTTGCTAAATCTTTTTGTTAAGTACCCTGGAAGAATCTAAGGTTTTCCAAAATTCAAATGGGTGCTGAGACCTCCCCCAAAGAAGTCTGTGGCCTGAGCCAGAATTGGGAATTTGAGGTCATTGGCAACCCTGGAGCAGGCAGAGGCAACATTTCAGGGTGACAACCTTGACAAAGTTCACAGCACATGACTGCCCTTGAATTATGGCTCTGCCCGGCTCCAGCTGAGAAGCCAGGAGCTTTCGCTGTGATCATCTGAGATGTGACCCTGACTCTGGGAACACAGGGCAATTTATGGCTCTTTTGTGTGAAGCAGCTTAGGTGGAAGAAAGGGGTTAGTTCATCAAAGGCTGGGGGACCTGGTCACTGGCTCAATTTCTGAAATAAATGCCCCAACTGTGCCTCAGTTTCCTTATCTGTAACATCCCAGCCCTCAGCTAGTGGTCTTTAGCTCTTCCTGACACATTTCTGGGGGATCATTTTGATTCAGGATCATTTTGAAACATCCGATTCTCTTCCCCTTTCCCACTCCCACAAGTCTGTGGTCTCCGACATAAACTTCATGCTCTGAGGAAACAGGCTCTGTGAACCCAACTTCAAAGCTTGGCCATGTGAGCGCCTTGCAGAAGTGCTGGAGGTAACAATAGACTTTAGGTAGGGCTGGGTAGGGGCTGCCCAGCGGGCACTCTTTAACCTGGCAACTATTGTGTTCAAAGTCATTGCTGCAGGCGCAATGGAACAATGCATTTGGCAACCCAGCCAGGTCAGTGTTCTCAGCTGAGCTGTTCTTGCCAGCATTGCAGAGCTGAGGGCCCTGGGTATAAAGCCTTCCAGGACACTAAGTAAAAAAAAATAAAATCCTTTGTTTTTGCTTTTGTTAAATTTAAAAAGTAAATGTAGTATAACCACATCAAAGGAAAATTTTACATAAGAGAAAGTAAAAAATCTTCCTGTAATCCCAGTCCTGATCCAATCAGCTTTTTTGGGTACTTCTACTCTTTCTGTTTTCCTTCGGATTTAGTATTTCTGTAATCAGTACATAAAAACTTGCCTCTTCATTACTTTTTTTTACGGAGCATTATAATAGGCATAAGATTGCTATATCATCTTTCCACCGATTTTTTAATGACTGGAGAGTATCTCCTCAAGGCAATGTTAACAAATTAACATTCTTCTGTTTTTGGAGAATGATGCACTATTAAAATGACACTGTAACAAACATCACTGGACTATAACAGGTTTTACTGGGTCAGAATTTTTTTATCTTTTTTTTTTTTTTTTTTTGGTTTGGTTTTGCATTTTAGTGATGCTACCTTTATTTTCTTATTTATTTTCCAAAACAGAGACTCCAACTAGATGTATTGCCTCCAGACATGTGCAAGACTGCACTTTTCAGTTAAGGTGATTTTTCCTTCCAATATTTTATTATGAAAATTTTCAGGCCAGGCACGGTGGCTCATGCCAGTAATCCCAGGCCTCCCTTTGGGAGGCCGAGGCAGGCAGATCATGAGGTCAGGAGATCGAGACCATCCTGGCCAACATGGTGAAACTCTGTCTCTACTTTAAAAAAAAAAAAATACAAAAATATTAGCTGGGAGTGGTGGCGGGCGCCTGTAGTCCCAGCTACTCGGGAGGCTGAGGCAGGAGAATGGTGTGAACCTGGGAGGCAGAGCTTGCAGTGAGCCGATATCACATTTCAAACACACAGAGCAGCTGACAGGATTTTATAATGCACACTCATATAATAATTCAGGATGACTTTGGAGCTCAAACATATGGTTGAAATGAGGACCAGAGAACTAGTAGAGAAATGTGTGTCATCCCTGCCTCTGTGAACAGTTTCAAAGAAATTTTTTTAAAAGTGTGTCATTTTTCAGCTTGGGCGTCTTAGACATAATAAACATGGTAATTTATTATTATAATATGTTATAGCTTTCAGTATTTTTCAAAATGTCTTCAGGTCTATTTTCTTGCTTGATCCTCATCTTCAAGTTATAGACAAGGCAGGTGTTATCAGATATTATTTGTATATTTATAGGTGATGAAACAATGATCAGGGATATTAAGGGGCCTGTGTAAGTTTACACAGCAACAGAAGTAGCACTGCAATAACTGTGGGGAGCTCTCAGCTGAACCACACTTTTACAGAAATATCTCCCCTTTTCCTCTCACCTTAACAAAGCCAACTGTCCTGTGAGAAAACCTCAACCTGCATCATCACATCCCCACTTATTGTGGGTTTTCTTTTATTTACTTTTCTTTTTCTGACAGAGCCTTGCTCCATTGCCCAGGCTGGAGTGCAGTGGTGTGATCTCAGCTCACTGCAACTTCCACCTCCAGGGTTCAAGCAATTCTCCTGCCCCAGCCTCCCAAGTGGCTGAGATTACACATGCCACCACACCTGGCTAATTTTTGTATTTTTAGTAGAGACGGGGTTTCACCATGTTGGCCAGGCTGGTCTCAAACTCCTGACCTCAAGTGACCCGTCCGCCTTGGCCTCCCGAAGTGTTGGGATTACGGGTGTGAGCCACTGTGCCCAGCCTATTGCAGGTTTTCTAGAGCCCTTTCAGCTCTCTGATTCTGTGTGTCTGTGACTTTGAACCTTTTCAGGACAGGAGGGTAGGAGATGTGTCATGGGTAGCCGGTACCACACATGCCAATGTCAGGGTGAATGACCGGCCACAAAGGGCGATCAAGAGCTCAACCCAATTTCAACACTTTTCTAAAGACACAATTTAACTGAAAAAGTAGGACTAATTTGAACAACAATTAGGCCCAACAAGTAAGTGTAAGCATGTGTTGGGCTGTTTTTCTGGAAAGAAGAAGCAGGGAGAATATAAATTATGTCTGAATGGCAATTCTGGAGGACAAGGGGTTTACCCTGGAAAAGTAACCCCCAACACCACCTTCCCCAAGTCTCGTGTCTGGGACTACCAAAGGCTCAAGGTGTTGCTCATGGCTCAAATGTGAATTTTCATTGTTAATAGTGGTTTCTCTAGAATAGCTCAATGCTCAAAATAAAAATTTCTCTTCTTGGGGAGGCAGGTTTCAATGCGCAGGATCACAACAGAAGTAGGGCTGGGTGCTCGCATCTGACAGGGAAAAGTGCCCTGGGATTTGAGGCAAAAAATCTTTCCCGAATTCCACAGGCTGTGCTTCCCCAACTTCCTTTTTTTTCCCTCCCTCCCTCCCTCCCTCCCTTCCTTCCTTCCTTCCTTCCCTCCCACCCTCCCTCCCTCCCTTTCTTCTTCATTTATTTTTCTTTCTTTCTTTCTCTCTCTCTTTCCCCTTCACCCACTGTGCTCTTTCTCCCCCTCTTTTTCTAGAAACACAGCCTGGCTCTTTGCCCTGGCTGGAGTGCAGTGGCACAGCCATAGTTCACTGTAGCTTCAATCTCCTGCACACAAGTGATCCTCCCCTCAGCCTCCTGAGTAGCTGTGACTACAGGAGTGTCCCACCTCTCCCACGTTTATATTTTGTAGTGAATGTGGTCTCACTATGTTACCCAGGCTGGTCTCAAACTCCTGGGCTCAAGCAATCCTCTTGCCTTGGCTTCTCAAAGTGCTGAGATTACAGGTGTGAGCCACTGTGCCTGGCCCCAAATTCCTTTTTCTTTGTTTCTCCATAGGAACAAGTAAATTGCCTTCATCCTTGTTCTCATAACACGTTGAACATATGCTGAAAATCCACAGCCCCCAGAGACATTGTCATTCCATTTTATGGATGAAGAAATTGAACCTCTAAGAAAGATAATGGGAACTCACCCAGAAGAGATCTGGTCAGGGCTGGAGCCCACTCTTCTCCACTCTCAAACCCTTTCTTTACCCAGCTGTGGTTCCCACCTTGGCTACAAGGAGAGGCTGTGCTTATGCAATCTGGCACTCCTCCAGCACGGTTTTATTTTGGACTCTGGGGCCACTCTTGTTCTGCGTGCACAAAGCGGTCCTGGTTACAGCAATCTTTCTCTGGCGTGGAAACACAAACCAAATCCTAGAGTCCGATCACGGGGATCCACCTGGCTCAGGGGCTCACGGAGGAGGCTGCACTCAAGGGCACAAGGCTTCCGAGATGCCTTCTATAACAGGACAGCTTTTGCTGCAGAAAGATGCCCTCTGTCCTCTGCGTGTGCCACAGTAGCCAACCTTAGGACTTTTTCTTCCTTCCTCCTTCTTTGGTTTACTTTTTTGTTGTTATTGAGAGACAGGGTCTTGCTCTGTCACCCAGGTTGGAGTGCAGTGATGCAATCAGAGCCCACTGCAGCCTCCACATCCCAGGCTCAAGTGATCCTCCCAGCCCAGCCTCCTGAGTTCCACCATACCTGGCTAGTTTTTAAATTTATTGTCGAGATGAGGTCTCTCTATGTTGCCTAGGCTGGTCTTAAACTCCTGGCTTCAAGTGATCCTCCTGCCTCAGCCTCCCAAATAGCTGGGATTAGAGGGGTGAGCCACTGTACCCAGCCTGTTCCTTTCTATTCTTCAGTCTCCAGAATTGCAGTTGTTCAACGTGAAGAATAAAGAGTGAGTGCTGGAAAACCATTGGAAGTACCTTTATGATGAGGCCATCTGCTTGTATCTGCCCTTTGGAAAAATCAATGATTTTGATTTTTGGACAGTCACTTAAACCTGAAAATATTCATTAGAACACCATAGGGGAACGAAGTCCACCCTTCCAGCCCTCATCGATTTCTCTGAAGTTGCTTAGATAACACAATTTCCCCAAACAGATTCGGGGAAGGTGACCCAGAGAACAGCACCCAGGGCCTTATGCAGCCAGCAGTGCATGGCTGCAAGAGAGATAGCTATTCTAAGCAGAGGCTTTTTTTTTTTTTTAAGACAACAAGACTCTTCCCAGAAATAAATATAAATCCTATAATGACACCCATTAGGCTGGTGGAAATTCAGTAGAGACATTTTCATCATTTGGAACTTCATAACTTGTGGCTTAATATATTGCCCCAAGATAAATTATGGAAAAGCTCCATGTATGGGATTGGTTATAGAATCCACTACCAAGCTGTTTTTCTCCTGGGGCTGGTGGGCTAAGAACCATAGCCGAGTCTCACAGATTAGAGAGCTCCCAGGGAGCGAACCTGGAATGTTGGAGGCCCGAGAGAACTTGTAGGCCTACAAAAGTCCAGTGCCTCCCCAGAGAGTTGGGTGCAATTTTCCTCCTTGTTGGGAAGATCCCGGGCTCCTTGAGTGCCAGTCTAGCTATTTTTGCACTGACTAGCTAAGCTCTTCCCGTCAACCAATAGCGTCAACTTAATTTTCATCATGTCATTGTTTCCGTAGCCCAGACATGCCAATGGGACATCAAAATTATTTTGATAAGAACTTTACTTCATCACTTAGGATTACAGCAAATTACACAATCACTTTCCTTTCCCCAAGGAATCTCTGGCAGAAGAGAATAAAACCATGTAATCCAAGGCAAGGGGGAAAGGAACTAAATTTTATTGCATTTCTCCTAAATCCAGGTGCTTTACATAGATTATCTCAGATAAGTTAATCCTAGGCAACAACCCTATGAGGATTGTCATTTAACAGACAAAGAAAGGGAGATTTAGGGAGGTTGGGAAGGTTACCCAAGACCTCAAGACCAGAGCTGAAAAGCAGGCAGATGTGGGGCCAAAGTCCAGAATGTTTTCATTGACAAAGCACCAGCTAAAACACAGAATGCCAATGACTCTTAGACTCATTTCCCGGCCTCGGGCTGAGCAGGGGAGAGAGGGATCTTTAGGAGTGAGTGTTTCACGGCTGGGGAGAGGTCAGCACCGGAGGGCTGGGGAACCCTGAATGGCCAGTGTCCTTTCTCCAGAATGCAGTTATCCCTTGTTCAGTGGGAAACGAGTCTACCGGTGGGTACAACACGAGATGATATTTCCACCCCCATTGGTGACAGCCCTCACCTAGCTATCAAGGTATGCAGCGTTGACTTTTCACCTTCTGCCTGCTCCAGGGAAGGGCCAGATGGCATTCAGGCTGATTCTGTGCTTCTGGCTGACTAATCTCTCCAGGTACAAGAGTAAACATGGAACTTGGGGACACCATATGTCCCTGACTCATAGAGCTTGCAGGAATCACCGTCATTCTACGTGGCATCTGCTTTCCTGGGCCGAGGCGGGAGGTGGGTCAATGTAGTGGAGGAAACATGTTTTAAAGTACAAGGCAGAGTGATCCGAAACATAAAGAGAAGTGTGCACCTGGTAGTTATATCCTAAATGACTTTTATTTTCCAAATGTGCTTTGTTTTGCTAGACAGTGTTAGACTTCCTTCAGTCCTTCCAGGGGCCAGCATGGGGCTGGCCACTGTCCACCCTCAGGGGTTGTGAACTGAATTGAGGGGTTGCGTTCTTCATCCATTTTCTTTGCTGAGCTGTCTTGAATTTTATCCTAAGTTCAAAATGAAGCAGACCATAGCTGAGTTTAAAGGAGATCTGATTGACATTGGGAAGTGGCATCTCAGATGCCTGTTTCTTCCACCAGCTCCGGGGCTCGCCAAAAGGAGAACTGAAAGCTGACGGTGAGGTGAGGGTGTAGGGTCAACTGCTTGGGGCTGGGATCAATGGCAAACTCTGAGGGTGGGCACTGAGTGCTCATTAGGAGGACACGGTTCATGAAGCTTCTAGTACCAGTTCCTGAGTCAACCAGAGTAACGAGAGGATGGAGTAGCCAAGTCCGGATTCTTAAGTGTAGGATCAGAGATGTATTGAGCTGGAAGAGTTAAACCTGCCCAATTCATTCCTTTCTCAGATGCAGTAAGTGAAGTACAGAGGGGTGATATAACCCACCTAGGACTGCACACTTGTGGGAGGTCCAAGTGGAACTAGAGACCAGGGCTTCTCCAAGATCCAAGGCTTTTCTAGAAAGAAAGACTCCACTGAGCCCTCTAGCATTTCTGAGTCACTCTGAGCCACATGCCATGGGACCCCAGGAGTGAACAGCCTGCATTTCATAGGGTTAGGGTCATCACCTGCACTTTGCAACCAGAAAGTTAGGAAGGTTAAGGATGACCTGGGTCTGAGAAAACAGTGAAAGGCATTCTAAACCAAATCTTCTCCACTGTCAAGAGCCTTATGGCAGCTGTGGCAGTTTCTCATTTCCTATCCCATCCGACCTTGACAAATTTGTGAGATGGGTCTTGTCCACCATTGCACAGATAAGGAAGTTGAGATCCTGGAAGGTCAAATGACCCATCCCAGGGCACACTGTCAACTGCATGGAGAGGACATTAGAACTTATCCCAGAGCCTCAGATACTTCCAAAGCTCTACGCATGCATAGTCTTGATATTGTTCTTACACTGATGGGCTCATAAATATAGAAGACAGACTGACAATTTATGCATTTGCTTAAAATAATTTGAAACTTCCTATCCTAGAGCACCAGCTGATGGGTGGGACTAGACGGAAATGGCCCAAAGGAAAACACAGGAGTGCTTACTTCCACTGTATACTCCATTTCCAAACCCCCGATAGCACTGGCCCCTGCCATGAAGGACATAAGATCTTCTCAACTTTCTTTATCTTTTGGTTTTTGTTTTCATAATCAAGTCTCTGGAACTTTTCTTCTAAAGCAAAAATTCCAACTCCAGTTCAAGAATGTTTCTAGGCCAGGCGCAGTGGCTCACGTCTGTAATCCCAGCACTTTGAGATGCTGAAGCGGGCAGATCGCCTGAGGTCAGGAGTTCGAAACCAGCCTGGCCAACATGGCAAAACCCCATCTCTACTAAAAATACAAAAATTAGCCAAGTGTAGTGGCACACGCCTGTAATCCCAGCTACTCGGGAGGCTGAGGCAGGAGAATCACTTGAACCCAGGAGATGGAGGTTGCAGTGAGTGGAGATGGTGCCATGGCACTCTAGCCTTGGCAACAGAGCCTGGAAAAAAAAAAAAGATTATAAGAATGTTTCCAACGCTAGTCCGTGAATGATTTTTTTTTTTTTTTTTTGAGGCAGAGTCTCACTGTTGCTGAAGATAGAGTGCTCCAGGGTGTAAATGATCCTCCCACCTCAGCCTCACAAGTAGCTGGGACCAGAGGCACATGCCACTACATCCGGCTAATTTTTAAAATCTCTCTCTTTTTTTTTTTTTTTTGTAGAGATGGGGTCTCCCTACGTTGCCAGGCTGGCTTTGAACCCATGGGCTCAAGCGATCCTCCTGCCTTGTCTTCTCAAAGTGCTGGGATTACAGGTGTGAGTCACCCCACCCAGCCTATGACAGAATTTATTCTTTACTTGTGAGAAAGCTGCACTCTACCTGTTTAATAGAGTGGGGTTGCTTTTTTTTTTTCCCCCTGAAACGTAGTTTTGCTCTTCTTGCCCAGGCTGGAGTGCAACAGCGCAATCTCGGCTCACCGCAACCTCCCTCTGCCTCCTGGGTTCAAGCAATTCTCCTGCCTCAGCCTCCTAAGTAGCTAGGATTACAGGCGCCTGCCACCACAATTGGCTAATTTTTGCACTTTTAGTAGAGACAGGGTTTCACCATGTTGGACAGGCTCGTCTCAAACTTCCGACCTCAGGTGATCCGCCTGCCTCGGCCTCCCAAAGTGCTGGGAATACAGGCATAAGCCACCAAGCCCAGCTGATTTTATTTCTTAAAGGCAACCCCAGCCAGGGGTAGTGGCTCACGCCTTTAATCCCAGCACTTTGGGAGGCCAAGGCGGGCGGATCACCCTTGGTCAGAGTTTGAGACCAGCCTGGCTAACTTAGTGAAACCCCGTCTCTACTAAAAACACAAAAATTAGTCGGGTGTGGTGGCAGACGCCTGTAATTCCAGCTACTCAGGAGGCTGAGGCAGGAGAATCGCTTGAACCCAGGAGGCAGAGGTTGCAATGAGCCAAGATCACGCCATTGCACTCCAGCCTGGGCAACAAGAGCGAGACTTTGTCTCAAAAAATAAATAAATAAATAAATAATAAATAAATAAATAAATAAAATCTTCCCTCTCAGAAAAGGTAGAAGTAACATTCCATGGTTTCTTGCCCATCAGAGCGAAATTTTACTGAGGGAGGAGTTGGTCCAGAAGTTCAGTTCAGCCTCAATGAGGTCACTGCTGCTGGGGAGAGGCAGAGGAGTACATACTAGTTAACTGTTGCAAATGGAGATGTCTTCACAGCAAGGGATATTTAGAAAAGAAATTATTTTGAAAAGCTTATGCTAACCTCAGCCAAACATGCTAGTGTCCCAGAATTATGGCCTCCTGCTTGACTTCTCACTGGAATGTCATATGTGAATTCTCTTCTGCTTGCATCAGCATCTCCGCGTGCAGATTCATCTCAAAGGTCTCTTCAGCCGATGTCCTCAGTGCCCCTGACACAGCCCCTTGGCACTTGCCTTACACACACATGCCTCTGCACCAGCTTTCTCCTGGCAGCACCTTCCTTTCCGCCGGAGGCTTTCCCAGGCCTCCTGCCTCCCAGAAAGTCAGAAGTCAGCGCCTTCCTGAGAGCCGGTGAGGGTTCCGTCTCCCCTAGGCAAGTGGTGCTGATGCCTGTTCCCTGCATCCATCTCTGAGAAGCCGCAGCAGAACTGAGCTCCAGCGGCCACTGCAGTAATCTCCACAGTCTCGTGGGGGCACCTGCCCTTCTTTGCCCTGCTTTCCCTCTTCCTAGCAGTGTTTCAAACAAACTCCTTATAAGGGAATCTTTCTTTCAGGGTCATCATCTGGGGGGATTCAAACTAAGATACCTCAGATTCAGTATTCTTGAAGCATGTGCCTCTCCCTCCTGTTTTCCCATCTCAGTTAATGACAGCACCCCGGACAGCTTCCAAACCAGAAATGAGAAGATTATGTTTTGCATTCTTTCTTCTGTATTTGAAAGCCCTTCTTTCAAGTGGACATCAATTTCTAAGAATTACCCCTAAAAAATCTCTTTGATTAGTACTTCTCTCACTCCCAGTTCTCTCGAGCTAAAGCTCAACAAAACCTTGGACAACTGTAATAGTTTCCTAACTCCTCTACATATTTTTAATGTATCCTCTCTCCAGTCTATTCCTCATAGAGCCACATGACTTATCCTTGGAAAACACAACTTTGATCACCTATTGCCTTGCCCGAAACCTTCTGATAGCTCACCCCTCCCTCCAGGAGAAGGCTCAACCTCCCTAGTTGTGCACAGATCCTTATGAGCAGGTCCTGCTTTAAGTCTCTCCAGGCTGGACCTTCACCCACTGGCAACCCACCACCCACCTTCTACTTGCAAGTCCCCAAAACGATAGTCTACCTTTGTCAACACTGGGCTTTGCACATGAACATACTATTCCTTGAGCTTAGAATGTCTTTTCACTTCTTTTTTTTTTTTTTTTTTTTTATCTGATGAATTTGTAACATCCCCAAATTACCTAATTGAAACATCCCTTGCCTGCCCCCCATAGCCAAGTTAGAGGGATCTCCCCTGTGCACAGGTACTATCATATCGGGTGCAGCATATTCTCACTCATATCGGGTGCAGCATATTCTCACTCATGTGTCTTTGCCACGTTGCTGTGAACTCCTTCGGTGCAGGAAGCATTTCTTACTGTATGGATTTCTGTAGTTCCTGCATCAATGTTGGTTGGCACAAAAAGTGCGTACCCAATAGTTACATCCTTCCAGATCCTTAGGCCAAAAGCTGGAGTCGTCCAGACCCTTGTTTTCCTTTACACCTCACACGTTCAGTCCATCAAGACATCTGCTAGTTCTGTCTCAAAAGTCCATCTAGGGCTGGGTGAGGTGGCTCATGCCTGTAATCCCAGCACTTTGGGAAGCCGAGGCGGGTGGATCATGAGGTCAGGAATTCAAGACCAGCCTGGCCAAGATGGTGAAACTCCGTCTCTACTAAAAATACAAAAAAATTAGCCGGGCGTGGTGACATGCGCCTGTAATCCCAGCTACTCCGGAGGCTGAGGCAGAGAATTGCTTAAGCCTGGCGGGGCGAAGGTTGCAGTGAGCTGAGATTGCACCACTGTGCTCCGGCTTGGGCAACAGAGGGAGACTCTGTCTCAAAAAAAAAAAAAGTCCATCTAGAATCCTGCCACTTTCAACTACCACATGTTACCAATGGGATCCACGCCCATCTCATGCCTAGATTATTACAGGAGCCTCCTGACGCTTCCTTCGTTTTCACCCTCACCAACCTATACTCTATTTTCTTTCTTTCTTTTTTTTTTTTCCTTTGAGATGGAGTCTTGCTCTGTCGCCGGGCTGGAGTGCAGTGGTACGATCTTGGCTCACTGCAACCTCCGCCTCCCTGGTTCAAGCAATTCCTCTGCCTCAGCCTCCCGAGTAGCTGGGACTACAGGCATGCACCACCATGCCTGGCTAATTTTTTTGTATTTTAGTAGAGACGGGGTTTCACCATGTTGGCCAGGATGGTCTCGATCTCCTTACCTCGTGATCTGCCCGCCCGGGCCTCCCAAAGTGCTGGGATTACAGGCATGAGCCACCATGCCCAGCCCCTATACTCTATTTTCAACAAAGCAGGCAGTCATCTTTTAGAAATGTAAGGTGGTTTGAGCCACGCCCCACCTCAGCACTCCCAATGTCATCTCCATTTCACTGGGATCCAGTAATACTTCCTGTGTCTTCATCCTACTCCCCGACTGAGATCATCTACCAGCCTCTCCCCTGCCCCTCAGCTTCATCCCCAGCCTCCGACTCACCTAGAATGCTCTCCCCTCGGCCTCAGCATGCTTAACACCTCATTTGCTCCATGCCTGTGCTCCAATGCCACTTTCTTAATGAAAACCAAATCTACAGTTGGAATCACCTGCCCACACCTCCCTCACTCCCCGCTTTTTATTTTTCCATAGCACTCATTGGCTTTGAGCATACTCTAAAATTCACTTATTTCTTACTTTTATTTCTCACTGGCTGCCTCTGTGCATGTGAAGACAAGCCTCCCATTTGCTGGAAACTGTCAAGTGCTGGGAACAGTCTGACAACACAAAAGGTGCTGGGTAGCTTTACCACGGGACAAATGGAAGAATGGGTACAACTTCGTTGACTGTAGAGTCACCGTATGTGTCTGAGAATGATTTGCAGCTGGGCATGGTGGCTCATGCCTGTAATCCCAGTACTTTGGGAGGCCGAGGCCCACAGATCACTTGAGATCAGGAGTTCAAGATCAGCCTGGCCAACATGGCAAAACCCTGTCTCTACTAAAAATACAAAAATGAGCCAGGTGTGGTGGCAGGTGCCTGTAATCCCAGCTACTGGGGAGGCTGAGGCAGGAGAATTAATTGAACTCGGGCGGTGGAGGTTGCAGTGAGCTGAGATGCTACCGCTGCATTCCAGCCTGGGAAACACAGCGAGACTCAGTCTCAAAAATAATAAAAAAAAAAAAAAGAATGGTTTACAAAAGATATGCCTCAGAAACATGGCTCGGAAATGTGGCCTTTTGTTAAACTCCTGGTTAAGATCGCCTTTCCATTGCACAAATAATATTTGACAAGTATAGAGTGATTTATATAGCCAAAGTCTAGAAATATAATTAATATTAAAAAATGACAAAGGCGAAATTTATTTTAATAATATTTTATTTAACCTAATAATTCCAAAAATTATGTCAGTGTGTAATCAATATAAAACTATCAATGACCTATTTTACATTATGTTATATGTTAAGTCATCACAATATAGGGTGTATTTTACACTAAATGGCACGTCTCAGTTTGGACCAAACACCTTCCAACTGCTCATTAGCCATTTGTGCTACTATATTGGACAGCACCGATCAAAGCAATTCCCATTTTAGGAAAAAGTCTTGGGTGGAAGATTGGCTTTGTTTGCTTGTCTTTGTAATAAATGAGTTATTGGAAATATATCCTAAATTCTAGTGCTTTAAATGAGCTACATTTTAGGTTAGCCAATATAAATTTCATTAATGACTCCTAAATCTGACTGCTAAATCTCAGTCACATCTAAGCATTGTTGTAAGCTTGATGTCTACTGGATGTATCACCAGAGTCCAGCCTGCTGTAGGGCTGAGTTAGGAGAGCTGAGGCTACTTCATTATTTTTGCACAAAAAAGCAGCTACCTATGTCAGACACCCTGTTCCCCAGGCACCATGATTTTTGAAGTTGAGAAGTAATATGAGGGGAGGCCATTCCCTGATGACTCTTCCCTCCCACCCACTTGTGGATGTGCATCGATTAAGGGCTGCTGGTGTGAACCTAGAGAAAATTGCCTGATAGCCTTGGGTCAAGCAATTTCCATATTTACATCTCATTGACACATTGTGAGCAACACAGCTGAACTGTGAACTGTGAGAGGTTATGTGTTATCGGTAGCTTTAAGAACTTGATACATTGATTACTTAAAACTTTTTTTTTTTTTTTTTCCCCAGAGAAGCATTTATGGAGCTCGTGGAGTGAGGTATCTCCTTCATCCCTTCAGTAAGTCAGTGTGAGCCAAGGAGTCTGAGGATCAGAGGCCTTGTGACTTTTTAAGTGAAGATTTACTAAGTGCTAGGGCCCATTGTGTTTTATTTTATTGACGCATCCCAAGCTCTAAGAGGGAGAGACCTTTATTGTCCCAGTTTCACTGACATGGTTTGGGAAGGTTAAAACATGATGAAAGGAAATAGACTGAAATGATACAGTAATACGTAATTGAGCATTTTCGCCAACATTTTTACGTGTTTTAAAATGTCATTTTCTGGCCAGGGGTGGTGGTTCACACCTGTAACTCCAGCACTTTGGGAAGCTGAGGCTGGTGGATCACTTGAGGCCAGGAGTTTGTGACCAGCCTGGCCAACACAGTGAAACCATGTTTCTACTAAAAATATAAAAAAATAGCTTGGTGTAGCCATGCGCACCTGTACTATTAGGTACTTGGAAGGCCGAGGCATAAGACTCACTTGAAACCGGGAGGCAGCGGTTGCAGTGAACCAAGATTGCGCCACTGCACTCCAGCCTGGGTGACAGAGTGAGATTCTGTCTCAAAAAAAAAAAAAAAAAAAAAAAGTAAATAAAAATAAAATGGTATTTTCTTTCTTTTTTAAAAATATCTTTTATTATTATTTTAGATTCAAGAAGCACATGTGCAGGGTTGTTACACAGATATATTGCATAATGGTAAGTTTTGGGCTTCTAGTGAATCTTTCACTCAAATAGTGACCATTGTATCCGACAGATAAATTTTCAGTTTTCACCTTCCTTCTGCTCTCCCGGCTTTTGGGTCCCCAGTGTCTATTTTTTCCATCTCTGTGTCCATGTGGACGCATTGTTTAGCTCCCACTTACAAGTGAGGACATGCAGTATTTGATTTCCTGTTTCTGAGTTATTTAACTTAGAATAATGGTCTCTAGCTCCATTCATGCTGCAAAAAAGGCATGATTTCATTCTTAAAATGGCACTTTATGAGGTTCGCTTTTCCTGGCAAGAGGAACTAACAAAATGGAGATGTCGGATTCTTTTATTAAACCCAAACGTGGTGAGCCACAGATGGAAGGCAGAAGGTCGCTGATTCTGGAAAATGAATCTGGGAAATGATAGCCTAGGGTCAATAGGGCCAGGTACCAAGAGGGAGGCTGGTTGGGATTGTGGAGCTATGTGCTTTTCCTTCTCTGCACTTCCCTCAAGAGAACAAGGGCTTTCCCCATCACCTTAGCAGAGCATCAGTCCCCCCGTGTTGAACCAGCTGGCACTCTGGCAGCCCCTAAAGCACTCTCCTCCCCAGTTCCCACCTAAGCAAGGTGGGGATGATTTTAAGGCAGGCAGCTGTAGAAAAACAGTAGGGCTCTGGGAGCTCTCCAGAGCTCCTCTGTCACCTGGCACAGAGGGTGGGTCACTCAGGGGAGGTCCAGCCCACTATAAACATGGAAGCCACGCACTCCGATGTCATTCCCCAGGCTCATCCTCACCACGACCTGCACCTGGGCCTTTGCTTCTTCTTTCAGGGATGTCGGACCAGCCAAGGCAGCTGGTGTTCCCACATGCATGTGGGCTCAGGAAGACATGAAATGGTCGGGGTCAGCCCAATAACTGAGCCACACACACTAGATGAGACAGTAGGGGAGTTCAGGCAGGCATGAATTAAAGGAAGCTTAATAAATATTCTCAGACAGATCAGGAAAAACAAAACAAGAACACACAGCTACAAACAGACTTTCATTGTTGGAATAAAGAGCATAATCGAGGGACTGAATAGTAGGGTGGATTCAGTGGAAGTACAAATCAGGAAGACCTCAAGAAGGTGAAGAGATGGGAGATGGAAAGTAATATTTAAGAACATGGCTCCCTATAACAGGAGTCCCAGAAAGAGGAAAACAATAAACAGGGGGTGAAACACACACACAATTTCATAATGTAAGGTCTTGTAGATATAATAATAGTAGCAGAGATGTCAATAAATCTTAAAAAAAAAAAAACACTGACCAAGGAGACAAAAATTACCAATAATTTGGAATATTTGAGAAGCATTATAACAGTTACTTAATGTTATATTGTCCAATACAGTAGCCGATAGCTACATAACTCTTGAGCACTCGAAATGTGGCTAATGCAAGAAAATTTTAAGATTTTATTTAATTTTAATTCATTTAAATTTTAAAACTTAATACTTAATTCTGGTATTGAAAAACTTTTAAATATGTTTAGAACAATCTACTCTTTCAATTGTAAATTGAAATCTAAATACAGATCAAGTGTATCCAATTTTAGTATTTGTATTGAAATGCACTGTAAGAGTTAAATCCACCCTAGGTTTCTAACAGTCAATACAGACAAATAATGTACAGCATCTTGTTAATATTTTTATATTGATTATATGTTCAAATTATTATTTTGTATATATTGTCTTAAATAATATTATTAAAATTAATTTTACCTGTGTATTTTCACTTTTTAATATGGCCGCTAGAAAATATAAAATTATATACGTGACTGGCATTATATTTCTTTTGGACAACACTGATCTAATAGATGTACATAGGACTTACACTCACAGAGAATATTCATTTTAATTCCCATGGAACAAAGAAAACTTTCATAAATGCCAAATAATCAATACATACACAATGTGTTGATTATAATGGAATAAAGTTTAAAAATCGGTAATGGCAATAATACCACTTTGAACATCACTTGGACACATAAAACATTATAATGTATAGTATATAACCATTGGAGTTTAGAGGAAACTTAAAGGATATTACAAAATACTTGGAACTGAACAAGAATAAAAGCGTCAAATGTCAAACTTTATGATCCGTAACTCTCAAGTTGCACTTAAAGTTTTACATAATTTTGAATACACTAATAGTAAACAAGATATCAAAAAACCAAATACCTAAGGACATAACTAAACATATTAGAAAAAAAAAGAAAAATGGCAGAATAAAACCAAAGCAAAGAAAAAGATATAAAGTGAGTTTAAAAAAATCAATGAAATTGCCAAAAATCCCCATTAAAAGTGATTCTTTGAAAAATGAGATGGCAAAGGTCGTTATGAAACTTTATACGCCAATGCATTTAGACCCAGATGGACAACGGCTTAGGAAAAATAGCAGCCTTGGACTAGAGGAATCAAAGGAAAGGTGCCAAAGTGGAATCACAAATAGCACTCTCTCTCCCAACTGAAGTTTCTAGACAGGTTCCAAACCCAAACTAGGAAACGCGTTCCAGGAGGTTCCTAAGTGAGCGAGTGATTTGGGAGCCAGAACACACATTGGGAATCCAGGGGAGAGCAGTGAAATAAAATAAAACAAGAAGGGCCTTGGGTGAGCCCACTGCACCATGGCCTGAGTAGTAGTATTATTTCAATTATTTGCACCTGAGGAGACATACAGTCGCTTTCAATGTCAAGAATTTGCAGGTGAACCTCTCAGACCTTTGCTTTTCTCTTTTATGGGTTTCTTTTCCCTGGGACACATTGTCAGCCCTTAGCTGCTCACTAAAGCCTCCTGATTTGAGATCTACATGACAAATGCCTGATGCTAAGCAGAGATGGTGAGGCCCAGAGCCAGGAAGTCGAATTAATTTCCTAATTCTAAAGGTAGGGGTGTGCGTGTGCATGCATGAGAGAGAAAGAGAGAGAGAGAGAGAGAGAGTGCGAGAAACAAGAGGGGGAGAGAGAGATCAATTTTCTTGGTCTCTTTGCTTCTGTAAATGTAGTTAACAAGTCCACTTTTAGGGCTTAATCTGCTGGGCACACTTTCTTGATTTTAGAGCTAGCAATGATCTAATTGAGGCAGAGGGGATTGCCTGAAGTAAATACAGCACTGGTTCAGTTAGGTGGGGATAGATCTGCACTACCTTTAAAAGAAGATTAAGACATCTGAGCTGTTGGAAATACTAAACCGATTGGGCATCACCCTTTCCTAACATACCCAGATAGTGGCTGCACCCCCTGCTTTGCTTTGGGCCTGTAGGCAGAGCCAAGGGGCCTGTCCCCTCTGCCTGACCCGCAGCTACTCTCCCTTTGTCTGCGAACAACCGAGAGAGGAGCGAGAGGAGCGGGTTGGAGCCCAGAGCAGCAGAGACCCAGCCTAGCAGCTGACTGGGCCAGGTGCGTTTCCATTGGCTGCAGAGGCCAGGTTGAGCTCTATTTTCTTCTGTACATAAAGATAAGAAGCCAAGGGCCCCCTTCCGAAAGCAAACACGTTTAATTGGAACCACCGCCTCCCCATGATTCACCGGATGGAATTTACAATGGTGTTTACCCTTTTCCACAAAAGTAGCAAATGAATCAATCCCAATAGGAAATATAAATCTAGGAAATATAAATCCCCAGCAGATGCAATTTGAACCACACAGGAAAGGACTCACTGAGAAAGAAGGCCACTGTAACCCTAGAGTATTTTTGCCCAGAAGTAAGAGTCAAGAGTGGTCCAGGTTAGTTGAGGAGAAGCAACTTCAGATATGAGCTTAAAACAAGTCTTTGCACGAGCCACCTTTTGCTTGGCCCCTCTTAGCAGTGGGAATTCAGACAAAACTTCAGGAATGCTTTGCTGGGCAGCTGTGGTGCATTCAAAGCAGAGAAACTGCCTAATCTTTGCAAAACCAACAAAGATAAGCAATAGCTTTAGCTGGGCTGAAATTAGCCAATGCACTGCTACACAATGCCCTGGTGACCATTATTGAGGCTCTGACCGCCGCACGGCACTGCGCAAGCACGCTGGCAATGTTTAACAAACCATCTGTCTTGTACCTGCTCCCACTCAACAGGGGCCTTTGTTTGAACCCTGGCCCCATCCAGCATGTCAGCTATCTACTCCCCAACAAGGGAAGCCCCCTCATCCCATTGTACAATTTTCATAACTCTTTTGATTGCAGTTTGTCCTACACAATGACTTCTGCCAGAGAACATTTTGGAAAGGGAGATAGGCATTCTGAATCTGTCCACTGATTAGTTTCTAGAGCACCATGTGTGTAGAAACCTTACTTGCTTATTTGATTTCCCCCTCATTTGTCTTCTTTTAAGAGAATTTCAATATTCATTCAAATGTTGATTTTATTTTTTCCTCGGTTAGTTGTGTTTAAGTTAGAAACCTCTCTCTCCTGCTCTTTTCCTCTCAGATATATGTTTTATACTATGGTAAGATATTTTCTGCATATGTCGGGTGCAGTGGCTCACAACTGTAATCTTAGCACTTTGGGAGGCTGAGGCAGGAGGATCACTTGAGCCCAGGAGTTTGACACCAGTCTGGGCAACATAGGGAGACCCCAGACTCTACAAAATGTATACACGTGTGTATGTACACACATATACACACATACACATACACACACATATATTCTGCCTAAATCACACAGTATCTGGAATTTACTGATTATATTACATAGGCGTTAGATGAAACCATTTGAACTTAATGTTTTCATAGATTTATAACAAATATTGACTGTTCATTTCACATGGTCCAATATATGTATTTCCTTGTAAAACGACCCACTTTATTTTAGAGTAGATGTTTGAGAAGATAACTGAGCCAATACATGGTTTTTATTTTTTTAAAAAAGTCTCCTTTGAGAATTTATTTATTTATTTATTTATTTATTTATTTATTTATTTTGAAATGGAGTCTCGCTCTGTCGCCCAGGCTGGAGTGCAGTGGCATGATCTCAGCTCACTGCAAGCTCTGCCTCCTGGGCTCATGCCATTCTCCTGCCTCAGCCTCCCGAGTAGCTGGGACTACAGATGTCCGCCACCATGCCCAGCCAATTTTTTTGTATTTTTAGTAGAGACGGGGTTTCACCGTGTTAGCCAGGATGGTCTCTATCTCCTGACCTCGTGATCCACCCGCCTTGGCCTCCCAAAGTGCTGGGATTACAGGCGTGAGCCACTGCACCCGGCTGAGAATTTATTATTTCTCTTTTTCTTCACCTTGCCTGGCTCTCAGCGATTCTCCCTCATGCTCAGGGGTAAAATGTCCCCATATTCTTTTTCTATATGTCACCATGCTAACATAATTTCAATTACCTCAGATACACCTTGGCAACGGTGACCACAAGAATCCACTCAGCCTTGGAAGCTGTCCTTGAAACTCAACCTGAAATCCCTGCCTAGCAGACAGGAGACCTCAGGCTGGACGCCACCCCACTGTGTTATCTCGGCCTCCCCGGGACTCTTAGGATACGACTTTCTTAATCTTTCCAAGGGGCTAAGCTTAACCAGAAGGAAATACTGCATTAGATGTGTGGAATACTTCAAGATCTGTGGAATATGAAGCTGAAACCAGCTCTGTGTTTAGAAATGATTGCCATGCATGTGTCTATTTCCCCAAACTAGCACCAGAGCCTTGGTTTGAGGGTCTGTATTTGATCCTTTACTCTTCAGAAAAGAGAGACCTTGTTGAAGGAATGTTCTATTTCCAGAGGAAATTTGGGAAACAAAACGGTCACCTTAAAAATAGCAGCACAATAAATTTTGTCCTTAAATTTAAATTTTCCTTCAAGCCAGGAATTAAAGCAAAGGTGAGAGTGGAAGAACCTCTTCAGATTGTAAGTCTTGAAATTTCCAGGCAAAGGGAAGTCATTGTGGGAGCATTTGAGCAGATTGGTGGTTACCACTGGGGACTCTAGGAAAGAAATGTTTCTTCATGTTTTTAATCTCATCCTTTAATTCCAATTTGGGTGTATGTTATATGTTTTGTAAGGTATTCTAACATTAAATACATGTTATGTGAATACAGTGTGTGTTCATAAATATTTCCTTCTGTCTTATATTTGAGTTGTTTTGGCCTTTTGACTTGTGAATAATGCTGCTACAAACAGCATGTGCATGTATTTGTTGGAGTCTCTGTTTTCAGTTCTTTTGGGTGTATACCTAGGAGTGAAATCTCTAGGTTATATGGTAATACTATGTCAGTTTTTTGAGGTATTGCCAAGCTGTTCCCCACAACAGCTGTACTATTTTACTTTCCTACCAGCCAGTGTAAAAGGGTTTCAGCTTCTCCACATCCTTGTCAACACTTATA
Source organism: Macaca fascicularis (assembly GCF_037993035.2). Taxonomy (NCBI): domain Eukaryota; kingdom Metazoa; phylum Chordata; class Mammalia; order Primates; family Cercopithecidae; genus Macaca; species Macaca fascicularis. Next base: position 64,798,941 of record NC_088384.1, read on the forward strand.
TCTCTTAAAACAACAACAACGAACTCATGGTCATCCTAGTGGATGCGAAGTGTTGTGTCATTGTGCTGTTTATTTGCATTTTCCAAGAGTCATCTTTGTCCACGTGTCCTTTGAAATGAACTTCAAGGACAAGGATATGCACCCTCTGGTGTTGGTTGAGAATGATTTATGGGTCCTTCCACAGGCCCCTCTGGCATCTCCCAAAAGCTACCACATGGCTGCAGGTGTGGGTGTCTCAGTAGGTCCCCCTTCCTAAGAAGCATCATTGCCACCAGGCCAAACAGGCCAGGAAGGAGGAGTGGTGTGCACCCCACAGTGAGGGGAAAATAAAAGAAGACTCAACTGCAGGCGGAGAGGGAGCAGGATCCTTGGAGCCCAGGGCGTGGAGATGGCCGGGCTCTGGGAAATCAGAAGAAAGAGCACATTTCGAGGCAAAAGGCCCTGTGATGGGCCAGAGTCCTGAAGCCTAAACAGAGGACCATAGCATGGAGGTGTGTTCTGGGTGTACAGGCAAAGAGGCACAACCCACGGCCAAGAGTGGGCAGGAAGGCAAGGAGTGAAGTGAGACCTCCGGTACAGAATGCAGGTGCACAATATAGGCTTGGACCAGGGAGCTTCAGAGTCTTGGGGTCCAGAATACACTGGCACATCTGCAAACAAATGGAGGAGCACTTCCTGCTCCTGAGCGCACAGCCTCTCCCCTGTTTTGGGTTGAAATGTTGGTTCTCATCCTGGACCACAGTTTGAGCCACTTGCTGAGCTTATTAAAATCCCCATGCCCAAGCCAACTAAATCAGATCCACTGTGTATGGGGACCCAGGCATGAGTATTTTGACATTCCCCTACTAATTCAAATGGGAAGCCAAGTTTGAGAAAAGAAGAATTTTAGGTTTAAAATAGTAGATTTAAAATGTGGAATTTATTAGATTGTTTTTGTTATGAAGTAAGTATGATCACGCTGTAGGAGTTTGGAGGAAAAGAAGATGATGAAGGAAGAAGATACCACCTGTTGCCTCCTGGCCTTTTGGCTGATGCAGATGCTCCAGCCTGTGCCCTGTTTGGGGGGTTCCATTCCTAAAAGGACAAACTGGGGCTGGCAGCCAGGGTTGGGCTGTGCTGCTGGGGAATAGGATGGGATGTGTCTTCTGAGTCCTCGGCACTGAGGCGGGCACAGTGAGGGTAGCACTCAATAAATGTTTGTAGGGTGAGTGAATGGAAGCATGAAGGCATGAATTCATGAAAAGCAGCCTGAGACATGGTCCCTACCCTCTAGGAACTTACAAAGGGGCAGCCGAATAGGCATTACAATAACAATAATCGGAGGGCAGTAATAGTTCCCACATCAGTGGTTCTGTGTGTCTGTGCATGCATCCCTGCAGCCAGGGAAACCAGGGGAGGGGTTCTGAAAACTCTGTTTAGTAGCTGTGGCCTCTCTTATCTTTATTAATGCACCACAAAGCACTGTCACACTGTCCTCTTCTCGATAAAACCCATAAACAGGAGCAGAGGAAAACCCAAGGAGGCGGAGCCCTCTCGGGTGGCCACAGAGAGAGAAGTTGAGGAGAGCAGAGAAAACCCAACCTCTTGGATGTGGAGTTATTCTGTTGATATTTTGCTTCTTTGCTTGTTTGATGAGATGTCCTCAAGTTCTCTAGCCTACAGATAAATGAAGTAAGTTGATAAGCTGAGAGTTCCTTGTCAATTAGAGCTTCCCCTTCTGAAATGGTAGGTGTGGGGGAAAGAACACGCCAGGACAAGGAAGAGTTGGGGCTGGTCCTGTCTGATCATCTACTGTTTATACAACCTTAGGTAAGGTGCATAACTTCTCTGAACTGCAAAGCATGCAGCAGTTTCTGTTCTGCTTTCCTCTCTTGGTGTTTGCAGAAATTCAGCAAGACAGGTCTAAAAGGTACCTTCTACTGCTTAGGTGGTTTTAGCTTCCCGCCTCTCACAGGGCTGAGGGTGCACAGGTCCCTGCAGACACATAGCTGCCCACAGGCTGGGGTTACTGACTCTGCTAGCCTGAGCTGGAGCCCCATGCAGTTGCTCACATGCTGGGGAAGCAGATAGCCGCCAGTAGATACTAGATTTCTAAAAGGACACCAAAGAACCATTTATATGTGCAGCTTCACTAGCCATGACTGCTATTTCAATTCTCTCTCTCTTCTCCCTGTATCATGCCCAGGCACTTCTGTCTCCTATTCAGAAAGAGTATGGCCTTTTCCATCATGGCCCATTCTGCCTTTTTTTTTTTTTTTTTTTTTTTTTTTTTTTTTTTGTAGATTCAGATAAAAATGCATTTGGGTGACCTTAGGTGGCCGGTGAGTTGTTGATGAAACTGGGGTGTGGACATTGACCTCTGCCTGCTTGTACAGGTCCCTTGCACTGAAAAGCATGGCCCAGCTGTTTACCTGTTTACTCTGAGCCCTCAGGACAGCTATCCCCAGGGCGGTTCACATATGCTGCCGACCTGGTTTAGGCTGGGGGAGCCGAGCCTTAGCCAGTGAAATCTACGTGTCATTTGAAGAGCTGCTATGGAAGAGCTCATTTAACCTTTAAAATTATATATATATATATATATATATATATATATATATATATATATATATATTTGTGGCTAGCCATACCACAGAGCTTCTCTGTATCTTTTTACTTGAGAAGTAATTTTATTTACTATTATTACATTTGTTATTATTTTTATTTTTTAGAGACAGGGCCTTGCTCTGTTGCCCAGGCTGGAGTGCAGTGACATGAGCACAGTTCACTGCAGCCTTGACCTCCTGGCATGAAGCAATCCTCCTGCCTCAGCCTCCCAAGTAGCTGGGACCACAGGCATGCACTGTCATGCCCAGCTAATTTTATTTTTTGGAGAGATGAAGTCTCACTATGATACCCAGGCTGGTCTTGAACTCCTGATCTCAAGAGATTCCCTCGCTTTGGGCTCCCACAGTGCTGGAATTACAGGCATGAGCCACCACACCTGGCCAAGAGAAGTGATTTTAAAATCTCAACTTGTCTCTGAGCTTCCTGAGGGCAGAAGAGCAGAGACTAAAATAGAAATAGTATTAGAGAACTTTCAACACTTGTGACTCTGCTAATATCTTGGTCTATGACTTACTGATTCCTCTCTTTGGGCCTCATTTTTCTTTTATAAAATGGAGAGGTAGACTTCTTATGGTCCTCAAGCTCTCAAGCTTTTTTATTTTTTAACTGATTTCATTTTCAAATAAATTTTTATGCACAGACCTGAATCTATAAAACTCAAAAGGAGATATTGTATTAGTTCAATAACTAGCCAGGGTACTCATCCTTAGTTTAAATTTATAACATTTAATTATCCCACAAAGAGAAAAATGTGGTGGTTTTATGGTGGATGTCTAAACATGGCTTTTATTATATAAAGAGAAAAGTTGGGGCTCTTAGAAATTTGGAAATCATATCAACTTCAACACACTTTTTTTCATAAAAAAGTTTTTTGGTTGCACAATCTGGATAAAATTTTGATCCACAGAGCTGAGTAGTTGCAAATGATACCTTTTTAAGAACAATCTGTCTGGAATCTCAATGTCTTCCTCAGTGTCCAGAAAAAGGGAGTGAAGTTGTATTTGGAGGCTGACACCAAGATGTCCACCTGGCGGAGTCAGCAGAGCGCCCTAGCTTAGTGGACTGTGCATGCTGTTTGTAATACCAGGGTCAAAACTCTTTTTAGAATATAAAAATAATAGACAATATTTTAAGCAAATGTTTTCTGGCCCGGAAAACACGTGTTAGGAAAGCAAGATCAACAGAAAATTATCAAATCCCTGAGCTGTCCTCGCTAGCTGGTCTAGACAGTAAATATCTTGATGAAAATATAAAAATATTTTATTTGAGATTGATACTTTATCTTCACGTTAAGCAGGAAGCATTAAGACAAATGACCTGCTTTTTAAAAACTCCTGTGTTTTTCAGGGTCATGTAATGTAGCTGTGTGGATCCATTTCTGATGAACCCCCAGGCTGCACCAAATCAGTGCGGAAGTAACTCCATTCATCATCTTTCCCAGGGCACTCACTTTTCCTCATATTACCAGGAAAATGAAACTTTAAATCAAATAGCATTGCTGGACATTCTTACCCAGGGATGCCCACAACCATGTGCTTGGCCCCAGAACACTCAGCCTGGCACCGTTGATACTTGCCTTGCTTCCTGTCCATGCTTACCTGGTAACACTTTTATTTTCAGTTACCTGGGATAAAAGGCACCGTGTCATTTTTAGACTGTGAGTGGCACTGCCCGCTTTGTCAGAGAGAGACACTCTCTACCTGGCAAGGGGCAGGAAGGAGTTATGGGGCAGGGTCTGCCTCTGCAGTTCAAATGTTGCCCACTTGGACAGCCCAGCAGTCTGGACTCTGGAAATTCTGCCCAGTGGTTGAGCAGCTATGGCCTGTTTGGGATTTGGCATTGGAAAGCAGATGTGTGAGCACATGGCAGGCATATGTGGTGGTGGGATTGATTGTGTTTCTGTATCGGTGACTGGCACTGCAGCCCTGTGGTGCCCATTTCACATGTACTTCACTTCCAGCACTCATGCTGAGAGAGAGAGGTCCCGTCCTACGTGTGCCAGGTCGTTGCTCCACTGTGGGGGGTACCACCTGCGAGCTCTGCCCTGCGTTTCGTTCAGATTCCCACCTGCTTCTCCTGGCGTGAACATTTTGTTGCACCAACTGTTATTACACTGGGTTTCTTTGGCTAAATGAATCCTGGAACTTCAGCCAAGTACCACGCCACTGCTTACAGGAAGAACAGCCATTTTCCAGCTACCACTGAAAAATGGGAAGGGCTGCACATCCTGAGACACAATACGGCATTCCCTTGTAGGGAAATTTCAGAGATTTTCAGGGGTTACTCTGAACCATGTTTGTATCCTGCATACCTGCTTTAGAATCCACAAGCTGCAACTTGACTGTGTTCAGGAAAGACAATACCTGGAGAGCCCTGGAAGAACCGTCAGCTACTCAGTGTTAGGTGCACCATGGCAGTGTGGCATGTCCAGGACAGCTCTCTCACCAGAGGGCTTAGGTGAGGTGTCCTCACTGGACATTATGAGAATGTTTAGCTTATTTAATGGAGACAGTTTCATTCTGCTTAGGAGGCAGCAGGAAAGAGAACGCTGCTGTATCAGTTGCGCACACCCATACATGCACATGTAAACCATGAACACACATACATGGGCCAGGTAAGGAAGAGAGATGGGGAGAGTAAGGGGCCTGGGGATAAAACTGGTTGATTAATGAGGCTGTGTAGATACCAGAACGCTTCCAGGATTCTCTGTTTCTACATCTCTGCTTATTGAAAAACAACAGACAATGGGGGCATGGGGAGGTGGTTTCAAACACCTGTTTGTTTAATATGGCTTGTCATGATGGAAATGTCAGTGTCTGGGGCAAGGCCATTGAGCAGAACTTTCGGTGTGATGGAAACATTTTGTGCCCGCCTGTCCAGTATGATAGCCACTAACTAGCCACATGTGGCCCTGGAGCACTAGACACATGGCTGTCATTACAGGGCAGGCCCAAGGCCTCAGCCCAGTAGATTCCACATTGGACCTTTACAGTCACCAACATGGAAATTTCCTACCTTTTCACCCAAGCTGAATTCCCAGACAATCTCTGGCTTGCTCTAGAACTCTGATGCATGCCAACATTTCTATGTTGCTTTGAGTCTGGAACCTACCCCTCCCCAGCGTTGACTCCTGCTCTCCATCACCCCTAATCTGCCAGACCCTATAGAAAGAGACATTCCATAAGTGTGTGTGGCTGGACCTTCGCTTCCCAGGCCACTTGCAATGGGCCTAGAGATATTCAGGTACAATTTAGTGCCTTTAAACTTAGGGTGGAAATAACTGTGGTACTGCTTCAGAGCCAACTGGCCCCTAACACAAACCTGCCCATGTAAATGGTGGGGACAGGCCCTGAATGGAGCCCGGTGCCCTGGGAACCAAGTCTGACCTCCTTAGTGGCCCTACAAGCCCCAAAGCTGATGCCTGTCTGGTCCCAGCATCACTCACACCTCACCTGTCATGGGGAGCTTCTGGTTCTGTCCCATGAGCTACACAGGGAGAATTTTCAGGTAAGTCTGTCTCCCTAGCCATTACCCAAAGCAGGTACAGGATGAAAGTTGGTTGTTAATTTCAGTGGGGATTTCAAAGGCTGCCTAGGTGTCCTGAATAGAGTAGACATTTCCTCACTCTCCCCACACCTGCACCCACCCCACCACAAAGGAAAAGAATGACTTCTTTGTTCTTCTGGGACAAGTGACAAAAAAAACCCTCTTGCTCAGCCTGTCCCCTATAAAAGGCTTATCTTCTCTGCTTATAGGAGACACTTTAATTCCTTCCTGTTCACTGATTGCCACTCCTCAAGGCCCCTCAGTGCCAGTCCTTCCCAGTGCTCCAGGTAACGTCACTGTCACCGAGGAGCGCTGGAGACCATCTGTCACCGGACACACTATTGTTACAGCTGCAGCAGGTTGGACTTGCGGGCCACCCAGCCCCTGAGCACTGTGTTAGCTCCAAGAGGAGCCCACTGTTCTTCTCACCAGCTCCACTCCTACCTCACCAGGGAGATGGCTGCTTGATATTTGATTTTGCCGCCACTCTTTCTTCATTTCCCATTGGCCATGTCCCTTCCCAACTCCTTATGGTAAGAGTGATTTTACAAGAATTACTGCTTTAGAATTTTGCAACATCAAGGGACCCCAGGGGATGTGAGCAATCATAACCCTGCTCTGGGAGTTGCTGACTCAGGCTCCAGCCATCAGCCCTATTTTGTCAGGGTCGATCACCCTGAAGGTTTCAAAAAATAAAATGCTAAGAAATGTCTCTGCCGGCCTCTGGAAAGGCTTCCTGCATTTAATAAAATTGACAAGTAACTCAAATGAAGCTTTCTATGATAAAAATGCTGCGGCAGTACAGTGTTACCTTTTGTAGCCATGGTCTGCCATGATGTTCACTTTCTTCCCGTTTCCTGGTCCTGGGAAGCAGCAGTGAGGGCCCCCCAAGGATGTTCCACAGTGCAGGAAGCAGGGAGCCAGGGAATGCTCCAGGAGCGGGGATGTGTAATCGGAATCAGACCTTCCTCTCTGTGGGAGTAGCTGGGAGAGTGGAGATGTGGAAAGGGGAGTTGGAAGATCAGAAAAGCGTCATCTACTAGGGAATCTGAGAGGACCTTCCCTGGAAGAGGGACCATGAGGGAGTTTGGCAAAAGTCTGCAGGAAGTCATTTCCTCTGTGTAGCTCTGGGTGTCTGGTTCCCAGCCAGCTGGGCTGAGCCTGCAGAGAATGAGCTTGACACAGAACAGAGGACAGCAAGGACCCGCTGAGCCCCACCAGGCACTTCTGCGTCCATCCATTCTTGTGACCGGCCTACTCAACAGCTTTCAGAGGGTGATGGACACTGCTTTGCCTCTGTAGCCCAAACCTTGAGTAATTCTTCTTTTGATCAACTCTAACCCAGGTTCTTACAGGGGTGGGGATTCTGGGAAATAAAACTCTTGAGTAAACCAAGCTGACACAGCACAAGCGACACAGATTTGTTGAACCAGGAGAACTGCTGAGCCCAGATGGGAGAGCTGGCATGGGTACCAGAGCCACTGCTGAGAGGAGCCGGAGGGAGAGGTGAGAACATGGGGCAGGGTCCAGTAAAACAGGGTGGCACCCAGAGTAAGGCTGCGTCTGGAGAGTAGTGCCAAGCCACTACCATGTGTCTCCGGGCAGCTTGGATGGGCAGAGCACCTTGAGGGCTGCTGGGGAAGGTGACAGCTTGACGTCAATGGCCTGTGGCTGAGCAAGTGGTTTCTATTGGGAGACAAATCAGAGCTCTTCTGGGGTTGTGGCTACAGAAGTTTCCCTTCAGAATGGCAGGTCCCTCAACATCCCACTCCTCTACTCCCGGACTTTGTGCCCTTGGTTTCCACATCTGAACCATAGACACCTGCTTCCCAGCTTGCAGTGAAGACTGACTTTGATATGTAGGTAGGTGGCCTTGATGATCATGTCTATTATGTTTTAGTTAAAGAGAAAAGGTCAGGGACTTTCCCAAGACACACAGCTGGCCATCGGCAAAACTGGAACTCAAACCAATGTGTCCTGACTCAAAACCCAGTGCTCCACCAGGTAAAACATGACATCAATTGCTGTATTCTGTCTGGTGTATCCTAAAACAACAATATAGTCTCCCCATTTATAGAGCATGAGCTTGGAATTGGCTTTCCTCTGTTGAGGATGCATTATTACAGTCTTGCTCACATTTTTCTCACAATTCCCATTGCAAAATAGCCAATGATAGTATTTATGCAAATGAAGGAAAGCTGACTTTGGACTGAGTTGATTGTCTTGGGCCCAAGCCCTCAAGCCCAAGCCAATAGCCAAGGCTGGTGGGGCCTGAGTCCTAGCCTCTTGGGATGATCGACCCTCAGTAGGGAGCATCGAGTTCCAGGGTCTGAGTGAGATGGTTAGTGATGGAGAGAAGACTCTGAAAAGGGAATGGAGAGAAGGTTCCATGGCACAGGAAGCAAATGGAAGCCATTTCATGAATGATATAAAAAGAGCTGGTCCAATTGTGAAGTAAATGGTTTGGAGCCCCTGGCCATCCTCTCTCCATACCTTCTCAGCTTCTCTACAGTCCTCCTCTTCTTCCCTGTCTGGGTATCCGGTGCTATCTCACCCTACTAACTAACCCCTCTGATCCCTTGCAGAGGAAACATTTCCATGCCAAACCTTGAGAGACAAGCAGAGTGTGGTGGGTATTAAAGACAACTATAGGCACAAGACAAAGATGTTAAAGCGAGGCCACCCAAGCTGCAGAGGGTGGCTCCAGTTTCCTAGAATTTCTCTCACTTTCCTTCAGTGGCACGAGGATGATGCTCAGGCACCAGTATCACTTTGTGGAGGGAAAAGCAGAGGCTCCCCACTGGGTCAGCTGGGGCTTCACGAAATTCGCCCCAGTGCTGCAAGAGGCTGCCGAGCTTGGTCACCATCAGCAATGCATCTTCAACTTTATTTCCTGTGTTGCTCTTCTGGGAAAACTTTTGGCAACAGAGGAATCAAGGTATGGGGCGTGGTGGGAGGGTATCAGATCTGAGGGCAGCTCCAGATGCAAGCTGTTGTTTGCAGAGGAAATGTGCTCTAATAGACAAAGAACCCATCAGACAGCTGTTTTGGGGTCCTCAATATATTACATTTTAAAAGGAAAGAAAAAAGCATTGCCTGTGAAAACGGCATTGGCAAAACATCTGCTGAGCACACAGCACTCCTGATCCCTGGTGGAGGTGGGGATGAGGAAGTCTGCAAAAAAGTTCTGAAGCAGGTGTGCCCCAAGTAACCCGTGTTGTCCCTTGTCCCTACTCACACCACCCACGTTCTAAGCAAGGACAAAGAGGCACGTGGGAGAGGCAGCTGCTGTAATCAAGAGGGTGGTGGCCCGTCACATTATCCAGAGCCACCTCACTCTGAACATGAACAAGGTTGTGAAGCATCATCATTGGTACTTCCTGCAGCTGAGGGAACAAGTGTGTCTAGAAGACCAGCTGGGAGGGGGACTGTGTTTGCAGACAGGTGTTTCTGGCAGACCCTCTCAGCAATTCATTCCCAGCACCATCTGCCTGTAGAACCATCGCTCATGCCAGCGAGAGAGTCTGAGGCTGCACTGCCACTCCATCCAGCATGACCTTTGGTAGAGAGCAGTTCTTCCAGCTCGTGCCGGCGACACTGTATCAGCTGGTGAAAGAGCAATCTCTCTTCTCTAGGACAGATGGATAAAATACGACAATAGAGATTTTCCAAAACATGTTCTTATCCATCACCTAGTCTCACTGAATCCTCACAGCACCCCTCTTCAGCTGCTATCATGAGCACCGCTGTCCGGATGAGGGGCTGAGGCTCAGAGACATCCGCAGAACTGATGTGTAGGGTGGCCCGGAGGACTTACCCTCCCCTCAACTCGAATGGTGGCTCTGTGATGCCGTTCTAATATCTGTGAGCCTCAGTTTCTGTCAAATGAAGGCAATCTTAACACTTACTTTATAGAGGTTTTGTGAACATTAAGAATTCAATATACAGTTTGTAAAGTGGTGCTTGGCACCAATAAGAGCTTAATAAATACAAGAGTCTCCTTTTATCTGCGGTTTTGTTTTCTTTTCCTCACTCCCTGGAATTCATTTTATTACAATGGTTAGAATATTCATGCCTTATCATTTTAAACAGAATCATCACTCTGTGTTCATTGAAAAACTAAAAATGGTAGAATAGATTAAAAGTTTCTTTATAATTTATAAGAAATTTTCATATACTTTTTTTTTAAAATTCAACTTGTACTTTAGATACATGGGGATACATGTGCATGTCTGTTACATAGGTATATTGGATGTTGCTGAGGTTTAGGGTATGGATCCCATCACTCACAGAGTGAGCATAGCCCCCAATAGGTTGTTTCTCAACTCTGCTCCCTTCCCACCCTTCCGCATTCATAGTCCACAGTGTCTCTTCTTCCCATATTTATGTCTATGTGTGCTCAATGTTTAGCCCCTGCTTATAAGTGAGAACCTGTATTTGGTATTTGGTTTTCAGTGCCTGCATCAATGTTTTAGGATTATGGCCTCCAGATACATCCATATTACTGCAAAGGGCATGAATTCATTCTTTTTTTATGGCTGTGTAGTATTCCATGGGGTATTACTACATTTTCTTTATCTCATCCAGCATTGATGGGCATCTGGGTTAATTCCATGTCTTTGCCATTGTAAATAGTGTGGCAATGAATATGCATGTGCATATATCTCTTTGGTAGAATAATTTATTTTCCTTTGGGTATATACCTAGAATGGGATTGCTGGGTTGAGTGGCGGCTCTGTTTTAAGTTCTACAAGGAGAACTACAAAACATTGATGAAAGAAATCCTAAGTGACACAAATATAGAAAAACATTCCATCCCTATGGGTTGGAGGAATCAATATAATTATAATTATATTTATATATATTATATTTATATTATAATTATAATCATATATAATTATAAATATAATCAATATAATTAAAATGGCCAAATTACTGCCCAAAGCAATTTACAGATTCAACACTATTTCTATTAAACTACTGATGTCCTTTGTCACAGAATTAGAAAAATAAACTATTCTAAAATTCATATGAAACAACAAAAAAAAAACAGTCCAGATAGCCAAAGCAACCCTAAACCAGAAGAACAAAACCGAAGGCATCACACTACTGGACTTCAAACTATGCTATGAAGTTAGGTAACCAAAACAGTATGGTACCAGTAAAAAGAAAGACACATGGAATAGAACAGAAAACTCAGAAATAAAGCTTCCACCTACAACCATCTGATCTTTGACTAAGTCAATGAAATCAAGCAATGGGGAAGCTCTCACTATTCAATAAATCGTGCTGGGATAGCTGGCTATTACTGTCTTCTCCATTCTTCCCTGTTGAGTTTTCCAAAGGTGCTGAGATCTCTATTTTCTCTTCTCATTCCTTTTTGCTTTTATAAATCTGTATTTAAGGTATTCCTAGCCCTGATCTTACTCTAAAATCCCCCCGAAGTTACTCCTACAGCATCTCTGGCAACCAACCAACTAGCACCACTTCTGTGACACTGGGTGCAGGTTCCTTTGTTTCTCCAGGCCCTTGGCTCCTGGGCTCCAATTCCTGGTCCACAGTGGGGGCTGTTGTCAAGTATGTGTTCAAACTACCATCTTATAGAACTGAAGAATGGAGATGTCTGATAAGTTACCATTGGGGCTGAACAGTGAGCAACTTTGGGGTCATTCCGTGGAGCCTATGCTGTAGAATGAGCCAGTTTCTCAGCCATTCATTCAGAACAACAAGGATTGTTTCAATTCGGAACATGGAACATAGTCCATGTTTTAATTCAGGTCATGGAACATAGACATAGAACATAGTCCACTAAGCGTTGTCATCACTGTAAGCAGAGGGGTGAACACGCAACGTGTTCAGATGTTACGGAAGAGCTTCACTGTCTGTATTGGGACTCACAACAATCGAGGTTGAGGGAGTAACACAGCACATTCAAAACAGATGCAAAACTTGACTGTGGTGCAAACAAAACAGTGTCATTTTATTATATATTTCTAAAATATTCCTGAAATTCTCCTTTCACCAAAATATTCATGAAATTCTCCCTTCACTCACGTAATAGCCTTAAAAGAGCCTTATGTAGAAGAGAAATCTTTTGGCCATCAATGCTCAGGGATGGTGATCACCAAGTGGAAGAGTGTAGCTCAGGATTGGAAGAGGGGCAAACTTATCTTGAATGATGTTTCCCTAGCACTATGTTATGAAACACTTCAAACACAAGAAAGTTGAATGAATTATTCAGTGATCATTCTTATGCACCACTCTGATAACCATTAACATTCTCCCACATTTCCTTTCTGACACATCCCTCTACCCGTCCATCTTCCTTTCTGATGCATTTCAGAGTAAGTTGTACACATCTGTGCATGTCATCCCTAAACAATTCAGCATGCACTTTATTATTAACTAGAGTTAAAATTTGTTTCCATTTTTAAGTTAAAACTGACATTCAGCAAAATGCACTAACCTTACGTTAACTATTTGCTGAGTTTTGACAAATGTAAGACACCTGTGTAACCCAAATTCTTGTCACAATAGAGCATTTCTATCAGCCAGAAGGTTTTGTCCTGCCTCTTCCCAGTCAGTCTTCTTGTGCACTCCCCTTTCTGAGGAAAACTATTCTTTAATTTTCCACCACAGGTGAATTTTCCCTGTTTTAGAATTTTACATAAACGGAATCATATGCAATGAAACGGAATCATATGCAATCACAGTATGCAATCTGTGAGTCTGGTTACTTTCATTCAGTGTGCTTTTGAGATTCATCCAGATTGCTGTATATATCAAATGCTCATTCTTTTTCATTGTTGCCTAGTATTCCATTGTATGGAGGGGAGGAACCACAGTTTCTCCCTTTACCTGTTGATGCACATGTAGGCTGTTTGCACTTTGGTGTTGATATGAATGGGTTAATATTTTTAGGTTGACTATAAGGGTCCTAAATGGCTAACAAATACCACTCAAGCCCATCCCAGATTAACTTTCACATCTGGATATGGCCTGAAATTATACATAATGTGTGTCTTCAGTCTGAAGTACTGTTCTATCAACAGAGTAAGACAGTAATGAGACTTTATCCTCCATTTGACTGTTGGGGGAGAAAATTGGCGTCCCTAAAACATAAGTCTTTTTGTGGAGAAAGTAACTACAACAAAAGACACAAAAGCATAATTTGTGCTTTTTTTAAGCTAACATCTTTTCCGCTGACTTTTTTTTCAATAAGAATAGAAAATCATATAATTTTTCAATAACCTGTTCAAACTCATAACTGGAGATCACAATACTGAGGTGAGGGGCCCCTGTTCTGTCAGAGTTAGTCTCAAAGTCCACAGAAAAGGCAACTCCACTGTGCTAGGTACTGGCGCATCCCTCCAGGGTCATCTCATGCCCAGTCCCTGAGCAACACTGAGGTATAAAGGCCTGGCCTCCTTACCCCAAATGAGAGCCACCTCAAAGATCAATCCAGCTCCAGAACTCCTCATGGGGCCTGCTAGGCCTCATCCCCTTCTTTCTCTTCCCTCTCACAGGTGTAGATCCATTCCCCTCCCAAATAAAGACCTTGCTTGGTTCCATCTCAATGTCTCCTTCTTTTTTTTTTTTTTTTTCTCCTTGAGACGGAGTCTTGCTCTGTCACCCGAGCTGGAGTGCAGTGGCACAATCTTGGCTCACTGCAAGCTCTGCCTCCCGGGTTCACGCCATTCTCCTACCTCAGCCTCCTGAGTAGCTGGGACTACAGGTGCCGGCCACCATGCCCAGCTAATTTTTTGTGTTTTTAGTAGAGATGGGGTTTCACTGTGTTAGCCAGGGTGGTCTCGATCTCCTGACCTTGTGATCCACCCACCTTGGCCTTCCAAAGTGCTGGGATTACAGGCGTGAGCCACTGCACCTCAATGTCTCTTTCTTAAGGAACCCAACCTACAACACCTGTGTTGTCAAATTTGTCCTTAATAATTCCATTAAAAGGGCCCCACAGAGACTCACATTGCTGTTCTCCATGGATCCAAGGAGGCTGTGTTACTTGCAGAGCCAGGGTGGATAAACGGCTACTCAGTTGAACTTGAGCACCAGGAGAAGCATTGGGTTTGTGTTTAAAGCCGTTGTGTAGACAGACATCTTTCTAAAACTCAGGGGTGAGCATTCACCTCTTGAGAAGTGCATGGGCCTGGGCAGTGTAGACGGGCACAGCTCGAAGGTGGCCTGGTGAGCTGGAGGGCCTACTCTTTGCCCAGCACCCCCTCCTTATCATGCTGAGAACACTGGACTCCCTGAAGTTCTATGCTACTCCACGGTAGGAACAGCTGTCTTCACTCTGCTCTGCTCTCATGCTCCAGATTGATTCACAGAGGACACTGGAAAAGAAATACCTTCCTGTGAGATGGAGAAGGAATCTCCATTTCAAATGCCTCAGGGTTGTCACAGTCAGGTGTGGGGCATCTCAAATGCCTGGGTTTCTGTGTTTTCCAGATGCATGGATTCTATATTTTTATAATTGTTTTCATTTGAGGTGTAAGATAATCCCCAATTCTATTTCGAAAACTGTTATTAACTCGATATGGTATTTTAACATTAATACCATCTACATCTCACAAATGTGGTAAAAAATGTACAGAACTGAGAACAGTGGAGAAGCAGAGGAGGCAGAGGTTCTTAAAGGAGAGTCCCCTGGAACACCAGGAATTCTTAGGCCTTAGCAGCCCTCAGCATCTCCCAGAGGGCTTGTGGAAACAGAGTCCAAGGCCCACTGCAAGAGTTTCCAAATGAGTAGGTTGGGGGTGGACTTGAGGATATGCCTTACTAACAAGTTCCTAGGGAATGTTGGTGCTGCTCGTGCAGGTGTCTTCATCTCCTAAGACACTCTGAGAACCAGTGACCTGAGTCTTCCCTTGCTACAGGGGGCATGGATGAGTTCAATGGAACTTATAAAAATGACTTTATGCAAAGAGGTTTTAAGAATTAGTACTTTAGGTGTGCCACCACCATGAATAAATAAACACATTAATTCCACTTCCTGGTTATTCATTCCCATATGACCACGGCCAACCCAACCAGGCTCCTGGGATATTGGGAAGATGAGTGTCCACATGGGGGAGCATGCAAACCCTTTGAGGTGCAACCTCCGAGAGCTGATGATGGCTTCCTGTGCTTTTAAGGTAAACCCACTGGACATCTGCAGGCTCTGAGTTTTGCGGAGCCTGTCTCTCCATGCTATAGCATCCTTATATTGCAAACAGAAGGTACCAGAAGTAACTGTGGTTTATCCAAGAAGCAACCTCTTTTTTCCCCCTTAGATTTAGAGGACCAAGGGCTCTGCTCTGCTTATACACTGTGTAGACTTCAATTGGTGCCAGTGCTAGCTAGCCTCATTTCTCTGCCCTCTGCTTCCCCTTCAGTGAAGCTTGTGATGAAGCATTGGTCATATCCCCTTGGCCCATCAGAGGTCCACCTGCAGACATCTCCCTACATATGGAATACATCCTGTGAGGAGAGTGTATGCCCCAGTTGCTGGGGCGGCCAGGGTGCTGGAGAGTTGACACATCCAGGAAGGACCCTCAATAAATGAAGGACAGGAGCTAGTGGGCAAATAACCCAGCTTCCCTTTTGCTCGTGGACAGTCTTGGAGTGGGCTTTGCACAGTTTCTCAGTGGGTTCCCTGCAGGGCTGAGCTCTAGTCACCCACAGTGATGATCTGATCACACATATCTGTCAGTGATTGTTTTCTCTCCTCTCTCCTCTCCATTGTCACGTTCCCTGGGATCACCTTCCACATAAACAATTTGCACTCAAATTCTTGACTTAGGGGGTGTTAAACTAAGACATCCATCATTTTCCCACACTACACATCCCTCTTTCTCCTTTGATTCAATCCACTTTAACAATTATAGGAGAATGTCCATATGAATTAACATCAATATTTCACTATCAATATGTTAACTTGACCTGCATTATGTGGCTCAAAAAGGAATTTAATTGCTGATTATCCCAATGACAGATTCAGATCATTTTGCCCCCCAAATAACAAAATGATATTCTATTTTATCTTCTTTGGGTACATTGAAATACATTTAATTGAATGCCTGCTTAGTCAACAGCTTTGCCTCCTTTCAAAGCCAAAGGTTGTATTCTAGACCAACCGCATGTGGTGGAGGAACAAAGTTAGATTTAAAAAATTTTTTTTTAATTTTGCCAGTACATAGTACATTTATGGGATACATGAGACATTTTTATACAGGTGTACAATGTGTCATAGGCATAGCAGGGTAAATGGGATATCTATCACCTCAACCATTTATCTTTTCTTTGCATCATAAACAATCGAATTATATCCTTTTAGTTATTTTTAAATGCACAGTAAATTATTGTTGACTGTACTCACCCTACGGTGCTATCAAATACGAGCTCTGATTCATTCTAACTACATTTTTGTACCCATTAACCATCTCCCCTTTCCCACTTCCCCACTACTGTTTCCCAACCTCTGGTAACTATCATTCTACTTCAAAGATGGAATTTTTAAAAAGTAGAGTCAACTGTAACCTTATGTACAAGTCTGTGGTTGAAGAGCTTGTGATCAAATGGAATAGAGAGGTTATAAAATGTGTTCATGCTACCTGTATGAAGAGCATTAAAAAAAATAAAAGCCAATGACACCACGGAGCTGCTCATTATGCTAAATGCTAAAACTGATAACATTATTTGAATTGGGTGCTTTCCACATTCTAACATCCAGGCCCTCTGAAATCACCAGCTTTTCCTTCCTCTGGAGAGTTTTCAGATCTGGGGCTAACCTCTGCCAGGATGAAAGTACTTAGGCGTTTCTTCATACAGCAGTGAAATGCCATACACTTTCTCTCCCTGAGCTGTGTTTTTTTTAGTATCAGTTGTGTCTTCTGAACTGCTTCTCAACAGTGGGAACCATATTATGTCTATCTTTGCTCCCTCTAGAGCCAAGTGCTCTGCAGTACATAGAAGGTGCCCCAATAAAATTGAGGGAGGATGGACAATTTCCTCAAGAATGAAACCACGCTGCAAGGTGCATGAAGTAGCATGCAATGGCAAGCCGACACTCCATCCCGAAATAGTGGCCACATAATCACATCCTTCTGGGATCTATTGATCCGTCTGTAGTTTCACTTTCATGTCAACTTTCACTTCCTCATTTGCTTAAAAAAAAAAAGATAGCAATAAAATTTGACATCATCCATTATGCCCTAGATGTTGTAAAGATCAATTGGATAAGATCTTTAAAGGTATTTTGACTCTGAAGAAAGGGAGATATGAGAACCATTGGCAGTACCATGCATTTAGTGTAATATGTTTCCTGACAATGCCTTTATATCATCCGCAGTGATCAGCAAAATTTTCATGGGTACAATTCCTAGAAAAAAATCTCTGCCCTTTAATTCCCTCAAACTTTAAAATCTCTATTCTTTATTAAGCCAGGTTTCAAAGATATTGATTTGCTTGTTTTTGACTACTCTTAAAAGACAATGGCGCATTTGTGGTTTACATGTTGACAGCCTGTTTATGTTTTTGAGGAGGCTGGTATTAAGATGGCAGCACACATCTGAAGAACATTTTGAGAACACTGGACGCCAAGCGTAAAGTCAGAAGGTTGGGATATCTCATTCTTGGGAGGGTGGTGATTTCAAATAAAAGAACTGACTTTGGGAGACCCATGCGGGTGGATCACCAGGTCAGGAGTTCAAGACCAGCCTGGTCAATATGGTGAAACCCTGTCTCTACTAAAAATACGAAAATTAACCAGGAGTGGTGGCATGCACCTATAGTCCCAGCTACTCAGGAGGCTGAGGCAGGAGAATTGCTTGAACATAGGAGGCGGAGGCTGCAGTGAGCCGAGATTGCGCCACTGCACTCCAGCCTGGGTGACAGAGCAAGACTTCATCTTCAAAGGAAAAAAAAAAAAAAAAAAAAAGAACTGGTAGCTGGAAGGTTTTAATGTGATTCTCATTCACCCTAACTCCAGTCATGTTGACACACAAGCTACTTACCATTAAGGATGTTAATGTGAGGTTTTCTATTTTAAAAAAGTGCTGTCAGGGACACCTGCATTTTACTTGCTGAGTGGAAAGATTAGAATATGCCCATGGGTGACTCTCCAAGCTAAGTTTTGGAAAGAGAACACCCCACTGCTGTTAGGGCAAAACCATCCATCCTTGGTACACATCCAAACAAACAAAAAATAAATTCAGCTTAGCTTTCTAATTTTTTTTTCCTTAGCTGGGGGAAGGATGACACAGGGGAAGAGAGGATTATGGGCTTATAATCCCACATTTCCTAGCCTTGCTTCACTGAACCCAGGCAGATGATTTGCAGAAACGTGCAGGATTCCAGGCAGGTGGGTGATCAACCAGAACAAGGCCCAAGGAGTGGGGGTATGGGGGCAGCAGGAGGGAGCTCAGGGTGCAGGCGGGCTTCAGGTGGACGGCTGTGTCCAGGCTGGGCTCTGGGCGCTGCAAGGGAGCCTGGAGCCAGGGGTCTCATTAGTACCTGGCTAGGACTGCAGCCGGCTGATGGCAAATACAGGCTATCAAAGCCCTGTCAGCACTCCTGAATGGGACAAAGAAAAGGCGCATTAATGATTAACTCTGCTAAAAGCTCCGGCTTTTGTATTCCCATGGTGCCTGGCCTATCTGGCTGCCATGTGACCGGCCCGGGCCATTTTCTCGCAGATTGGGGAAAGCTAGTGAGCAAACACAGGTGGTTCTGTGTCGGCCGCGCTGTCAGGGACAACCGCGGACAGCACCAGCTATGCCTGGTGAAATTAGCTGCTCTGTTTGCCTCCAGTTTTGCTTCCTGGTGCTCTTACTTTCTAAGTCGAATGTCATTTTGCCACTCATTTTCAACTATTCACAGGAGGTGCTAAAAAGGGGGGAAAGGCCCCCACGCAAAAATGGGAAAGGGAGACACACAGCATCATGTTCTTTGAACTCTGCAATAACGTTTGGTGACCAAAGGCGAGGGCAGGGTAAACTAATTAAAACCTCTCAGGTCTTTAACTTTCTGCAAGAGCAAACTTATTCTTCTCAAAGGGAATTATTTTAGTGATCCTGACCAAATAAGCAAACCACAACAATGACGTCATAAGCCTGCTGGCGTGGACTCAGCTTGGCTCACTGTGCCATGGGGCCTGGAAGAACCTGCTTTTCAATATGGGCCATGGCGCTAGTGCCCACCCATAGAAGCCGGGCAATGATAGGGTGCCTTTCCAAGTCTGACCTTGCCAATTCGTGGTTCAGAGTCAAGGTCCCTCTAGTGGCATTATTTGTTTAAATGCATTTCTTCCTTGGTCTACATCAGACAGACCTTCTTTTTCCTGTTCAAATATTTATATGTGTGTATTATTGCACGCGGCTTCAACTGCTCCCAATCACACCAGCGGCCATAAAGCACAGATTATCAGCATGAGGTGATAAAGGCCCTTTGAGTCAACACCAGAAATGAAGAGAAAATGAAATAAAGTTATAAAAAGAGGACAGCATAAATGTCTACAAAGAGTATATCAGTCTGCAGATATTCAAGCAATTAGCTACAATAGGAAAGACATTTTATCCAAACTAAAGTGCCGCTGACATGATTAACAATGTTTGATATTTAAATATAACATTCTGCCGGATTCCCAGTTAAGAAAGACAGCAGCTGCGAAGTCTTTGGATTGGACTACAGTTCAGAGTTAGTGAATATCAGCTAAAACACAGCCGCGGTGTGTGCCGTGTTGCTTTCCAATGGACGCGGACCACAGAACAAATGTGAGCAGTCTCAAGCTCCAAACGGCAGGATGAGGCTGCTGTCATCTCTCAGTGCTCTTGGTCTGAGGTTGGTAGTGGTGTTTATTCTCACTCCTTCCTCATTTTTCCTAAACTTTTGGTTTTTGTGAAAGGAAGAAAATATGGTTACAGGCCCCAGCTGCAGGGGAGACTTGGTTGCCCCCGGGTATAAGCACCTCAGGGTGGATTTCCATGTCATCAAGCAATTTTAGCAGACACATTTTTTTTTAAAGGGGGCTGATAGTAATTGGTTTTTCTTTGCAAGTGCTGATAGGCAGGCAGTGGTGTCAATCTTGCCCGAATTACTTAGAGCACAAGCGTCATCACTAAATAAATACCCTGTATTTATTTATTTCAAACCAGAAATAAACAATTATGAAGAGCATGTGGCCAAACTGAAAACTCAGCTTTTGGTTTATTTCCAGTGCCTCCTTGCTCTCCAACATCTTTATGTTATTTATCAAAACCAAAAGTTACTTCTATGAAAAGATCAACATACTGACAAACCTTTAATTAGATTGACCAAGAAGAAGAGAAGAGGTGAACACCATCAATCAATACCAATTTTGGTCATATCCTGGGCAATAAAACAAATCTCAAAAAACATACGAATTGAAATCATACCGAGTGTGTTCTCTGACTGCAATGGAATAAAAATAAAAATTAATAACAGAAAGATAACAGGAAAATCTTCAAATACTTGAAAACTAGACAATACACTTCTAAATGACACATAGGTCAAATAGGAAGCTCCAAGTTAGAAAAAAACTGAACTAAATAAAAATGAAAATATACATCAATGTTTGTGGTACACAGCTAACATGGTGCTAAGAGAGACAGACATTTATAGTACTAAGTGCACACATTAGAAAAACAATTCTCAACTCAATAATATAAGCTCCTACCTGAAGAACCTAGAAAAAGAAGAGCAAATAAGTCCAAAGCAAGAAGAAGGAATAAATTCATAAAAATACAGTCGGTACTCAATAAAAGTGAAAGCAGAAAGCAATAAAGAAAATCAATGAAAAAAAGAGTTGATTCTTTAAAAAGATTAATAAAACTGACACACCACTAGAAAGACTGACAAAGGAAAGGAGAGAAGGCACAAATTACCATCTCATGAGTGAAGCAGGAGATATCACTACAGACCTTGCAGACAACAAAGGATGGAAAGGAAATACTATAAACAACTATATATACATAAGTTTGACAACTTAAATGAAACGGACAAATTTCTTGAAAAAAACAACCATAACTTATCCAATATGAAACTGAAAATTTGAATAGTTTTATAACAATGAAGGAAGTTGAAATTTTAATTTAATAACTCCCCAAAAGAGAAGTCTCCAATCCCAGACCGTTTCGATGGAGAATACTACCATATGGGTACAGCAGAATTAACACCAATTCTATACAATCTCTTCCAGAATGGAAATGAAAGAAAACACTTTCCAATTTATTTTATGAAACTAGTAGTACCCTGATACCAAAATCAGACAAGGGCAGTTCAAAAATAAAATTATAGACCCTCATGAATAAAAACAAAAAAGTCCTTAACAATATATTAGCAAATAAAATGCAGTGGTAGATAGAAAGAATTATACACCACTACCAAATGGGTTTTATTCCCAGGATGGAAGGCTGGTTCAATATTGAATATTAATCCATGCAGTTCACCATACTAATAGAATGAAGAAGAAAAATCACATGATTATATCAATCTACAGAGAAAAGGCACTTGACAAAATTCAATGCCCATTAATGATAAAAGCTCTAAGAAAAATGAGAAAAGATGGCATCCTTAACTTGACAAAGACCACTTACAGAAACCTACACCTAGGATTACTTAATTGAGAAATACTGAACACTTTTCCTAAGATCAGGAACAAGAAAAGAATGTCCCCTTTCACCCCTCTTTTTCAACATCCTGCCAGAACTTCTAGCCAATGCAACAAGTCAAGAAAAGTAAATAAAAGACATACATGTGAGAAGGAAGAAATAAAACTGTGTTTATTTGTGGATGACATGTTTGTCTATATAGAAAATCTGCAAGAATCTACAGGAAATCTCTTAGAACTAATAAGTGAGTTCAACAATGCAGAATACAAGACAAATATACAAAAATTAATTGTATTTTTCCATACTAGCAATGAACACATGGACACCAAAATTAATATATAATATAATTTACAATTGCTCAAAAAAAGAGAAATGCTTAGGTATAAATGTAACAAAACATGTAAAGGATGTTTATGCTGCTGCCTAAACAATGCTGGACAAAGAAACCGGTGAATCAAGGACACATCCTGTACTTATGGGTTGGAAGGCTCAACCTAACAAAGATGCCAATTCTCCCCAGATTCACACACAGCTTTAATGCAATTCCTATGGAAATTTCAGCAATATATTTTTCATAGATATGAGCAAGATTATTCTAAAATTTATATAGAAAGGCAAAGGAACTAAAAATAAACAATTTTGAAAAACAACAAAGTGAAAGAAATCAGTTTATTGGATGTTAAGACTTACTATGTAGCTACAGTAATCAAGACTCTGTAAAACTGGCAAAGAAATAGACGCAGAGATCAATGAAACAGAATAGGAAACCTGAAAATACACCCACCCAAGATGTCCCAGAAAGTTTTGCATAGTTGCAAAAGAGATTCAATGGAGGAAGGACAGCCTTTTCAACAAATGGTGCTGAAGTAATTGGGCACCCATTGACAAAATATGAACCTTGACCTAAGACTCAAAACTTTGACAAAAATTAAATCAAAATGAACTATGGGCTTAAATGTAAAATGTAAAACTGTAACACTTTCAGAATAAAACATAATATTAAATCCTAGGGATTCAAGACTAGGCAAAAAATTCTTAGACTTTATACCAAAAACATGATACATAAAAGGAAAAATATAAATTTGGCTTTATCAAAAAAAACTTTTCCATTATGAAAGAGCTTGTTAAGAGGATGAAAACACAAGCTATAGACTGGAAAAACAATAATTGCAAACCACTTGTTCAGAGAGGCTAATATATACAGTATATAAAGAACTTTTGCTGAGGCAGGACACTGGCTTGAACCCAGGAGGTGGAGGTTGCTGTGAGCCGGGATCACACCATTGCACTCTAACCTGGGTGAGAGAGAGAGAGAGAGAGAGAGAGAAAGAGAGAGAGAGAGAAAGTCAACAGCAAAAACCCCCAACAATTATATTGGTAGATAGGAATGAAAAGACATTTCATGGAAGAGGATACACAAATTGCGGATAAAAAAACTAAAAGGTCATTATGGATTAACTAAATCATTAACCATAAAAAGATGCAAATTGACATTACAGTGAGGAATAGTGACAATGACAAATGCTGTTAAGGATGCAGAGAAACAGAATCACTCTTTGACTTCTAGTGTGAAGGTTAAAAGGTACGGCCGCTCTGGAAAACAGTTTAGCAATTTATTTAAAAGCAAACACATTACTACCATATGACCCAGCAATTGCATTCCCGGACATTTATACCAGAGGAATGAAGACTTACATTCATACAAAAGTTAAAATGTTTGTGGCAGTTTTATTCACAACAGTCCCAAACTGAAACAACACGGATGTCTTTCTCATAAATGAATAAGTAAAATGTGGTAGATTAATACCATAGAATAATACTCAGAAATAAAAGGGAATAAAATATTGATACATGAAACAACCTAGAAGAATTCCAGAGAATTATGCTGAAGGGAAAAAATTCCTTCTCCCAATATTTCATACCGTGTGATTCTGTGACTACAACATTCTTGAAATAACAAAATTATAAAGAGGACAGATTAGTGTTGCCCAGGCTTAAGGAGAGTGTAGGGTGGAAAAGAAATGGGTTTGACTATGAACAGACAGCATGAGGGACCCTTGTGGTGATAGAAATGATTTATATCTTGACTCTATCAATGTCAATATCGTGGCTAACATATTGTACAATCATCTTATAAGATGTTACATTGGGGAAAACCTGACAAAGAATATATGGAATCTCCTTATATGATTTTTAGAAACTGCATATCAATCTACAATTATCTCAAAATAGAAGGTTAGAAAAATCCTTTGCCAAGTTTTTTAAAAGAGAAGCTTTTAAGTTTTTTAGCCAGAAAATATCTGCAATAAAATGTAAAGAAACAACTGCAGCCAATGTTCCTAATATCACTGACTGATTCTCAGGGGGCTCATAGGTGTAGCCCCCAGGACCTCCTTCCACATTACCTCTCTTAAAGGACAGACAGACAACCCAGGCTCTCCCAAGAATCAAAGCAGATCACAGAAATAAGAAACTGTGCAATTTAATGTCATGATAACTTGTTCTGAAAACAATAGGTTAGTCACAGTCTGTAACTAACCATAAGTTAACCACTTTAGGTTTAATGAATAAAAATACCCTTCTCAGGATGCAAAATCATGATTTTTAAATAAGAATAATTTAGCTAACCAGTTGCAAAGAATCAAAACAGCGGTATTAATGCTACAGGAACAGTTATCAACGAAAGCAAAACATCAGAGAAAGAGTTGGTTGTGAATCAGTACATATGTATCTGTTTCTTTTTAATTTAAACCATACCCACTTCCAGTTAGGAACTGAGGTAGTCTCAAATATTAAAACACTCAGGGGCCATAGTTATCCATTCATATGTCTTCTGTATATTGCAAATCAAGTCAATATTGTTGGTTTCTCTCTTGTCTTACCTTCCCATCATTAGAAAAAAGAGAAAAAACAAGCAGGGAAAAAAACCCTTGAAACAATAGAAGGTTTATTTGTAGCTTGTTTTCCAGGCTATTTAGGTAGACATTTTTATTTTTAGTTGGGATTCTATACTTGGGCAATGCCATTTCCTTTTTTGTTTTTATTTTTTTTGAGATGGAGTCTTCTTGTCGCCCAGGATGGAGTGGAGTGGCGTGATCTTGGCTCACTGCAACCTCCACCTCCTAGGTTCAAGCGATTCTCCTGCCTCAGCCTCCCAAGTAGCTGGGACTACAGATGTGCACCACCATGCCTGGCTACTTTTTGTATTTTTTGTAGAGACAGGGTTTCACCGTGTTGGCCAGGCTGGTCTCAAACTCCTGAGCTCAAGTGATCTGCCCACCTCAGCCTCCCAAAGTGGTGGGATTACAGGCATGAGTCATTGCTCCTGTCCAGCAATTCCACTTTCTAATGACCTTATGAATCCTTCTGTGGACTCCACATTTCACTCTGCAGTAACCAGTTTTCTCCCTGACTGGCTGCCTGAGGATGAGCATCCCCTAATACTCCAACTAGCTCTGAGTATGGTAGCTGGCCTCTCCTTAGCACGGGGTCCCCACGCCTTCTCATAGCTCATAGCTGCTTCATAGCTACCATAGCCCTTGGGGTCTCATGAGTCCCACAAAGGTTTGAGTTCCCAAGGGGAACCTTCTCCCTTTGTGAAAGTGTAAGAAGGGAAGTGATACGGTGTTAATCAATACGCCCAGTGATGAATGTTTATCTTGAGCAGAAAGCAAATAGAGGCAGGTTAGTGAGCCTTTTATTGCCTGCAGCATGGCCAGAGCCACCTTCAGCAGCTGGAGTCTTTTCCAGGTCATATGGCAAAAAAGTTTAGCAACCATTTTTTTTTCGCTGGAGTGCTGAGGACAGGTAGGGAAAAAATTTGCTAAGCCTAGTGTTTACAATGTATTTACTCTAAAATTTTCATGAATGTTTGTATGCATGTGTTTTCAGAGGCATAAGACCAACCTTGGAAGACTGTGCTAAGGTAAGCCCTGAAGCACCCACTAAATTAAAAGAGAGATGGGGAGAGAGGGAGAAATGGAGGCAAAAAGCAGGGAAGAAGGAAAGAGGGAGACAGAAACTGATTTAAAAGTAGTGCAAAATTGTCTAGGAAAGCTCTCCTGTCTGCACCCTTTGGGTTCCCTCTAAAGCAGTGAGTCTCAAACTTCGCAAGACTCCTCCTCCCCTGGAGGGCTGGTTAAAACATGAACTGTTGGGTCCTGTTCCCAGAGTCCCTAATTCAGTTAAGTCTGGGTTAGGACCAAGAACTTTTGACCATTTATGACAAGTTCCCAGCTAAGGCTGATGCTCTTGGTCAAAGAGCTCTGCTTTGAGAACCACTGCTGTAAGGCGTGGTTGCTCTTCCTGGGTTACCTAGTTGAACAGAGATTCCCATCAGTGATTCAGCTGATGTTCCTGAGAATGAGCACATTAAGCCTCCAGTTTTTTTCCTGAGCTGAGTGGAATTTCCTGGACTAGACAAAAAGATGGAATAATGAACCCACATTTGGCAGTCACACAAGGTCAAAAACTAAGTTATAGCAGATACGAACTTCAGGCAGAGTGGCCACTAGCTCAAGGAAAGTGATGGGCCATCACAAGGTCGATGAGAGACCACAATGCCGGGAAACTGTTGTGAATATTCCCACGGAGGATCCCTTTAATGTTACAAAGTTCAATAAGAAAGCCAAAGCCACCTGACCATTTGGGCAAGTAAATTCTAATTTAGGCTGAGGCATGCAAGAAATGGGCAGGAAGAGCATAACAAAGCCGGGAGTTCACAATAGATTAACTTATTTAGTTAATAACTCTTGTAAGTGGGGTTGTTATCCTGTTAGAGATGAAGGAACTGACTCTCCCAATATCACATTGCCTGACTATGGCAGAGTAAAGATAGAACTCAGGTAGCTGATTCCCACTCTCCTGGCTACAGCACATTCTCCTTAAAGATTATAATCACCCAGTGGGCATCTGCTCCCAAAAAGAGGAGTCCTGGAGTATCCCGAGGGATTCTTAGGATGAGAGAGAAGAGCTAAGCAGAGCCACCCACTATCAGAAATCAGAATGTGATCTATTGACTTGCACAATGGACCCAACCACCTCATTATAAAATCAGTTGAGTGCAAGAGATGTGCTTGAAGAGGGACTCAGTAGGATTTCAGTCCCTGGGAAGCAGCTTCTGAGATGGAGATAAGTGTGCAGAAGATTGCTTACGAAGTATTCTTGGGGGGCAATAGTCATAGAGGGAAGGGAGGGGGAGGAAGAGGACTGGGCAGAGGAAGCATTGAGTGTCCATGCAGGCTCAAGGAAGCCTCAGCCCACTCCTTGGGCCCTCTGAAGGTGGAATGAGCCTTCAGTGCAATCCCTGGGACGGGCAGGCTCTTTATGGCCCCACATGGCTACGGCTTTGGATGTGGGGATCCCGGGAAGAGAAGGCATGACTTTGGGTGAGGCAGCTTTCTGTCTCTAAGGCAAATTAAATGATGTATTGCAGAATCTGGTCCAGTTCAAGGGATCCAGCATCGGCACAGATGGATTTTACATGTTTCAGAGGCCTTCATTCAAAATTACGGTTGAACTCAAATTTAATTTCAACCCTGGAATATGCAAACTGAGGGTAAAAAAATTCACTTTGACTTAAATAAAAAAGAAACATGAATAGCTCTTACTGAAATTAGCCATATTGGCATCTTTAGAAATTACAATCATAAATGCTTGTGGCAGAGTCTGTGTTTATTCCCTGAGATTGTTTCACCCCGATCCCTTACAATAATATATCCCCAGTTTTTGAGCAGGTTATTTATGTAAAAGACTACATTTCCTGGCCTCCTGTGGGGGCTGGGTATGAACATGTGACCAAGATTAGGCCAATGAACTACAAACAGAAGTGTCACATGGCAGCTTTGTGGGTCCTTTCTTAAAAGAGAACTAATGGATCCTCTTACCTGGAAAGGGGACATGGTGTTGCCATCTTGCATCATGAAGACCAGGGCCATAGCTTACAGACAGTTGATTAGTGAGCTGCAAGGAATTTGTAGACAACAACTTGGATGTATGTGAGAGAGAAATAAGCTTTTGTCTTGCTTACTTCACCCATTGTGGATCTGTTAGTTGCTGTCAAATCTAGTCTTAAGTAATATAAATGCACAAATGTTTGAGTATTTTGAATATTGATTTTTGTGTTTGTTCATTTTTCAGAATGAGAATGGCTTACTCCAAGCACACATAGGCCACAAATACACAAACACACACATGCAATTATAAGAGATTAGTGATTCTTATTCACTATTTGGTAGACTTATTTTTTTCAGACATTTTGATGCCAATATTAAGTACTTTTTATTGGCTAAGTCCAGTACAAAATTTAGAAATAGCAATGTATCATCATGTAGATGTTCATTTCATTTAAATGAATGGAACTATGAAGAAAGTACATCTCTGCAGTACGTGGAAAACATATGGGTGTTAGTCTACAAGGGGATATTAATTTTGCACTTTCCATCTGGCATCCACAAAAGATTCATTCTCAGAAATAGTAAAGATCCAAGGTCATACTAAAATATCACATTTGCCATGAAGATGAAGGTCTTATGATGTTTGAAATTAGGAGCTATCACACCTGCAATAATTCTGAAAAGACACAATTCTGCTCCTGGTCTCCCAATTGCACAAAGCACTGACATAATTAAAGCGTGTGTGTGTGTGTATGTGTAAATTCTGAGATGGGTTGTGGTGCCTAAAAGCCATTTGAAAAATCACTGAGATTCAGGAAGTAGTATTTAATCTTCATAATCTTATCAGTGACATGCTAATTAGCTCTCTCTCATTAGCCATTCAAATGTCAGAGGAAAGCGACTGAATTACTTGGGGAGGGTCACTCTGGGATGCTACGCTGACCCTATCAATTTTTAATGGCAGCACACTTTGATTTTAATATTTGTGTTGGACCAATTCTGGTGGATAAGATGTACTCCTGTAGAAGAAAAATCTGGAAAAAAGCACATAAATTTCAGGTTTTAAGTAAATGCGTAAGTATGTGAAAGTAGGTGAAATGGAAGAGAGGTTTAGCCACCGTGTGGTGGGATTCACCAGATTTGGGTTCAAATGCAGGTTTTCCACTTACTGGCTGAAATGGGACTGCTGCTGCCTTACTCAGACCACCTTGTCTATCTTTAGGGTTTGTTTTCCCTCTCCTAGTTTTGGTGTGCCTTTGTTTTCAACAGCCGTACCTGTGATTCTTTTCTTATAGCGCAGAATGAGCTGAAATGCCTAGGGATTGTACATGCCCCAGAGGGACCTGGTGCCACCCCACTTCCTGTTGGAAGACACTCTGGGAGATAATTTACACCCACTTCCGCTGAGGATCAGGATGAAGCTACCCTCCAGGGAATTGTTCCTGACAACTCATCCTTGCTATCTTCCTTCCTTTTCTTATTCTGCACTCGACTCTCTTATTTCCTCTGGGAGCACTTCCTCACTAAATTACTAAATTACTTGTTTATGAATCCTTGTATCAAAGTCTGTTTCTGGGGAACGGGATGTGAGATAGTTGTTCTGTGATGTTAGGCATCTTTTTTTCTCTTCTATTCCCTCAACTGAAAACTATAGGCAATAAGTGTCTTCACTTCATGGGGTTCCAGTGAAAGTTAAGCAAGACAATGTGTGTAGCCAGCGCCTGACGTGTATTTAGAGTATGATCAATGTTACCCAGAAGGAGCTCGCAGATAAAGAAAAACCTGTTTTGTTCATCTGCATCTCAGCCCCTTCTTCTTTTCCTTTAAAGCACATACTGCAACTTGTACTTTTTTTAAACATCTGCTTGATTGGGTTTACTTCATGCCTCTCACTGAATGGTAAATTCCTGGATGACAGAGACTGTACCTCAGATGACTGACTGTCCCAATTTGCTTGAGACTGACCTGATTTTATACTGAAAATTCTGTGTCCCGATTCACCTTCTTAAGTCCTGGGTAAATCAAGATGGTTGTCACGCTACAGATTTCTTATTTATAATTGCATCTTACCATCTAAGCACAGCAACAGCATATAGTAGATGAAAATACTTGATAAAGTTTTGATAAATGAATACATGTGACTTTTTTTCGAACATTTATTTTAAGTTCTGGGGTACATGTGCAGGATGTGCACATTTGTTACATAGGTAAATGTGTGCCATGGTGGTTTGTTGCACAGATCAACCCATCCATCACCTAGGTATTAAACCCAGCACCCATTAGCTATTCTTCCTGATGTACTCGTTCCCCCACTCCAACAGGCCTCTGTATGTGTTGTTTCCCCACCATGTGTCCATGTGTTCTCATCATTCAGCTCCCACTTATAAGTAGGAACACAAGTGTTTGATTTGCTGTTCCTGGGTTTGCTGAGGATAACAGCCTTAAGCTCCATCCATGTCCCTGAAAGGAATGTGATCTTGTTTCTCTTTATGGCTGCATAGTATTCCATGGTATATACGTACCACATTTTCTTTATCCAGTCTATCATTGATGGGCATTTGAGTTGATTCTATGTCTTTGTTATTGTGAATAGTCTTGCAATGGACATATGTGTGCATGTATAATTATAATAGAATGATTTATATTCTTTTGAGTATATATCCAGTAATGAGATTGTTGGGGCAAATGGTATTTCTGCCTCCAGATCTTTGACGAATCACACACTGTCTTCCACAGTGGTTGAACTAATGTATACTCCCACCAACAGTGTAAAAACATTCCTTTTCCTCTGCAGCCTCACCAGCATCTATTGTTTATTGACTTTTTAATATCCAACCATTCTGACTGGCATGAGATGGAATCTCATTGTGCTTTTGAATTGCATTTCTCTAATGATCAGTGATGTTCAGCTTTTTTTCACGTTTGTTGGCTGCATGAATGTCTTCTTTTGAAAAGTGTCTGTCCATGTCCTTTGTCCACTATTTAGTGAGGTTGTTTTCTTTCTTGCAAATTCATTTAAGTTCCTTGCAGACTCTGGATATTAGGCCTTCATCAGAGGGATATATTGCAAAAATTTTCTTCTTATGACTAATCAGTTCTCCAAGCACAACTTATTAAACAGTGAATCATTTCCCCATTGCTTGTTTTTGTCAGGTTTGTTGAAGATCTGATGGTTGTAGGTGTGCAGTCTTATTTCTGAGTTCTTTATACTGTTCTGTTGGTCCTTGTGTCTGTTTTTGTACCAGTACCATGCTGTAGAGTTTGAAGTTTGGTAGTGCGATGCCTCCAGCTCTGTTTTTTTTTTTTTTTTTTTTTTTTTTTTGCTTAGGATTGTCTTGGCTATTTGGGCTCTTAAAAATTCCATATGAATTTTAAAATAGTTTCTTCTTATTCTATGAAGAATGTCAATGATAGTTTAATGGAAATAGCATTGAATCTATAAATTACATTGATTCTTCCTATCCATGATCATGGAATGTTTTTCCATTTGTTTGTCCTCTCTGATTTCTTTGAGCAGGGGTTTGTAGTTCTCATTGAACAAGTCCTTCACTTTCCTTGTTAGCTATATTCCTAGGTATTTTATTCTCCTTGTAGCAATTGTGAATGGGAGTTCATTCATGACTTGGCTCTCTGCTTGTTTGTTGCTGGTGTATAGGAATGTTTTTGATTTTTGTGCATTGATTTTGTATCTTGAGACTTTGCTGAAGTTGCTTATCAGCTTTGGAAGCTTTTGGGCTGAGATGATGGAATTTTCTAGATATAGGATTATGTCACCTGCAAACAAAGAAAATTTGACTTCCTCTCTTCCTATTTGAATACTCTTTATTTCTTTCTCTTGCTTGATTGCCCTGGCCAGAACTTCCAATACTACGTTGAATAGGAGTGATGAGACAGGGCATCCTCATCTTGTGCCAGTTTTCAAAGGGAATGCATCCAGCTTTTGTCCATTCAGTATGATATTGGCTGTGGGTTTGTCATGTATGGTTCTTATTATTTTGATGTATGTTGCTTTAATACCTACTTTACTGAGAGGAGAGTTTTTAACATGAAGGGATATTGAATTTTATCAAAGGCCTTTTCTGCATCTGTTGAGATAAACTTGTAGATTTTGTCTTTAGTTCTGTTTATGTGATGAATTACATTATTGACTTGTGTATGTTGAAGCAATCTTGCAGCCTAAGGATGAAGCCAACATGATCTGGTGGATAAGATTTTTGATGTGCTGCTGGATTCGGTTTACCGGTATTTTATTGAGGATTTTTACATCAATATTCATTAGAGATATTGGCCGGAAGTTTTCTTTTTTTGTTGTATCTCTGCCAGGTTTTGGTATCAGGATGATGCTGGTCTCATAGGATAAGTTAGAGAAGAGTCCCTCCTTTTCAATTTTTTGGAATAGTTTCAGTAGAAATGGTGCCAGCTCTTCTTTTTGCCTCCGGTAGAATTCAGCTGTAAATCCATCTGGCCCCAGGCTTTTATTGGTTGGTAGTCTATTTATTACCGCCTCAATTTCAGAACTTGTTATTGGTCTACTCAGGGATTTATTTTCTTCCTGATTCAGTCGTGAGAGGGTGTCTGTGTCCAGAAATTTATCAATTTATTCTACATTTTCTAGTTTGTGGATAGGAGGTGTTTATAGTATTCTTTGATGGTTGGTTGTATTTCTGTGGGGTCAATGGTGATATCCCCCTTATCATTTCTGGTTGTGTCTATTTGATTCTTCTCTTTTTTTCTTTATTAGTCTAGCTAGTGGTCTATCTATCTTTTTTTTTTCCCCCAAAATAACAGCTCCTGGATTTGTTGATTTTTTTTTAAAGAATCTTTCATGTCTCTCTCTCTCTTTCACTTCAGCTCTGATCTTAGTTATTCCTTGTCTTCTGCTAGATTTCGAATTTGTTTGCTCTTAGTTCTCTAGTTTTTTAGTTATGATGTTACGTTGCTAATTTGAGATCTTTCTAGCTTTTTGATGTAGGCATTTAGTGCTATAAGCTTTCCTCTTAAAACTGCTTTAGGTGTGTCCCAGAGATTCTGGTACATTGTTGTTCTCATTAGTTTCAAAGAACTTCTTAATTTCTGCCTTAATTTTGTTATTTGCCCAGGAGTCATTCAGGAGCAGATTGTTCAATTTCCATGTAATTGTGTGGTTTTGAGTGAATTTCTTAGTCTTGAGTTATAATTTGGTTGCACTGTGGTCTAAGAGACTGTTTGTTATGATTTCAGTTCTTTTTTATTTGTTGAGCAGTGTTTTACTTCCAATTGCGTTATCAATTTTA
This sequence comes from Macaca fascicularis, assembly GCF_037993035.2. Classification (NCBI taxonomy): domain Eukaryota; kingdom Metazoa; phylum Chordata; class Mammalia; order Primates; family Cercopithecidae; genus Macaca; species Macaca fascicularis. The sequence goes on from NC_088384.1 coordinate 64,831,881, forward strand.
GAGTAAGTGCCATACATGATATTTTATAACATGTTTTCTGATCTTTTTTTTTTTCAGAGAAATGTTCACGGACCCTGAGGAAGGCAAAATAATGGTCTCCCCACAGATAGCCACATCCTAATCCTTTGTACCTGTGTCTGTGTTAGATTACAAGGCAAAGGGGATTAGGTTGCAGATGGAATTAAGGATTACCTTTCAAGAGGGAGATGATCACGGATTATCTGGGTGAATCCAATGTAGACACAAGGTTCACTATAAGTGGAGGAGAGAGACAGGAGGGTTCAGTGGAAGATATGACTACAGAAGACATCAAGAGAAGACCACAACCCTTGCCCCTCTCGCTGGCTTTGAAGATGAAACGAGAGAATCACAAGCAAAGCATCATGGGAAACTTCTAGAAGATGGAAACAGCAAGGAAAGGGATTCTCCTCTAGAGCCTCTAAAGGAGAAAGCATCCTTGCCCACATCTCAATGTTAGCCCAGTGAGACTAATTTTGGTCTTCTGACTTACAGAAATGTAAGACAAGAAATGTGTGTTTAAAGCCAAGAAGTTTGTGGTAAATTGTTACATCAGCAATAGAAAACTGATACAGACTCTTTCAAGATCCACTGAAAGTTACACAAAGTTCCTTCAAAGGAAAAATAAAATGCATTAAATTTGTGGAGATCCCAGACCATGACCTCCAGGTGAAGAGTCACAGCTCTGACATGGAGAGCCATATTCTGGATGGAAAACATGATGCGCTCCTTAAAAAACCGTACACGTTGTTGGGCTTCAGATGCTTGGCTGCTGGGCACATATGCAGGTTTATAAAGCAAGTACCTGGGCTGAATGCCACCGGCAACCCTCACAGTGTGTGAGATGCCACGGTCAAGCATCAGAGAGCACCGGCTTGGAGGGAGGGGATCAGCTTCTCTTATTTTATAGTAGTGTATAAGTTCCAGTTTCCCTCTGTGCAAATATGGAGTGGGTCTTTTCGATTCAGAATGTCAAGTTTCAGCTGTCAGAAAAACACTGCAGTGGGCACTGTTGGACTAGCAAGATGAAAAAGGCGGGGTCTTTCATGGTGTGATGCTCAGGGTCAGCTCTGATGGTCACCAGAGGCCCTGTCCATTGTGGACATGGCGGAGGTGGATGCAGACCTGAGGGTCCCAGAAGTCTTGAATAGGGTCATAGGGTATTGCAGGTACAGACTGCGGTTGGAGCAAAGGCCCACAGTAGGAAAGAACCAAATGTCTAAATAATATCCTGTGACTTTGTACTGTAAGTAGTGAGACTGCTATCTAAAAGAAAACAAAGGCAATACAATGTAAATATAAATCCAAGTGGGTGTTATTCCTTCCTGTGGATGTACTTGCATTCACTTATCCTATGTGTAGTTTATTCATGAAACGTGAATCCCCTCACTGCTATCCAACCCAATGGCCCTCTTGTCACATTTTAGTTTTGATTGCAGGCACTTTTACCCATTTTTTCTCATCTGCCTTCTCAAACAGTTGGCTTTGAGTGACTTTAAATTGTTTTAAGTAAATGAAGAGCCTCATCATTTTGAGTATCTTTTAGAAGCATCATAGACTTCAAATTTCACAAGCATAGGCTGTTTTTGATAACACTTACTCTGTTTGACTAGAGAATAGTCCCCTGAGGTTATTGCTTTGAAGGAATTAATATTCATCTTGGTGCAAAAGTTCTGCCTATTTATTTAAAAACAGAACAAATTATTGTACCTGTGAAATACAATAAATAAAATACGTAAAACTACTTTGTGAATTGCTTGATAGCATAGCAAATGCTAACTCTGTGGTTAGCATTTATGATTAAATGAAAGCAGTTACAAAAAAGTCTACTGTAATTTTTTGTAGTTAAATTTGCATACATATTCACGGAAGTCTAAATAAATATATTCCTATATGTATAATACCAAAATAGCAGTATTCCTGAGTGTTAGCCATAATTCCTGAGTAGTGGGATTATTTTTCATTTATCTGTGATTTCTCAGCTTCTTCAGTAAATATTTTTATACCTGTAAGACTTTTCCAGAAATCCCGACAAGACATTTGTAGTCCTGTTTAGTTTCTTCTTATACTTCCTACTGGGTAGATATTGATAGTTTTTAATGGTTTTGTTTCAGTTGATTTGGGGACAGCATTATTTCTAGGACTTCCCGGCCTGAAGTCTCCTGGTAGCTACTTATTTGTGCAACAGACACTGTGCATTATCTCCATGTGAAGACCTTTATAGAACTCAGCAGATAGGCCCCTGCTGTGCCAATCTCTTGTTCTCCAGGGTACAGACACGGCCAGGCATATCCTGGGAAAGAGGGCAAGAGGAGTCTCAGGAGCAGCTCTGGCACAACTTAGAATGACAGAACACAGGTCAGGTGTACACTTTGCCTTATAAAAGCTGATACCCACAGCTCTTTCTGTACCCAAGACAAGGGTGCCTGTACAAGTGATCATGTATTAAGAATGTATTCCTAGGGAAAGTTGGTGAGGAAGGGGAAAAATCAGGCCAGGAAGGGAGGAAGCCAAGAGAGGTGTTATCTCAAAGTCGTGCAGAGGGGATCTTCAGCCTGACCCTGCAGGGACTCTGGTATATAAGGTACTTGTCCCACTGCAAGGCAAGGTGGCTATGCTTTCATACCCCACACTGCCAATCACTCTCTATGGCTTGCCCCAGGTCGGTCACTTCTTCTGTCTGCATGAGGAGGGCAAAGGCTTCTGGTGGCCAAGGGCAGAGCCCCAAAGGAGAGCCTTGATGCTATCATTCCTCTTTGGAAATGAACACACTGATGAAGTTTAATTCCATGCACCATGTACTCCAGACATCTCCGGCCTGTATGCTCACACATTGTCAGGCTCTGGGGGATTAAAATCAATGCAGACCTCTGAGTGTCTTTCTCCTTAACTTGATTGTAAACAACAATGCAGAGTAAACTAACAAATAGGAAAATTTTCAAATAAGACAGCGTGTTCATTTATTCTTGGACAATAATTCTTCTCGTTATAGTGCAGTAGCATAGGCTTAGGAAAGAAACACCCGGAGCCTCCCCTCAACAGAAATATCCATCAGTTTGAATTATAACTTAGAATGGCTGATTAGACTGCTTCCTTGCAAGAATTCTGAGGCCAGGTGTGAATTCAGAGGGGGAGATGGGCATGATTGATTAATGATGTCTGCTAGTTGTGACTTGAGAGAAGATGAGTGAGATTGACTAGTGTTGTCTTCCAGGTGTGAATTTTTAGAGGAAGTTGGGGGCAAATTCAGAGGGGAGATGGGCATGATTGTTTAGTGATGTCTTCCAGCTGTGACTTTAGAGAAGGAGATGAGTGTGATTGATTAGTGATGTCTGCCAGATGTGAATTCATAGGGGCAGTTGGGGTGAATTCAGAGGGGAGATGGATGTGATTGATTAGTGATGTCTGCCAGCTGTGACTTTATAAGGAGATGTGCTAAATTAGTGTGATAGATTAGAGATGTCTGCCAGGTGTGTATTCTTAAGGGAAGTTGGGGTGAATTCAGAAGGGAGATGGGTGTGATTGGTCAGTGATGTGTGCCAGGGTCCTGGGAACAGACAATTGGGCCCATGGACCAGGTAGGTTCCATCCCTGCTTTCTTTTGTGGTTAAAGTTCATTAGGGTAAATTTACCACATAGTCCACACCTTAGCTGAACTTGGTCAGGAAGACATTTCCTTTTCCTTTTTTTAAAAAAGTCTCTCTTTCCCTCTTTCTCTCCCCCTCCCTCATTTTATCTCACTTTGGCGCTTATAGGTTTTTATTCTATAAACACTTAGCCGTCTTTGTGACACGGACTCATTCAGGACATGTTTACAGTACTTAATGACATCTCCCTGAGAAATAATGAGAATGCCTTTAAAGGTTGTCTTCCTCCCTGTGCGAGGAGAGGGACACACGCCAGGCCTGCGAGATGAGAGCCGAGGGTCTGGCGGGGGGATAATTGACTTAATTTCTTTTCACCACAAGAAATGGAGTGTCTGGGTGATCTGACCTAAATGCATGGCCTAAAAACCAATTAATTCTGAACTGCGAATTTGTGAGCGCATTAAGCTGTGCATGGAATTTCCGATGAGCCAGACAACGCATACCTGCCTTATTTGCAAAATGTGGAGATTTTTTCCACATAAATTTGCCTAATGGTCCATTATTAAAGTGCAGCTTCAGTCATATTGTACCTCAGCTCGGGGGAAGACCTGTAGTGGCTCCCCATGCCCTTCCTGTGGAACTCAAGTCCTTGGTCTGGCTTGCCTGGCCCTTAGTAGTGTGGCCCCGGCCTCTCCTCACTGTGGGGGAGCTCCTCCTATGGGTCAGGGTCCTTTAGTGCTGTCATCAGAGGGGACCTTACTTCCTGCTGCAATGGCTCTGAAGGTAGGCTTACACTACAATCCCTACGCACAGGCGGTAAGGTACCGAGCCACTGTCATCACGGAGTTGGGGAGAAAGCGCGCAGCTCACCACCCCCAACCTGGCCTTGATGCTCCCACTGCCCTGCAGTTACTCATTCTGTTTTCTCTGCCTGTTAGATTAACACTCATTTCATTGTAATTGGTTTAATTCACCTAATGTTCATGGAGACTACTGTGCATGTGACACTGATTTGTTTGTGGGAAACAAAAATTAACCAGACATAGCAGCTGCTTAAATGACCAAATCATAAAAAGTTGGCAGGAAATGTGAATAACTATAGTAAAGGTTTAATTTGGTGACTTACAATAGAGCTATAATTAAAACACTAGGAGAACACATAGGAGGGAGCTTGGTGTGTGTTTCTGCATGTGTGTGGTGGTGTATGTAGTGGTGTGTATGGTGTGTGTGGTGGTGTGTATGGTATGTTTGTGGTAGTGCATGTGTGTGCTGGTGTGTGTGTATGTGTGTGGTGGTGTGTACGGGGTGTGTGGTGGTGTGTATGGTGTGTGTGTGGTGGTGTGTACGGTATGTGTGTGGTGGTGCATGTGTATGGTGTGTGGTGGTGTGTGTGTGTGTGGTGGTGTTTGCGGTGGTGTGTATGGTGTGTGTGATGGTGTGTATGGTATGTGTGGTGTGTGTGTGTATGTGTGTGGTGGTGTGTGCATATGTGTGTGATGGTGTGTATGGCATGTGTGGTGGTGTGTATGGTGTGTGTGTGGTGGTGCGTGTGTATGGTGTGTGGTGGTGTGTGTGTGTGGTGGTGTTTGTGGTGGTGTGGATGTTGTGTGTGATGGTGTGTATGGTATGTGTGGTGTGTGTGTGTACGTGTGTGGTGGTGTGTGCATATGTGTGTGATTGTGTGTATGGCGTGTGTGGTGGTGTGTATGGTATGTGTGTGGTGATGCATATGTGTGTGGTGGTGTGTGTGTGTGTATGTGTGGTGGTGTGTGTGTATGTGTGTGGTGGTGTGTATGGTGTGTATGTGGTGGTGTGTATGGTGTGTGTGTGGTGGTGTGTATGGTATGTGTGTGGTGGTGCGTGTGTATGTGTGTGGTGGTGTGTGTGTATGTGTGTGGTGGTGTGTGTGTGTGGTGGTGTTTGTGGTGGTGTGTATAGTGTGTGTGATGGTGTGTATGGTATGTGTGGTGTGTGTGTACATGTGTGGTGGTGTGTATGGTATGTGTGTGGTGGTGTGTATGTCTGTAGTGGTGTGTGTGTATGTGTGTGGTGGTGTGGTGGTGTGTATTGTATGTGTGTGGTGGTGTGTGTGTATGTCTGTAGTGGTCTGTGTGTAGTGGTGTGTGTGTATGTGTGTGGTGGTGTGGTGTGTGTGTATGTAGTGGTGTGTGTGTATGTGTGTTGTGTGGTGGTGTGTATTGTATGTGTGTGGTGGTGTGTGTGTATGTCTGTAGTGGTGTGTGTGTGTAGTAGTGTGTGTGGTGGTGTGGTGCTGTGTATGGTATGTGTGTGGTGGTGTGTGTATATGTCTGTAGTGGTGTGTGTATGTGTGTAGTGGTGTGTGCATGTGTGTGGTGGTATGTGTATGTGTGTGGTGGTGTGGTGGTGTGTGTGTATGTCTGTAGTGGTGTGTATGTGTGTGGTGGTGTGGTGGTGTGTATGGTATGTGTGTGGTGGTATGTGTATGTGTGTAGTGGTGTGTGCATATCTGTTTAGTGGTGTGTGTGTATGTGTGGTGGTGTGTGTGTATGTCTGTAGTGGTGTGTGTGTATGTGTGTAGTGGTGTTTGTATGTGTGTGGTGGTGTGCGTGTGTGTAGTGGTGTATGTGTATGTGTGTCGTGGTGTGGTGGTGTGTATGGTATATGTGTGGTGGTGTGTATGGTATGTTTGTAGTGGTGTGTGTATGTGTGTGGTGGTGTGTATATGTCCATTGTGGCATGTATGTGAGTAGTGGCATGTGTGTATGTGTGTGATGTTGTGTGTGGTGGTGTGTGTATGTGTGTGTTGGTGTGCATGTAGGTGTGTGGTGGTGTGCGTGTGTGTAGTGGCGTGTGTGTATGTGTGTGGTGGTGTGTGTGTATGTGTGTGGTGGTAGGTGTGATGTGAGTCTGGGTATGGGTGCATGTGTTGTGCATGTTGTGTGTGTGGTGTGTGCATCGGTGAGAGGTTTGTGTGGGTGTGCCGTGGTGTGAGTGTGGTGTGGGGTGTGTGTAGTGGGTTGTATAGGTGCACAGGTGTGTGTTTTGGTGGTAATGGTGATTGTGTGTATATGGTGTGCATGTGTTGTGCAGGTTGTGTGTGTAGTGTTAGTGGTGCGTGTGTGTAGTGTGATGCATGTGTGCACAGGTGTGCTGTGGTGGAGATGTGTGTGTGTGGTGTGTATCTGGTGTGTGTGTTTGTCTGTGGCGTGGCGCGGGCTGGGTCCTAGCAGGCTTCCTGGGAGAGAAGGGTGGAGTCTGAGAAGTGGGTGGGGCATCTCTGAGGAGGCGGAGTGGAGAAAGGGTGAGGGTGGCTGCGCACACATATAAATACACCACCACACCCATGGTTGTGGGCTGAACTGTGCCCTACTCCACTTTTAAATGTTGAAGGCTTAACCCTGGTACCTCAAAATGTAACCTTATGTGGAAAGAGGACCTTATGTCGTTGCAGATGTGTTTAGTTAAGATGATGTCATACTGGAGTAGGGTAGGCCCACTCCAAGATGACAGCATGCAGGGAGAATGCCATGTGCAACTGTGGGCAGAGGCCGGGTTGATGGGTCTACAAGCCCAGGAAAGTCCGAGATTGCTAGCAAAACACCAGAAGCTGGGGGAAGCATGGAGTGGGTTCTCAGAAGGAACGCCCCCTGCGGCATCTACAACTCGGACTTCAGCCTCCGAAACTGTGCGACATAAAATTTCCATGCTTTAACCCACCCAGTTTGTGGAACTTGTTACACAGCCATGACAAACAAATGCACCCAATGTCTAAAAGTCCTTTGATTTACGACTCATGGAGAGTTACCCTTTGAAAATTCCCAGAATAAAATGCAAATTTCAAGACTCACAGGAGTCAAGATCCAAAACTTTTGTATATTGTAAGCATCCACATTTCACTCTTTTTGTTAAAATAAGAAGAACCATTCCAGGTCCAACTGTCTTCTGTAGACCTTCTGTGTGGAATATTTTCCTGGAGTTGGAACAGCAGACTTGGGGATGGTGCTGTGGGTTTGTTTTGTTTATTGTTGAAATCCCAAGAAAGAATTTTCGTTTGCAGCTGGTAAGTTCGTCTGAAGTCCCTTTATCCTCACCTGACCCAAGGCACATTCACCAGGACCCCAGACTTAAGCTGGTTAAAAGTCAACTGTACTGTTACCTACTTTGTTGTTCCAGGAAAATGTGTTTTGTTTTGTTTTGTTTTTGGGTTGAGTTTCACTGACCCTTCTCTGACTCCTCCCTGCTCTATTTCCTTTTGGAGGGAAAATTATTTCAGAGATTTGCTGGATTTACTCATGAAGACTCCACCAATAAATTCCTAACTCAAAAGATTAAAGACATTTATGTACAACATACAGAAAGAAAAAGTCTTGCTTACATCAGAGTCCTGTTGTTTGTATAGCTTAATCAAACAGAGAATAATGTTTGACAGACAAGGACTAATACAGACATTTCTTGTTTTCTAAAACAAGCCTCAATTACTCAAAAAATGTTCCCTGCTTTGTTGGCTTTAAATGTTTTGATCTCCGTCTGATTTATGGCAGTCACATGTATAGAAATAGATCTCCCCTTAACCACCTGTAAGCAGGTGTATCCCTTAAGCACAGTTGCTAGGACCTGGGATTCATTCATCAACTGCACCTACTTGGAACCAGAAACATTCAGCATCTTTTATCACTGTGACCCAGTCAGCAGGTCTACTTGATTATAAATATTCAATTCTATATGATAACCATAGACAAAAGAAAAAAGGAAATTTGGGGAAAGACGACCAGGATCTGAATTCAGAGAAACAAAAGGAATGAATATTTATGAAATATCTATTTTTGGATCAAAACTTAGGGAGGCATGTTTCTTTCTCTTTTTTGTTTTTGTTTCTGATGCTCGAAAAAATTAAGTGTGACTTTGAGCAAATTAGTAAATCTTTTTCTAAAAAACATCATCTGTAGAAGGTAAACATATTAAATAAAAATAGTTACATAATGCCAACTTATATTTATAAAGTGACTGATTTTCTTCTGTCATATTTTTCATGATTTACATTTTACAATATTCGTTCAAGTTCTTCAACTCCATTGATTAGAAGATACTTCGAATTTTGTTGAACAAATAAATAAATGCATGACTAATTTTTTTTTCAAAAGGTGTGTTGATGAAACATCATGGTAATTCTAGGAGATATAACAGAACACGTACCCAGACTTGGTGTCTTCTCATGAAAGATAAAGATGGCTTTTTATCATTTGTCTATTTTCCTTACAATCAGGGAACTATCTGTATTGTTTTTCATAAAATGTAAATGCTTTGTAAACATACAAACCTAAAATATAAAATATTTTTATAGGTAGGTATTATGCAGGCTTTGGTTGAGATTTAAAGCGGCACAGCACTATAAAGATGTTGTGTATTATCTGACGCAAAAGTGATTTCAGGATATTCTGTAGAAATCACAAGAGAAGGCAGGTGCCATCTTCTATTCAACAGAATATTTTTAGCAGTTTTCTGAATGAGTGTTGTAAGATTCACCAAAATCAGCAAGATTGCCTAAGGGAAGTAGCTTCTTGGCATTACCGAGTTGAGAAACTGAATGCCTCTTGGCGAAGTTGACCAGCTCCAACAGCCACCACTGACAATGCTGTGTTTTCAGGTTGTGATTATTAACGACCTGGAATTTCCAAGTTTAAGCATGTATTCTGAAGTTGGAGGCCTCTCAGGGCCTCTGCCCTTTGTCTGCATTAGACATAGAAAACTGTATCTAGGAAACTTTCTCTTACCTAGGAAGCAACAGCAACAGGTCTTGGAGATGATAGATGTGTTGCAATCTCTGGTCTTCCAATTTGAGAATCAGTAGGAGTGGTGGTTGTAATACATCCCCCCCTAGTCTTCCTAGACGAGCAAACAAATGCAGGGCTCCTCCTTGCAGGGCCTGACAGTGAGATGGGTGAGGCATCTCACCAGCACATCCTCCAGCTCCAACTCACCCACCCTGGGGGAAATTGAAAGAGAGCATCCAAGCTGCAGATCCTGCCATGAATCAGTTCTGCACTATTCCTGCAGAGCAGGGCTGGGGGCTGTTTGACTTGCTTTCTGCTTGCTCCTTTGGACAGCTCTCATTTGCATGTGAGTATTAGAGAAATCTTGTATGAGGAGACAGATGTTCTCAGGGTGTCACATGTGCCCGCCTCATTCTGATGCGAGCACCTAATCTCAGAAGCCCCTTGCTTAAAAAGAGAGGAGGCTGCTTAGATGAATGTTTATTATAAAGACTAAGCTTTCACCCCACTCTGCAGACTTGACTGAGTCAGTGGACAAGATTTCAGTCAATGAACTAAGCTCTGGGCTTTACTGATAGGCTGGTATGGAAAACCTTCCTGGACTCCTTAAATATATCCTTCAAGGTTTTGACATTTCTGTGATTGGAACTGACAAATAGATCTTGGTAGGCCAAAGGTTCCACCCTTCACTCTAAAGCTAAGTTGGATGAGTACTTGAATTTTGGAGTCCTCAAATTCTTTGGTCTTGAGCATTTTCACATTCTTAAAAATTACTGAAGTCCCCGGAGAGCTTTTATGTATGTGGGCAAAATCTATTGATATTTACCATATTAGAAATCAAAATTGAGGAAATATAAAAATATACATTTATTAATTAATCTTGAAATAATAATCAACCAGTGAAATGCTAACATGAATAACATGTTTTTAAATAAAAATAACTATTTTTCAAAATAAAAACAATTCTGGAGAAGAGTGACATTTTTTACGTTTTTGCCAATCTCTTTAATGTCAGGCTTAAAAAGACAACCAGATTTTCATATCTGCTTCTGCGTTCATCTGTTTGTATTTTATTATTGTGGTTGAAGTATAGGAAGAAAACTATACCAATTGTTGTTGAAAAAGGAAGAAGTTTTTAAATAGTGTTTTCAAATCAATTGTGGATATTCTTTTTTGATGCCATACCAAACCCCAATAAGTGATAGTTTCTTTTTTTTTTTTTTTTTTTTTTGAGACAGAGTCTTACTCTGTTGCCCAGGCTGGAGTGCAATGGCACGATCTCAGATCCACCTCCCGGGTTCAAGCGATTCTCCTGCCTCAGCCTTCCAAGTAGCTGGGATTATAGGCATGCAACCCCACGCTCAGCTAATTTTTGTATTTTTTAGTAGAGATGGGGTTTCACCATTTCATCAGGCTGGTCTTGAACTCTTGGCCTCAAGTGATCCGCCCGCCTTGGCCTCTCAAAGTTCTGGGATTACTTACAGGCATGAGCCACTGCACCTAGCCAACTGATAGTCTCTTAGAGGTGAATTGCAATGGGACTTCCAGAAAACATGTCATATTTCTATGCTTATAAAATTTTCTTATTAAATAAAGGGGTTATTCTATTGTGATTGTTTAAAAGAGAGTCATCTTTTCTGTATCAGAGTGCCTAACATGGGCCTCAGCAGGCATAGCACAGCCCTTCCAGAAAGAAGTCCCACCTGGCATTTCCAAAAGTCTCCCAGATCTAGATCTCTATCCCCTACACATTTCCCTAAATGTTTTTAAGGGGTGAGTGCCATGAAACCCAAAGATCCCCTCTACCAACAGCTTCGCTGGCTCTTTCCCTGTCAGAGGCAAAGGCCATTCCAACTTGAATTCTGCTAGGTGCGCTATTGACTAGAATGAGACGTGGAGTCAGACAGGAAAGAGCCCAAGCTTCATTGGCCTTGTTGCCTCATTTACCCAATAATTTATACAACGTCAGGGCAAAGTGTTCTAGAACCCAACTTAGTAACTGCACCTTTGGCCTGATACCTCCCAATTCTGAAAGAACATATCAATGCTAGGCAGGGACAGAGGGAAGAATCAACTCCCCATCATGGAAAATAAAATGTTCAGCTGGGCAATAATGGAGCATATGAGTAATGCCCAGAAGACACTACAGGTAAATATAATTATACAGTGAACACAGTGGCTTTAATAAGAGCTTTCTTTGTGCGAGACAGCTGTCCTCTGAGCACCTGCCTAGGACTCTTTTTTACAACAGTCTCCAGCTTTTGCCCCGACCCTGCTTCACATAATGGGGAAACGTACCATATTCCCATTCCCTTTATTTACAGTTCCTCTCCTTCTTGTCTTTGGACTATTGTTTCCTAACCTTCGTGGCTATGTGTAGATGCGTGCATCCCCTGGGGCTTTGCGCTCAACTACCAGCCCCACTACTGAGGTTTGTGTGAAGCAGCATGAAGAAGCTAAAGGAAAAGATACTCATAAGCAGCCCAGCCATCCTGACCCCCAGCACTGGTGCCCCATTTCATGCATCTATGTGCCAGAGAAAACAAGTGAAGCGCGGAAACATCAGGGCCCTGTTGGCTTGATTTCACCTCTGCATTTGCATGAGAAGCTCAGGGAGTCACTGCTCATTGAGGGGTTTGGCCAATGACTTTTCCAGTTTTCTCTCCACCTAGAATCTCAGCCCCTTTCACCTTTAGCCAAGCCCTCAAAGCACTTTTTCCAATGGTCCTGAGCCACATGGCTTTCAGGGAATCTTTCTTTTTCCAAAGATCCCAGAAGCCATGCTTCAACTTTCACTGTGGAGTATTTTTTCTTGTTCCAGTTTGTTTCTGGGAAACACACTGTCTGTTCAGGTGACTTCAGTTCCGGTGTGCTTGCCTGCATTGCTCAGCCCATGGACCTCCTGCTGGAGTTGCCTTCTGAAAATGACTAATGAACCTCTCAGTGGCTTATCAGCTATTTGCTACCCTGAACTATTGCAGATATGCAAGAGACATTTACCTTAAAATGCAAAGAAGACAAGTTCGTTTACTTTGGGTTCAGGCCAAGAAATTAATCTGAGTTTGGAGGTAAAATTCCTTTAAGTTCAAACCAATGAAGATCTATTTTAGGTACTTTTGATCTTTGAATTATAGAGACTTAGTGCCTCTTTTGCCTGGATGCGTTAAACATAGAGGTCACTTTGCCAGTTCAAGTTCCCGGGGGAAAGGAAATAATTTCATCATGAACAGGGCCAAATGCTGAAGCAGAGGCTTGACTTTCAAAGATTGGAGTTCACAGTCCGTTGTGTGCTTGGGTCCATGTGTCCACTGTGGTTTGAGAAATGACTTTTATTGGTAGTTAATATCCCTTCTCCAACAGATATTTCCGGGAAAAATATCTGACATTGAGCAATGGAAGCTGGCCTCAATCTGAAAGGTTGTTTTTGCTGTGCTTTTCTGAGAAGAGCCACGTTGTCAATAGAACTGTCCCCAGAGAGCACTAATCAATCAGTGTGACCTCCAAAGGGGGCCCAGTCCTGATCAGAGGTGAGGCCAGGGCAGATTGGGTCTGGAGAGATGCTTCTGTAGAAAGCTGTGCGGGGACCACAGGGTGGCTTCATATCTCACTCCCTGCATTTGATTGTTACCGAGAGACACGTCGCTTATTAATGAACAACACTGGTCACCTTCTATGTGGTAAAAGAGCCTGCGGAAAAGACTCCTGATCCAAACACTGGTGTTGGTGAAAGGAGATCAAAGAAAGTGTGCAGGAAGAGGTGACTTCTAAGCTGAGTCCTGAAGATTGATTGTCAGCACCTTAGGCAGCACTTCGCATTTAGTGTCCCTGAAAGGAAACTCTGAAACAAGGACAAGAAGTTTATTTTGGAGGTAGTCCCAGGATGCACCAGGCAGGGTGGGGAAGTGACACAGGAAAGGGAAGAGGAGGCAGCCATGAAGGGTTTGTCATCATCGGGTTACCACGGTGGACAACTGGGCTCAGTCCTACTGGGGACCTCTCGGAGAGTCCCCGGTAGGCATGACATGCCTCCAAGACATCCACCAGAGGAGAGGGAGGTGGGGTGTTTATCCATCAGCTCCCATCAGTGGCTAATGGAGATTATTCTCAGTCCTGCCTCATGGGTAGCCCTGAGCTCTGAAGACGCGAGTCTTAAAGGTGCTTAGAATTGGACAATGGCACACAAGCACACACAGGAATGGCCAACTTGCTGGCCCAGGACACTCACAGACTCTCTTGCAGGGAGTCAGGGGACAAGTACCACAGCCATTCAGCTTGGACACTGAGTCAGGAGGGCAACAGCAGAGAGTGGAACGAAACCTGCCTTGCAGAGCTGGGCACTGTTCTGCTGTCTCCTGGGAGGTGGTTTCTCCATTCCAAGTTTGCTTAGGCCCCTGGGGAAGAATCTGTGACTGAGTTCAGGTGAGAGCTCAGGTCCAGTCTTTCTTTAGCATCTCCCCTTCAGTACATTTGCATCTGTCTCCATATATGTGTGTGTGTGTGTGTGTGTCTGTGCATGTGTGTGCATATATGTTTATCTATCAAATCTATGGAAAAATTGATAGGATTTCTAGAAACCACAGGGACTTGGCTTAAGAAAAGCAGCTTCTTTTGGTCTGGAGTGCAACAGTACCCTGACTTCAGATTGGGTCCGCCCAATTTGGCATCCCTGACCACCAAATGCTCCTGCTTGCCAGATTCGCATGAGCAGAACTCCATGTGCAGGTCAGCAAACGGTCCTCCTGTCTGCCCTCAACTCTGCCAAACCAAGTCCACAGCAGGGTCTTTGCACTTGCTCTTCCTTTCTCTGCAGCATCCTGCCCAGGGGTCTTCGATAATGGCATCTGCTTTTAGGTCTCAGTTCCAGAGCCTGCTCCTTGGGGTGGCCTCCTCTGAGCTGCTGACCTAAGAGAACCTTTGACTCCCAGCCTTCCTCCCCTTCCTGGGTTTTATTTTCTCTATAGCATGCATTACTCTCTAACATCATGTATTCATGTATCTCCTTCATTTAGCAGGACCCTTGCCTTGTTCATTTCATTGCCAGCACCTGAGATACATTGCTGAATGAATGAATGGACACAGGATTAAGTGAATAAGTAGATGAATGAATAATAAATAAATAAATGAAGTGTTGAGCACAATATCTGCCACAGAGAGAACTCAGTAAAATGGAGCATTTTATTACTTTGGATTAAAAGGAGAAAGAAGAGCCCATTGTAACATCTACCACCAAAACCTCTCACCTGATTTTGGATTTCTCTTTCCGTTGATAACTGTATTTCCTCATTTAATTTTCTTCCTGAACTTGCTGCATAAAGATCTTCCTCTGTGTTGCTATTTTCTTCTCCCTCCCCTCACCTTTGTTCCTGAGCACTCAGGGATCCCTCCCTACAGTAAGCTGTCAAGACGAGAAACACTCTGGCAGTGATGATTGATGCCCGGTGAACGACTCTCAATGATTATTTTGTGCCTGTGTTTATTTAGCAGGTTTAAGTTTCATTTAATCCTGAGGAAAGGTCCTGGATGTGGACGGGAGATCCATAAACCTGAAAAGGGCCTGCAGGCTTGGTTTGCTTTTGATAAGCACTGAGATGTTGGATTCTTATTGCAACGAGTGGGCCCACCCACCGGGCCCTGCTCCTTTCTCTTCCGGGATCTGGTAAAACTCATTTCCCTCAGTTCACCTCTCACTGGCATGAGTGAGTTCCTCCCAGCAAATGGCCTCTGGCTGCTTGCAGACCGCCAAACCTAGCAGGTGCACTGTGAACTTCACAGCCCGCTTCCCATGGGGGACATCTCACAGGGGCCATGTGGTCCCTGCCCTAAGCAGGCAGAGGAGGAAGTTGGTACCTGACACCCATAGTTAGATAACAAAATACCTTCAACTCCAGGTGACAGTATAGACAGCACTGTGGGGAGTAGTGGAGACTGTGTCCTGTGGACAGAGCACCCCAAGCTCATTGAGGTGGACCCAGGCCTGGGACTCCGGAGTTGAATTGGTATGGGCTGTGTGGAGAGATTTCACAGGAGGTGCCCGATATATGTGCCAAGTATCTTGATTGCTAAATGCTGATGACTCACTCTAGTTTTAAACACCCTATGCAGGCTGAAAAACCTGCAGCTTGTGCACGCGGGAAGCCTGTCCTGGAACCTCTGCAAGCACTCTGACTTTATTTTTATTTTTTTATTTTTTTAGGGTTTTTTCTTCTCCATCAAGAAAAAAATTGTTCTTGCAAAAATCTTTTCTTGTAGAAAATACAAATGGATGAAAATAGAATCAAAAATCTCCCATAAATCTGCCACTGAGAGGAAACCTGCTGTAAACATGTCAGAGAATGCGGCTTCACTCTCATTTCAAAGCATAGCTTTACATCCTTTCTTGTGAATTCTCGTTTCACTCCTGTAGAGAATGTCTACTGGGGGCTAAAGACAGCCATCAGTATGGTGGATTTGCAGAAGAAATTGCTCTAAGCTGTGTGTTAAAGGTGGATGGAAAACTGGAGGAGGGCATGGAAGGACAGGCCGGCTTCAAAGGTAAAGAGAAAGTGGCATGGGAAGGAGTCCTGCTGGGGGAGAGCAGAAGGGTGGGGTGGATTGCACGCACATTAACAGAGACCACTTCATCCCCTGCCCTGCCGCTCTCATGCATAATGTGGTCATGCACTCCACTGGGCTTCCATCGGCCCTGGCAGTGCAGAAGTGGGAGTTTGCAAATCCAGAGTCCCTTGTATAACAAGACCCAGGTGTCCAACTCCACTTGGTAGGACCAGAAAGCATCCACGGTGTCTTTAAACACTATCAAATATCAAATTGTTTTTTAAAACAACTCCCCTCCACTGCTGAATTTGTATATTGGCTCACTCAGCTTGGGAGTGGTATAGAATGAGGCATATTTTATCTATGAATTCTTGGTATCTGAGGTGGGTCTGAAGGCAAGAAGAGTTTTCAAGTACTGTGATTGCCTCTGTCCTCTGCCCACATAAGAGAAAAATCATCATGTATTCCACAACTGCCTTACCGGATGAGATGGAAATTCTGCCAGTTCTGGTCTAACAAACTCGATCGTGTATGCAAGTTTAGAGCTAGAAGCTATTGGATTGCTTGTTGTAATAGGATAAGATGGATTTCCAGGATGATATACAAGAGGAGAAGAAATGAACTAATGAGATAGCAGAAAGCCGGCTGCATGAGGTACCCAGCCATGGGAATCAGTGATACCAGATGAAGAACAGCTCACATAACCTTTTAAATTGCTCGGTGTTGGGCACAGTGTGACTCCTCGGCATGAAGCCCAACTAGTTACTGAAGTCTAATTCATTATCAAGTGCTTTGTGTCAGTGGGTTACAAAATATGCGCACAGACAAAGGAGACATGCCAAGATATTGGGATGAAATTTGGAAACAAATAGAAGTTGGAGCCTGGAGACATAGTTTCCTTTGAGAACATAAGCCCTTTAGTAATCAATGAAAATGTCAGCAGGATTTTGAATTTCCCTGGGCTATGAGATGAAGATTTACATTTGTCCCTCGGTATCCATGGGGCATTGGTTGTAGGACCCACCTTGGACACAAAAATTCATGGATGCTCAAGCCTCTGATAGAAAATGACATAGTATTTGCATATAACCTATGTCTATCCTCCTATATACTTTAAATTATTTCTAGATTATTTATAATATCTAATACAATGTAAATGCTATTTAAATAGTTGTATTGTTTAGGCAATAATGACAAGAAAGAAGTCTGTACATATTCAGTAGAGCTGCAACCATTAACTTCTATGGGGGATGGTGAATACTTTTGATTGGAGGTTGGTTGAATCCATGGATGTAAAACCCCTAAATATGGAGGACCAATTATAATGTGATTTGAGCTGTGTTCAAGAGACTGTAAGACACTTGACATTAGATTTTGTTGTGATTTCTTCAGTTCAGCTGGTAGGCAACAGAGCATATGGTGTACATTCCACAATGAGATAACCAATTAAAAGTGAGATACATTCCTTGATAGTGAAGCCAATATCCCTATTGCATCCAGACTGGTGTTATTTGTGCAGGTAAAGCAGAAGTGGGGAGACATTCGAATGCACACAAAGTCAGGTGGAAGTCAGCCTTGATTATGTCAAGCTGGCAATTTCGGATTACCTTGTGCTTCGCAGAGGAGTAGTACTATTTGCCTCTTTCCAAAGTTCAAATTTGAGAATACCTGAGTTTGTGCGTGAGTAAGTGATGGAAATTTGTGTCTGGAGGGGGTCTTCTGCAAGGTGGTTATCTCCCGTGGTTTTTTGTTAAGTACTCTATGTAAGTTTCAAGAAGAGCATGTACCATAACATAGGTAAATGTGTTTACTTTATACATACAAGTATATTATTATATCATGAATATTATGAAACACACGAATGTTATTTTTTTCCATAGTGAGTTAAAAATATTTATAAATTTAGGATTTGGTATTTTCTTCCCACATCCCAGTGGGTCTGTTTGTCACTCCCTAGGGTACAAGCATGGCTTGGAATACTTCAAGGAGCAACAGGGTCTGTCTTTGGAACAGGCACGTAACTTGTCAGAGGAAATGTTTTGGCTGGGTCAGAAGGATGCAGGGAGGGTAGAAGGAAAAGTGAGGGCCAGTGAGTTGGGGTATTTCTCTTTGGTACCATCCACAAATTGTGATTAAATCTTCCAGCAAGGTCTCTTGAGGTATGCATACCTATTTGCTGAATATAGAGGTGAGCATTTCCTCTTTAGAAGCAAGTCCTCCAGTTCTGGTGTTTGCCACGCAGTGAAGCTAGTTGTACAGATGGCTGAGTCTTTCTCTGGTGGGTAGGAGGCCAGTACACTGTCTGGCACTCCTCTATCATCTCTGCCATGAAAAGATGACAGGGATGCTTCCCAGTCACCTAGCTCCAGGGACATTAAGTTGCACGGAAAAGAAAGGTCCTCAAACAGCCAGGCTATACTGTTTTAATTTCGCTTTTAAGAGGTGAAGAGCAATATAGCATGTGTTATTTGTTGAAAAGTTAGTGTAAAATACGGCACAACACTTTTGCCAAAGCTTGCTTTTTGTTTTTGTTAAATTCCTAAGACCCATGAAATCACAACTAATACTTGAAATAATGACATCAGAATATCAAAAATGAGCTACACTCACCATACTTCCTATGCATGATCAAGTATCATTACTAACTGTGTCGTGTGACGTGGTTGATTTGCTGAGGAGCCCACATCATCCAGGCCCTGGGATTTACCTTACCATGGCTCCTTCCCTCTACCTGCATGTCTATCCTGCCCATCCCAGGAGAACCTCAGAGGTGACCTAAGGCTGGCAGTGCAGGTCAGGGCAACCCTGCTTGCTTCAGGCTGTGGGCTCAGCAAGTAGCTCTGTATATTGTATGTGGGGGTTTTGTGCCATCCTGAGAAACAGTGAGACTGCCAAAGTATTGGCCTGCAGATTAAGCAAATTAAAAAAAAAAGAAAGACATAACATTGATATCTGCTAATCTGGTTTTTTTCTTTATTATTTATTTGTTTGTTTGTTTTTTAAGACAGAGTTTCATGCTGTTGCCCAGGCTGGAGTGCAGTGGTGAGATCACTGCAGCCTTGAGCTTGTGGGCTCAAGGGATCCTCTTGCCTCAGCCTCCTGAATAGCTGGGATCACAAGCGTGCATCACCACATCTGGCTAATTTTTTTACTTTTATCTTTGTAGAGACAGGGTCTCGCTCCATTGCGCAGGCTGGTCTCAAACTCCTGTCGTCAAGCAATCCTCCCGTCTCAGCCTACCAAAGTGCCAGGATTACAGGCGAGAGCCACTGTGCCTGGCCTTTTGTTTTCTTTAAAACAGCTAAGTAGGGTGGACTCATGAGGATTAGGAGCAGTATACCTTCCTCTCTACTCCACCCAAAGGTTGTGATAAAATGACAACTCCTTTGGAGTTTAGTCATCATTAAAAGCAATAACTTATTAGGCGCTTAATAGCCAGGACTAATGGAGATGCAGGAAATGTGCGGAAAAACCTCATTGGTCATCTTACAAGAAGCTTGTAGATAGAAAACAACACATACCTGTGCCTGACCTCTAGAAACACCCAGGAGACTTAGGTTAGGTGCTTTATATTGTAATGTGGCCCACTGTTACTGTGGATGTCCTAAGATGGGACTTGAGGCACGAAGGGTCACGCAGGTACACAGTGCTCTGCACATGCTCCTACTTCATTCAGAGCCACACTGAGAGGATGGGAAGCCCAGCTCGAATCCACAGATGAGAAACTCTCATTCAGAGCAGTTCTGTGACTTACCTGCGGGATTGCTTGGGCGTGGTGATGCGGCATGGCTCAAGTAGGACGCAACATCTCTGCAGCAGAACCACAATGACAAGTCACAGACTGCAAACAGGGGATGCCAAGAGGGGTTTGTTTTTCTTTGTGTGTGTGTTTGTTTTTATTTTTGTTTTTTGAGACAGGATGTGGCTCTGTCCCCGAGGCTGGACTACAGTGGCACAGTCTTGGCTCACTGCAACCCCCACCTCCCAGGCTCAAGCCATCCTCCCACCTAAGCCTCGCCAGTAGCTGGGACTAAAGGCACCTGCTCCCATGCCAGCTAATTTTTGTATTTGTTGTAGAAACGAGATCTTGTCATGTGGCCCAGGCTGATCTCGAACAACTTCTGGGCTCAAGTGATCTGCCATCCTTTGCCTCCAAAGTGCTAGGATTACAGGTGTGAACCACTGGGCCTGGCCTTTTTTTTCTCTGTGTTTTGATAGACCCAAAACTTGAATTAAATTTCATAGAGTGGGTTGGTATAAAGATGAGGATGTGGAGGCAGACACCACCTGACAAAGGCCATGTAAGGGAGTGAGGGGACCAGGAAAAACAAAACCAAATGCAGAAATGACTGAGCCAGAATGGGTGCTCAAGTGGAAACAGAATTCCCTGGCTGATTCCTGGAATAATAGGGATCCATATCCATGTCTATATTTTCTCTCTATATATTTCCAAAAAGCATTTATGGAGGCTAAACATAAAGCATAATAAATAAAAGGTTTAAATAAGAGTTTGAGAATCATGCAGAGAAAGGACATCATGGATCATACTTATCAAAAGCCCAGGCTAAAATTCCCCATAGTTTTCAGACTTCTGGCAGCCAATGCACAAAGGAAAACTCTCCATTCTACAACTATACGATTTTCATGTCGTAAGAAAGAGTCATGACAAGTTTTAAGAGCTTACCAGATCCATCTGGTCTGATTATGAAGAAATATTTTATTGTGCACATTGTTACACTTCCTACAGTGAAAATATCACAGTGGATCAAGTCCTAAGCAGGATCGTTTTACAGAGTGTGTTGATCTCAGGGAGTCTCTGCTGGTAACATCCTGAATGTTGGTGGAAGGGAGGAGGACGAGGAGGGGAGCGTTTGTCAGTATGACAAATTCCTCTTCAAGGGAGGGCTCCCTGTCCAGCTGCAAGGATTCAGATGAGCCCACAGCCTCTAGACACATCTTAGCTTGTGAGCTCTCCCAGGGCAGCCCCTGGCCAGTGCCAGAGCAGGGCAGTGGTACAAGATCCTAGCAACTTCCGCTCGGTGAGGAGTTCTTCCAAGGGGTTGCCTTTTCTCTGAGCTCCCATTGGGGTAGACACAGACTTTGCCAGGTCTGCACTGTGGTCCAATGGCCCTTCCAACTTTTTCCTTCCTCCCTTTTCCTTTAACACTGTTATGCCCCTATAAACTCTGCACTCCCA
Source organism: Macaca fascicularis (assembly GCF_037993035.2). Lineage (NCBI taxonomy): Eukaryota > Metazoa > Chordata > Mammalia > Primates > Cercopithecidae > Macaca > Macaca fascicularis. The sequence goes on from NC_088384.1 coordinate 64,852,970, forward strand.
ATTTTATCTCAATGTCTGTTTCTCAGAGAAACCAATGCCAAGAGTGACTTATTAGAAATAATGTTCCTAATATTATTTATGAGGAATGGATTGAAAGTAGTCCTTTCCATGGCCCTAAACCAGTTTTAGAGACTTGCCTCTCTATTTATAACCCGCAGTAAATGCCAGCAGTTCAGTCTGGTTAGAGGGAGACCCTTCTATGTTAGAGACTCCCTAATGAGACTCAATAAAACTTCTGGGAAAAAAGGCTTGAGTACTTTTAACCTTGTTTCTTGCCTCGATCGAGCATTCTCCTTTTAACTCCTTCCAAACACAGGTAACACACCAGGTAGCCTGTTCTCTTTCCTAAATACCAATCTTTTTTTACTTGGCAATTTAGCATTCGCTTCACTCACATAAGCTCATTGACAGTTGCTGCAACCTGATAAGGCAGAAAATAGTCTCTGGTAGGTTGCAAGGAGATTCACAGGGCCCAAGCGACTTGCCCAAGTTCTTGCTCAGAGACATCTGAAGATGGGAATTTGAAGTTAGTTCTTTCAATACTACGTTCTGAACCCCAAAGTCCTTGTCCAGATAAGGATTTGCTCCGAATACTGTCATCTCAGGCTGGGGCTGACAAGGTCTCTATGCAGCCTCTAGTTATAATGCAATGGCTTTCTCCTGAAAACACATGTTAGTCCACAAGGAAGGTAATTTTCAAAGAAGGCATTGGGTCCCTAGTGATGGCATTGGCTCCTACCTTCCTCCTGGAGACTGCGGTTGGATGCTCCTTTGACATGCCTCATCCCAGGGCACGCTGGCCGTGCTCTATTCACCATGGAATTAACAGCCTCCAAAGAGCCACGGGGTCTTTGCCAGATGTCCTTCAGAGTAGAGACTGTATAAGAGCCAAAGCAATCTGCTTTCAAACTTAAAATACATATACAGACTCACACACAACCCTAAGGCAGAAATGTACCAGGATCCTATTCCAGAAAGTCTCTGGGTGGGAATAGGCTGAGACTCACTTGGCCTTTTCACCAGCACAATAAGGGCCTCGCAGGAGCCGCAGTCAGAGTCCTGAAAGAGAGGGATGCCTCTTAAGCTGACAGGCCACCAGGAGGGCATCGCTTTTAATTTAACGTGACAATGTAGTAATTACAAGCCTTCTCTAACTCACTTGCCTGAAGGAACAAAGGAGGATTCTCCCTGGAAGAATGTCAAGGAGTCAGATGGATACGCCCCCTGTTCCCTGACCTTTTCCAAGCGTACCCCACCTCCCCATGCCCTGTCCTAAGCAAAAGGAATAGAGATGTGGATTCATTCCTTCATGCACAAAGACCAGGAATAAAGTGGCTAAAATTCAATGATTTTCTTTCTCCCCTGAGAAGAACGTCACAACCCTCTCTCTATCCCTCAAACTAAGGAAAAATACAGTGTGGTCTTTAGGAGTTCAATTCAAGTGAAAGGAAGCAGCCATGCAAATACACATTCACACACATGCAGAGAAGGCCTATCTGTTACACCATCTCTTTCTTCCTTTACAACAAATTCTCAACCAAAAAACAAGAGTCTTGTGTCAATCACATTACATTACTAGAAATCCACCCCTATAAACATGTCTTGGGCCACACATTTTTCTCAGGGTATCTGACTGGGCTTTCATGAAGGATTTGTTGAACTGCACAGTGTGTGCGAATGATTGCCCCAAAGCTCCAAATATTTATGGCCAGGGCTAGCCGCAGGCGACAACATCTGACGCTGCACTTGGCAGTCTGGCCCCCATTATTCTTGACAATGGGTGGATGGAAGGGAGAACTGTTGAACTGTTTACTACTTCAAGACAGTTTAAAAGGTAATGAGTGTACAAACAGCACGGGGAAAAAGAGCCCTCTGTAAGGTGGCTTAGAGTCAGGATAGAAAATTCAAACAATATTAGCCTCAAAAAGTCAACATTAGACACCCTTCTACTAAGGACCTACAAACAAACAGAGTTACTCTGTACACACATTCGCACACGCAACTCCACACCGCCGTGGCTTTCACCTTCTCAAAGCCCCGGGTTCTTACGTGCATTTGCACAGGACTTGGAAGTTTCTGGAACGGAGGGGTATTGCCTCCTGAGAGCTTTCAGCATTAGGACTCATGCACCTGGCTTGTCTAAGGCAGGTGAGGGCAGGGAGAAACCCAAATTCAGGCCAAGACTGGGATGTGTTTAGCCCTAAGACCAAGCCACATTCGTGTGTGTGGACCAGGAGAGGCTGTTGTGTTTTCCATGACATCACAGTTCATCGAGACAAAGTGTTGCACAACAAATACCTCTTGTGCGCAGGCATCCACATCCTACAGAATTAAAGGACAGAAGTAACTCTTCTGAAAAGTCAATCATTAATAATGGAAAGGAATCCACCGTCTTGTCCTCTTCTTCACACAGACCTAGAGAAGGCAGGTACTTGCTGTCCGTTCAAGCGTTGAATATGACAGAGGAAATAAATTATTTCTACTCTTTCTGTTTTGTGAGAGAGTTAGTCCCCTGTAATTTAAAGATCGCCCTATTTCTATTCAGCCAAATCTGTGCTTCTTATTCAAGGGGGTCACTTGGTTACTTGTAAATCTATCCGGAAACAGGAGATTGATTTTGGAGGATACTTGGTTTTCCACTCCAACATCAGGAGTAATCTACACACTGGTATGTCTTGTGTTTGCATGGCTTTCTTGGTGTTCCACTGCAACATCAGGAGTAATCTACACACTGGTGTGTCTTGTGTTTGCATGGCTTTCTAATTCTTTCTCTAATTCTATTTCTAATTCTCAAATAAAACCTGACAAGGGCTACAGACAAGGAAAATTACCAAAAAGATGTGCATGGGAAAAATTGTGCCTCCCCCCCTCTATTTCCTGAATTTGCCCCACATACCTTATAAAATCTAAAACAGTGTTACCTGCACTTAAGGGTTTTCACACTTTTGAAAAACGAAGTTGCTCTTTGTCATAACATATCAAGAAGTAAAACAAAAAACAGAAAGGATATTCTTAAAAAATACATTTTCCAAATTAAATTGACCACAGGTTTTTTTTAGCCTGTTTTTTAAATGAAATTATGCAAAGAGGGAAAATTTAATATTGCAATCAATAGAGTCCCACCCTTTTATAATGCCAGGTCTTAGCGCCCATTGATTTTTTAGCTAGCTGCATAAACTTAGTTATGCACATAAGAATTTCATGCTACAAAGAAGAGAAAATGACTTTTTCTTCTTGCAGTGAACAGTAAGAGCAGTAATTGTAATCACACAAAATAGAAGTTTTATTCTTAGCCTTTAGAAACTATAGAAGGGGAAGGCAGGTACATCTTCAGATGATTTTCACTGATACATATGTATATGTGTGTGTGTGTGTGTGTGTAAAACAGAGACAATTTGTAAAATTTGGAGAAAAAATACAGTGTCTTAGTTTTTGCAATGACAATATGGTATGATCAATTTTGCTGCAAGAAGGTGTTTCAAAGATTATTTTTATTATGACACATATTCCCCCAGAAAATTCTCTGTAGCAAAAGGCATCTCTAAAAAAGAAATCCTCCTAATTGTGGTTGGCTTAACGCCTCCCCAGTGTAGGTCAATAGCACACCCAGCGCAGGTGGCCCACTGACCGCTCCCCGCCCAGCATCTGATAAAGCTAGTCTCTTCCCTGGATCAAGGTATTAAGGTTCGGGTTATTTGTATTGATTTTATGTGCCACTATGCTGCTCTAGCCATGCTCATATCTGTGGTTCACAAATTCCTCTTTAAAATGTCACCACCATTTCATTTCCTCTGCATCAATACTGCAGCCAGAAGGGCTGCTTGTTAACCTCCGGGTTTGTAGTCTTGTCAGATGCACCAGGACACTGCATATTCCCAAAGTTTTCACAGACATCAACAATGCAGGGGTGGGTAGGGATGAGACTCTTCACAGAAAAAAAAAAAAAAAAAAAAAAGAAGAAAGAATAAGAAAAAAAAAAAAAAGAAAAGAAAACCAGAAAACTTTTAAATATTTTTCTTTTGATGTTCAGAAGGATTTTCCCTCTTGCCCAGGAAACCCTTGGAAATGGATCGGCCCTCTAGCGGTTAACAAGGGAGCTGAGGAATAATGGGAGGTTCATTAGGTAGCATTTGACATCATTGGAAAGCACAGCCACACCCACAAACAGGTGTGTGCACAAGAATTTCTGAACACAGCTATTACCAGCTACATCCACACCCTCAATTCTACTTGAAATGAATCTTAAAGAAATTTTGAATTTGCTGATAATTTGAGATCAATACATAGTTTCCCTGAAAGTTCTAAGGTAAATCTTTCTCAGTGAAATAGGTAAACTAAGCCATCTAATAATTGTAAAGCTACTTTTCCTCCTCAGCATAGAGTAAAACTAGCCTTAACTGAAATCCAGATGGAAATCTACACACAGGCACGGTCATGACTCTATTTATCAGTCTACGGTGATCCTTTAACAAACATGCAGTGGGGTAAAAATAAAACACATGTTTTCCCTTATTTCTCTGTAAGCGCTTACTTAAGGTTTTATTATATTTGGCCATGGGACATTCAGTAAACTTACTGATGATATCAAAGAATGATTTTACAAACAGTAAAAGTTACACTATTGACACCTCCAAATTCTGGAGTATTTACATTGTGTTAGGTGCACACTTGCTCAGGGAGATTAACAAACATTACTAGAAAGGCTGTGGCCAAATCCACCCTAGTTGTTTATAAAACCTTTACAACTCATCAGCTTCCACTAACACACTGGCACTGTTCAATTACCATCAGTGTTAGAGAGCCTTAGCAAAACATCTAGTGCCCATGTAAATAGACAAATCTGAAAACTAGCTGGTCTGTTGGCTTACATACTGTAGGTAATGTTTTCTTTTGCTCAAATTTGTTCTGGAAACTAATCACGCTCTGATAAAGCCATCTGCAAATATGAGAAAGATTGACACCCACATGTCAAAGTTTACACAGCCTGACCAAGTGTACATATAGTGCAGATGATGTGAGGGCTCTGCTGTGCAGAGCTTCTCTGGGGCCATATTGGAATGGAGCTCTGCTTGAGAATGCAGGTACCACTGTCCACATTAGAGCAAAACTTGCAAGTTTCCTTGCCAAGCTAAAACTCTTCCAAAAGGATGGGTGCTTTTCTCAATGTTCATCATGGAGTTTTAATTTCATTCACCCAGCATTATCAGTCTAGGGTGATGGAACGATTATCGCTTAGCGAATTCCAAACACAATGGCTTTTCTACAAGTCACTAAAGCTTTAATTTGTCTAGAAAATGATAGCAACTTATTGTTCACATGCTAGAAAGGATAGCATAAAATATCAGTAGGAGTAATGATATGAAATGGCATTTGTCTAGAAAGTCACAAGTTAACTTTTTACTGTGCATGACCTAATCTGCAGGAAAGATTTTATACATAGATTTGACCACCCATGCTCAAAGAAAACCCAGAATAAAAACCTGAATATAAAGCAGATGGATTACCAAACATGACTGAACACAGCGAGGAATTCCTCTTCATTTTACTTTGGCAACAAACGTTTCTGATTTAGAGGTACCTGGAACAATCCTCTTTTTCCTGGTGGTTGTCCATGTTTCCCAGAAATATACCCAATGGATCTATTGCCTGATCCTGATCCCCCGTCTTTGGTAACACAGTGAAAACCAACATCAACAACTATGTGGAAGGGTTTGTTTGTTGTGAACTTATTTTGACTCCTGATGCTCATTCCTTTCTAAGAGATCAGAAGTTATACGATTGAAATTTTATTCTTGAATTTTCCTAGGATCAACTACAAATTTTCTTAGCATTTCCAGAATGCAGCATAATAATTCTTTGAAGAATATGGCAACGTTTGCTTCTCCCTAGCCTTCTGACAATTCTCATGATTGGTTTTTCCTTTTACTTACCAAGTAAAGCCCTATGATTTCAACTGCCAGATCTTTCCATTTCCATTTAAAGTTGGATAATTTCTTAGCCTTCACCAATTCTGGATTTTTTGAATCTCTCTTTTAAATTTCCAATTTAAAAGTCACTCTTCTTGATAGATTATTAAACCTATATCCAGTAATGGGTTCGGCCCTTCTTTGTTTGTCTTTATCTAAATGTAGCAAAATAAACCCTTCTGGTGGTTCTTAGATTTTTGTTTCTTGAAAGCATCTAACTAACACCTAGTCATTGGTTTCTTTGAAACTCTTTGGTGGTGACATAGTTCTGTGTCTGTCTCTGTCCGTCTTTTGCATATTTTAAACATCACAAAAGAAATCTCATTGTCCAGACACAATCGTTTAGATGCATTTATCTTTACAAACATATATATTCCAACGTTTTTCAAAATGAAGTCTTATAATCAACAACTCATAGGTCTTACATAATTGCAAATTTTCATGAATAGGATATATACCTATCAGCTGCCCTTGTTATTTTAAATACTTATTCTATTTACCAAAAATGGACCGAACCAACCTGCCAACATGTTTTTAAGGACACATGATTATATTATATCTGAGTATATCTCTTTCACGCTTCCCCAACCATTTGAGCTGCCTTTGATCATAAATATCATTTATAGAATCCCATAACTCTTTTGTATAGTGGTTAGCTACACTGATATGTATTGATATGAAATGTGTAATAATTTTACAACGATTCTTGTCAAACAGAAGCCTTTTCTACCTTAGCTCATAAAACTTAATTTCCAATTTCCTCCTCCCAAAGAAGAAATGATCTTTGCCCCCAAGTGGATAATTGGATCATGGAGGCAGGTGACAGCTTAACAGTTACTAGGTAATATTACCTTAGAGGAGGTCGTTAAGGGCAGGATAATAACTCTGGCTTCTGAGGGGATGGGTGCAAGGGGAGCAGCAAGAACTTCTATCTGTTGAACATTTGTGCTGTGCAGACATTGGTCTAGTGGCCTTGTTATTAGCACTTAGCTCATCCATTCTCCTCTTGCCTCCTAATTTCTTCTCAGGCCACTCATTCCCTTGCTTCTTGCCCTTTAATTGTTTCCAATAGTTCTTAGCACAAAGACCAAGCTCCTTTGAAGCGTGGTATGGTTTCGTTCATGCCAACATCGTCAGCCTCAGTTTTTTGTCTTCATCTCTTTGTTTTCTCTGTCTTGCTGCCACTAACTTTCTTTCTTTTGGCCACAGCTGTTTAGTTCACCTGGGTATCCCAAGCCCAGTCTGTTTCTGGCACAGAGTAGGTGCCAAATAAATATTTCTTGGTTGAAGGAACAAATAAGTGAATGCATTTAATCTGTTCAACCATCCTAGGATAAGGAAATAGAGGGTTTTACGGATTCAGCCGCATGCCTGAGTCCCAGCTCATAACAAGGAGAGGTTAACAAGGTCTTAGCCATGCTATTTAAATTGCTCTCAGAGCCTGCATCAGATCCATGTTAAAACCCTTTTGTAGATGAAGAAGCACACACGGATGAACTGGCTGCCCCAATGCAAGGGAGAGATAGTGGGGAATATGCCCGCTAACTGCATCCTGAAGCAATTTTCTTTCCCCTCAGATGTGTTTACCACCTATGGTGTTCCTTTAGAGGTTTTATTTATCTGTGGATTTTCTTTGAAAGAAGGCAGCCAGAGGAGGTTTCTTAGAAGCCAAGGTGAGAATTAGTAAGATGCATTGATATGGCACCTTTTATAACATTGAAAAATGATCATTAGACTCACTCTCAAGGATGAGGGATTTGCATTTGGCTTGCGTTGTGCAAACAGGGCTTTTGTTGACTTATCAACGGGACTTCGCTTGGGGTTTTGGATTGGATTCCAGAAGCTGGCACCTATGCTCTAAAAAATCTAAACAGAAGGAGAAAATAAATCACCAACTGGCACTTTAAAGACAAAGATTTACACCAGATTTAATAAACTTCCTGTCTTGCTGAGCATGAGGAAAATGTCGCGTTTACCCCAATGCTCCCTGCTCCCGGCAGCGTGTGTGCTGAGTTGGAAGGGCTGCAGAAGTGGGTCACACTCATCCAACTGGAACTCAAAAGACTCATAGAGAGCAAGCACTGGACAATGGCCTGGTGTCCGTGATGTTTCCCTGCCTGTAGTTACTAACCCTGCTCAGGGCCGAGCTGGAGAGAAATGTGAATCAAGTCACATTGTCTTGTGTGGGTTCCCTAAAAGCAGACCCAAGTCAAGGATTCAAGCACAAGCTGTTTATTTTGGGAGCGATTCCAGGAAACAGTGGTCAGGGATTGGGGAAGTGAGAGAGGAAGGCAGTCTGGGAAGGTTATGCCACGAGGCCAGTTTCCACCATGGGTGCAAGCAGAGCTTAAACTTGCTGGGGACCTCTAGGAGCCAGCATCAAGCATGTGCCTAAGATTTATCTCAACCAAGGGGCGAAGGAGCTCATGTGCTTATCTGCTAATTATCTCAGGGACTGCTCAAAGGCTGCTCCCAGAAGCGTTAATTCCCCAGGACATTCAGTCTGTAGCACCTGTGGACAGTACAGATGTCAGCACCAGACAAAGTGCTCGAGCAAAGGGATGCAGTTTGGAAGTGAGGGACACTCACTGAACTGTTACAGATCTTGGAGCAACAGTGACTCTGACTCAAAACAAATCAAACATCCACCACAGTTAAATCAAATCCTTATTTCTTTGTGACTTCTCCTTTTATTATTTATGGTGGTTCGCACACATTGTCTGGGAGGTGTAAACATCTTACCATATCTCCCATCGTACATAGTTAAACTTTCTTGGACTCAATCATCATATTTATCCAAAAATTATTGACTTTCACCACTAGTATTGCAAGCAGTCCTAAAATTACAACTACAGCTCTGTATGGTGACAAGGAGCGTGCACTTTCCCACTGTCTCCAAATTAACAAGTGAGAAACTCCTGGATCAAAACTGACATAAACAATTGACATGACATTGGGTTTTGGAGTGTAATATGGACCCGATTTACTTTCAGCTGGGAAATAAATCTTTTTGCCGAACTAAATATATACTCACTCATGTACTGAAGAAGAAATGAGAAACAGGGCACATGGTTAAATAGCTTAGTAGTTACAAAATTGTTGTTTGTAAAACGACTGACTGGATGATCTGTAGATCTGGTGGCATCATGGAGACTTAGCCGTCATTTGGGATATTCACCGCCTTGTGTGCAATGCAGTCCCCCTAAGTGTTGTTGCTTCCACTAAAGTAGCCTCACCCTCCCTTTCATTTATGGCTGACCAGATCTTATGAGGCTTACAGTCATTCATTCCCCTCCTTTACCCTTTAGGCTGCCTTTTTCTTTTTTTTCTTTCTTTCTTTTTTTTTTTTTGATGGAGTCTTGCTCTGTCACCCAGGCTGGAGTGCAGTGGCATAATCTTGGCTCACTGCAAGCTCCGCCTCCCAGGTTCATGCCATTCTCCTGCCTCAGCCTCCTGAGTAGCTGGGACTACAGGTGCCCGCCACCACGCCAGGCTAATTTTTGTATTTTTAGTAGAGACGGGTTTCACCGTGTAAGCCAGGATGGTCTCGATCTCCTGACCTTGTGATCCGCCCGCCTTGGCCTCCCAAAGTGCTGGGATTACAGGCGTGAGCCACTGTGCCCAGCCTAGGCTCCCTTTAAAGCCAGATTCACTGCTTTATCTTGACACCAAAGCCTTTTTTGGTTTTCTAAACCGGTGTCAGCTTTACTTAAACTACCAAGGAGGATGATCTTTGCATTTTTCTCCTTGGAAGAACATTAAGTTCGAAATTAAGGTGTTTGGTGCTAGTCACAGGAGGTCCATCTGCTAGTTTTGTTTGCTTTTAACTTCAGTTCCCTCCTCTTTGAAGTTGGAGTGAGATGTGATTGTTCCAAAAGTGCATTATTCTGGATGATTTGTTTTTAACATGTGTTCTTATTAACTTGCCTTTCCTAACAGCCTTCATTATTGTAACAAGAAGGTGGCTTTGACTATATTGGAGGGCTCTGTTCACCTATTGTCTCCATTTGGAAAATGATTCTGCTTTCTATTCTCCCTTTGTTTCTGGAGATAGATTCAGTCATGAGCATCGGTCAACTTGCAGTGATACCTTTGTAAGAGATTTGTTTCTGTTTCTCTATTGATGAATCAATTGATTAGTGAGTCAGTCTTACATTTTAGAAGGCAAAATGTATAAAAACTATGACCCTCTCTCTGAGTTAGCCATGCTTATTAAAGACATGGCTATTCACTTTATGTTGGCAAAAGTGTGCTTCACTAGATGTGTCAGGTATTACAGAAAAAAAAAAAATGTACTGCTCACAGGAAATCCTGGGTTAAAGCAAGTAAAACAGGTTTGGGAAATGCTATAACCTCTAACTCCAAATAGTGAATCACAAGAACTGCAGCCTATTTAAGGAGCTGCAGAGTCCTACAGAAAAAAAAAAAAAAAAAAGGCAATCCATGTGAAGACAACATGGAAAAACATTAGTCTATAAATCGTCTCATACCCAGGAGGCACAGAGGCAGAAAAGTAAGTTCAAGAAACGATACAACACCTTTTAAACATGTCCTCAGGTCGGAAGGAAAGCCACCACACTCGAGGGTTTTGGCATCTGGCCGACCCTCTCTCTCTGGGGCTGTGAGAAAGAATTCACTCTGGGTTACGTGGTATGTCGCTAAGCATTGTAACATCCAATTTTTTGTGTAGACAGAATACAAATTAGAATGGAAACAGACAATCATAGAATAAATTTTCTTCGCGTACGAAGAGGGAAAGGATACTCATTGGTGCAGGATAGTGAAAGTAAAATTCCTCCAGCTAAGATGTGAGGGAGAGGAGGGGTCTTACAAGGCTCACCATCTTCATGTCCATCTGTGCTGTTACACAAGTCACAACATGTGATGGTCAGAACGCTGGGATTTTCAGCCCTGGCTGGTATTTCCTTATCTTGCTATTAAAACACCTCAAAGTTGAAGAACAAAGGTCAATATTTAGGCATATTATGAAATCACTTCAGTTCTTCTTGATTGGAAGTTTATTTATTTGGATTTGTTAAATTAATAATTTCTAAAGTTGGTACTCAACATTGTGTAAGCATGACTTTTGGAAATATTACTAAGTAACATGTCACGAACAGCTAATAGAGGGAAATTGCAGTTAAGTGGAGTCTCATTCATCCACTTATTAGAATAAAAGGAAATTAAGTAGTTTCCCAAGCAGAAAGTTTTGTATAAGAACTGTAGAGAACAAAATAGATCTGTCTATTAAAATATTCTTTTAGTAATATATTAATACTGAAAATTAGACACAGATCCTGAAAATAAATATAAGGTTGTATTCAATTTATTAATATTGGTTGCATTCATGTGTACTCACAAATCTCCAATACATATTCTTTGTAATGTTAGTATTTTAGTTTATTAACAAATGACTGAGTTTAATCTGACTGAGACTCACCAAAGTGTTTTCAAGCCAGTATTGAGAATTGGCTCTCAGTAAAGGGATCTCCTCTATCTTCCAATTCAGCAGCTCACCTAACCCTATGCTCATCATCCTACATGCCCCCAACAGTTCCTTACAATTTGCCCTTATTTTCATAATCACTATTTGTGAACAAAATAATAAAGCAATTGGCCTACCCTACTCACTCTCCCATCCTCCACCTCACACCCAATAAATCAAATTTCTTTTTTCTTGTTTCTCAAATAGCAAGTTGTAAATATTATAGCAAGTTAATGAAAATATGACCAGAAAATTATCCAGTAGTTCTAATGTTGCTATTGTTGTGACCACTGTTGTTGTTTTAATCTGATAATTCCACTCACTTTATGTGCGACTATCCACAGATCACATACAAGACAAGAGAAGGGACTGGGCCCAATACTTGAGGACCTACAGCCTTGTCGAGAGAAAGACATTTGTTCTCCACCCTCCTTAATATATTTTTGTTTTTTGTTGTTGTTGTTGGATGATACCCTTTTCACATCTTTACTCAGGTCAAAAATTTGGGAGCCCTCGTGACAGGCAACCACTTTCCTCTCTGTCCGCACCACCAAGTCAACATTGTGTTCTAAGTGTGCCTTTATTCTCATCTCTGGAAGCTGTTCTCCCTTCTCCGCCATTCTCTCTGCCTTGGTTCTGAGCCTCGCTATTTCTGCTTGGACTGTGGCAGGAGCCTCTACCCTTACATCCAAGCACACCCTAAGATCACCTTTCTCCAATCCGTCCTTCAAAAATGCCTATTTGGTTATTTTCCTCCCCTGCCAATGTCTTCAGTGGTCCTACCAGTGAGCAGTCATGGCCAGACCCCTCCAAGGAACTCTGCTCCCCCTCCATCCTTTTCCCTTATTCTGGTTAATCTTGCCACCATCCACCCAGGGTCTCTGGACAAACCTGTGAGAGCCACCTTTGATTCCTCCTTTTCCTTCACCCTATTCACCCAGTCTATCAGCAAAACCTGAGGCTCTACCTCCAAAACACTTTCAGAGCCCATTCGCCCTCTTCAACTCCTAACTGGGCTCCATGTTTCCATTATTCTTCCACCCACAATCCTTGCTCCATGCAGTCCCAGAATAAACTTAAGACCTCGATATGCCTCTCTTCCATTTCAGAGTTCTCAGGGATTCTCACTGCGTTTTGTATCAAATACAATCTTTTTAAAATGTCCATCTTGGTCCTTACCTGACATTGTCCTGTTCCACTTTTGGAATTTCACGTCTACCTTTCAAAATGTTGCATTAGGCAGATTCTGACATAATATAATACAAAGTACACTGCATGTTCTCAATGCTCTGGTAACACTGGCCTCTTATGCCTCCAGAATGGCAGATTTTCCTGTCTTGGATCTTTGCCCAGCTCTTCAATCTTAAAAAAGTTCTGCCCATCCAACCCTACCTCCACCTCATCCCCACCTCCCAAAACTTACATAGCTAGCAACGCCTTAGCCACCACCTTTCCTCTCTGGGAAACCTTCTCTGTACAGTTCATCTGACTCCCACCCTAGTTTATTAAAAGATGCTATTTATTTATTTATAGAAATGTCATTATCTGAAATTAAGTTATTCTTACGTTTGTTTATTTATGTATTGACTATTTCCTACTCAGTAATGCAAGTTTCTTAAGGACAGGGAATCGACTTTGTTCTCAGCTATGCTTAGAATTAGGGCTGGTATAAGCTTGGGGCACAAAAATATTTGCCAAAATATGAATGAATGATTATTATCAAACTATGCAAATTTACCAATATGGCAGGAGAAAAACAGTATCTTAGTATTTTGATTTGCTCTGTGATTATTATTGAAACTGAGCCTTTTTCATACTCTTATTGACAATTATTTTCCATTTGTCTGTTAAGATCCTATTTACATCCTTTGCTTACTTTTTAATTTAATCGTTTTTCTTTCTCTTACTAATTTGCAGTTACTTATGTCTTAGATTGTTTGTCCTACATGTTTAAAACATTTTGTCCTAGTGTGTCATTTGTTTTAACTTTATTTAGGGGTGGATATGTGTCATTATAAAATATAATGTGATAAAATATATCCATTTCCTTTCTTAAAAATACATAAAACACAAAAGCAACAAAGACCTCACATTCCTCAAAACATAAACTCCCACTTGAACACATTAGTCTGTATTAGGATTCATAAAAGTGTCACAACTGGATATTAGGTAAGTTCTGGCATAATATAATATGAAATACACAGCAAAGTTATGAAGCATTCTTGCAAAAATTTTTTAAAAAGCATAAAGAGATGTATATTTAATGAGGTCATTGCATCCAATCTCCAGCCTTTTGGATGTATCAGGGATGTAGGAACAGGTAAAATGACACCATGGGGCACAGGCAGGTAAACCCAGACTGTAACAGTCTATGGGCCCAGTGACTTCAACAGGACAATCGCAGAAAGGGAAGAGTGGGGGAGAAGGGGACAATTTCAGGTGAAAAGAGACTTAAAAGATAAAACAAATATAGACAATTAGTAACCTCTTAAAAATCTTCATTCAAACAAACTGTAAAATGGCATATTTGAACAATTAGAGAAAACGGAAAATCGTCAGATAGCAGATAATATCTAGCAATTTTAAAATTTTATTTAGAGTCATACGGCATTGTGAGGACATCATTTTTTAGATACATATTAAATATTAAGGAATGAGAATAGTTTTCTTTAAAGTATCATATTTTGATGTCGAAATCCAAAAAAAAAGTGTTAAAATTTCTTACCTATAATTTTAGAATGAGAAATTTCTTATTATTCTCGATAGTTTTGTTTTACATTATTTGAACCTAAAAAGTTCCATGAGTAATACATCTTCTTGATACAGTGTCCCTTTTATCAATATGAACTATTATTTGCTTTTAAAAGGCTTTTTGTTTAAATGCTAGTTATTTATCTGGCATCAGTAAAACTGCTTTTTTTGTTAGTGTATGTTTCACACTTTTTTTTCTATTTATTTTCAACATTTCTCTTTATTTTGTCTCATCTGTTGTGTGTGTGTGTGTGTTATGTGTGTGTCTATGTAACAAGATGTGGCCAGATTTTTTTTTCTTTTTTAAAAAATCCTATCTAAGCATCTTTTGACTTCCAATAGATCAATTTTATCCCTTCATATTAGGTGTGAATACTGATTTATTTGGACATATTCATGCCATCTCATTTTTCAGTTTTCTTTTCACAGTGCTCACTGGAAACATGCAGGTTTTTATTGGATTTATCAAGTTCTCTTATGTTTTATATATTTTTTGCAGTGTTGTGGAAATTATACATATAATTTCTATTATTTAGTGATTATCCTTTTTTTCTCTTGCCTCTTTAGTGATTACTCTTATGATAATTTATATTGTGTTTTAACACACTATAATGTTACCTTTATCAATGTCTGGAATGAGTTTTCTCTCCCCAGTAAGACTTCAGCAGGCCAGGCACGGTGACTCAGTCCTGTAATCCCAGCACTCAGAGGCCAAGGTGGGAGATCACTTGAGCCCAAGAGTTTGAGACTAGCCTGGGCAACAGAGTGAGACCCTATCTTTACAAAAAAAATTAAAAATTGGCTGGGTATGGCGGTGGTGCACACCTATAGTCCTGGCTATGCAGGAGGCTGAGGTGGGAGGATGGCTTGAATCCAGGAGGTTGAGGCTGCAGTGAGCTATGATTGTGCAAAAACAAAACAAAACAAAACAAACAAACAAGAAAACCTCAGCAGAACTTAATTTTCCTCCCTTCTTCCCATGCCTACTACTTGTTGAGGTCATCTAGAGCTGCTGAGCAGTACAGTAGGCTACTGAATATCTCAAATATGCCTAGTCTGAATGTGGAGGTGCTCTAAGTGTAAAATACATGCCAAATTGCAAAGTTTAAATATTGATTATATCTTGAAATAACACTAAATTTATTTTAAATAAATTTAATATTTAAATTTATTTTATATTTTTATAAAATATATTTTAATAAATACATTTTATAATATATTTTAGTTTAAATAAAATATATTAAATTTATTTTACCTTTTCATTTCCCTTTTTTATTTTTATTTTGTTTATTTATTTATTTTTTTGTGATGGGGTGTCACTCTGTAGCCCAAACTGAAGTGCAGTGGCGAGATCTTGGCTCACTGCAACCTCCATCCCTGGAGCTCAAGTGATTCTCATGTCTCAGCCTCCCAAGTAGCTGGGACTACAGGCATGTGCCACTAGACCCAGCTAATTTTTTTGCATTTTAATAGAGACGGGGTTTCACCATGCTGCCCAGGCTAGTCTCGAACTCCTGAGTTCAGACTATCCACCCACCTTGGCCTCCCAAAGTGCTGGGATTACAGGCATGAGCCACCGCACCCCGCCTCATTTCCCTTTTTTAAAGTTGTTATTGAAAATTTGAAATTACAGATTTGGCCCACGGTATATTTCTATGGGTCAGAGCTGCTGTAGGATTTTAGTTCTGCCTTGGTATTAGTTCTTTTGGAAACACTAACCAGACCTTCCTCCTTTTACCATTTCTTGTGTCCCATTTTGTTTCCTCTCTTTATCTCTGCTTTATTGGTTCACTGTTTAGCCTTCGAATTATACTGCCCAATAGGTAGAAAATTCTGGAACACTGATGCAATTACTGCCTCATCTTTAGTTTCTTGCTTTCTCTGTAGGCAGTCTGTTTTTCTTTCTAGAAGATTTTAGGAATTACTCTTGACTCCTAGCGTCCTTCAGTGTCCCTCAAAGTTGAGGCTTCCTCCATTTTCATCCCTACTGTTTTACTCTCATAAAACTTCGAAACTTCGTGTCTTTTTTGTTAAACTCTGGAAAAACTTCTTGCACTATCTTTTTGTCCGTCTTTTGCCGTCCACAAGATCTATTTTTTTCCATTCTTTCCTTTGTGTCTCCTTCTTAAAGGAATTTGCATCTTTTGCATCCATTGCCGCATTTAAACTTTCTTTTATGCCTTCTCTAAGTTCATCTTTCCTCCGACTCGTGCTCTCAGCTCGCTCATTCCTGCGTTTATTCCATCTGTTCTATTCAGCCCGTCTGCCGTATAGAAGAGCTGGACTCTCATTTTAAAGTCTCCGTTTGGTTCTTTTCCATAACAGCCCATTCTTGTGTCACAGAAGTAATCTCTTCACTTGTCCTACTGAAGATGTTAATTTTACCCTCATAAATGAGCCAGCTTTCAGTTACAGATTCTGTCCGCAGAGTTTGGTGTCTTTCCCCCTCCCTCCCTCCCTCCCTCCCTCCCTCCCTTCCTCCCTCCCTCCCTTCCTCCCTTCCTCCCTTCCTCCCTTCCTTCTCTCTTTCTCTCTTTGATGGAGTCTCTCTCTGTCTCCCAGGCTGGAGTGCTGTGGCGAGATCTCAGCTCACTGCAACCTCCGCCTCCCGGGTTCACGCCATTCTCCTGCCTCAGCCGCCTGAGTAACTGGGACTACAGGTGCCTGCCACCACGCCCAGCTAATTTTTTTCTATTTTTTTTTTTTTTAGTAGAGACGGGGTTTCACCGTGTTAGCCAGGATAGTCTCGATCTCCTGATCTCGTGATCCACCCGCCTCAGCCTCCTAAAGTGCTGGGATTACAGGCATGAGCCACCATGCCTGGCCCAGAATTTGGTGTCTTTCTAGTGACAAATGAGACCAAAGCCACCATCCCTCCCAAAATGAATAAACTGTGGCAAGTCATGTTCCACAACACAGACACTCAGATCACCAAACTCCAGCTTGTTCAGGAGCAGGTGCTCAAGATAAGACCACGGACAAATATTTGTCACCCCTCTGTCAGTTCTTCAGAGCTTGGGACCCTAAAAAGGATCTTGGTCTCTGTCTTGCAACAAAGCCCCCTGCCTTTGCTTTGGGTAGCACTCCCCACTTTCATTTGACTTTATCTTTACTAGGATTCCTCAAAACTTCAGATACACTGAGGTTTTCACTCTTATTTTCTAACACTATTATACGTTAAAAAAAAAAAAAAAAACCCACTGTCTATTCTGTCATTTTTAGGTTGAAGGGCAGGAATTGGATGCCGTCCTCCACCTTCTCCACGTTGCCAACTCCTGTTCATCCTTCAAAACCCATCACAGGACAGACTCTTGCCAAAAACCTTTCTGAGTTTCTCTAGGTGGATTCAACTTCTCATCTCTGTGCTACCTGAATATAACATACATATTTTTAATCGCTATTTTTAATTTCTTTATTGTTTTAGTTCATCCTATCCTATTTTAACACATTCATTTGCACAGATATTTTTTCTTTACTAGAATGTATATTTATTGAATAAGCATATAACGACCTAATCATTTCATTTTCTTTATGTGGGCTTATTATCTAGCTCAGATTGGGGGATAAGCTGGAGTATTTGCATTATGCCCCATAAATATGTACACTTATTATGTGTCAATCATAAATTTAAAAAACTCCAGAGTATCTGACACTTTTGGTTCCTTTCACCCACTGTGGCACAGGGGAGCAGCAAGTGTCTGCCTTGTGGCATGAGGAGCCCCATCCTGGAGACCGCTTCATAGTCTGACGTCATGGGAACTGGTCACTCTATTTTGAGTGTGCAATCCAACCTATATCTTCTCTCTACTATTTCCTTCCTTTCATATTATTTGAAATGAAGGGCATGGATGTTTCATTCTCTTTTAAGAAAAGAAACCATATTCTTCCTCTTATATAATAATGAGCTTCCTTTTAAAGGTAAAAATATCTGCTGAAAATTTCAATAGCATATTCCACCACCACCACCATAACACTGACTCTCTCTCTTTGTCTGTCTTCTCTGCTTCTCTTCAAATTGTGGAAATATTAAATGAGAAAGCATCCAAAAAGAAAGCATTCTGAGTACTATCCTGATTTGTCCTTATCTGCAATATATATGCAAGCCAGACCAAGTTGATAAACACAGACAGCCCACCTGACTTCAGAAAACAAACAAATAAATATACAGGCAGACGTTGATTTCCCTGTGGAAATTTTACAGGGGAGTTAAGTTATGGAGTGTACACAGACCTGAAATTGTCATGCAAACTGGGTTGGCAGGGATTTCAGTGTCTATACGTGGGTTGAGTAAACCAGTTCAAATAAGGAAACCCTGGGACTAGATGTTTGAAAAAAAGCAGCTGGAAACTTAGAGTTGAGATGTTCTCCCTTTATCTGTACATATGCATCCACTATTTCTGGCTGCTTAAGCCACTGTGAAAATGATTGCTAATGGTATCTGGATCTGGTTGAGGAGAGAATATTACATATCACATCCAGGCTCTCCTGAGATCAGATTTCAAGTCCAATTGTTCATTTGGGAGGTGGCTCCAGGAAGCACTGGGAGGTGTATGAGGAAGGGAAACGGCTAGTACAGGGAGTGTTAACCATGAAAATAATTACTGTGGGTCCGGGAACCTCATTCCACCCAGGGCCTGTGGGGGCAGCATGGACCACATACTTTGAAGCTATCCCACTTGAGGAGTGAGGGAGTGGGGGCATTTATCCACCAACTCCTGTCTGACATTGGCAAAGGGCTGCTCCAAGTGGGTGTTAAATCCCAGAAACTCTGGTCTGCATTGTCTAACAGACTGAGTGGGCCCCAGGACCCAAGGAAAGACTTCAGGCTTCACAGGGTCTGTCTGTGAATTCAGACCAGCATAAAAAACTGTGGGAAATTGCAGTAACAGCACATTTTTTTTCCATTCAGACTAATTTTTATCATTTTGAGAAAATTATAAAAAAAATTATAGATAATTCATGTTTATTAATTTGTTATCTGGAAATTTTTATGCCCAACCTCTAAAAAACTTTCACCTGTTTCAGCTGTTTGATTTAAATCATCCATCCACTAATTCAATAAACTTTATGACTGTTGAGAAAGTTCTCATTTTAAAATAAACTTCTCCAGGCAGAGAGAAAGACCAGGATGTGTGATCTTGGAGAAGCTTGAGGAACTGAGAAAGGAAAGGAAGGAAAGTAGCAGGAATTACATGGGACCGGAAGTCAGAGGCTTTGCCTTTTGTTTCTGCCTTGCTTCTGCCTGGGTTGCTGTTGGTAAATGCCTCCCTGTCCCTTGGCTCAGCCCCCTTATCCATAGACTGAAGAGCCTGTGCTAGATATTTTGACACTTTCTTAGTTTTCTTCCAGCTTCGACCTTCTGTAAATTCTATACTAAAAGGCATTGGAAAAGAGGGGGTTACTTAGGTTAGATTAAGGCAGAGTGGAGCAGGACTTATTGATTGTATCAATCATAGTAGCCAAGGATGGCCTCTGAGTAACCTTCCTTATTTTTAAAGCTCCCTCTCCATGTGCTTGTTGGGGAGGTTATCGTTGTTCTTCCGTATTCAATGCTCCGTTCACATGGGAATATTATTTGCTTACCAGTGGGCTATACCCTTGGGGTCTAGTACATCGTGAGTATGCAGAAAATGCTTGAGAGCTTTTTTTTTTTTTTTAGTTTTAGAGATACGAAAAGTGTTCTATTTAACCTTTAATCTCTTCTTCAACTGTGCTCTGTCTTATTGACCCTCCTGTTTTCTTAATAACAGTTTGGGTAGATTCACTTTCTGGTCAATTTTTAATTTTAATTTTTAATTGTAGTAAAAAATATATAACATAGGAATTATCATCTTAACGTATTTATCAGAATTTTTTTCTTTTTAAGGCTAAATACTATTTCACTGTAAATATATACCACATTTTGTTTACTCATTCATCTATTGATGGACATTTAGGTTACAAATGTTTGTGTTTTCAATGAATGAAAAAAATGATTGAAAATCAAATCTTACCCATTAATGGTTGGCTTTTAACCCGTCTGTTAGGATATGTCAAACAAGTATTGTTCTATGTATATAAAACCCTCTTTTAAAAACTTTGTTTATTTTGAAAATTTAGGAGGGAGAATTTCTTCTCCAGTGAAAAGTCGAAAAAGAAACCAACCTTTATTGAGTGTTTACTCTGTGCCACACAGTCTTGTAAACATGTCATATTTTGCAAGTGACTAAAGAACACTCCATAGAAGTGAGATTATTATAGTCTGAGAAGGTTCGGGGGAGGGGAGAATAGGGAAATGTTGGTTAAAGGATGCAAAATTACAACTAAATAGGAGGAGTGGATTCCAGTGTTATGTAGCACTGTAGGCTGAATGTGATTAACAGTAATTTATTATATGTTTTTTAAAAGAGAAGATATTTTGGGTATTCCTAACACAAAGAAATAAAAAATATTTGAGTGACATATGTACTAATTACTTTGATTTGGTCATTACACATTGCATACATGTATTTAAATATACCTGTGTATCCTTTAAGTATGTATGATTATTACATGCCAACTAAAAATAAAAGAGGGGAAAAAAAGAGAAGAATACTCTTTCATAATTTGATCAGTGACACTATGAGTGATACTGAGGGGTTGTCAGGTGCCAGGCATTGTGTAGTTGCTGAAACTATGACCCAAGCAGAGATGTCCCATCCAATGCTTTACATCACTAATAACTTTGCATGTTGATTTTTGACTTATTTTTATTCTGACATTCTTGACTCCCAGGACAGGTGAGTTGTATATTTGTTATGACATTTTTCTAGCAGGTAGCCAAAAGATATCATGGTCTCGTGAAATCAGTATATTACAAAAGTTCTGACAATGGATGTAAAATAACTTTACCTTTTAACTTAAAGAAATAGCACAACAATCTTGTTAATCTAATAACATCTAAAATAACCCTTACTTCTAAATAGATTCTGTAAGTAATAAACTCGTAAGGACTTTTAAGTGTAAAATTTAAAAAAGAAACCTTATCAGTAATGCTATAGTGGCAATATTTAATGCTCTGATTGATGCTCATATTGTCTACTGTTTTTTAAGGTACCAGAATGAAATTGCTGGGTCTCCAGTTTAAAGTGACAATTACTTTTATTAAAACACAAATCATTATGTAATAACCATTAACTGTTTATCATAAATAATCCATAAAGTTTTACCTAAATGTGCTATAAACATTTTATATGTTGTTATGGAAAATTAATCCAGTAGAAAATAATTGACACTAACATTTAAATGTAGAATTTAAGTGAAATATAAATGCAGAAATTATTTCAAAATGTGAAAAAATTCTAAGATAAAATGTTAAGCTGTCATAAAGTTTAGCCCAATCCGTAAATGATAATGTAAAAATATTTTAGTTCAAAATAGAAAATGAAAACTATCAGAGGGGAAAAACAAAGAAAGCTAATTGTTCAATCAAGTACTGGAGAAAACAAAAATGTCAGAAAAAAAGGAACAGGCACCAGAGTTGCTGTCCGGGCAAATTCCAGCTGAGGCCCTTTACTTACAGAGCAGGGTACGCATTTGCTGTCTATTCCCATGTCAGTAAAGTGGATGGATTTCTAAAAAAATTAGAAGAAAGAGACCCAAAGAATTCATTCATTCATTCAAATATACTTTCCGTCTTATCAGGCAGTGGCCTAGTGATCCAAATATTCAACAAAGGGAGACTCAGCCCTTATTGGAACTAGTCTTCCTCAGGGAGACTTGCTGGCTTTCCAAAGACAGAGCAGGAAGGACACTGCCAAGAATTCAGTGCATGTGACGCGTTCTAAGAAGTAGGGAAAAATCACGACCATTTAAGTTCTTTATCATCCTCAAAACTCAATATTTCTTTTGCTTATTTTGCAAATAATAGGGGAAGAAAAATAAGTAAAAATATGAATGGGTCAAAGATTGGCACAAGCTAGCTCCAGTCCCGGAGATGGGAAGGTCCTTGAGGGTCATTCTGAGTTGACCAAGATGTCCAGGCTTCAGGTCATTCACAGCCACCAGTCGTTGGATATGGGAAGCTATGACCTGAGGCCAGGGGCTCCAGGCAGCTGAGACTTCCCTGAAGGGCCCACCAGCAGCCAGAGCGACGTGTCCTACCTTGAAAGGGGATGAGAGAGCACATCACAGCTTCCCCCATAGGCTGCCACCACACCCCAAGCTGATCTGATTGAGCCTAAAACAGAGCCGGAGTGGGAGAGGACAGGTAGGATCTTTATGTAAAGAGGCTTGATTTTCATTAGTGGTAGCAGAGACTAGAGAGGAAAGACAAATGAAGCCATTGAGAGTCGTTGGAAATCCATGAAAGTTTCTGAATTTAGATAGCAACTCAAGTCTTTCCTCAGAAGTGAGAATTATAATTTGATTTTTCATTTAGCAACAAGTTTTCGTTTTCTTTTTAGGCAATTAGTTAAGATTGGATTATTTGATTTTGAATATATGAATAGTAGCAATTGTATATAAATTTGTACAATTTGTATCTAAATGAATACATATGCTTCTATTGTGGGAGAGAAAAGTAAATTGATTTAACGTTAGGATGTGGGTAGTGGGGGAAATGTACTGTATATATCTCAGCAAACTCATCTTTACTTCTTAACAGCAATCCCAGACTTTTTCTGGTTAACCAGTTACGTAGATCTTAGGACTTTTGGAAAGAAACTTTTTGCCTTTTTTATTTTATTTCACTAACTTCAGATTTGTTGCATGGGGGATGGGAAGACACCTCATCAAGGCTGCGGTGTGGCCAGAGATGCCTCAGTTCTCTAAGTGGAGGCTGCCAAGTGAGGAAAACCAGTTTACTTCTGCTTAATCCTCATGGCCTCCTGAAAAGTTTGATGTGGTGAAGGTTAGCTGCAAAGTTCTAGTAAAAACAAGTCTCAGAGCAGACTCTCTCCTGCAGACTCTCATTACCATTTTTTCCCCCTGTAATTAGTGAGCAGCCACAAGACAATTCCTGCTGCCTCTGCTGTGGGCTTTCCCTGAGGTCACAGCTCACTGCCTTTTTAGGTGCTCATTCCTCTGTGCTGCAGGGTGCAGCCCTCAAGGCAGGCGTGACAGTGTTCCAGGAGGATTCTGTCATCCCAAGAACCTGCCCAGGCACCCAGAAATCCCCGTGTAAATGCCTGACACCAGCTTAATTTGGGAACCACCCCTAAGAGCGTGGAAATGGGCTTTGCTAGGCTAATAGACCCTGCAGGGAGGTTGACCATCTCTACATTTTCTCGTATCTTGAGTCCCACTGACGTCATCAACAGAATCCCACCTCTGACTCCCAGTGTGCTGTTTGGCAAAGCTTCTGGCATTGGCGGAGGTGCAGATAGCAGGAGCACTTTCAGCAGCTTCGGCTGGCCTGCCTGTGGCTGTTTAGATTCTGGCTTAGCACCCCTGGAGTGTGATGATCAGGGCCACAAAAGCACTGGGGTAGGACTTAAGCTTCAAACTCCCTGCTTGTGATCATGCTGCCCAGACTAAAGTACAGTCGGTTTCCCTCATTCACTGTAGTTATGTTCTATGAAGTTGCTGTGAACACTGTATTAACAACCCACTGCTCCTAAAGGAAATATAGAGTTAAGTTCCTGCAAGCCTCTGGTCACATTTCCTCAATGGATCCATACATAGCCCTGCATTATGAGTGTTTCCACTTACTTAAATGAGAAGACACTTTATTTCCTATATAGGATAGATTCATTTACCATGACGTCATAGCAAACAGCAGTTTGGAGAAAGCTTGTCTAACACATCTTGTTTTCTCTGTAAGGTGCATCCCAGCTTTCCCAGGCTTAGGGACAATAGCCAGCACTTCAGCACCATGTTTGAGGGCCATATTCAATAGCAAAATTACCATTAAAAAGCACAAAAGTGTAACAAAAATCATGTCACTGAATGGACTACAAAAGGACACTCATATATAGTCCGAGAGCTAAAAGAAGAAGGCAGAATGGGAGCTTGTTCCATGGATGACTCAAATTTTTGCCACACTATGCATGTCTGTGAATGGGTACAAAGGGGCATGAATGATGATGTGGGGTTACAAACAAACTTTAGAGAATAGGCCAAAAATATGGAATTTATAATGAAAATTCATAATGAAAATAGACTTTACCAAAATAATTACAGACTTTAGAGCAGTGGGGAAGAGGGCTCAGAAACAGCTGTCAAAATACATGGTAACAGGTATGATTACCCTCTTGAACAATAAGAAAAATTTATTAAGAACCTAACTTAGATAACCTCACAGCACATGGTGGTTTGAAAATACGATGGCTAGGTGACAGCAGTGATCACTAGGTATTTTCTGAGCCAAGCAACAACTGTTGAATTTCTTTTTTTTTTCTGTTAACAGTACATATTCATTAAGAAATAAAGATTTACAGAATAAAGGCCAACATAGCATAGACAGTGGATATTTCCCTGATCCCCACCCCAGAGGTGACCATAACTGATTGGAGAATTTGCTTTCAGAATGTTTTCCACAGATAGCCCTATGTGATGATTATTTTATAAAATGGGGATGTTTCTCTATGGTTCTTTATTCACTTAAAATATCATGGAGAATTTTCTATTTTAGGCTAAGTGCATGAATCTTGGTACTTTTAGCAGATATCTAGCATATAAAATAGTTTATCTCAACAATCCTCTTTGGAAGGGAAGGGCGTTTGTGGTGTTTCAAGAAAGTTTGAAACACTGCTCTGTCATATAAAACTGTAATGACTTGTTGAATAGATCTTTGCAAAATTGCGTGTTTTTCAATAGAAGGAACACACAGAAGTAGAATTACCAAGTGAAAAGGGTATGGCCATTTGACTATTACTAGTTTCAAAAAAAAAAAAAAGGTTTTATCCACTTTGCTGTATTCAAATTCTGCTAGCTGCTAAATACTCTCTAGCTTGAGTGTATTTCAAGTTTGAGGAATATTTTCAGAAAATTCACGCACCCATCCCAGTGGTCAGAGGGCAATGTGTCCCTGTTAGGGTTGCATCCAAAGTCCTGAGGACAGCCCCCTGGGTTGTTAGAGGACAGACCACCTGGCATATACTTGACCTCTCTGTGCCTCAATTGCCTACGGTGGAAATGATAACATCCACTTCCAAGATCGTTGGGAGGATTAACATGAACGTGGAAGATTGGAAGTGCTTAGTCCATAGCCCACAGGAAGCATAAGAGATTAAAGTGTCATTCTTTCACTGTTATCTCAAGTAACTAATAAGAATGGGCTTTTACAGAAAAAAAAAATTCTTCTGTTTGTAACTTGGTTTCATCTGCTAGACCATTAAGAGTTGGTAGGAGGAGCTCAGTCTTGCTAGCAGCTTTGCAGGCTGGCCCCAGTGACAACTGTGCAGGAACAGGAATATACCTTTGATTCTTGTTCTCTCTGAGTTACTCTCTGCCCTCTTCTCGAAAGCCCTGCCTTCCTCCCTAGCACTCTTCACCCTGTATCCTGATCAATTTCTTCTTAAATACTCCTTCGAGCCTTATTTCAATGCAATGCAGGAGTGGGGATGTATAGATGCCATCTAGATTCAAAGCATGAAGTTATAATAGGGTTATTGGGGTGGTGAAGATACCATGTGGTGGTCCTACTCAAAGCCCCCTCGATTGCTAGACTCAACTTTCCTCTATGCATCTGAACCCAAGGAGGGTGACTATTAGGATTTGGTCGGCTTCAGGGCCCAGATAGGCTGTCGTCAGCAGTCTTTCCAGAAATTACACTGATTTCTGCTTTCTCTTAATAAATTCTGCTGCTTCATAACAAAGACTAGAACCTGGTTTCGGAGTAAATGTTTGAAATATTTGTTTTCTAAAGACAACTTGTAGGCTTAAATGCATCTTCTTCCCATTCCTTCCCCTCACTTGTGCAGCAGCTAAGCCAGCTCCGTCTCCCTTTGTTTGGTATTCAAAGCACAAGAATAGTGGTCATGAATATCAGCTAAAAAAGACTGAAGGGATTTTAGGTGGAATATCTTAACCCCAGGAGTGTGGCCCACGCCAGGGTGGTCACAATGTTTGTTTAGTAGGTTGGGCTGGGGATTGAAAACCAGGGACTAAAATGCTATAACAGCCTGGTTTTGAGGGGCTGAAAATATTTTACATTGGGTACAAGCACCAGGAAACTACTTATTTTGCTTGAATATCTTATTGTTCATTTGGTCAAGTGGGGTTAGGAATCAGGATATACTGGGGAGATCATTTTTATGCATAGATTTGAAATTACCTCCAACAGCTCATAATACCAGCTGCATGATACCACATCCTGCACCCTACTCCTGCCAGAGGAATAGACAGCTCCCTTAGCACACCTGCCTTTCTTTCCTGGTTTTATTTTATTCACCAAGATAAGTAGGCAAGCAGGCAGGTAGATAGATAGATAGATAAATCAGATGGATAAATAAACACATAGATCAATGGATTGACAGATAAAATAGAAACATATCAGAAGATTTTTTTTAAATTTTTATTTATAAGAATAAGACACCCTGAGTTATTTCTGTAAAGTTCAGAATGGGAAGAGAGTTTCTCATTCTTACATAAGAGATGGGAGCTGAGAAACTTCTGTGCAGTAAAATGACTGTTGGTACTAACAGTTATGGATAATTTTTAAAGCATAGTAAGCTAACAAAAAGTTATAAGAAACTGTTTGGAGGGATTTAAAATTTCGGGATTTTAGATACAAGAGAAGTATAGCCCCCACCCGGAATGTGCTATGGGTGCCTCTCCATCAGGGCTTTCCAAGAGAAGCAGGCCAACCAAAGCTCCCTTCAAGCCAGCATCTGCCTCCAAAATCCGCCTGGAGTTTCAGGCAGCCTCTGCCACCAAAAGGAGCCAGGGTGGCGTGCACAGCTCTCATAAAAAGGTGCCAATCTGGGGCTTGGCCCGGACTAAATCCGACTGAGATAGAAAGCGGTGACCCTGTAATTGGACGACTTCCCCTGTGTCCAGACCACCATAGAGACTGCTGGGCAGCGCAAGCTTCCCGGATCGCAGTTCACCAGGGGTCACCTTCATGCTGTGAGAACAAAGTCCGACTGAGCCCAGGGCCCCAGCTGCGTGGTTCTGCTGTGTAAACACGGCGCAGACAACAGGACGACCAAATGTTAGGGTCCCCGTGTGATCCATTGTTGGATTATAGACATGGCCATAGACTCCGTTTCCAACCGCCCCTACATCTCTGTCTTCCCTCCTCTCTTGTCTTTCTGTCTCCTCTTCTACCTCATTTGTTGGCTTCTAAACATCCTCTAACGGGACAAATCTTTGGCTGTTTTGCCCTTTCTGTTTTCCAAGCCAGGGTTCCCACTGCACCCCAAACAAGCCCAATACTTTTAACAGGCATGGCCTCAGCAGAGGTGGCCTCACAGAGGCCTGCATGGTCACATGATGAATATTTTCTCGTTTGTCCCCATGAAAAAAACTTGCTTAAAATCAGGTGCAGGTGGAGGAGGTTAGGAAAAGGTCTGCCTCTCCTCTTGCTTTTAATCAACCAACCCATCTTTAACTGCCGCCATTCCCCTCCTCTCTGCGAGGGACCGGTTAATAGAAACTCGAAATGCAGGTTCATACCCCTGCTCTTAGGTGTTCAAGGATGCACTCTGGGAAGCGCCACTGCATCCATCACTGTCGGTGGCTACTTGAGAAACGCCATGATGGACTGGCTGGGCAAAGCCCCTCCCCACTGCCCGCAGGCTGCAATTCAATTAGTCATGGTCAGAGGGAGGCATTATTATTCATACACCGCCGATGGTTCCCAAAGTAAACAGAGCTGGGATGAGGTCTCTGATCCTCCCAGTGCCTTTAGCTGGGACACAAAAGAAAAAAAACTCCAGAGACACTGGGGTGGGACATTTGATCTGAATTCTGATCTCCTTTGCAAGCTTCCCCATCAAATCTTGTTGATTTCTTTCTTCGCTTCTTTCTCTCTTTTTTCACAGTCTTTACAGATAAGTGCCTTGTGTGTGCATACGCAAACTCAGCAGGGCCGTTTTATTCCTTTATTGCCAACAATGCCAGAAAGTCTCTTCCCACCCAGGACACCCCCCACCACTTTACAATAGGGACATGGATCCCTTAACTGGAGTGAATGATCCTGTTAGAATATAACAGACCAATAACTTCCTAATTCATAATAAATAATCCCTGCAAAAATCAAGGATGACATTTGTATTTTGTAAAGTGCTAACCAAATTACCCGTGGCCTAGCCAGACCCCGTCTGTTTATCAGTTTTGCTGAGTACAAGTGAACCCAAGATAAATGCCAGTTTTCCTCGGATAAATTTTACAGCCAAGCAGAAACTGCCAAAGCACACAGGAGAGGTAAAAGCAGAGCTGTGTTCTCATTGACAGAAAAGTCAATTTTGCAGGATGGACTTAGGCAAGAGCCTGTGACCCCCGCCCCAACTCAAGTTTGTATGTTTATAGTAGGGCTGTTTTCTCTGGGAGGGAATGAGCCAATTCAGGGAGCTGAAAGTTCAATGGAGCAGGCTGGCTGGGGCGTCCCAGCTGCAGGGGGAAGAAACGGCCCTGCCTGCTCACTCTGTTTTGCAGGAGCGTCATGCACCCTGGCCCAGACGGGGTGATAAACTTGGGGTGTCTGGATAACCCACATGCTTGTTTTCACTTTCGCTGCATCTGACCCTCTGATGATCACTGCACTGGGATGCTTGACCAGGCCATGCATTTAGACGCAGCACCTCAGCACCTCATTCTGCTCCCGAGAGCCTCAGAGCATCCAGCTGGTATGACGGAAATCCCCTGTGCAGAGTCACCTGGAGCCTTTGAGAAACATGAATTCCCAGGCCTGACCCCAGACCACTGAACCAGAATCTCTAGGAGCCAGGGCCTTGTCATTTGTGATTCACAAAAAATCACTATGGGAGGCGTCCAGACCTCTCTTTAAAGAAAGACTTTAAGGAATAAATCTGAGCTGCTAGGAGTTTCACTGGCAGTTTTCACTATCAGCCCCTTCAGAAATGGGTCAGCTGTGGAGAGCCACCTGGAGCCCATGCTCAGGCCCCTTTGGGCAGGTCATCCAGTGGCTGATGAATGGATGTGCACATAGGCTCCGTAGCTTGTCCCCACTCAGGACTACTCTGAAGGAACAATCCATTTCAGAATGCCCAATAGTATCCACTGTGGCTCCCTTCCACAGGTATTAGTCCCAGAGCCTCTCCTGAATAAATATCCTTCAAGTTAAACTCCATCTCAGAGGGAGAACCTAATTGCCAGGTTTGGAGAATGATGCTCTAGAAAACACTGTCCTTTTCCAACACTCAACCCATCCATAAATTCTCTCCATAATATCACAAAGAGCTGGGCACCTAGCTTCAGCCTGGCAAGCCAGAGGAAAGAATCCATCAACTCCTGACCCAGTCCCTCTGGACAACACTAGGAGGAATAAGTTGGGCCCCTGAATTCTCTTGCTTTCCATAGAAAGTTGAAGAGCCCTGGAGTTCTACTGCTTGCTCCACTATTAGAGATGAGTTGAATGATTCAAATTACTTGGCCTCAGTTTTTCCTCTGTAGAAATACAGAAATGGTAAGGGATTTTGGAGACAGAATGAAAAAGCAATTACCTCTTAGACTTTTTCCTGTTCTACCGCCTATAACCCATGGAAAGAAGAAAGGGAGGGAGGACCAGAAGGAAGCAATGTACTGAACACCTGCTCCTCTCATCAAGAGGTGGCATCAACTTCCCTCCCATGGATCAGGGCTGGGTTTAGTGACTCACTTCCAATGAGTAGGATGGGGCAGAAGTGGCGCTGCATGACTTCCAAGGCTAGATTATAAAAGGCAATACAGTTTCCACCTAGTGCTCTCTCTTAGGATACACACTTGAAAAGATTTGAGCCCCCAGGTAAGAGACCATATGGGGAGACCACATAGAGACAGGGAGGCCCAAGGAGGCCGGCTGTTTGAGTCTTCTTGTGAGCTAACATCAGCCCCAGTCACTGTCCAACTGTTACTACATGAGAGACCCTGAGTGAGAACTGCCTGGCTAAACTTAGTCAACTTGCAGAATCATGATCAATAATAATAATAAATGGTTTGTGTGGTTTTGCAGTAAACTTGGGTGGTTATTCCATAGCAATAGATGAGCTGGAGCGAATGAGAGATCTTAAAGCAAAGATCCATCTTGATTCATAACTTTGAGAATAACTTGACACATACACATACCTACATATGTGTGTATATATATACACACACACACACATACACATGCACACACACGCATATATATATATATAAATTTAGAAGAAGGTAAACCTGGTTCTAAAGCTACCCAAACAAAACAAACTCAATTTATAGTCATGAGATTTTTCTCACAGGCCTCAGTGAGGACAGGCCAAGCACTGATGAAGCAGAAACTGGGCCTTTGTCCACACACCAATGACTGGCCTATCTCATCTTTCTGAAGATATTTAAGAGCTGTAATAACCAAGCAGATGTCACATCTACATGCTCAGCATATTCACTCATCTCCACAGGGATGCCAGTGATGCTCACTGGAGCCTGTTTTCTCTGTTTGACATCGTTGTTTTAGGCCAGGCACAGTGGCTCACACCTGTAATCCCGGCACTTTGGGAGGCTGAGACCAGTGGATCACCTGAGGTCTGGAGTTTGAGACCAGTCTGGCCAACATGACAAAACCCTGTCTCTACTAAAAATACAACAAATTAGCTGGGATGGTGGCAGGCGCCTGTAATCCCAACTGCTCAGGAAGCTGAGGCAGGAGAATTGCTTGAACTCAGGAGGCGGGTGTTGCAGTGAGCCAAGATCACATCATTGCACTCCAGCCTGGGCAACAAGAGTGAAACTCCATCTCAAAAACAACAACAACAACAACAAAAGACATAGTTTTTCTAATTTAGGTTGCATTTGAAATGTTAATTTTCAGCATGGGCAGAGGCTGCTTCCTGTAAGCACTGAAAAATATTTACTAACACACTGCTCTTGTTAAGCTACTGTATAAAAAGCACCATAGACTGGGAGGCCTACACAATAGACATTTATTTCTCACAGTTCTAGGGGCTGGGAAGTCCAAGAACAAGGTGCTGACCCTTTACTTCCTGGTGAGGGTCCTTACCTTAGCTTGCAGGCAGCCACCTTTTTGCTGTGTCCCCACAGGTGAAGAGAGATGGAGCTCCAGTATCTATTCCTCTTCTAATAAGACCATTAATCTCATCATGGGACCCCTCCTCATGACTTCATCTAAACCTAATGACCTCCCAAAGGCCCTGCCTCCTAATACCGTTACTTTAGGGGTTAAGGGTTCAACATATGAATTTGGGGGAGCACAAATGTGCCATCCATAATACACACCAAAAGCATAATTATTAAAAGTTTATTAGAATGGCCCTGAAGCTTTATTTTTAAATAATTCACATTTGAGGTATTGTGTTTAAAATAACAGAATTCTGCTTAAGCCTTTAGAATGATAGCCACCCATAATCATTAAAGATTTTGAAAGTCTCACTGCTTGAAAAGGGGTGACTTTTCAATTGTCTTGACAATAGCTCTCCACGCTGCTATCTCCAGACACTGTAATTGTAAAAGGCTTGCCATCATCCTTGCTGCTGAGTTTATTGTCACCCCAATAGACACTTGATTTTTTTTGGTGATGCTGCTCCTAGTCACGAAATGGTAAGAAATCCAAAATTAAGGGCTTGGGAAACATGAGTTTTAGTTCTTTCCTTATGGTACCACCAAGGAAAGGGGTGAGAGGAAGATCAGAGAATAAAACTTTTAAAGCCAATTAAGGATGTTTTAGTCATTTAGTTCACAACAGAGAGGGAAACTGCAACATGTGTGGATTGTGTGACCAGAGCTGCTACAGGCCTAATCCTTCCCAAGGCAGAGCTGGAACAATGGCGTCCTGACTCCCAGTCCAGGGCTTTTTCTATTTCGTGAGTCTCACTAAAGCCGCAGTCAGAAATGAATGCATTGTCTGTGTCCTGTATGACAGGTCAGGCTAAGGACAAAACTCTGGAATTCTGGGAATAAAGGGAATGCGTTAGATCTTTTCTTATTATTATCTGCCTTATGCTATCTCCCCATTTTCCACCTCAGTAACTCACACGTTCCCCAGTCCACTCTTTCATCCCTGGTGATGGACATTGGAAGGTGTGCAAGTGAAGTTGGGTTGCCCTGTTGTGGAGGGAGGGCTCTAGAGGAAACTTACAGAGCCATTGTGAGTATCTCAAGCTCTGTCAGTGATTAACTCCTGACTGAGCATTCTAGACTCTCAGTCAGCTTAAATATGTTTCCTAAATTCTTCAAACAGCTTGACGTTCCTAAATCACGAAGGTGACTTTCCATTTACTTCCAGAGTCCTAGTTTTGTTTTTGTTTTTGCTTTGCTTTTTACTTAGCATTATTTATTTACTTTAGAAGTAGAAAAATATATTCTAGAATTTGTCTCTCTTGTTGCTGCAGCAAGGTTACTCTGTCCCTCATTAGATTTATGGACAAATTTGTAATGTCAACAAAATGTGAACATCCTTTAACATCATTAGAGTGAGTTAGTAAAACAATCTAGTTGCTTTGTGCTTCTAATTTGCCTTAGTTGAAAACAGTTTGTGGTCTTCAGAAAAGTAACTGGCATTTGATCTATAAAAGCAGAAAAGTTTTTTCTTTAGTTTATTAGAAAACTAGGCCAATTTTTTCTGTAAAATGTAATTTGGGGATGAATATGGGAGTACTTGTAAGTGGAAATATCTGTGTCTGTGTGTGTGTTCATGTGCATGTGTATACACATATGTAGATCAAAGTATTTTTATTTATTGAAGAAGACATTTAAGAAAATATATATGTGTGTATGTGAAATATAAATATATATATACCTTGATTTTTCCAATTATTCTGGAATTTACTTGCAAGTAAACTTCAGATCTATTAAATGTTAGCACTCTCCATTCCTAATGCTCAACCGTCAGCCTAGCATTTTTTATAGTGATACACTGATATCAGCTTGCCATAACCCTGGTAGTGGTCCAGACTTACATTTTCACTTAAAGTGTCTTTTACCCCTGCTCTGAAAGCCAGTGTTCTGTTTGACTGGCTCATCATCATTTTTCTAGTTATTTCTCACCAAAAAGTGAACGTATGGTCTTTGGCTAGTGTCAGCTACCCAGAGTGCAGGAGAGAGAACGCTGTAAAGGGGAAGGCATGCAGAAATAGGAAATGGTAGACTGGAGAGACAATGGGTTCAAGGCTGAAATATAACAAAGAAACCCAGTGCCAGCATGCGATGGCTGTTTGACTCTGGGCAAGCTTTCCAATGGTTTTAAGACTCAATTTACCTGTATGACTCATCTGTATCTGAAATAAAGCCTATCTCCAAGGCTACTGTGATATTTAATTTAATATTTTGTGTGAAATAGTTAGCTTAGCATGTAGAGGAAGCTAAGCATTCCATTGGTGTGTACATATGCAGCACCTCCTGAGCCTCTTTCACATACGTATGCCTGCATGCCTGCCTGTGGGTAGCGTGGGTGTAAGTGTGCGTGCACGTATAACTTCATGTATCGTAAGTACACAGATAGATGCATGTATGTGTGTACCTGAGTATATATGTCTTCGTGTGTGTGTGTGATGAATGTGTGCATGTCTGGTTATATGTAGCGATCGCTGCAGCTGAAAAGAATGTGAGCTTGAGGAGAACCTTAGAGATTGAACAGAACAGAACTGTCATTGCTTCTTAATTTATCCCTGTTTGGCCCTGTCATCAGGAGATTCATAACTTAATTCATAGAGATGTTAAAAATGCTCAAAGGATAATGCAATAAGATTACTTGGTCTTTTTTTTTTTTTTAACAGTGCATGTAAGAGTCGTTGAGGAGTTGGTGCTTTTTAAAGAAAGAGATGTGGAAATGCATTTATTTATTTATTCAATCAGGATATTTGGGTTGCCCATCATACGCCAGGCACCAGGAAAAGAGTTGAATCAGTAAAATAGGTTAAATATCTGGTCCCACCTCAGAAAGCACACCTTTCCTGGGGAAACAGAGAGGTGTAGATAAACATCTACCCCATCCTGTAATATGACCTATTATAGCAGCAAAATGTGCAGCAGTAGCAGAAAAGAGAGAGTGATTAGTTTAGCCTGCTATGGTCAGTGAGGGCTTCTGAAGACATGGTATTTAGGCTGAGACATCAGGGATAAGAGGGCTCTGTCCAAGTGGAGGAAAGTCAAGACAGAAGGGAGAAGAAATGCAAAGACATGGGGGCTTGAGAAAGTCAGGCAGTGTTGAGAAATGGCAATGGTTTGGTGCCACTGGTGAGTATGGAAGAGGTGATCAGAGGCCCAGCCACGAAGGGTTTCCTCAGGCCCGTGGTAAAGGGTTGTTGCTTTCTTCCTGGAAGAGATCAAAAAAGAGCCAGTGAATGTACCAAGACTAAGTAGACTAAGATGAGATCAGCTGCACATTTTGGAAGGATGAGTAGTGGTGGTGTGAGGATGAAGTGGAGCAGGAAGTGAGGAGTGGAATCACTCCACAGTGCGGAGAAGGACTGGACCATGACCAAGAAAAGAGAGGAAGGAAGAACCCACCTGAGATGCATTCGAGACATAATTGTTAGTAATTGTTGACAAGAAAGAGAAATCATCAGAGCCACTCACGTTTCTGACTTGTACAATTTGCCAATGGTGGTGCAACAAGCAAAAAGAATAGCACATGGACAAGACAGTGTGGACACTGGACAATGACGCGAAACTCATGAATTTAGTTCAAAATATTTGACTTAGAAACACTTTATACATTCTGGTAGAAACCCCTAAATTTCCTGATATTATCTCTATGAATTGGGTAAGCATTAGAACAATGTAAGAATCATTTGAAATCCTGGGACTGAATTTAACCAATTGTAAACCTGTGGCATAAAAACAGACTTTCTGAAACTCAAATTCACTTAAAAATGACATTTGTGTATGTGTGCGCACATACACAGATATATTTGTATATATTCGGTCCCTTGCTTTCCCTGACTAACCTTCAAATTTAGCAGTTCTCCCTTCCTATGTTGAACTATGTGTATTTGTATGTGCACCTATGTATGTGCTTGTCTGTGTATGTGTGTCTGTGTGTGTGTGTGCTTGTATGTAGGGTTTATAATTTAAGGCTCAAGGACTATGGGACACAAGCTTTTCCGAAACTCTGAAATTACAGCCCTATTTTATGAATAGGAACAGATTCATATTGTGTCTGAGGAGGAAGATCACATCTTTCTTAAAGGAACCATTAAAAAAAAAATTTCAGAAACACTGTCTGGAATCATTTTGTTCATTTCACCCTTCAACGTATGGGAGAAATTGGAATCCCACTGGGGAGTGGAGATACTTGTTCAAGGACAAAAAACAATTATATTAACCAGAAAAATCTCATTCATTAATCCCAAAAGACTATTGATCCAGATGGGACCTTTTCTTTCATGGAGTATGTTGAACTGTAACAAACTCAACTATGACTGATTATTGCTTTTGACAGATTCTACATTTCTTCTCATGGCAAATTGGTGGAAAGAATTCCATAATAAAGCTCAAGCAGATTTTTATTTCAGTAGTTATCTCAACACATTTCTAGAGATAGACTCTTCTTGTACAGTATTTATATTTTAATTTTTCAGTGTTTGAAGCATGTTAGAATCTTTAAACATAATCATCTAGAATTTGAGTGACAAAATAAATGACCTTGTACTACGTGAATTTGGATAACTGAAAAAAATTGTGTTTGGCCTCTGTTTCAGTCTCTCAGGGCCCTGGCAGGCACACTCAAGTTGGCATAGGGTCTGGGAAGTGCTGGGAGTGATGGTGCAGTCTCCCAGGGACAGTCGCAGTGGGGAGCTGTTAGGGAACCTGAGCCTGATGGGCCAGGGAAGGAAGGAGCCACCAGAACCCAGAGCAAGTAGCACCCACTGATAGGTGCTGCGGACTTCAGTAGACACCATGGTGGCTCAGCAGGGAGACAGCAGGAAAGAGCACCTCCCCAGCTTCAGTTTCTCTCACTGTCACATCTTCTGCTTGTGATTTCCATTGGCTGAGCCCAACTGGAGGCCAGAAAGGAAGCCAATGATGCAGTTTAAAAGGCCTGAGTAGGTGGAGAAAGGTGGGTGCTGCATTCAGAGGAAAGTGATCCAGAGTCACTCAGCAAAACGTCATGAATTTTGTCAATCAAATTCTAAATCATTAGATTTAAAGATTCTAACATATCTCAAGTTACTAAAGAAGAAAAATGTAAATACCATACAAACAGATTTTCCTGTACAAGGAAGGTAGCCGGCATAGATTCTTTTTTTTCTCAAGAGGGCTAACTACATATACTTGAGTGTAAATATAATGTGAAAATATGAGCCTGGTGGATTTTTTACCTACTGTTTTGTAAGCTATGTTCACATTCAGCCACATTCCATCATGGCTCTTCTGACCAGGAACTGAGAGATTTGTTGTGAGCAACTGCAAATGGCAAAGTTGAAAAAAGCAGGAGTTGACAGGGAGAGCCTTCAGACCATGCTGTGGGGCTGAGACTAGCAGGACAAGAAGGGGAGAAGGGAGGATTAAAAGGGAGGACTCTTAGAGCACAGCATTGCTCCGAGAAAGCCCCCCGAGACCAACCAGGAGCTCTGCCACAAAGACCGCCCATAGAGCAGTCCCATGTTGGGAGGAGATGGCCTTGCCTTGTACCAGTATTTTGCTCATTGTTCGAGGGCCACCCAAGAAGAGTACCATGGCTCAAAAGCAGTGCCAGACCTAGGGGAAGTTCCTCCTCGCCACTGGGTAACCAATCTTTTCTTGGAGATCTGAGGTTGCGTCTCCATGTCTTCCACAGATACCATGACTTTCACCCCAGAAGGAGCACACCATGAGACAGAGGAAATCCTGGGCAGGCATGAAAGGGAAACTGTCTAGTGTCTCCAGAGAAAGGCCCCTGTGGAGGAAAAAGAGTAAGGCAAGTGGAAGCAGGGGTTCAGGGACCTGTGACCTGACCTCCTTCGTCAGGATGGAAATCTTGAGCAAGGTGAGGTGTTGAGAAAACCAGAAACTAGAAACGCTGGTTGGAGAGCACTCAGAGGGTGGCCCTGAGTTTACAAGGGATGCTGCAGTTGATTGACAATGGTATGATGGCCTGATTAGGCTGAAATAAGGCCTCCATCAGCCTCTAGAACTACCTTGGCTGTTGGATGGAGTGGAAGGGCTGCAGGAGGGCCTGCCTGCACATAGCAAACACGAGAGGCAGCTGTGGGTGCTGGTTGCTGGGCCTGGTGGGCCACACCAACTATGGTCGGGTTAAACACCCTGTAGCCAAGGTTAATATCTGAGCCTTAGACCAAATTGGCGGTTAAAACCAGTACTCAGGACATTCTGTTGGTCTAGAGAGGGAGAACTACTCAGCTGGCTTAATGAGAGAACAGACATAGATCTGGGACTTTGTCAGCAGATGCAAGTCTGGAGCCACCTCACAGCAGAGAGGAGCAGGAACCCAGAGTATAGAAGCCCCTTTCTCTCCTGCACAGCGCCTGCAGCCCAAGGCACTCACAGCACCATCGTGGGCAGCAGTAGATGGATTAGAAACCACACGGCCCTGATAGGAGTTGAACCTTGCTTCAACTGACTCTTAATCTGACACGAGATTGTGCTAATTGGAAGATACCAAGATACTATTAAAAAAGAAGATGAAATTCTCTTGTTTCAACCCCTATTACTATTGACTGTCAACTTCCCAAAAGACCTCAGAAAAACCTGTTAATGGAACAAAACCAAATTTATTAGATTTACTGTAGTATAAGAGAATACCACCTTGGTAGAGTCTTGACAGTGTCTCAGATTGATAAAGTCAGAGTCTGCACTGGGGGACTTCTAAGGTAGCTTCTGCAAGGTGGGGAGTGGCTTGGGACTGGGCAGGGTTTCTACCCTAACAGTTCTCAATTGGTAAGCCCCACAAGGCCAAGGGTCTTGAAGCAACCCTTGATAAGAAATATACTGGATTTGATAAGCTAGCTATTTTAGTGGATTTACTGCCTTATTTTTGACAAGCAAGTCTTCCTGAAGCAAGCAGGTACGTGATTTTTGCTTAGTTCCAACATTGTTTAATACAGGAACAAAAAAATGACTGACCCCAGTGTTGTTTTAAGACACTGACTGGAAGCTATGCTGACTTCAGTTCTCAAGGGGTGAAGAATTGTGAGAGGAATGGTAT
This sequence comes from Macaca fascicularis, assembly GCF_037993035.2. Taxonomy (NCBI): domain Eukaryota; kingdom Metazoa; phylum Chordata; class Mammalia; order Primates; family Cercopithecidae; genus Macaca; species Macaca fascicularis. The sequence goes on from NC_088384.1 coordinate 64,891,374, forward strand.
AAATTTGTTTTAAAAAGTGGCATTTTGGGGGGTCTTTCTTAGCACATATTTTTAACATGTTTCCTTTTAGCACAGTTTTAAATTTCAGAAAACCTTCAAAGGTAGTACAGAGAGTTCCCATATATCCCCCACATCCATTTTCCCCTATCATTAAAATCGTAATGTGGTACACTTATCACAATTAATGAACCAGGATTAATACATTATTACTAACTGAAGTTCATACTTCATTCAGATTTTCTTAGTTTTCACCTTATGTCATTTTCCTGTCCCAGGATCCCACCCAGATACCACGGATGTTTAGTTCTCAAGTCTCCCTAGGTTCCTCATGGCTGTGACAGTTTCTGACTTTTTCCTTTTTCTGATGACGTTGACAGTCTGAGGAGTGCTGATGGAGGAGCATTTTGCAGAATGTCCCTCACTTGGCATTTGTCTAATGTTTTACTCATAATTATCCTGGACTGATGGTTTTTGAAAGGAAGACCACAGAGAAAAAGAGCCATTCTTAGCACATTATATCAAAGGCACATTCTACAGGTTGAATCTCCCTTATCTGAAATGCTGAAGACCAGAAGTATTTCAAATTTTTAATTTGTTCAGATTTTGAAATATTTGCATATACATAATGAGATATCCTGGGGATGAGACTGAAGTCTTAAGAGGAAATTTATTTTTGTTTCATATACACCATATACCCATAGCTTAAAGGTAATTTTATAAAATTTTTAAATAATTTTGGGCATGAAACAAAATTTTGGATGTGTTTTGACTTCAATCTGTCACGAGATCAAGTGTAGAATTTTCTGCTTGTGGCACCATGTTGGCACTCAAAATGTTTCAGATGTTGGAGCGTTTGGATTAGAGAATGTTCAACTTGTATCAGCATGACTCATGATTGTTGACATTGACCTTGATCACCTGGCTGAGGTGGTGTTTGTCTGGCTTCTCCACCGTAAGTTTCCTTTTCCCCTCTTTTCATACTGTGCTCTTTGGAAGAAAGTCACTACATGCAGTCTAGTCTTCAGGAGCAGGGAGTTATGCTTTACCTCCTGGAGGGCAGAATTTCTGCATAAATGATTTGGGAATTTCTGCAGAGACCTTTGTCTCCTATCCCATTTATTCATTTATTTTATTATTTTTATATCAATATGAAATCATGAATATTTATTTTATACTCTGGGTTATAGTCCCATATTGTTTTATTTATTTTGTTGGTCTAATTGTTCCAGCTTTGGCCATCAGGAACTCTTTCCGTTGTTTCCTTTGTCCCTTTGACATTTCTCCACCATTGTGTGCTTTTTTTTCCCCCCCAGTCACTTCCTTGCTTCCTGGAACTGCAAGCTGTGCCATGTTCATTGTATATATTTTGTGACGCAACCATGTCTCCAAAGAACCCTGGTTCCTTTTATCGGAGAATGGTAGAGAAATGAAGATCTGGGTGCTAGGTTTACTCATTGCTACTGGGGTGTCATTTTTTCTAGTGGCATTTCTCTTTTTTCCATGTGTGTACTACATTTGTGACCCCTTCATTTGTGAATCTACTTTTATTCTTTCAATAACAAGGTCACTTGAGAAGCCATAGAAGTCAGCCAGAGTGACCTGAAAACTTGGTCTCTCGCAGTAAAGATACCTCACTGTACAAAAACGGTTTAAACTGCAGAAGAGTCTTCTATGCACTGCAGCTCCAAAAAGTTAAACATGATCTCTCAGATGGTTTAGAGCTTTGTCCCCACCCAAATCTCATGTCTAATTGTAATCACCCGGGGGGGCCTGGTAGGAGGTGATTTGATCATGGGTGCAGTTTCTCATGGTTTAACACCATCCCCCTTGGAGCTGTAGTCACGAGAGTGAGTTCTCAGGAGATCTGGGGATTTTTTGGTTTGTTTGTTTGTTTGTTTGAGACGGAGTTTTGCTCTTGTTGCCCAGGTTGGAGTGCAGGCGTGCAATCTCAGCCCACTGCAACCTCTGCTTCCCAGGTTCAAGCAATTCTCTTGCCTCAGTCTCCCAAGTAGCTGGGATTGTAGGTGCCTGCCACCATGCCTAGCTAATTTTTTGTATTTTAAGTATATAGGGATTTCACCATGTTGACCAGACTGGTCTCGAACCCCTGACCTCAGGTGATCCACCCACCTCGGCCTTCCAAAGTTCTGGGATTACAGGCATGCGCCACTGCACCCAGCTGATCTGGTTGTTCAAAAACGTGTAGCACCTCCCCTCTCTCTGTCTTACTCCTGCTCCACCCAGGTGAAGTGCTGGCTTCCCCTTTGCCTTCCACCATGATTATGAGTTTCCTGAGGCCTCCCAAAATGCCAGCATCATTCTTCTGGTATAGCCTGTGGAACCATGAGCCAATTAAACCTCTTTTCTTTACAAAGTACCCAGTCTCAGGTATTTCTTTATAGCAGTGAAGAACGGACTGCTACAGTCTCCATTTGTTACATACCGAAAACAACAGAGAAGTTTTCATTTTTTCAATGCAAATTCAAAGTTTTGAACAAGGCAAATTATAAGTCTGGCAGGCAAAGTCCCCATCTTGGTGTGACTGATGACTGCTCACAGTGCTGTGATGAATGGGTCCCTAAACCAAACACATCAATACCTACTGGGCGTGGGAAGGACAACGTTTGTTACCTTCAGCGAGGTTAAACCCTTTTCTCTCAGACATCGTGTTAAAACAGGCTCCATAGTTACAGTTTGATCCCAAGACAAAGAAAGAAAGGTCAATGATTAAAGGCAATTCTTTACCATCACATTAAGATGTGACAAATTTGTCTCTTCTTCACTGACAATATTTTGCTGCTTCTGCAAAACCAAGATTAAAGAGAGAGAGAGAGAAAAAAAAAACCAGAAAAGTAAAAGAAAGACTAAGATTTTTAAAATTTTCCATTTCAGTTTCCTGGTTGTTTCTGTTTGTTCATTTAGCTATTTTCCCTAATTGTTTTGAATACAGTAAAATCTCATACCATAAAAACTTTTTTAAAAAAATAAATAAAATAATTTTGGTATGGAGAGTTGGCATTTGATTCTAGTGAAGATTTGAGCTTCAGTAAAGGAAGTAAGGCTTAATGAGACAATTTCTAAAAAGAAAAACTTCATGTAATTGAAATGTTAAAATATTTTATAATTCTATCGCCTAGCATATATTCACCCTGGGCAGCTTATGGGTCTTTGGGGGTCCATCTTTCCCAAGAAGCTTTCAGAGCAAGATGCCCCCGGTCTTTCTCATACACATTGTCATGGGAACTGTTTCATGAACCATAGCTGAGTGTGGCAGGACTGAGCGATACATCCAATGACACAACTGAATCCTGGCACTGATCCAGGGGACAGCATTGTCTGTGAGCTGCTCGATGAGTTGGCCTGGTATGAAAACCTGGGTAGGTTGTGGTATACCATACTGGATCGTGATTGATCAGCCAGTCAACTCCTCTCTCTCTGGAAAGGAGATGGACCCCCCAGAGTGATTTTAGGATCACCAGAGTTCCAATAATCACCTGAATTGTGATCAAAAATGTTTCTGGTCTCCATAAGCCCTGGCTTTTGGCTGCTGAGATAGCTTTTTGTCCTTTTTAACATCCTGGAAAGCACTTTTAATAAAAATTATCTCCTTTGGTTATCTGAGCACTTCTTGGCTCCTTGAAACTTAAGAATCTAACATAGTGGTAACACATTAAATGACCAAGAGTATATACAGTAGGTTTCTTGAGGGCAGTTATCAAGTCTTATCTTTATATCCTAAGTGGGCACATTTAGCAAGTACAGACACTCTCAGACTTATAATGGGGTTACTTTCCCATAAACCCATCATAAGTTGAAAATGCATTTAATATACCTAATCTCGTGAGCATCATAGCTTAGCCTGGCCTGCCTTAAATTTGTTCATAACACATCAGCCCACAGTTGGGCAAAATCATCTGGCAGCACAGTATACTGTAGAGTCCCAGTTCTTACCCTTGTGATCGTGGCTGACTGGGAGCTGTGGCTCACTGCCACTGTCCAGCTTCAGGAGAGAGTATTGTATGGTATATTACTAGCCTGGGAAAAGATCAGAATTCACTGATATTCTGATCGGTTCAGAATTCACTGAACTATGGTTTCTACTGAATGTGCATTGCTTTCTCACCGTTAAGTAAAAAATTTTAAGTCAAGCCATGGTAAGTCAAGAATCATCTGTACTCAATAGTGAATATGATTAGTGAATGAATGAGTGAGCTAACAAGAGCCAGAGAGAGTAAATGAATTACCCGAGGCTACTGAGAAAAGAGGTCAACATAATGTCTTGTCCCTGTGTTAAACAGTACTGAGACTAGTCATTCTTTCCTGTCTGTATGTTTTTTTGGTTTTTTTTTGTTTGTTTGTTTTTCTTTTTCTTTTTTTTTTTTTTTTTTGAGACGGAGTCTCACTCTGTGCCCCAGGCTGGAGTGCAGTGGCGCAATTTCGGCTCACTGAAAGCTCCGCCTCCCAGGTTCACGCCATTCTCCTGCCTCAGCCTCCTGAGTAGCTGGACTACAGGCGCCCGCCACCACGCCCGACTAATTTTTTGTATTTTTAGTAGAGACGGGGTTTCACCGTGTTAGCCAGGATGGTCTCGATCTCCTGACCTTGTGATCCACCCGCCTCGGCCTCCCAAAGTGCTGGGATTACAGGCGTGAGCCACCGCGCCCAGCTCCTGTCTGTATGTTAAATAATACTAAGACCAAGCAAAAGTAGCTGAGTTGCATGTTCCAGGGATAACTGTTTCTGAAAATTAGACCATAAATGAGCTAAACAATTCATGTATTAAGGCAAACCATTTCCTCAGAAAGACTGACTTCTTAGCCTGGCCTTGCTGTGCCCAGCTAATTGAAAGCTGTAATAACATAAACTCCGTGCAGTTCAAACCAGCTGCCTACATGGAAAAGAACATCTTAAAAATCACTCAGCCTAAGTCCTAGGGTGCTATTGACACCCTACCCTAATTTTCATTTCCAGCCACTATTAAGACCCATCAAGGTGGTGTTCTATCTTACTATGGTGTGACTTACAGTTTTGTGTGATAGAAAGATTTTTCTGGTGGTCTTCAGGGGAATTGATGGTCAATACAACACAATCAGTTTTCAGTTCCCTTTTTCTTCTTTTTAAAACATGATTTCACATTTCTCTGAATGTGCAAAAATCTACTAAGCACAGGGAAGTACGGGTGTCATTGCTTTCCTACAAGGTCTTGGAGCATGAAACAAGCCATTTTCTTTTTTGTTATTTTGCCTAAGGAATAAAATTATTGGACTAGAAGTTATTTCAAAAATCTTTCCAATTCTAAAATTTGGGTTTCAGTAAATCTAGGGAAGTGCTCACTAAATTCAATTTTGAATAAACATCATAATTGTTCTCTACCGTGTTGAATACAGAAGAAATCCAACATTGTCTTGATTCTGAGATAGAAAGTGGTTTATGGCACATGGCAAACTGTGTTAAGGCCCTCTGGCCCCTTGAACACTGAATTTAATTTCTCAAATATACACAAAAATGCACAGCTTCAGACTTGCAGTAAAGTGTCTGTTGTGAGAGTTGTTTTAACCCAAATGGCTCTAAAACATGGCTGTCAATTCCAGACGTTTCCAACTGGATGAGACAACAGCCACCACATGTCACACAATGCACCACACGCAATGTAAACATACCATTCACGTTCACACTCAGATATTTATGGCATTTTCCGTGGTTGCCATGTCAACCCATGGAGCAACCAGGCCATTAAATCATGCTGTCAGCAGGCCAAGACAGTAACACTACAAAAAAATTCCAGTTGCTGACATGAAACATTACATTTATCATTTCAAGACCTGTTTTTTTCCAGCTGCCTCTTGCTTTATGCTCTTCACTGCTTTCGAGCTGGTCTTTTAGGGTACAAGGAGAATACAAATGAGCTGTTTAAAATGCAATGAAAATCCCAGTCAACTCTTGAGTATTTTTACTTTCATAGAACTTATTTTTTTAGGGTGATAATCTTGAGGTCACATGTCAAGAGAAGGGACGGGCTGAGAACTGACATATTATTGATATAACTGGCCAGTTTTTAACTTTCCAGCCTGGATTCAGTCTTTTATTTCCCTCCTCTGCATGAACTTGTTCTCAGCAAATGTCTACATTTCAAGCACATTCACTCTAATTTCTTCTGAACTCTGATGTCTTCTGAAACTCTGATTTCTCCTTAGGAGTTCTCATTAAAAACATTTTCAGGGTCATATAGAAAGAAGGCATGCAGAAAGACTCATCAACAGATAGAGAGGTCGGCTCTACAATCAGTAACAGAGACAAAGAACAGACTTTTTAGGGCAGTCCTGATTTTTCATGATTATATTAATTTCAGAAAAGGTGAATCATTGAATGTATAACTGGATGTAATTTAAATGTTCTACCACTAGAAGGCTTTTCATATAAATTCACAATCAGAAGAAGTTTTTCCTGTCATACTATGCATTAAGAATTTTAGAAAATAAGGACATTGTGACATTTTGGTATATGTGATGATGCAATTGTCATACCATGACGACTGTACATGAATAGAAGGACGATGCAAAGCCAGCCTGCCTTGCCTCGCGCTGTCTCTCCTCTCCGGCAGCTGTGCTTCCTCCTCTTCCCTTTGGCCACGTCTGAGCACATTAAGCTTGCATGATTGTGATGGGAATTAAAGGCATTTCAGCTACTCATGTGCACAGCGCTCTTCTCCTCATTCTACCTGGAGAACAACACTAAGAAGGTACAATCAGTGAGAGCTTTCAGAGGAGAACAAGCCTGGATGAGAATCTTCTCAAACTGGGCATCAGAACAGCTTTCTCCTCCTCACCCATCTGCACACAGCCCTCGAAAGGCATGCCATCCCACAGACATTTTTCTTGAAAAAAGGGATGGAATGTAATCAGGGAATGTGAAAATAAAAGAAGAAATGATGGGTTAGAGAACACCCAGGCTATTCTCGTGGAGCAGATGCCTGGGGGCAGAGGTGAGAGAGGCTGGGAACAAACCCCAGGTCCTCAGACACCTGCTAGCTCACGGGCAAGTGGAAGGGGCAGAGCCTTACAGAGCTGACTTTGAAACAGGCAAACTGGGGACCAGAGCTGGGACTGGATAATATGAACTGGGTCTTCAAAGATGGGTTAGCAATTTCTGACACTTGTATATGGGGGATAAGAAACTTCTAGACTGAAGAAACCCTTGAACATATGCCCAGGGCTAGAGAAATAATGATGCAGTCCCAGAAAGAAAAAGTAGATCCTGTGCTTTCAAAGCAGATTAGGCAAGATATAGGAAAGGGCCAAGCCAGGGAGGGTGACGAGTGCCTGGGTGAGGAGACTGCAGCAAGAGAAGTGGAAAGGGATGTGGTCAGATCCATGTTCTTGGGTGATGTTTGTAACGAATCTGATGAGAAAGGAGATGAAGTCATGAAATCATTGGACGTTCATTAGAATAATTGGATTTAGGAGACAGCAAAGATAATAATAATGATAAAAGAGAATTTAAAATTATCATTCAAAGTCTGAATGTATTGGGGTGTGGCGAAAACTCCTCTCCCAGAAATTTGAGTGTAAAAACAATACCTTTAGAATGAATAAATAATAGTATAGTCACACAAAGTAATAGTATACCGCAGTGAGAAAAGAGTGAGCTATAAACACAAAAATATGGTTGAATCTCGCAAAGATAAAAGTGGAGAAAAAGAAGCCAGTCACAGAACAGTCAATATGATGTGACTGCAATTATTTAGAGTCCCAAAACGAATCATGCTGCTGGTTAGATGGTTGGGATCTTGGGGAGGGTAAAGTCATTGACTGGAAGGGAAATAGCCCGTGGTTTCCAAGGGGCTGGTAGTGTTCCGTCTCTTGATTTGGGTGCTGGTTGCAGGATGTGCTTGGGTTGTGAAAAATCACCGGGTGGTACATTTATATGTTCACTTTTCTTTTCTGCCTGTTAAACTTTGATAAAAGTTTTTACAAAAATGCTTTGGGGATCTTAGTTTAAGGAGGCGGATTGACTGACAGATGATCTTTAAATGTCCAGCCCTTGAATCTAAATACAAATCGGGGTAAACAAGGCCATGTTTCTTGGATTCCAGGAAATTAGGAACTATGATTCAGCAAGTTAGAGCATTGCATCATGTAGTAAAACCCCACATCTCTCGGTCGTAGTCCTCCCACCTCTCAGCCAAACTTGGACGCTAGCTTAGCAGCCACAGGCCTGGAAACAGTCCGCACAACCAACTCATTGTCTCATTCATTTCAAGGATGTAGAAAAATAAAAAGTGATAAGGGCAAGGGTGGGAGGCTATCTCTTAGCAGCTTCAGAATAAAACCAGTAGAGCTCAGTTCCTGCCAAGAACTCAAGAGAAATCCATCATTCCTCTTGCCTGGCCTGTGGTCAGCGCCACTGTGGTGATAAGCAGAGAAGCCTGTAATGATTAACTGGGCATGTACGTACAATGGTCACCCACACACACAGACTTCTTATCATCCAGGAGCCCGGCACTTTAACACTGAATCATACCCATGTTCGGAGAAGGAAGTTTGCAGCCACTAACACACTTCAAAATTTGGATTCAGCTTTAATTCCTGTAGTTCACTATAACCCTTCCCAACTGCTTCCTACCTAGATGAAAAAGAAGTAATTGAATTAAAAAAAAAAAGTCCCAAGTTGTTCCGTGGGTGGATTACTAAGAAGCATTTCTTAATAAGAAGTTTCCATAAATGCATTTAATAGATTGTTTGCAGATTATTAACCCCTTGAAAAGGAAGAAGGAACAAAGAATGAACGTAGTGTTAGAATAAGGCAAGTACTCAGAAAAATAATGCGATCTATATTCAGAAAAATCTCCTTATATTATTCACATTACTTCAATAGTACATATAAAATTCCTGTAAAGTTGTGGCTTATAAGCAATTCTTTCAACTTCCCATCAGAGCTAGTTTAAGCAGCAACATAGTTTTTAAAAATATTTTTTGGAAACTCTGATATAGAATGCATTACATTTATTATATAGAACTCAGTACTATTCAGAGCTGTTTTCCTGATATGAACATACTTGAGATCTCTCCCCCTTCCTCCCTGCTTTACATTTCTGTCATTCATTCCTTCAGCAAATGTCGCTGAGCACCTTCTGTATGCCAGGCCCTGTTTAGATTATTGGGGACATGGAGGGCAGTAAGTTAGGCCTCATCCAAGCCCACTGGACCTGACATTCTTGTTGCTGTGGCCTGGTGCAGTCTCATTCCCTCTGGTGCTGACTTTTGTAAATTCCTCCCAACTTTCCCCACCTCTAGTCTGTCAGCTTCCATCCCTTCCACAACTCTGGTTATCAGAGTGCTATCCTTACAGATCAAATCTGTTCATTTCACACCATTCTTCTTGCTTCCTTTCTGTCCTCCATTCCACAACAAAACAATACAAACATGCAAATTATTCCCCACCAAACAAAAGCAAAAGGAAACAAAATCTTTAATGGGATAAAAGGAAAGTTCATAGGATAAGAAAGGCATTCAGGGTCCTTTGAAATCTCATTCTAGATTTTTTCCCCAAGGTGATGCATGTCTTTCTTGGTGTCCTCTGTAGGCCTTTTGATGCCTCTCTATGTCAACAGTTTCCCTATTTTGCCTTCATTTAAGTGTGTCTTTTGCCAAGAACGTTCTCTCCCTCCATTTCTGTCTATACAAAGTTCCCCATGTTTTACAAGTCAAATTCAAATGCTTCCTCCTTCGTGAGACCTGTAGATAATGGTATCCTGCTGGCACCTCTTCCCAAATTCATGTTGATGTTGGTAGTTTGAATTCATCTGTGATGAGAATATTCACACCATGGAAACTGGCAAAAGCTGCAAATCAGAGCTGGATTTGTTGTTTTGTTGATTGTCTAGACTTAAGAAAGTGGTGGAGAAAATGTTGATAATAGCAGGTTAAACTTAAAAATGGGCTGTGTTTATAGCCATTGTATTATGAAAACACATAAAGTACACTTCAGGATATAATTTTTGAGTATTTGAAAACTGTTCTCCAATTCAACAAAGAAGCCGTTCATTCCACTGATGAACAGATGAAGTCCCAACATATGTCCTCATTGTTTCACTTTCATTTTACTACTTAACATCAACAAACACATCAACTAACATTCATGTTGGAGTTGCATTTGCTTATCATTGAGGTGAGCAGCTTCTTTGCGGAATCTGAGAATGATCAAGAATTGATTTGTAGCCTGGGCATGATGGCTCCTGCCTGTAATCCCAGTACTTTGGGAGGCCAAGGCGGGCAGATCACTTGAGGTCAGGAATTTGAGACCAGCCTGGCCAACACAGTAAAACCCCATCTCTACTAAAAATACAAAAATCAGCCGGGTGTGGTGGTGCCCACCTGTAGTCTCAGCTACTGGGGAGGCTGAGGTGGGAGGATGACTTGAGGTTGCAGGGAGGTGGAGATGGAAGTTGCAGTGAGCTGAGATTGCAGCACTGCACTCCAGCCTGGGCAACAGAGCGAGACTCCATCTCAAAAAAAAAAAAAAAGAGTTGATTTGTAGTTGGCTATAAGTGCAAAAGTTCAGCAAAATCAACAAAAGAATTCTGTTAAAATCAATTAGCTATATGGAATTTATAATTAATATTTTAAAAAATATTTAATTGACAAAATACATATTCAAGGTATACTATGAGATGATATGATATATATATATATATACACACACATTGCATAATGATTACCACAGTCAAATTAACTAGCAGGTCCACTACTACTCCAGTTGCTATTTGTGTGTGTGTGTATGTGTGTGTGTTAATCCTTAAAATCTGTTCTCATAGAATTCCAAGTTATCAATACATTCCCCTATTATGCATTAGATCTATAGAACTTCTTCATCTTATGACTGAAACCTTGTGTCTTTTGACCAGTGTCTCCCTATTTCTCTCACCTCCCAGCCTTTGATCACCACTATTCTACTGTCTGCTTCTATGAATCAGACTTTTTAGATGCCATGTATTAGTGAGATTATGCAGTATTTACCTTTCTGTGTCTGGCTTATTTCACTTGGCATAACGTCCTCCAGGTTCATCCATTTTGTCACAAATGACAAGATTTCTGTCTTTTTAAGGGCTAAATAGTATTCCATTATATTCTACATTTTGTTTATTCATTGATCTCTTGTCAGTGGACACTTAGATTGTTTCCACGTCTTGCTTATTGCGAATGATGCTGGAATGAACATGAGGGTGAAGATAATTCTTCAAGATTCTGGTTTTGTTTCCCTTGGATATATTACCAGAAGAGGAATTGCTGGATCATATGATAATTCTAGTTTTAAATTTTTGAGGAATCTCTATACAGTTTTTCATACTGCAGCACAAGTCTACATTCCAAGCAACCACAAAGGTTCTCTTTTCTTTACATTCTCGCCAACACTTGTTATTTCTTGTCTTTTTGATAATAGCCATCCTAAGAGGTGTGAAGTGATAACTCATTATGGTTTCGATTGTCACTTCCCTGGTGATTAATGATGTTGCACACCTTTTCATGTACTTGGCCATTTATATGTCTTCTTCGGAAAGATACCTACTCATTTTTAATTGAGTTATTTGTTTTTTTGCTATTGAGTTGTGTAAGTTCCCTATATATTTTGGATATTAATCCCTTATCAGATTTATGGTTTGCAAATATTTCCTTCCATTTCATAGGCGGCCTTTTTGTTTTGTTGATTGTTTCCTTTGCTGTGTAGAAGCTTTTTAGTCTGTGTCATCCTGCTTGCTTATTTTTGCTTTCGTATCTTGTGCTTTTGGTGTCATACCAAAAAAAAAAAAAAAAAAACCATTGCCAAGACCAATTTAAAGGAGCTTTTCTCCCATATTTTCTCCTAGATATCTGTAATAAACACACACACACACACACACGCACACACACTTTTTGCCAGAGAGCCATTTGTTAGACATTTACCAGGATATAGTAGTCCCTCCTTGTTCATGATTCTACCATTTCCATTACCTGTGGTCAACCACAGTCTAAAAATATTAAATGGAAGATTCTAGAAATAAACACTTCATAAATGCGAACTTGTGTGCCATTCTGAGCAGCATGATGAAATTCCTCACTGTCCCACTTTGTCTTGTGCGAGACATAAATCATCCCCTTGTCCAGCTGTAGACACCACCATCCATCAGTCACTTAGTGGTCGACTTGGTTATGGTATGTAGGATTTGGTGCTATCTACAGTAGCAGGCAACCAGTGAGGTCTTGGAATGTATTCCTCAAGCATAAGAGGGCACTACCGTACCACTGTCAAGCTGTAGGCAAGTATCCTCTGGGATTGCTTAACACAGGAGGTAGAGGGAGGACTGCCCAGCTTACCTGCTCACTTGTCCCTCATGTGGCTCCTCGGAGGCCCCTGCGCTACCATGTACATGTGATGCCCCAGCAGCTGCTTCTTGCTCCAGTCTCCTCCTGCGGTTATTGTGGCTGAGCCTTCCCTCAGACCTTGTTCCTCCATCCCTGTAATCCTAGATGTGTTCTTATTCTAGGCAAGTCCTCACATATTTGTCCTGTGTTGGTTAAGCTCTCTAAGCCTTAGTTTCTCCATCTGTAAAGTGGGAACAATATTAGTATCTACCTCAGAGCATTGTTGTAAGTAAAAAGAGGGTAATGAATGAGAAACTCTTGGCCCACCACCCTGGCACACAGTAGGAATAATACTAATAAGCATCTCAATAGCAAATGTGGCAAATATCTGCTGAGTGCTTGTGAGACTTCCTTTGGAATCTCTATTCATTTACTTTTCATGGCAATCCAGTGAGATGGATTCCATGTCACTCCCATTTTACAGATGAAGAAACTGAGGCACACACAGATTAAGAAATGTGTCCAGAGCCCCACAGTTGGGGATGTTCGGTAAGCTACTATTGAAGAGTTAGATAACATCAAAACATGGTTTTCAGATATACTCCCCTTTTCTCTTTTTTTTTCTCCACCCATTTTTCTTTATTGTTACATACTGTCTTATTTCCCCCTCTTGCTGCATTTCTGATTCCTCACTTCAGCTTTAGCCACTTGAAAGGAAAGGGAGAAAACATCAAAGAAGATTCTTTATTTTTCTGTGAGTGCTTTGCTTTCTTTGGTGCTTCCTTTGGAGTTTTATGGACTTTTAAAAAAATTATTTTGATGTAACTTCAAACTTGTAGAAGAGTTGCAATATCTGTGCAAAGAAGTAGCATATACACTTCATTCAGATGACACATTTATTTCGATTTTCTGTCATGTGCTTTATCCTTCTTTCTCTTTGTCTTCTCTCCACCTATTGTTTGCCAAACATCAAATTGATGCTGTCCGCTGTCCACTCTCCTGGCTTTATAGACCATTGTACCAACAACTTGTTTCTCCAATTCCTCTCCTCTATATTCTCACGTATGGTCAAAGTTATAGTTGCCTTTTCTAAGTATGATTTTCTTCCTGTCTGTTCACAGCAGAGTCCTTCCAGCCACAAGTCTTAATAGTTTGCATGAGTGTTAATCTGCTTCTCACAGAGTCACCATGAAACACACCTTAGACAGGTATGCACTATGCTGTCCAAAACCCTTGGGTCCAAATGTGTTTCAGAATCCAGCAACTTAAAGATTTTTAAAGATAAGATGAACAGTATTCCATGTGTTTAATAATATACCCAGTGGGGTCTAGGGGAGCAACCCTATAATCAAACACAAATATTTCTGCAGCAAATGCATGCAGAATAAACAGAGATTTTACATATTCTCAGTTCAGTTCACATCATGTTAAAATTTCAGTATTCAGAGTTTCTTGCTTTTTGGAATTGCACACAGAGGGTGCTGTACTTTTTTATATGATAGGGGATAGGTTCAGATAAATACTTTAGTGACTGATCAACTATATAGCATCTAAATTGCCTAAAATTTAGTAAGTAGATCAATTTTATTTTAATTCACATATTACAATTATTATAATTTCAATAGAACATAAAAAACAGGATATTGACAGCTAAATATCCCTACATACACCAGAGTAGGATTAAAGTTTTAAAGATAAAAAGCAAAGACTAATGCTTTGTTTTACAACAAAAAGATCTTCTTTGAAGTCATAGGGAAACAAGGTCTCAGCCGTAGCAAATGGCATGGCCTTCCAAGAGAGCAGGACACATTGTAACTATGGGGACTCCAGACTGTTAATAACATTCTATATTAAAGAACAGATGGTCTGTAATCCCAGCACTTTGGAAGGCCAAGGCTGGCAGATCACCTGAGCTCAGGAGTTCGAGACCAGCCTTGCCAACATGATGAAACCCCGTCTCTACTAAAATACAAAAATTAGCCAAGTGTGGTGATGGGCACCTGTAATCCCAGGTACTCAGGAGGCTGAGGCAGGAGAATCTCCTGAACCCAGGAGGCAGAGGTTGCAGTGAGCTAAGATCGTGTCACTGCACTCCAGCCTGGGTAACAGAGGGAGACTGTCTCAAAAAAAAAAAAAAAAAAAAGAATAGACAGGTCTATGTACCAGATCACAGTCCTTACAACACATTAGTTCACATAAGTGCAAATAATATAGTCTATTTTATAATGGCACAGCTTGTTATCACATAAAATTGCCAGCCTCCTCATTGTATTGTATACTTCTTATGCTGACTAAATAGACAGAATGAATATTCCCTGATGTAGCAACCTCTATTGAGACTTCTTTTCTCTGAAACTTTTTAAAAATACAAACTTTCTACCAAATTCCACCTACCATGAGATTGGACACTACCTCAAACTTTTCCCAAATGACTTCATGAGTAATATTCATTTGGTACCTGTAGTAGAATTTATGTATTCTAAGCTAAGAGCTGATACTAAACAAATATTTGAGATTGGTTTCAATAAATCTAAGGAAAAAAATAGCAAATTTCAGTTGGGATGCGACTTAAAAATATCCTAAATATAAAAAAGTTTTTGTGATTAATTTGCTGTTACGTATAATATATTCTCAATATTCACTTACTGACGTTGATTCACTTTATGCCATTTTAAGCATTGGGAAACAAATTTAAACCAATTGCCACAGTCATAAGTGAAATCAGAGTCCCAGTGATGTTATGTTTTACAGACTTCAGTGT
Source organism: Macaca fascicularis (assembly GCF_037993035.2). Taxonomy (NCBI): domain Eukaryota; kingdom Metazoa; phylum Chordata; class Mammalia; order Primates; family Cercopithecidae; genus Macaca; species Macaca fascicularis. The sequence goes on from NC_088384.1 coordinate 64,906,473, forward strand.
AAGTAATGAATTGCCCAATACATCATGGATGATTTTAAGATATCGCATTTTGGAGTGAGAGACCAGAAATCACATTTGCCAAAAGAACACATTTTTTCCCAAGAATGCAGCAAGGCTCCCCATCCCCAAGAGCAAACATCTTTTTTTTTTTTTTTTTTTTGATGTTGCCCTTAAAATATGAGGCTGAAGCTCAGAGTTAAGCACATCCTAGAACTGGGAACTCTCACCAGCACCAGGTGCAGGGAAGTAGGCAACTTTGCCCCTGGCTTATTTTTTGAAGGAGACTGTGCCTGTACTCTCTGAGCAAAGTGGCAATATCTGCAGCTGCCTGCCCGCCACCAGACAACCAGTCCGATGTGAATTATTTAACAGAAAGTATTGCAACCTCCACTCACAATAGAGGAGGCTTCAAGATTTGTGGGTGACACTCTGACAGGCTGCACGATCAAAGCCAGGATTTTAGAGGAGAGGTGCAGTTGAGCAGTGCCTGCTGGCCAAGGAGCCGTCGTGACCTAGGGGCAGAGGAAGAATGCCAATCCATGCCGCGAGGGCGGCACATTCCAAGGACTAAACCAGAAGAAGTAAGGCCAAGTGCTGGCAAGAAGGAGCCACAAACCAGAATGATTACGTTTTGAAAGCACTGCTTCCCGGCTCAGACATAAAATTATATTTAAATGTCCTGCCTCTGTGCAATCAAAAGAAGCTAACTGAAAGAAACACGCACTTCAAGGCTGTAAATCTGAAACTTCCTAATCCCTGAAAGTCCACACTAGACTTCTTGCCTCCATGGAAACAACAAAGCATTCAGCCAACTGATTGGCCTCCAATGAATTTTAGATAAGACAGCTTGGAAGGGAATGGATGTGATTTTAATGCAGAAGAAAGCGCTGGAAGGGAGGTCCACTTGGTTCATATTTGAATAAAGCAAACAAGGCAGACGAAAGGCTGACAGCTGTAAATGACATTGTCAGTACAAAAATTATCAGCCAGTTTACAATCTGTTTGCTTATGTTGAACAAACAGACTGTGTGTGGCATCCTTCGGCCTGGTGAATGGCAGAAATACTTGCGGGCTTCAGAAAAGCTATCTGCTCTCCTGCAGCCCGGCCACAATTAGATCGCCATTTGACAGCCACACTGAAAAGGAAACTGTGTCCTCTGCCTTCCCCCACACTCCCTTGCCTCTTTGCTTTCCCTTTTCCTTTCTTTCTGTTTCTTGGTCGTCTTCTTCATAAGACAAGCACTGAAGTTGGGTAGAGACACTCGTCCTGTTGTATCAATGGCGTGAATTATGTTAGTTCTGTTGCTGGATCAAGTCGTTTACTGATGTGTCTGACATTCCAAGTGGGAGATCTTCAGTAACCTAGCAAGGCTCAGCGCCAACAGTCTTCATTTTTTATTCCTTACAGGAAGCAGAATCCGGGAGCTCCTGAAAGAATGCCACTTTTTTCTTCTTTGTGCAGCCTGTCTCGCAGACCGTTTGCTTTGAACTTGCTAGCATTGCATTTGGTGCCGAAACAAAACACAACGCAAGCAGGGCTGTGGAGCTCTATTCCCCCTGAGCAAGGCCCCGAAAGCCCAAGTTTCAGGAGGGAATAAAACCTAGTGGGCGCTACCGCTCCCTGGGAGCTATGCTGAGGGTGTAACCCAGCCCCCAACGTGAAAGGAGTGAGTTGTGTGGTCCCATTGCTTAATCCCCTCTGTGTTCTGCAAACTCATAACACAGAAATAGCTCCTTTTGTTCAAAAAGAATGGAAAGCAAACACAGGTACTAATTTTATCCCTCACGTTCTCAGAGGCTCCCTCTTGTTTAACTGCATCAGAGAGATTTAAGCTGCTGGGAGTGGCTTTTTTCACCAGGCCCAAGGCTATTTGGGCACTGGGAGCTTTTTACCTAAGATTCCAGTTCACCTTGGAGTAAGCGAGTGACACACCTCCTTGCCCTAGGCGACAAGTCACCTCTGAAGAGTGCACACACTGGAAAACAGAATAGCTTCATAGGAAGACAACTGTCTACAAAACCTAGAGTTTTGATTTTCATCTTCTATCTTGTGTGTTGTCATTATTGATTGTGTCTTCTTGCTAGAGTTAGCCAAGAAGTTATTCATTTGAGGAGAGGATCAAGTCTTTCTGTTATGCCTTCCTTTCTTTTCTCCTTCTTTAATATAAAGAATCTATTTAGAGGTACTTGGTTTATTTGACCAGAAAAAAAAAAAAATGATGATAGGTGAGTAGGGTGTGTTTGTCACAGATAAAGGGCACATCACAGGCACACACAAAGCCGGAAGACCGTGGTAATTACTGGTAAGCAGCGAAGCATCAAAACACCTCTTGTATGAAAGTTCATCCAATTACCACTAACCTAGAGAGAAGAGTTATGTTGCACTGTGCTTTTCATTTTAATCTAAATGGCTGTTTCTTTTTCTCTGATATGGCGATCGGTCATAAAGAGTTGACCATCATTAAAACTGTTTGATTTGGAAGTCTGTAGTGTTTGGCTAAGAGGGTAAATGCAAATTTGATGAAAGAATAAGGATAAATTTACATATCAGCCTCAGCTCACATGGAGAGAGTAAACATTCTGTTTATCTCAAGTGTCACTTTATGATTTCAGTAGAATATAAAACTGACCTTGGCCCAGTCATTGCAAAAGGCCTAAATGAAATATACAGTTGTCTAAATACGATTTACTCAAGTAGAACTTGTCAGCAAACCTTGTGGAACTCAGCAAACAGGACTGGAGAGCACAGCGAAAGAATTTTGTCTGATAAACTCCAAAATGAAATTCTGGAGCAAGGAGTAGGTGAATAAGAAAGGTTAAGAAAAAAAATCCTACCTCATGAATTTTATGGTAATCATGGTGAATTAAAACATCCTGTTTAGGCCGGGCGCGGTGGCTCACGCCTGTAATCCCAGCACTTTGGGAGGCCGAGGCGGGCGGATCACAAGGTCAGGAGATCGAGACCACGGTGAAACCCCGTCTCTACTAAAAATACAAAAAATTAGCCGGGCGCGGTTGTGGGCGCCTGTAGTCCCAGCTACTCGGGAGGCTGAGGCAGGAGAATGGCGGGAACCCGGGAGGCGGAGCTTGTAGTGAGCCGAGATCGCGCCACTGCACTCCAGCCTGGGCGACAGAGCGAGACTCCGTCTCAAAAAAAAAAAAAAAAAAAAAAAAAAAAAAAAAAAACAAAACAAAAAAAAAACATCCTGTTTAGCTGCAGTTTTAGGCTTTAGTTAACTAAAAATTAGAAAATGAAAACAAACAGAAAATTTTAAAAGCCAATGTTAACACTGTAATGTATAGTATTCTTTTACCAAACCTTTGTTTTATCATTTGGGGACAAGAGTAAGATCATGATTGGTTTGGTTTCTTAGAAAATCTAATTGATTCCAGGAACTTTAACACTCCATAGGTAGTTTACGCAGCAGGAGGATAATTCCTTTTGGCTGTTTAAATCAACCACGTTTGCATTTTCCACAACATTTTAAATTAGTTTTTTCTTGGGCTAAGTCAACATTCATCACTGTGGTGAAGGAACATCAGACTTTGTTCATAATGGAGGCTTTTGAGTGTGCAGAAAAATATTCCAAGACAATTGCAGGCATCTGAACTGATGTTTCACCCCCACTTTCTTGTACCCAAAAGTTCAATGTGGAAAATGAAGGCATAAAATGAGATTCTTTTATGGAGAAAAGTTGATGGCATTAATAGAGTAAGGGGGTGGGGCTTATATACATACTTTTAATTTGAGGTATTCTAGAAATTTTGCCCACTGTAGAGCAAATAATAACAATAATATTCTGAATGAAATAAAAGAAAGGTGAAGAAAATTTGGCAGAAATGAATGGTTTTAACTACAAAAGTAAAAAATATTCTTGTAGGACTTATTTATGCATTTACCTTTACAGCCCACAGAGTATTTTTAAAATAAATAATTATCTGTTTATATCCACATAGAATAATACAAAGCTTTAAAGAAGACCCCATAAGAACTTCATATCTGAGTACCATTTGCAACTGATTTACAAATAATGCCAGCATCCTTAGCGACTTCTTCAGGCAAGGTTATACTGAGGGTTTTTGTGGCTAAGTAGGTGAGAGTGCTAACATAAATGAGGAGAAAGTACCTCATTATTACCAAAACTGTAGCCAGGCTTTCCATGTGGGGTTTGAAAAGAGATTGACATGTTGCCCTCACTGCAAGGAGAGTAAAAACAAGTTTGTGTGGAGTGGGAGGGGAGATTGTATATATTTGAGGAAGTCAGGCTGTTGAGACGCTTTTCCTCAGTGTCCCATGTTCACATACAGGTGAACTTGGAGTACTGCACACAGCATTGCTTCCAGCCTGAAGTGACTGTAAAACGCCAGCGAACAGAAGCTCAAGGCTGAGTAAAGGATCCTGCACACTCAACAGGCTCATCCTTCTCTGCACCCGAGATGTTTAGAGCCCCAGTTACAGAGCTTTCAGAAGGCGGAGTTCGCCCACAGCACACTGTTGATGCCTATCTAAGGAAGGAAGTTAACTATCTAAGGAATCTAAGGAAGTTAACTGAGAAGGGAAGGAATAATCTCCATAGAAAAGGGATTTGAGAACACAGAAGAGGATATGGGCCTGGCAGTGGGCACACTGTGAACTATGCACCATCATTGGCCTAAAACGCACCTCTGTGTGCATCATTTACTCACGTTTAAAAATCACCCTCGGCCGGGCGCGGTGGCTCAAGCCTGTAATCCCAACACTTTGGGAGGCCGAGACGGGCGGATCACAAGGTCAGGAGATCGAGACCATCCTGGCTAACACGGCGAAACCCCGTCTCTACTAAAAACACAAAAAAATTAGCCGGGCGAGGTGGCGGCGCCTGTGGTCCCAGCTACTCGGGAGGCTGAGGCAGGAGAATGGCGGGAACCCGGGAGGCGGAGCTTGCAGTGAGCTGAGATCTGGCCACTGCACTCCAGCCTGGGCGACAGAGCGAGACTCCGTCTCAAAAAAAAAAAAAAAAAAAAAAAAATCACCCTCTACTTGTTCTCCTGTGACCCTCATTGGTCTATATCCAGACAGCACTGAAAGTGATAGCCAGAAAAAGTAGAAACAACCCACATGTTCATCCACTGACGAATGGATCAAAACATGTGGCCTGTCCATCCATACAAGGGGATATTGCCCAGCCGTCAAAAGGAGCAAAGAACTGATGCATACCACACCGTGGCTCATTCTCAATAGCATGTTCAGTGAAAGAAACCAGTCACAGGAGCCCATGTACTGTACGGTTCTATTTATATGAACTGCTTGGAGGAGGCACTTAGTGGTTGCCAGGGGCTTGGGATGGGGGTAGAGGGCAGGAATGGGTAGTGCTTCCCCCCTCAATGGGATTTCTTTGCAGGGTGATTAAAGCTTTCTAAAATTGGTATAGTGATGGTTGCACAAGTCTGTGAATACACTAAAACCACTGAGCTGTACATTTTAAACAGGTAAATGTTATGGTATATGAATTAAATCTCAATGAAGCTGTTAAAGAAAAAAAAAAAAAAGGAAGCAAAACCTGACATCTAGAGTGTTATGGAGCCAAAGACGAGCTTTCAAAAAGAACCGCGTAGGCCCCTGAGGAACCATGGAAAGCAACATGAATGTGAACTCCAAGCAGGCCATGGGCCATCTCTGACCGTTTCCACCCAGGTGAAGGGAGCTGGTGTCAGAATCATATCCTAACTTAAAACTGGTAAATATTTGTTGGTTATCTATGCTGTGCCAGGCATCGTGGCCCACAAGGGAGAGAACAAAACTCTTTGTGGAGCTCACAGTCCAGGAGAGAGGCAAATATATGCAGTTAGCCAGACCACAAGTGGCAAAACTGTGCATGTCGTTAACAGTGGGTTTGGAAGTGCAAGGGGTATCCACATACCTCTGGGAATCCCTGATGCAGAGCAGAGAAATCAGACAGCAAGATTTCTAAGTTTGGATTTTATTCTGTAGGTCGTGAGGAGTCTCCAAAGTTTCTTTAGAAGAAAAGTTATAAGATATTTAACAGAATCCAATGTTAGGATCTGTGCTGGATCCCAGCACAAACGCACGAACGCAGGCCTGAGGAGCTGTGATTCAGCAAAGCTTCAGGTCCAGGGAAAGCACCTGGAAGCTTCTCCCTTTGCAAACTTGTTGTAGGTTTAAGGGATTGTGTGGTTTTCCAAACACCTAACAAGATTCTGGATTGCATGAATACTATTAAGCCTCAGATGCAAGTTGGAGTAAGTTTAGCATTCTGAGACCTGAAGATCACATCTGAAGGGCAGCATTCAAGCCCAGATACCTCATTTCAAAAGGACCACATATAGAGGAATATGGGCAGGACTTGGAAAGAGTCACCAATTACATAACATACAGAAAGGTGGAAGAAAATGTGAAAAACCCACCTAGCCAGGGCAGGTGTCCAGCCTTACCAAGCCCCTACTATGGACTGGGTACTGTGTATCACTACCAGCATTACTTCATTTAATCCTCAGAACCCTAAAAGGGAGAAGATGAGTAATGATATTATCCCTATTTTACAGATTAAAAAACAAAGCAGTAGAGCAATTGAGGAATTTGTCTGAGGTCATTTAGTAAGTAGTGAAATTATTCCAACACAGATGTGTTGATCATCCAAGATTGTACTTTTAATCACCGTGTTATTCTGCTTTCTTGTTCCAAATATTCTCAAAACATTTAAAACTTGCCAATAAATAAAAGCTTTAAGAAGGCAGCAAGTTCATTTTCTGAACTCTGGAAAGAAGAGATAAACTTTCAGAAAGAGTTCCCAGTCATTGAAGATGTTGGTGCAGGAGCCAAAGGCCATTTGTCAGAAATGTGGATGATCTAAAGTATTAGGATTAAATGGCATTTATGTGTTCTCTCAGCCTGGTTATTCTGATGTGGGATCCTACAAACATAACCAGAACCCCCACATTTGACCATGAAGGTTGGATATTGCATGACTCCAGGGGAGGGATGCTTCATGTTCAGAGATATTATGGATTTCCATATAGATCATGACTGTTTTCCTGAAGATTTTAGTCAAAGAGTGCGAAGGGAGAGCTGCTCTCTATTTCTTATATGCTCCAAGTTTCTATCTGGGCTTTTAAAGATGTCAACCATATCTGACATAGAAAGATAATTTTAAAGGAGAGGGATGGATAGGCATGAGGCCAGGGACAGGAATATGAGTTAGGGGGTTATGGTGATGACTTCAGCAATAGGTAAGGAATGAGAATAGAGAATTGATGAGGATCAGGAAGCTATTTTACATTTGTATTAGTCCAGGAGAGAGATGAGCTGGAGACACAAATTTAGGAGTCACAAATATGAGAAGATAGTTGAAGATTAAGGGAACTGGTAAGTCTACATGAGAAAGACCAAGGAACAAGAAAAGACAAGCACTGAAAACTTGATCACTGTGCAACTCTAAGTCACTGGTCAGGAAACAGAGCATTTTCTGCAGGAAGCAGGTGATTGGCAGAGAGTGTTTCAGAGAGCGGGATGATGGAGAAGTTGACAGACCTCACAACTTGGATTGCGGTCAACCTTTACCAGATCACTTTCAGTGGATTGTTGATGGAGAATGATACAGAAGTCCAACTGACAAATTATGGAACAATGGCTACTTAGAAAGTAGAAATAGTGAGTGCAGAAGGATGGTGTTGGAGGAGAAACCCAGGGAGCTGTAATTTGAGGGGAAAGGAGGTTTTGGGAAGTTTTTTTCATGGAAGCATTGGGAAGACCTGTTGACACAATAAGTAATCCTTTGTCAACAGGAGCCATATCTTACGTATCACCGTAATATCTAAGGTAAATTTGGTGCTGAATGATCATGTCCCGTAATTCCTAGCCTGGCACATAATGTAAAAAGACATTTATTTGTGGCAGGAAATCTAAATATTTTGGTGTTGAATCGCTTGGGAGATGGCTCTTCTCTTGCAGTATTGAGAACCTACACTTGGTGTTTTAACAAGGTGTGAGAACACTAAAAAGGAGGAAACAAAGCTTATAAGCAACTCATAAGGCACGATTCCAGGGTCCAGCCTAGTTTCGGTGAGTCCCACTTCTACATTTCTCTCAAATGCACCATGTGACAGAGAAACTTGGGAGAGTCTTGATTTGGAGGGCCCAGTGTGACTGGTAGACTCAGAGGCCAAGAGACTCTGAAGCCACTGCCTACACTTTAAATTTTTCCTTCTGCTGTTTCTGAGCCAGCCAGGAAGCTGTGGCTGAAACCCTGGTCATGCATCAAAGCTCTTAAACTGGCTTGGGGCAATTGGTTGAAAAAAGAAAAGGGGGAAAAAAAAGCAGCTGGAACCATTTTGCCATCCCATTGTATCATTATTATTAAACTCTTAGGAGAAGGGATTTTGCAAAATAAAAAGCATGACATATCATAACCTATGGGGAAAGGCATGACAATATAGCCTGACATGTTGAAAGAGCATGGCATGTTTTTAAAAGTATGATATGGTACAGCTTGACACCTTATAACTTCCTTATTACTTTTCTGATTTCTTACATGTTTATTACAGTGAACAATAGTGAAATGATGGATGATTTCCATCATCTTCATTATAATATTCAACACTTAAAGGTAATATTTGTTTTTCTCCTTATGTCTGTTCTGTATTTTCTTTACATATACACATAAGCTATCATTATTTATATAATTAAGTTCAGCACTCAATGTGTTGGCTAAATGAACGACAGCATCTACTTTTTCATAATTTTTCCCTTAGAAATACACTGCCAATTATTTCCACAGTTCAATGTGTTTGTCTACTACTTCATTTGTGTCATCCTCATATTATTCCAATCCTGTGCACATATTTCATGATTGGTTTGGACATTTTTGCTACTGGATACTTAGATTGCCCTATCCTTTTTTTTTTCAGTTACATATGATGCTGTAGAGAATATCATCTCCTCAAACCCTTGGTATTATCCCTAGGAAAATCTGATATCCTAACATATATCCTGCTTCGTATGAATACATTTTAAGGCTTTTTTATTTATTGCCAAATTGTGGATTAGAATGGTTAGTCCAACTTATATTTCCATGAGTTGGCATGAATGTTCTTTTTTTTACATTTTTATTATGAGCTGGGCATAGTCACGAAAAATAAAAATATTGACCAGTTTTATAAGATAAATATGGAATATTGTGTGTATATATATATATATCACATGATAAATGTGTTGGAATTATTGAAATTTTCATTTGATCACAAATAAGGTTTCAAAATTATTTCATATATTTACTATCCATTTTATCATCTATTATTTCTAGCTCTTCTTCAGTGAGTTGCCTGTTTATATCTTTTGCCAGGTTTTCTATTGATCTATTGATGTATTTATGTTTTTTATTATTTATAAAATATCCTTATATAGTAAAGATATTAGTCTTGTCTCTGTCATGTATATTGTGATGTGCGTGCGTGCATGTATTTTGAAATGTGATATTTTGTGTAATCATATATAATGCTTGCTTACTTGGTGGGATCTTTCTTTGCTCTTACGCTTACACAAGACTCTCTACAATAAAATTATTCCTCCATTTCTCTGATTTTGTTCTAATTCTATCACATGAAAATCTTTATCTTTAAACTTTTAAAAAATCAAAATTGATCTGGAAGTATGTGAGTGCATGTGTGATACTATATGAGGCTCTAATTTTGATTTTTCCTTAAAGATTTAAGGAATTGGCTCATTAGCATTTATTTTCTCCTTTTCCTATTGTCTTGAAAGCTACTTTTATCAAGTACCAAACTTTTATACATACTGAGCTTTCTGGATTTCTATTCTGTCCCATTAACGTATTTTTATATTGATATCATGCTGTTGTAATGATATATCAACTTTGCCCAGCAGTAATGTTTAAAGAAGAATGACAAGACAATAGTAGTAAATTTAATGTAACTTATCAGTAAGGTCTGAGAAGTGAGCATCAAGTTCTAATTTTGGCATTTTCACCAGTTTGCAGGGTGATATTGACTGAGTTGACTGAGTCACCTAAAATTTTAAATATATTCCTTTATTTATTTATTTGTCTATTTATTTGGCAAGTCTTCCTTTTTTTTTTTTAATTATACTTTAAGTTCTAGGGTACATGTGCACAACGTGCAGGTTTGTTACATATGCATACATGTGCCATGTTGGTGTGCTGCATACATCAACTCGTCGGCACCCATCAACTCGTCATTTACATCAGGTATAACTCCCAATGCCATCCCTCCCCCTCCCCCCTCCCCATAATAGGCCCTGGTGTGTGATGTTCCCCTTCCAGAGTCCAAGAGATCTCATTGTTCAATTCCCACCTATGAGTGAGAACTTGCGGTGTTTGGTTTTCTGTTCTTGCGATAGTTTGCTGAGAATTATGGTTTCCAGCTGCATCCATGTCCCTACAAAGGACACAAACTCATCCTTTTTTATGGCTGCATAGTATTCCATGGTGTACATGTGCCACATTTTCTTAATCCAGTCTGTCACTGATGGACCTTTGGATTGATTCCAAGTCTTTGTTATTGTGAATGGTGCCGCAAAAATTTAGATCCTGCCTGCCTAAAATTGGGATTGTAACACTTCTGTGGCCAATGTCATTCCACTGTTGCAGAATCAAATGAGTTAACTTATATCAAATCACTTAAAATTTCAACTCTAATGTTGTTGTTTATGAAATCTTTTTTCTTTGTGTGGCACACTAAATGAAATCTCAGATTTTGTAACGTATCTTTTAAAAATGAGTAGCCCTGGATTGAAATAGAGGAAGAGTTATAGGTTTCATTTTTGACCCTAATTCACAATTTAGAAGAATCACCATTAGAACTTGCCATGTAACCATAGGACCTGCTTAAAGAAAGAGATGATTCAGAAAGCAATTTGAAGTATATTTGGGGATTTTCTGGTCTCAAGAGGAAAAGCCTGTTTCAGGACAAACCTTCCTCCTGAAGGCATACATTGCGTCTGGCATCATCCTAAAGGAGACTCAGCTACTACCGGTGTAGGTGATTCACTACCTGGTGAGCTATTTAAGGGGAAAAGGCTGTGTTCCAATAATATTTTATGGGCAGTAGTCGCAATAAAAAATATCTAAATGAATACTTCCTCTGTGTTCACATTTGGATAAAATCCCTCAACCATAGAATAGCAAGTTGGGCAGGAAGGAAAAAGGCTCCCAAGGGCAGAATGCACCAGGTGCGGGACCAGGAGCACTGGATTGGGACTCAGGAGCTGGGAGATGTGATCTTACCCTGCCTCTAACTTTCTGTGTGCATTGGCTGCATCTGGGCTTCAGTGTCCATGTTTGAAAGCAAGGGTGCTGGCTGAATTCTACATTCTCTTCCAATCCAAGCTTCCTATGATTTAGAAACCATCAGCATTTGATTCACTGGTGTCACATGGGAGCAATGCCCACTGGCACCTGCTCACCCAAGGTTTGAGAATTACATCACATGAAAAGAAAAGCAGGTGGAGTGGATGACGTTTATTAAACTCTGGAAGCAGAGTGTGAGCTCTCTGAGGGCAGAGACCATGCTGTGTTATTTTTCCTCCCAGTATCTAGCACGGTTCCTGATGCACCCAGTGAATGTTGGTTGAAAGAATGAACAGATGGAATTGAATCAATGGGAAAACAACACAGGTGGTCTGCAATCAGGGTAGGAACCTGAAAAAGATGTTTACCCTTTCTGATAAGGATCAGAATCTTGTTTCTTGCTCTCCCATTCTCAGCCTCAGTTTCATGTCTTCCATCCCTGCCCCTTCCCCCTCAACCTTCACCCAGGGATGAAAAGAGATAGGGCTCCTCCCACAGGCAGACCTCCAACTTGGCCATATTTGTCCACACAAACAACCATCCCTCCTTGTTTGTTCTTCCAGCAGGGTATGAGCCTGGGAGGCAACACTTCAAGGCCAATGCCTCCTCTCCAGGGGCAGCATCCCAGCATTGATGTGCAGCCTCTTCCCACCCACAACACCAGGGAGTTATTTCCCCAGTACCAGGACGGGGTTCCTACTGTGAGAGCTGGAGGCATTGTCCGCCACCTCGGCTTGGTGGAAAATGTTCCGTTTAGACAGGTGGTTGAGCTTTCCACCAACTGGCAGAAGTTTTCTTCTTCTTTTGCTACGAGCTCCATCCTCCTTGCAGTTGGGCTCTGGCCAGAAATGGGGGGTGGGGTGGCAAAGGGATGGGGCAGAGCAGGAGACAAGCCCATTCGCTAGAGTTACCTTTTGATGGAATGGTATTATTCTGCCTTCATTTGCCAAGAAATGGAAGCGAGATTAGGGACAGGTGCACTGATCAAACATTCCCAAGACCAGCCCAGACCTCCAGAGGTGAACCTGGGAGCCCTGGAGCCAGGAAAGTTCAGAGCTGGTAAGAAACGTGGGAAAATGACTATGCCGGCTTCTAGCAATACAACCAGTCACCTGTCCTGACTGACTCGTGGGTGCTGTGCTAGAGGTTTGTCCTTTAAGCCTTGTCCTTAAGCGTTGGGCATCCACGGATTCACAACATGCAGGCAAGACAAGCAGCGGTCAGACTCACCATATCATCCTACTGCATGAGCTTTGCAAAGAATAGCAGCCTAAAATGGCAGATGTCTTGGAAGCCAACACAAAAGAAGTAATTGTAAAACTAAATTATTTACTTCAAGCTAGAACTGCACGAATTGCAGTTTTCGGGGAGGAAAGGTGCATTTATTTTCCATCCCAATAATGAAGTTATTTATCATAGTCTCTTCACATCTGATAGAAATGTGTCCCAAGGTGGTCAAACATCACTAAATTTGAAAATACCACTCTAGCAAATAATGTTCCCCAATATTGGTTTTAATGGAGTACTATATAACTCAAAATGTAAGGTGATTCCCATCTCTTCCTTAATAATTCTGATAGGGAGATGGAAGTCAATGAAAATAAAACATTTTCAACGATCACTTCTTTAAGAGACCACTGTTTCCTGTGTCTAGCCACATGAGGTCAGCACTCCACTTCTGGGGAGTTTATAAATGAGCCAGGCAGGTGAGGACACTTGGTGAATGGCTGGCTTGATTCAGTAGTTTGGGGGTTTGCTTCTGTACACCAGCCTCTTACTTTGTTCTATTCAAATTTGTCCCTCTGCAAAACGAACAATTAATGCATGGCCACTTGTAAATGTTAAATCTGCAAATACCAGGGCCTCCCATATAGGACGTTTCCAGAAATTGCAGGCTGCTTGCCATGTTACCCCCAGTTCTCTTGGGGAGGTGGGAAGATCAGGATGAGCACTTTGCTTTTAGGGAAGTAAAGGCACAGGAAGCTCAGGTAATGAGTTTGATAGAATCAATGCAGAAACCCTATCACATATCCCTGGGAGGGTAAAAAGTGGGGAGGACTCCTCATGAACATTTTCAGCCATAAATACATTCTAATGCAAACATATTTCAAAATGTGAGCGAGAGTGTGCAGCCATTCGAATGAGGTTTTATTCACCAAGCAGAAGGCTGCATTGTCATACCTAGAACTCAGTGGCAGGAGAAGATAAAACCTCTTCCATAAAAATGGGATCATGTAGGTTATGGCTCCTGGAGCATTTATTAAAAAGGAAATAATTCCTACTTCTCATTCATTGAAAAACTGGAGCATTCTCAAGAAAAAAATGTTAACTATAAAATATAATGATATGATTTATTTTATACCTAGACTGTACGTGCGATTTTATAGAATTGACATGCCAAATGCATCTAACAGGTTTATATCTAACAGTCTAACAGGTTTAATGTTTCATGTTAGTGTTTTTCTTCCTTAATAAGTCAAGCACTTTTTTATTCACAAATCCTTTCTGAAATTTCACATTCTAAATGAAACTAGGGGAAAAACCATACTTTTAAATTTCCTGAAATGGGTAACATTCTTTTCATTTTACTTTTGTATTTTTGTGCAGGTGATCTCATCTTACACCTGGATGTTTGAAATGAATGAGTTCTTATGTAAAATATAGGCAGAATTTCTCTATAGTTTAATAAGTCAACGTTCATAACTAGATATTGTCATGCAATGAACTAACATGTTCTTTATGAGCAGATCTTCAGAAAATTGATTATCATAATTCTCTTTATATCTCTTTAAAATCAGAGAACATTATTTTCTGTTCTCTTCTCTTTATACAAGTACTGAGACTATAGCTCAGTTAACATTTTGATATATAAATACACATGTATTTTTACAGATTTTAAGTTCATGTTGTATGTAGATTTTGATTTTGTTTTCTCCTTTGTTCCCTAATACTATATGGTGAGCATTTCCCCATGGCACTAAATACTCTTGAAAAACATGTTATTTAATATTTTATGACCATAAATAGTTTAGGGTACCACATATGTGATCTCTTAATATGTTTTACGATATACAACAATGTCTATTTAATTTATTGGAAAAAAGGTAAATTCCACGAAATCAGCCAATTTAGCAGAAAGAATAACATATATTTAGTATGGTGTTGAATTAACAACCACACAATTTGATCAACAGTTTGGCCTGTCAGCTGCGGTTGTAATAGATCTTTGCAGCAGATCTGGTGGCCATCAGGGTCCTGTCTCTTCTAGGAGTCAATTCACTGTTACATTTCATTTTAAACAGAGTTCACATGCAGAGAGGCAGAGAATGGGGTATGGACAGAGTGCGATGAAGAACAAGAGGGTTATGCTTTGGATAACACTGACACCTAGGCTTCTCATGAGCTCCTGATATCTGGGTTTCCTGATAACTGGATTTCTCATGAGCTTCATGCAGGGTATTCAGTTTCAGTCAATGAGAAGAACGAAGACCTGACAAGAAAAGCAAATAGCTCATCAGGGAGAGGTGGAAAAAGGTAAATATTTTTAAAAGCTAATGTTTTTTATAGTTCTTAACTAGTCATATCTTCCTAACTGAAGTTAGTCCCAGCCTCGTCACTCTTACCCGGTGCATTGCTACTAACAATCAAAGTTGTATTCCTCTCTTTCACATTTCTTATCCCTTGGGTTGGCCAACGGGTCACTCCAGTCTTTAAAACACCTCTTACCGAAATGATATTTTGCATATATTAGAATACAGAAATGTGGAGTTTCATATGAGGGTTTAAGCATCATTTAATTGGTAGGACTATAATAAAAGGCCCAGAGAATCCTTGTTGTTTCTTACTCTAATACTGTGCAGGATCTTGGAGCTTTAATGATATCAAGCATCATAGAAGATTACTATGGGTATTTAGGGGGAGAATAAAGGGTGATTAGAAATCTGGGTTTATATTTAAACTTCAGTGAAGAAGTTTTATCCATTCCAAACTCCCACTTTATTTCATCTGCATTCTGAACGTTTTCCTTGAGTCTCATTGGAACCAGCTCATGGTTTGTTCTTGGTCACACATTGGCCTCTAGCATCCACTTTTAGGTAGAAAGTTATAAAATGTCCCCTCCTTTAGAAGATGTGGAGCTGCATTTTCTTTCAATGACTAAGTAGCCCGTTAGTGCCTACATAGTGAGAACTAAAAGGGAGTTAGTTTCATATGATGGCATAGCAACATAAAGGAGGTTAGGAAAACACCTATCAAAAATGAATGAAGTAAAAAGTTTGCCTGGCTTCCTCTGACCTGAAAACACACCATTGCCTTGGGAGCAACTCCCGTGGCAAAACATTATCGGTGAGTCAAGCTGCACGTTTCCCTTTTTCTTCCCTTAATCTCAGATTGGGCAGCTCAGGTGTGTGCCAAGAATCCAGTCCAGCAAACCACCCCCTCCAGCTTGTCAGAGTGGCCATTGTTACTCAACGGAAGCTCATGATTCAGCAGGTACTCAGCGTGTGGTCTCTTAGGAAACGGCTGCAGAGCACCTGAACGATTCACTGCTGACTGACCACAGCTCCAGTCAGCAAATGCCTCCCACAAATGAGCAGTCAACTTTCTCCAAGAGTAGCAGGGTGGACACCTGTTCCAGGGCCAATAAATGGAATGACATCCTCAATTAGGTTGGTCCCCTATCCCACCCCAAGCAGTCTTAGGCATTTATTCGGGAACACAGGTTGGCGTATGGACATTGTCTTCAAACTAAATTACAGGACAAAAGTGTCTGCCATTGCCATAATGAAAAATGTCTGGCTTTCTGCCCCTGGTTATTTCTTCATAACCACTCCAGCATAAAGGACTAACTCAAGAGCAAGACCCTCCCAACATCCGTGCATGTATCCACCTGTCCATTAGCTAACAACCAGTTACGTTATCTAGTCTCACCTGAAAACCTTGTACCAAATGCTGAGGATACCAACATGGCTAAGATCTAATCCTGAAGCACTCAAGAACTCATCAAGAACTCAGTCAAATGGGTGATCAGCTTTTTAATCTGTGAAGTGTCCTATAGCAGTAAATGTCATATAGAGGAAGTATGAATAAAATACTGTAGAGGAAGGACTGGGTGTGAGGAAAGAAATAAACCTTCACAGGGGGAGAAGTGTGTGGGGTTGAGTGTTTCTTTGTCTCATTTTTAAAAATATTTTTATTGTGTATATTTAAGGTACACAACATGATGTTATGGGATATATAGAGGTAGTAAAATAGTTACTGTAGTGAAGCAAATGAACATATCCATCATCTTAGATAGTTACCCTCTTTTTGTGTGTGGCAAGAGCAGCTAAAATCTACCAATTTGGGAAAAATCCTGAGGACAGTACAATATCATCAGTGTGGTCCCCTTGTTGTTACTTAGCTCTAGACTTGTTCATTCTGTATAGCTGCTGCTTTGTTCCTTGGACCTACATCTCTTTATTCCCACCTCGTCCCTGGCCCAGATAACCACTGTTTTATTTTCTATCTCTGTATATTTGAGTTTTTTTTTTTTTTAGCTTCCATGTATAATTGACAGAATGCAATTTTTTGTGTGTGTCTGGCTTATTTCATTTAGCATAAAGTCCTCCAGTTTCATCCATGTTGTGGCAAATGGCAGGATCTCTTTCTTTTTTAAGATCAAATAATATTTCTGGCCAGGTGCAGTGGCTCATGCCTGTAATGCCAGCACTTTGGGAGGCCAAGGTGGGGGGATCATGAGGTCCAGAGATCAAGACCATCCTGGCCACACCACAGTTTCCTCATTTATTTGTCTGTCAAGGAACACGTAGGTTGTTTCCATATCTTTACTATTGTGAATAGTGCTGAAGTAAACATAGAAGTGCAAATGTCTTTAAAGGTGGTGATTTCATTTCCTTCAGGCATGTAACCAGAAGATAGATATGTAGGCCATAGGGTAGATCTATTTTTAATGTCTTTAGGGACCTCCATACTGTTTTTAAGAATGGCTGCACCAATTTACATTCTGACCAACAGTGTACAAGGGTTCCCTTTCCCCACACTGTTGCCAACACTTAGTATCTCTTACATTGTTTGATAACAGCCATCCAAACAGGTGTAAGGTAATATTGGACTTGGATCTTGAAGGGTGAATAGGAGTGTGTCTGGCAGAGGAGGAGGTCAGGTGCATCTCTGGCTTAGAGACCCGCATGATCTTTTTTAAAATTTTTTGAGACAGGGTCTCCCTCTGTCACCTAGGCTGGAATGCAGTGGCACAAACACGGCTTGCTGCAGTCTCAACTTTCTGGGCTTAAGCCATCCTCCTACCTCAGCCTCCCAAGTAGCTGTAATGTAACCAACATTCAAATGTCACTCTTCTATGTGGATCGGTTCAAATATGTACCTGAGACATGTCACCACTGCTGGCTAATTAAAATAAATTTTGTAGAGACAGGGTCTTGCCATGTTGCTCAGTCTGTTTTCAAACTCCTGGGCTCAAGCAATCCTCCCGCCTTGGCCTGCCAAAGTGCTGGGATTACAGGCATGAGCCCGGCTTCAACTGATCTTTTGTTGCTGCTCTTTGGGACTCCTGCTCCACAGTGAATTGGGACGTAATTCCTAGTCAGTAGGTTCCATCCCCAAGCAACTTAAAAGGGTACAGACACATTTAGTTACAGACATGGTTTTGTTATACAATAACTTTCTCAACCTCTTCAACAGTGGTTCCACTTTTCCATGCTGATGTTTTTGGGTGAAAATTGTCCTTCTCCAGTCACTTACACTCTGAAACCTCAGTGACCTCCTAAGTTTCTGCTCCAACTCGCTTCACTGAATAATGGGAATTACTCCAAACATCGCCATAGTGGTGCATCTTTTCTCTTTTGTGACTTTCCTAACTGACCTAGCTGTGAGTGACAGCTCCCATCCTCTTCCTCATCATTTACTGCAGTGCTGCAACCTAGAGTCAACTCTCCTTTGTGATACACCTTACCAACCCTGCTTTCTCTGCATAACTTCTTTCTGCTACTCTGCTCCAACTATCCCCACCTCCCTTTGGGCAAGTCCTGCCTAGCTGAGGCTTCCCGGTGATCCATCTTGACTTACAATTAAATTGGCATTTCAAGATCTAGCTATTTTTTTAATGTTGGGAAATGGGGATTGCAGTCTGAAGCCAACACAAGGAAGAGAAAGGAATTGTTTTCCACATCTGTGTCAGTTTCATAGAAGTAATTCTACTCCCGTTCTCATGACTCATCTCTGAATACCCTTTCAAAGGCATCACATATACTTTCGGGGAGTAGCACAGACCCACAAAACCTGTGTGTGTGACTCTTTCTTTCCGTCTTTCACTTCTTTCTTTCATCTGTGAGCTACTCATTTGCATACTTTCCAGAAGCTGCCCAAGAGGGAGAAGCAATCGATTAACTCTGGCTTGCATCAAGGATTGGTGCTACCAGAGGTTTGAGTTCAAACCTTTTCTACTTTCTGGAAGCTGGAGTCATTGATCAATCATTATATCTGATTATCTGGGAAAATTGAGACTTGACTGGACATATTATTAAGTTTTGAGTTGGTCTGAGACAGAAGTTATTGTTGCAAATGGTTTTGTATTGTGGTTACAATAGAGTGTGCACAATTTCCAGTTCTCTCTTGAATAAAAGCCACTTGATCACAGGCGCTCTCCCTCCTCCTCTCTGTCTCTCCTGCAAGGCTTGAGGGGCTTCTTGCCATCCCAAGTAGTCACCCTCTACACCCTGATATTGCCAGTGTCTTTCTCTTTGAGTCATCCACAATTCAAATCCAAGCCAAATGTTGAGACTGAAAAAAATTTTAAACAGTAAGTTCAAACTTACTATTTGACTAGAAGTGAAAACATAGCAAGTAACACTGGTTTATGGGCCGCTCATTGTATAGCTGTGTCCTCCTCCAGAGAAAGTCTTCCTTTGTTCTTCTGGTCAGGATCCTCATCTCCAGCAACTCATGCTCCCCTCTTGCAGGGTCTTTCTGTCCTGGCACCTAGAAAGTACCCAAAGTCACTGCAGATGCATTTCTATTGCGGTCTTACTTCCCATTCCAGGATGCAGGAGGTCTCTGGAAACCCAAGCATGGCTCCTTAGAGGTGTAAATCTTAAAAACATTTCTTTTCTCTTATAACTGTGACCTGCTTGTGTTTTAATCCAAAATCTGCCTTTCTGTCGAGCAAACTGGTGTCATTTAACCTCAATAGGAGCTAACAGCAGATGGAGAGAGGTTGGTAACAAACATTCAAATGTCACTCTTCTATGTGGATCGGTTCAGATGTATACCTGAGACATTTTAGCCTGATCATACAAAGTGAATATAGATCAGGGAAACAGTATTATTGATAAAAATCTACGACTTTGCTATTTTATGTTAATTCACAAATTCAAATGTTAATGACATTCTCTCAGGGAGTTAAACAGAAAACATTTAAATAACTACCAATCTCAAATTATTTTCAAAGGAAGGAATATCTGTGCAGATGGAAGAAAGCCAACATTGATTTGAGATTTTATTTTGGTTGGTTCATGTAGAAGCTGGGTGTGAAAATGTCCAAGTATTTTTCAGCAGACTGGGAAACCCAATCTGACCATATATTTTCCTGGCCAGATAATTTTGTGATGAAAAAACAGGATGCATGATTTGATACAATGCCTGATAACAGGACAGAATACTTGAAATATCGATTATTGCGAAAAACACAGGAGTCTTGATGTGGGCCCATGAAGAAGGCGATTCCAGATACTGTGAACATGGGTGGCTGAGGCCTTCGAAAAGGAGCCCTCACCTCTGCATTCGCTTTATGACCGAGTTTCTTCTGAAACAGTGGAGAAGAAAATGCAGTGAGGATCTAGGTGATTCCTAAAGGATGCACTGTGGATGAAGTTCTGCTTAACTGTTGCAGATGTTACCTTTGCCTTATTGTAGCAGGTTTGACCAGAGACACAAAAAGTAGAAGGCGATAGAATAGATCATCCATCATTCACATCTCTGGGAAGATAAATTTCAAAATTAAAAAGATTACATTCCTCTTTGGTGTCCATGAGATATCTTTCACTTTTTGAATTTTATTTTAATACAAACTGATACCTTGGTGAAATTACCAAAAACCTAGATAAAGTCCTAATTCTTTTTTGGTCACATGGAGAAAAAAAAATTCTTAGACTTGACATATATAATTAGGAAAAAGACCCTCTAAAAGCTAAATGCAATGTTTATTTTTAAATGTCCTAAGGTTAAGACCTTGCTAGCAAGTTTTTATTGCTGAGCGACAACCGTAAGTGAGAAATGGCGTTTATAATGGAAATGCAGATGCACCGCCTTAATTATCAGATTGTCACCAGGCACCAGCATAATGAAGGAATTTTCTTATTTTTGCACAATGAATACTAATTGAGGTAGCAGAAGGGAGTGTCTGGGTGGCCACACTGCAGTAAACTGGTGCCATCTAAAGGAGAGGAGAGCAAAGCCACCCAAGTGGCACTCGCAAAGGAAACAGGATAGGTACGCTCTTCTAGTACCTGGACAGCTGGATTTCTGCACTTGGATTTTTAACACAAAACACAAAATTGAATTCTACCATGTTACTAACACAACTGGTTATCAGGTGGAGTTAGGAATGGGACAGATGTTGCCAGGTTTTCTGAAACCCATCTCTCTACAGCGAACTTCTCATCTGTCAGTCTGTAGAGAAGTGATTAGGTACCATTAATTAGGCATGCCAGATGAGAGGGAGAAGAGGAAAAAGAAGAGGGCAGAGAAAAAGGCTGGAGGGGTTGGGGGCACAGAGAGGAAAAAGGGAGGGAGAAAAGAGGATTGGAAAGGTTATTTTGTGCAGGATATTTTGCTTTCACACATGCAATATGAAATTTCACCTTTAGTTTTCACAAACTGTTGCATTTGTCCATATATACAAGGAAAGTGAAACCGATAAATGCAATAAATGACCCTCAGATGGGACTGCTGGCAAGCCACAACGCTATTCTAGCTGCTTCTAGGACCATGGTGTTTCTGCAAGCACGGGGTCATGAATGGAATAATGTGGTGGCTATTCTTAGAAAAGGAAGTGCTTCATTCTTGAGGCTTCACTGGAACAGAGAGTGGAGAATGCCCCTGAAGGGCAGAACCAGACTCCCTCCAGGAGCTCTGGAGTATATGAGAAAGGGTTGGAAGGCCTTGGTTTCTGGGCAGGAGTAGGGAGGTTGCCCAGGGGCCCACGTCTCAGATGAGAAAAACATCTCAGATGTCTTTTGTTTATTTCATAGAATCAACCTCTCTGGGCTGGAAGAGACCCTGACATGGTTATCACTGCCCAGGGAGCCAACAAGCTGAAGCTGCTAATGTGAGATCAAGCTGGTTAGCTTCTGGTCAGGCTGGGGCTCCAGGCCCAGGCCCTGAAAACACGGTGTTATTTTCAAACTGAATAGCCTGCATTGTGGAAGAGTAGAAGGTACTGCAGGTGGGGGCAGCTAATCCTTAAGTAATCTGTCTCCTTTCCCCAGGCAAAGACAGAACTCCCTATGCTCAGCCTGCACTCCTTTGGTGACTCTATGGGCCAGTCCTGTGCTGTCTGTTGGTGCCTCTCAGTGCCAGGAGGATCCCTGGCTGCCTGGACCTGGAACCCAGAAAGTTCTTGGTGAATGTTTTTGGAATGAATGAATGAATGTGGTGTCTCCCTCTCATTACTAACTGGAGTTTGGTTTTTCCATAGAAAGTCTTTCACATGGGAGTTAGACTTGGCCACTCACTCATTCACCCCTCGTATCTGGGTGGGGGGTGGGCAACAAAGTTTCTGTAACCCACTGGGGCATAACAAGGGAGGGGATTTGGGCCACATACCCCAGAAACCAAGGACACTGCCTACCTGGGAAAGGAGGGTCCAGGTAGACCTCACATCCAGGAAGTGGAAAAGGGAGAGAGAGCACCTGAGGGGTGGGTTGGGGTGGGGAGAGAGCAGAGCTGTCTCTCGCTGGACAGAGTCGAATGAGACCTGAGTTATCCAGCCTGGAAGCGCGTTCTCAGCCTGGTCTCAAGATCTGACATGATGACCTGAACAATTTTAGAGACCAGCTGCTGCCAGACAGCAGACACTCCAATTGATTCTGCATCCAGAAAATAACTCGGTGATCTGAAAAATGGGTGGATTAATAAAGAAAGAGGTAGAGATATTTTAAAAGATTTTAGGTTTCAGCAGATGGCTTGGAATGAATCAGCACGGTGATGAGGTTGGCATTTTGGGGAGGGTGGGGGTTGTGGGAAGGGGGCAGGTGACCTGAGCCAGGCCCTTAAGTAACATGGTCTAGTTGGGGGGTTGCTAAGTGACAGGGGGAAGGTGCTTGAGAGAGACCCCTCTCTTAAGGAGAGGACCCCCCAACCCCTCCTCACCCAAGCGGACCCTTGGGGTGAGATGAGGGCCGAGAGCAATTTACTCGAATATTATCTTCATGGTCTGTCATCCTCCCCTTTCCCTATCCACCCCTCCAAATAAGTCCAGTGGGTGGTTTCTATTCACTGAAGCATCCAGATAGTCGTGGTATGCAGTTGGCACTCAAATCCCACTGAATGAATGAATGAATCCATGAACAGGGTCAGGTTAGGCTGCCCTGCACAGATTCTAATCTTGTGATCCCTTTTGGTTTCTAAGCAACAAAACACTCTAAGGACGTACCCGTGTATGCAGCCCAAACATGCTTGCTCAGACTTCTCTAGAAATATTAGTTTTGCATATTACTACCAGAAAATGAAACGGCAAGTTATATATATGTCAAAAAGGGAAGCACATATTGTATTTATATGAATATTACCCTATGTAAGTTCAGGCACCCCTGGGAGACTTAACATTAAGTATTCCCATTAAACAGACTTGGAGAAACAAAACACACACACGCTCCTTCACGCTCACAGTTCTGGTTAAAATTGTTGCTTCACCCCACTTTCATGCCTTTAAAATGTGATTTTCTGATGCATCAAAAATTCATGGGAGGACAGGAGGATGAGAAAGCCCTGCTGGGATTTTAACTTTAACTTTGACAAACTATCTCAGTAAGATGAGGTCCCTTTCATAAACCAGGGCAAACTTGGCCCTTGCCGTTCTGTTTCATGGCAATATACAGGAAACAAATGCCACTTGGTGACCAAAAGGTATTAATAGATCTCAAAATATATGGACTTGCACTGTTGCTACACCCTGGAGATCTGGTTAACAGCATTGAATGGGTGTGGGATTTGAGGCTAAATACATTTCCAGAGTAGCTGAGATTTCCAAATGTGGCAAACCGCAAAAACATTCCTTATGTGAAGGGCATTTTTCTACAACCGGAACAGGGGCAACTGAATAATTTTAGTCATTTTTGCCAATGCAATGCACCCATCATAAAAGCTCAGGTGACGGAATGCACAGTTATTTTGCGATGATGGTCTGCAATGCTGCCTTGCGTGTTCCCCAACTGACTCAGTTGTACCACCTAGACACAGACAGCCTGCATGGAGCTGGGTTTTTCACCACAATTCACTAAAATAATGGGCGACAGGCATGAGTGACTGGGGCAGGACTTCTTGCCTTTCACACGGGTCAGCCTCTCTGACCAGTGAGCCCAGCTGCACTGTCTCCTACTCGCTTGGTAAAAGGAAGAAAGAGGATATAGTATTTCAGCTTCTTACAGATCTAAGACGGAAGTGATTCAAGTCACAAGAAAGTACAAACACATTGCTTAACCGAGTGAGTATATTCTAAGAAATGTATTGTTAGGCTATTTTTGCTGTTGTGTGAACATCTTGGAGTGCACTTGCACAAACCTAGATGGTAGAGCCTGCTACACCTCCAGGCTGTGTGGCATTAGCCTATTGCTCCTGGACCACACACTGGGGCAGCACGTTGCTGTACCAAATTCTGTCGGCAGTTGTAACACAACGGTAAGTGTTTGTGTATCTAAACATAGCTAATATAGGAAAGGTACCCTAAAAATACAATACTATAATCTTGTGGGACCACTATGTGATATGCAGTCTATCTTGATTAAACTGTTGTCAAGTGGCGCATGACCTGTAATCTCTTTTAACAGTGTATATTGACATGTTATAGACTTCTAACAAGGCTTGAACATTTCTTCAAGGGGCAACACCTGTTTGGAGTCTTTCACTTTAAATTACAGGCAACTACAGTGAGATTTCTAGCTTTACCACTTTTTTTTTTTTTTAAGAGGAGGTTCTGGCATTAAAAGTTTATTTCTATCCATGTTATTCAAATATAGCGCACTAACTTTATATTATACAAATAAGTCAGAGAGGAAGAAGGGAAGAGAGCAATTAAAGAGTTATGAATACATGTTTTATTGCAGAAAAGGCCTGAGACTCCTGGGATTTGAAGGCACACACAGGATAAATAGGCCCCACCCTGTGCTCTTTGAGAGGTTAACAATATTTAATCCAGAACTTTTTGGAATACATACAGGTGTTCTTTGAAAAAGAGTTCAGCAGTCAAGTGAATTTGAGAGACGGTGCTTTAATTGAAGTTAAACATTACTTTACTGCAGGGCTTTTCAGAGCCTTTAATCTGCTAAATGCTTGTGACATTCCAAGTGGGGCTGTGAGTGAGGACTGCCTTCGAAACTTTCACACAGGACACTGCAAGGTATGGGCCCTAGGAAGGGGTGAGGAGACAAAAGGATGAAGAAGCCAGCTTGGGGCCTGCTTATGGGACTGTATTTTCCCCAGACATTGAAGTATAGAATGCTTTTTGATGGAAATAGTAACAACATAACGCAGAACGCACAGGCACAAGTGAAAAATGAAAAGCAGCTTTTCTCCTAAAGAGAAAGGGAAATTTCCCATGTCCTGAGGGATGGGGGAGGAGGAACCAATGTTTTGAGCCCTTTATAAACATCACATTAGCTCCTTTACAACTACTATGAGCTTCTAACATCAGGCATTTTAAGACAGAAAGGGGTCCAGCACTTGACTTTCTAGGAGAGTGATCCAAGAATGTCAGGTCACCTGCAACGCATGCACAGGTACCCAGAGAGAGAGAGAGACAGAGACAGAGAGAGAGAGAGAGACAGAGAGAGAGAGAGATAAAGAGAAAGACAGAGAGAGAGAGACAGAGAGAGATAGAGACAGAGAGAGAGACAGAGAGAGAGAGAGAGACCCCTTTGCCGAAGGCCTTGATGTCCCTGGGAAGTGGCATGAGAAGGAGTCATTACAGGGTCCACACACCCATACATGCTTTGAGCATCATCCATGGCCCGCATACATGGTCTGTCTTGCAGTGATTTGCTCCACTCTATCTCAAACAGATAAATGCTACTGTGATTGATAAAATACAATTAATGTAAGCATCTTGCTGAGTTCTCAGTAACAGTCTGTCTTTAAATAGTTTCCCTATAGAGGGATAAGAGTAGAGCTAATATTATGTGTAGGTCCTCAAACTTAAAATTTTTAAATGAGCAATTTAAACATGGTTCAAAAAAATAGAAAATATCAAAAGATAAAGAATAAAATTATCTATTATTTATATCTGTAAAATTATCTCCCTTCTCGTCCCATATACCAAGACTCTGATTGGGTAATCCTTGTTCTTAGTTTCATATGTAATCATCCAAGTTTTTTCAGCACACACAAGCACATTCAAAAGTAGACTTTTACTTTCCCATTTCTTACAAAATAGGTAGCATATTTTATATGCTATCCTACATTTTTTGAAAGATCAGATATGACTGCACTACTATATCTCCTCTCTGTTGAAAGGGATTTCTTCACCCTCACACAGCTCATAAACACTGTCAAAAGCTACTTGAACATTGACCCACTCATAGAGCAGTTGGTCTTATGTCCCATACCTCACCTTTCCTCCCCACCTTCATGGATGCCCTTAGAACGCTCTGGTGACATATGGGACTGATCCTTTATCATTGCTTTGTGACTGTTACACGCATCTGCCTGCAAGGAGAGGCTATCTCCTGTAGAACAGGATATCTTACCATCTCGAATTCCAGAACCTAGAGGAGAGCTCCCCTCTTAATGTCCAATGTCTCCAGGGTAGAGGGTCACCCTAGGGGGCCACTGGACGTGCGTATTTCTAAATAACCTGGGAGATTCCAATGATACTCCAAGAAGGAAGATGCTTAGGTGGGTCTCACGGCCGTCATGGATACTGTCATCTGCAGGAAGGGTGTGATGAGCAGCCCGTCTCCAATATGGGTACAGTTTGGTTATATTCCCTTTTAGTAAAAGAAGAAAAACAATCTTCACT
This sequence comes from Macaca fascicularis, assembly GCF_037993035.2. Lineage (NCBI taxonomy): Eukaryota > Metazoa > Chordata > Mammalia > Primates > Cercopithecidae > Macaca > Macaca fascicularis. The sequence continues at coordinate 64,933,041 of NC_088384.1, forward strand.
TCTAATTCTACTTGGTTTGTAAATTTGGACCTATCTTAGGAAAGAAATCACGTAGGAATGGAAAAGAAAGAAATCAATATAATAGAGGGACAGAGGATTTTTCTATCAAAGGAAAAAATAATCTCAGTTTCTAGACAAGAACGAGTGAACATGGCAGAAAAAAAAAGTAATTCATCTGAGCTGGGTGAAGTTAGAAAGAAAATTCAAATTTGAATGAAGTTGAACTCATGATCATATTGCTTGGCTGAGTGCCTGCAAGGTGCCCCTTTTACTTCCACTTCCTCCTCACATTGTTCACCAGCCTTGTAACTTGGTATGATGCAAAGGCTGGCAAAAAGAGAAATCAATGAAGTTCAACATCATGGAGAAATTGCAGAGGTGTGGGAGAAGCTGATGTCTTTTACCGAAATACTTGAGAAAATCTGAGTGTGTGTCAGGAGCTGTGAGAACCATGGAACTGTACCTGACCCCATATACAAAGCAGAAGAAACAGTTCATGATTCTATCCTGAAATTATTTTTAGTGGATTAAGAGTAGATAGATTAATTTCAAGAATGGTGTCAATTCTCCACAGCTCCCTATATTTACATCCTCTGAAATGTGACTTTGCAAGTCTTCCTAAATCTATTTCCTTCCCTGTGAATAAGGGCTGCCCCTGTGACTCACTATGTCCTACAGAATGCTGCAGAAATGTTGGAGTTTGGGGGACAAGACAAGCTTAGGCTTAAGAGGCATTGCATGCTGTTACTCATTTGGAGCCCAGCCAGGGCCATGGGCAGTTGCCTGGACTAGCCTGCTGGAGGATGAGAGGCTCTGGGGAGCTGAGTTGAATCGGTCCAGTGGCCCTCCCAGGTAATGTTTACAACTGCAAAGGAATAGTCAGTGAGACAGGAAGAAACCCACAAAATGTGCTGCTAGAGAAGGCAAGAGTGGGGATGTTTCAAGGAGATTGTGTCTGGCTGTGTTGGATGCCATTGATAATCAAAAATGATGAAGAGAGAAAAAAAAGTCCTTTGGATTTAATATCATGGGGAGTCTTGGTGACCTTAATAAGATCTGTTTTCTTCTTATTGGTATGGTGAGGACAGGAGCCTGCTCAGAGCTATGCCAAGTAGAATAGGACTGTGAGCATAGACAATTCTTTTGAAGACATTGTTGATACACTTTTTGATGAAACAAACTAAGGTGTAATGACGTGGTGTTAAGAATCATTCAGCAGAGAGGGAGAGAGACAATGTTGAAAAGAGGAAGAACTACATAATCAAGGGACAGAACACTTGAAAGAAAAGGGTTTGGGAGCCTGGTAGACAGATGCCCAAACTCACATGTGTTCTCTAACTGTCTAAGGTTTACATGCCAAGTGCTTTGTGGCCTGTAGACGAATGTGCAACAATCATTATTTTTGCTTTTTTAAAAATCAACTCTTTTTCCCGCGACTATGCTTATTTTTGATAATAATTAGTAGAACTAACCATATGGAAACTAACTTTATGGCAGCCAATCTGGCAGACACCATCTTAACCATATGATCATAAGTAACTGGACAAACCCACATTATATGCCTCTTGATATGATGCACTGAGTAGGGTAGAACTTCACTTCTGCAATTTTCCTGGTGAAAATGAATCAATTACCTCTCATTATGAGGAAATATCAGACAAACCCCAAATGAGGGCTATTCTATAAAACAAGTGGCCTACCTTCTTAAAAAGTGTCAAGGTCATAAAAAAATACAGATTAAGGAATTATTCCAGATTTAAAAGAGACTAAAGAACCATGATAATCAAATACAACATATGAGATTGGATTGTTTCCTGAACTATATATTTTTTTTAATATAAAGGATAATTTTGGGATAATTTACAACACATCAGTAAGATCTCTAAGTAGTAATACACTAATGTTAATTTCTGATTTTAATTATACTATAGTTCTGTAAAAGAATGTCCTAGATCACAGAAAATGCATACTAAAGTATTTGGGGATGATGAGGCATTATGTTTCTATCTTACTCTAAAATGGCTCGGAAAAAAATATAAATCTAATAGAGTTCTAAGATAGTTCCAAAGCTTTCTACACCCTGGTACACATGCCTTGATAATTGCTTCTCCATGTGTTTGAGCAGATATATGCATATGATGGGAGACCACTCCCATGATTTGATTACTCATCAGTTGACTCTGAGTTAATCCAAAGGGAAGTGATCCTGGGTGCACCTTGCCTAAGCAGGTGAGCCCATTAGATGAAGGTGAAGCACCAGAAATACTCCATGCTGCCGGAGAGCAAGCCGACATGTGGAAGCATGGGAAGAGCCACTTGGCAGGAAATGCCAGGAAGCCTCTAGGAGTTAAGCCTGATCCCTGGCTCATATCTGGTGAGAAAATGGGGAACTTCATGAGTCCTACAACCACAAGGAACTAAATTCGACCAATAACAAGTGAGCTTGGAAGAGGACCCTGAGCCTCAGGTGAGAGAATAGCTCCAGCTAACAACTTGAAGTCAGCCTGGTGAGACTCTGAATAGAGATTTCTGCTAACCTGTACCTGTGCTCTTGACCCACAGAAATTGCGAGGTAATAAAAGTGTATTATTTTAAGATGCTAAATTTGTGGTAATTTGTTACATAGCAAAATAAAACTACTATGATATCTAAAGCAAATATGTCAAAATATAAACAACTAGTGAATCTTGGTGAGCAACTTAGAGAAGTTCTTCGTACATTTTTGCAACTTTTCTGTAAATCTGAAATGATTTAAAAATAAAATGTTATCTAGGGTGATACATATATATATCATTTACTATATGCCAGATGATGGTTAAAGTATTTTTAAATGTATCAATACATAAATTTTCATTAAAAGACAAATGACCCTTCTTCTTCATGACTTGTTTTACAGATAAGGAAACTGAGGCACGGGGAATTCAGATGACATGGCTGAGATCCCACAGCTAGTAAAAGGCAGAGCTGGACTTGAATCTGGATTCCGGGTTCACACTCCTAAAGACTCTGCCATACTCTCAGTGACCCTGAAGTAATAGCAAACCAACTGACCCAGGGGACAGGGTGAATGTGGTTGAGCATGATCCAGCAGGGCCCTGAAATTCATGGGGAATCATTTTTGTTTTGTCCTCTGTCGTGTTTTGTCCTCTGTCGTTTTTTGTTTTGTTTGTTTGTTTTTTTTTTTTGAGATGGGGTCTTGCTCTGTTACCCAGGCTGGAGTGCAGTGGTGTGATCTTGGCAACCTCTGCCCCCCAGGTTCAAGTGATTCTCAGGCCTCAGCCTCTCGAGCAGCTTGGATTACAGGTGCCTGCCACCACGCCTGTCTAATTTTTGTATTTTTAATAGAGACGGGGTTTCATCATGTTGGCCAGGCTGGTCTTGAACTCCTGATTTCAAGCGATCCACCCACCTTGGCTAGCAAAGTGTTGGGATTACAGGCATGAGCCACTGCGCCCGGCCTCCCTCTTTCTTTTATTTACCATACACGCATTTATAGTCATGCTGTGAATACCACAGCAGGACGACTCACAGCATTGGAATTTAAACAATAGTATATTTGTCTTATGCTGATGATTTTATATATTATCAAAGGTATTCATATACCATAACTTGCCTTATCAATCCCCAAATCTGAAACCTCCATAATATATCAAGCTAACAAAGTTAAGTAGATGAAAAATATGACTAGAAGGGAGAACAAATTGAGTGTGCAAAATGGAACCAAGAATAAAAACAGAAAAATAAAAGCATAAAGATCAATGTACTTAAAAAGTCAGTCAATAATGCACTTTCAACCTTGTCACATATTTATTTCATACATTTATCATATTTCAGACTTTGGAATAAGATGAAGTCACCCAAACTCCATTGTGAAATCTAGTCTCCTCACAATCCGTCTGACCTCAGAGAGGCAAACAGTGAGTAATTCAAAATATTTTTGAATGAAAGTGTCAGTTTAAGATCCTCAGCATAAAACATACCTACAAAGCCTATTTGCAAAGTAAATTTACTCTGGATTCTTGATACCTATGAAAGTTTTTTCTATTATATTTATTTAAAATTACAACAGTTTACATTAGAAACAAGCTCAAACAATTAAGGTAAAAGATAAATAACTGCATACAGTTTAATTTTACAAAATGCAAACATACATCTTTCATTGTTCCATTATCTGAGTATTAAGCGCCACATAATTGCACAAGGCATTTTCAAATGTCTTAAAGGCTCTAAAATTACAGAGTTGACTTTTGTGAAATAGTCTTTATTTTCCTCCATTATTATACAAATAATTGACCACACAGATTAAATTTAAATCGGAATTGGATATGTCCCCTACAGAGTTCATTTCTCTTGTGCAGCTAAAGGTTGGCAGCTTATGATGGCTCATGGAGCTTACTCAGGCCCTTGTGGGATACAGAATGGGGCTTGCATCTTCATAATTTAGGATGTCTCCACTGTGAGAGACCCTAGAGTCCCCTGGGATCGCATCACATCTAGTTTTGCCCAAGACCATCACCTTTCTAGCTAACCCAGGCTAATTCTAATGGTGCCTCTTTTCACTCTCAGAAATGTCTGTTTGGGAGATGGTACGGATGAGGAAATGGAAGCCTCCAGATGTAGGTTCTCTGGACCAGACCGCCGCAGCAGAGACCTGTGTTTCCTCCTGGGGATTCGGAAACCCCATTCCCCCTCTTCAGAGGTGCTGCCGCTCTCCATTGTGGGGCAGAGGTGGAGAAGCAAAGAAAGTGTCCCTTTCATCCTCGCCATAGAATGAAAAACGATTCATCACCACAATTACTCACCAAACCTGAGAGGAGGACAGAAGAAAACATGTTTACATAACTTTTTCTTTCATTAAAAAGCGACACGTGATTTTTCAATCAGTCAGAAAACACAGATGCAGAAAAAGGTAAACAATTCAAAGAAAACCGCTCTTCTAGAAATACTTAACAGTTACTAATTGTAAAGACACATAGGAGTTGCAGGAAGTGACTCTAATTATTGGTGTAAGAGAATATTTTCATGGCTTGTTCCGCTTTGAGAAACCTGTTCCGGTGACTCAGAATTATTTCTGAAACAGTATCCCCTTCCCCCACCCTCCTCTCAATTTCTTCTAATTATAACTCTCTTGAGATATTTGCCTCTGATAGTCACAGGGAAAGAATGGGAGAGGGAAAGGAGAAGAGAAAAGGAATACAGTTCAATTGCCAATATGCCAAAAGTGGAAAGACGGACCTGGGTCTCCTCTGGTGCAGTGTCAGGACTGCATAGTATACAGTGGCCAGGCCTGCATAGCACACAGTGGCCAGGCCCGTGCCAGAGGCCTGTTGTCAGACACCATGGTGGGAGCATGGGAACCTTCTAAATGGACAGCCCTGCTCAACTCCTTGGGCCTAATGTGGGCTGGGAAAATAGATCTGATTTCACCCTTGTTCCTGCAGTACTCAACACAATGCCAAGCCTGTACTGGGCGCTCAATGTATTTTTCTTGAATGAGTTAATAAGGCTGATTTTCACAAATTTGTTGTTGTTAGGCTCATTCTAGTCCAAGTTACAATTACAGAGAGAAGTGTTTCAAGGCAGTTTCAAAATTATTTACTTCTTGCAAATGTGTATGAATGTCTAATTAGTCTGCCAGACAATGGAGATACCAGGGTGGATAGGAAAGGGCCACTACTTCTAAGGATCCCGGAGTCACCTAAATAATCAAATACTAGAGAGAGTGTTGTGGAGTTGACCAATTTAGTGAAACAGACTTAGGTTCAAATCCCAGCTCTGTGTTCACTAGTTTTGTGATCTTAAGCAAGTTATTTATTATTATTTTTTTTAATATGCCTTCAGCAGGGCTAACGATAATGTTAATTCATATGTTGTTTGAGGATTAAATGTGATAACTGATGTAAAGCCCTTGGAAGGCTGCCCGGCACACGGCAAACCTTGGATGAAGGCGACTGCTACTGTGATTTAACAGCTGCGCAATCTTGGGCAGGTGATACTTGCTGCATCTGTTTACATAGGTGGAAAATGAGGATGGTAGTACAATGATTCATCATGATTTTTCAACTGCAAGACTTTTTGTTGTTTGCATGAGACTACAAGGTATGGGTCTCCATCATAGCCCCCATTTTAATCATGGGGACACCAAGGCTTTAAGCTGGGTTATCCACTCAGACAGAATCCAAAGCAAGAGTTGGGGCAGAAGCCCTAGGGGTGGAACCAGAACACCTGGGCCCACATCTGTAGCGGGCAGTTGGTCCTGGTGCCTGGCCAGAGGCCTTTGGACCTCTTTTACCAGCTCTGTGTCCCTGTTTCCTGACGGCTGCAAACTCTGCTGATGAGGGTTCATTTGCTATCTTCAGAGATTGCCCATGGGTACTGGAACATCCTTGAAAACACAGACAGTGACCCTTCACCCCCTTGACCAAAAACTCTGCCTTATAACTTACTGTTAAGAGCTCCCTATGGAATCAGGCAGAGGCTGGGATTTCACTTGAAATCATACCCTCATTTCACTTCCTTCCTTTCCCTGTCCTGCTCCCAGATCCCTTGCCAGTGTCTCCTGGGAGTGCCTCCTCCCACATGAACCCTGGGCAGGACAGGGTGTGCTGCTGAGAGAGTCTAAAGTAAAACTCCACCTGGATGATGCCATTTACATAAAAGATCTCAAACTAATTCATGTCGCTTGGTCGTTCATCAATAATTCCAAATCCCAGGTGCCTTTCCTGGGAAGTAGGACTGAGCTGAAAGGCCAGGGTCCCCAAGACCAGCCTGTTTTTAGTTCTCTTCCAAAAGCCGTGAGCATTTTCTCTATGTCAAACTACACACCTACAGAGGCTTCACTTGCCTTGCTTATTTCTTAAAGGCACAGCACTGCTCAGAGCCTGTCCCAGAGCTCCTGGATGATGAATATGTGCTGAACAAATATGTGATTTCCGTGTTTCACTGTTACAACCTCATTCCATCCTCAGAATAAACTTGAGAAGTAGGCATTCTGATCTCCAGTTTGCTGATGAAGAAATTGAGAGGTAGAGTGATTAAGTTCTTCCCCCAAGATCATTCCACCAAAAAAGATGAGAGCTGGGATGTAAGACATGTCTGATCAGAAATTTGTTTTATTAGACTTCATTATGTTCTCCCCATGTGCTTCCTAACCTGGGCACTGTTAAACATACAGAGTCCTGGGCCCTTGAAACATACACATTCCTGGGCCCCATTTCAGACCTCAGACAATGGAGTCTAGAAATGCCAAGTGCTTTTTCTGGCCACCAACATTTAAGAATTAGGGGACTAGCCAAGCATGATGGTACACACCTGTAATCCCAGTTACTTGGGAGGCTGAGGCAGGAGAATTACTTGAGTCCAGGAGTTCAAGGCCAGCCTGGGCAACATAGCAAGACCCTGTCTCAATAAAACAATACACACAATTAAGGAAAAAAATCATGGCATCTAGAATGATATTTGAACTGCTGCTTGTTGGGATGAAACTATATAAATTTTAAATATAGATATACATATACTTTATATATAAATGTAAATATATATAATATAAATACATATATTTTTGTGTGTGTGTGTGTATATGTGTGTGTGTGTGTGTGTGTGTATATATATATATATGCCTTACTTCTGTACACTTCCACCCAACATGCCATGGGAACAGTAGGATGTGCCCAGACATGGTGTGCTGAGCTGATAGGCTCCATGACAAGGCGAGGACACCCAAGAATGAGCCTTTAGAGACCAGCTGTTAAACACAATGCTGAAGATTCCTAGAGTAACACACACACTCCTGGGAGGGTCATGGATAAGAATGTTGAGTTAATCTTAATTTCCTTTAGACACCAGCGAGAATCAGGGCTGAAAGTAATACATTGTCTCTAAAAATAAAGAAAATTGTATTTTTTACATACCTGCTTTTGTGCCCTGAGTTTGTTCAAAACGTGTGTGTGTGTGTGTGTGTGTGTGTGTGTGTCTGTGCGTGTTCTTAGCTTGGATTGCCCCGAAAGCAGGCCTGTGACAAAGATGTGAGTGCACATAATTCACCTGGGAGATCATCTCAGAACACCAGGAGGGGAGAAGGAAAGAGACAGAAGGGGAGGAAAACAATACAAGCTGCAGAATCAACCATAGAAAGAGGAATGCACTGAAAGTGAATCAAACAGAGTCCAGGTTCTCAGGAGGTGTGCACTCACAAGCAAATTAAAACAACAGGAAATGTGCACTTCAAATAAAGGATCTTGAAACAACCAGGATTCTTTGTGGCCAAGAGAAATGCAACCAAATACCCCACTAGCCCTTTCTTCTCAGCCAGGCGTTGGAAGCTGTTTGCGAAGGTTCAGGTTTAGGTCACATTATTGACTTTTGAGCTCTTGACTCGGATGTCAAACCCTGGGTAAGAATTTCTAGCTTCTTACATACTTAGCAAAAATGGCATTTGGGAGTCAGAGGGTCCAAACCAACTGTTTCTCCTTTCCTCATTCAACAGGAATTGTGTTGGACCCGATGGACAGTGTTGTTTTCTCAGGGCATCACCACTGGGTCATCTGAGGCAGAAAACAACAGGAGCTTCTGGCCATATGGAGTTGCCCAGCTGGGGAGGGATGCAGATACCATAATGAGAGGCAATGTGATTGTCTCCTGTTCACACCCCATGTTTCTCTCCCACCTGGGCTTTAGAATCAAGTGGGCAATTTCTTGTTGTCCAAAGAGTAGGTTCTAGAAAACATGACAAATGTATATAGATGGCTGCCTCTGTCACTAAGAAATTGCTCATAACAAAGGAAGACTTTTTGCATTTCGAAAAAGGCCAGTTTCCCTCCTCCCGGTAAGGGTGGAGTGTCTGCACCTCAGTCTCTGCATGTGCTGCTATCTTCCCATTAGAAAAAGGATGTTAGGCAAACTAGAGTGGAATACAAATGTAGATTTTTAAAAAATGTTTATTTTTAAATGAGCAATGAGCAATTCAGCCCCATCTCTGTTTTTTTTTTTTTTCTTGTTGATGAGAATGGAGATTTGGAGACATTGACATTCTCCAATATCAAAGAAAGTTGCCACAAGTAAAGAAGATTACTGGGGCAGGAATGAAAACATAGTCACATAACAAAGGTGTGCATTAAAAAGCAACTTCAGGTTAGATCTCATTTAATCAGAAAAAAAATTAAAGAGAAAACCTCGTGCAAAGTATAAATTTGCTTGTACCCGGTGAATCTGGATTCCTCACTCCTCTGTCCATTCAACCTCCTGGACCACACACAGGGCCAAAGGCAGGAATGGAGTTAGTATTTTTCCCTTTTCCTGATTTATGACTTGCATATATTCACTTCTTTTCAGCTTTTCATTCCAAAGCAGCAATCCTTGATATTTTCATAAGAAAGCTGCTTTATTTTCTCAAGCCTTGAAATCATGGAGGGCTGTCGAGAGAGTTGGAACAGAGCAAGGAGCCCCAGAGAAAAGCAAAGAAAGGGGATTCTCCTGCCAGCCACATGCACTGGAGGAGGTACAGGCCGTGCCACTGTAACAGGAGACCCCACATCCAGTGGCTGGCACAAGAGGGAAGTTCACTTCTCCCTCAGGTAGACAATTTTCCATTCTAGCTTCTGTCTTTCGGTGCAAAGTGGCTGCTTTAGCTTCTTTATCCCTCAGCCAGTGAGAAGGAAGAAGAGGGCTCCTCTCCTTTCGAACCTAGAAGGCTGTTCACATCCTTTCTGCTCACATCACAGTGGGCAGAATTGAGTTACATGCTCACAAGAACTGAAAGGAATCCTGGAGCTGTATCTGTGCCTCTGACTAAAGAAGGAGCAAATGTATTCTGACAAACAAACTAGCAACTCCTGCTATTTGAAGTCTTTCCCTTTGCCGGTAGTTTCAGCAAACTCTGGGTGGGAGGGCACGTCGAAGAGCCATCACCTCCGGGTAACTCTGATTTCTTGGCATTCACCACCCAGGGCCATTTCATTATGAGGTCAGTCCTGGCTTAGTAACAAAGAGAGTTGTAATGGGTAGTGGTGCTGGCCTTCAGCCTGGGATTGGAGAGGAGTGACAGCCACTGTGTGTATTAGATGCCCCCTGTGTAGGGGTTAAAGATGTGTATTTGAGCATCTTGCTTTCATAGGGAATGCGATAAATGTGGTCACTTTCTATATATTAATGTACCTTCACTTTGGAATATTTATGTTTCTTTCCTTGGTATCAACTTCCAAAGAACACAAAAGTCCTTAAAGAATAGAGCCTATAGCGCTGAGAAATATGTAGTGTCCATCTCAGGTAAGATACTCATTTGCAAGTCGGTAGAAATTCAAAGCACTCTCTAAAAACATCATTCATTACTTACAATAAAAAGAAAACAAAGTGGCCAAACTTTCATCCACAGCCACAGAATGCAGTACAATCACAAAGATCTGCAGGTGTTTGGCTGCCATCCTAAATGGCTCTGCCTCTCGTTCTATGGCAGTTTTTGGAGATTTTCCCACAAGCGACAAGGAGCAAGGGAAGGTGGCCTCCATTCAGCTTTCCAGCAGCTGCTGTGTAGTACTTCTTTCCACCAGCACCAGTTTTGTTCCCTTACATTCTTCCTTGTCAAAAAGAGACCACAGCACAGCATTCGGAAACCTTTGTGTCTTCCTGTTTTTACATTTAGGAACAGTTGCATCCCTTGCTGGCTATTGTACAGATGCTACAAGCTACTACTGAGGGACAAAGAAAAAGACAAAGCACTGTACACAGAAAACTGAAGAAATCCAGGTGTTACTCTATCCAGGTGAACTTCTTCGCTCATCCTAACTGTAGCAAAGATTGGCTGAAGCTGCAGAGCTTTACCCTGTCTTAGGCAGGCCCGGAGTATTCATCTCTTTGAGAGAAAGGACAGACCTGAAAAATCATCTGAAGGTTGACTGCACAAAGCACTTTGTTTATAAAGTCATTCCTTCCCTGGCTTTCTGTTGTTTACTCTTGAACAACTTTAATTTTCAAAGATTTTATCCTCCTTTATAAGAGCGATTCATACTCCTTGCAGAAGAATAGGAAACCACATAAAGGTAGAACAATGAAAAAGACAGTCACTCATACTTTTATCTGAAGTCACTCCAAGCTCTTGTGTACATAATTTTTTCCATTCTATTAGAGTAAAATATATCAGAGCAAATGTGTGCCTTTTTTCATTTAACATTTTTGCATAATCACTGTCTATGCTATTACAATTCCTTTGTAAGCATCACTCAAATTTTGCCTGAACGTCTCTAGTTGATGTCATTTCTTACCCTCCACTAACACACTTTTCCCATTCTGATTAGCCTGGTCTCTACTCTGTCTAGAACCATCTACGTTATTTTGGAATGCCCTAGCCTTCTGCACCACCTCCTTTATTCTTGGAGCCGGCTCAGGTCCACCCATGCAGTAGAGTCGGGGGCACTTTTATTCCAGGTGCAGTTCTGCCACCAATTAACCTGTGACAAGCTACTCAACCCTTCCATCATTCATTGTGTCACTGCAACAGCAAATGTTTTCTGATTCTCAATGCCAAGCATCACTCCAGCATAAACGAATACTGAGGAATCAAAACTTTCTTCTGATCTCTGTGGCCCTGTACCAGGCAGCCCACTTTAGCCCCTTGCTGTAGAAATCACTGGTCAACTTCAGTGTCGAAGAGGAATGGTGGGGACCAGGAAGGGAAACTCCACGAGACCTGGAGGGAAGGGCCTTTTGTGTGACAGTGTGGCCACATGCAGGGTGTGAGCTGCAGCCATCACTCCTCCCTGTGCATCTGGGAAGCACAAAAAAGGAGTCAGATGGGTCAAAAGCAGGTGGCCAGCTGCCTTGTGGTGGTAAGAGGAAGTGGGCGATTGAGAAAACTCTGGAGACCAATGCTGTGCACTTCTCTTGGGGAAGTTGTTTCTTTCTTTTTCAGAAATGGAGAGGAAATATTTTGCCAGAGTAATCTAAGGTGTCATTCAGAAGTGGGTGCCATTTAGAAGACATCATTCAGAAGGGGGAAACTCTGGTAGCACAAAAATGACAGATGTCCGCAGGGACTTCCTTCTCTCTCAGTCTACGATTCTGTCCTTGGCTAAAGAAAATCTGAGTCTCATAACCCTGTGAAAACTGCACATTTTCTCTGTCTTGCAGCTTTGCCTGCCATCCTGACTCCTTGCCTTCACCTGCCCTCAGGAGCCTCTATCTGTAGACACTCTTTGTCCACGCCATTCCCTGCAGATCACATCACTTAAGAGAATTCTGTGGATACAGTTGATTGTATTTGTTCACTTTTTTACTGTCCCCTTCCCTACAAGAGGGTTATATGCCCCAGCCCCATTCCACAGGATGAGTAGGGCTTCCTCGGATGTGGCAGACACATCGCTGCCCCTTGGCCTTTGGACATGGCCTTGTCACATACCTGCCTAGTGGGATGGGGAGAGAAGACCTGATGTATGCTGCATTCAGGCAGAAGTTTCAGAAAGAATCCTGAGATGCCATCAGTTCTCTTGCATCTGCCTCTTGTCAAGAGAATGATGTTCCCTCCGTGGGAGGGGCTCCTTCAGCCTGAGTCTGGAAACAGAGGACACATGGAGCAGAGGCATAGCACATTAGCAAGAAATGCATGTTTGTTTCTGGAAGCCACTGAAATTTAGAGTTTCTGTTACTGCAGCAAAATCAGTTAATACAGTGCACAATGCAAGCATCTGGACTTCAGAAAGGCTTTTCTCCCATAGAAGAAAAATCCTTAAGGACAGGTGACAGCCACACCCATCTTTCCCCATTCTCCTAGTGCCTATGGCAATGCTGAGCATGCAGTTTGTATTAATCAATGCTGGCTGTCCCAGGAACTATATCTCCCTCATTCCACCTCCACCCCCATGTCTAGGTTATAAGAAACAAAACAAAATATAAAGGTAAAACACAACTTGGTAAAGACACAGGAACTAAGATGAGAAGGTAACATTAAGGACTATATGGAAACAAGTAACATATATTATTTTAAAGTCACATCTACTCAATATATTTATTGTGTGGAATAAAATAACAGGTCACAGCAGAAGTCACAATAATCATCATAACTCAATACACAGTCTCTCTGTCTTAAAAAGAACTGTCATGGGGTGAGATAAATGCCTCACCCACAATGGGAAGGCACAAGTGAGGAGGGCAGAGGTCGAAAGTTGTTTGCCTTGGTCACCATGCTTTTGGGAGCCATACACACTGGCCTAAAACAAAACGTGAAAGGTCAGTTTTGTCTGCTTTTCTGGGCCCCTGCTTGCACCTGCCTGTATGACCCTCTATATACAAAGGAAGGGGCAAGAGGCCTTTGGAAAAACCAATACCAAGCAGGCTGTTTCCTGCTGTAAAATGAAGCCAAGGGCGGACTTTTTGTTGAATTCATACCAAAGAAGGGGTATTCTTCATAGGTTTGGCTCCAAAACATGAATTGTTTTTGGTAAAGTTCCCAGCAAACACATTTCCAGGGAGCCTAAACCCTAGAGAGCATTTTATTTGCAACAAAATGTTGAATGGAGACAGGAGTCCTAGATTGTTTGTCTCCCCATGCAGGGAGTCTGAGCAGCCCCGCTAGCAGACCCTGAAAACACAAGGAAAACTCAGAAAACTAAAACCAGCATGGAATTCCACGCACTTCAAATTAGATTTGTGTGTGTGTGTGTCTGTGTGTGCACGCGTGCACGCCTCTGTGTGTTAGAATTAGCTCCATTGTAAAGGCAACATCAAGGGGCCAAGATCACTTTCAGTGGAACTAGCAGCTGTGACCATTGCTTCATTTGCAAACTGAGGATGAAAATAAAGATCCCATTACACAAGATCAAACAAGACAACTCAGAAAAGTGCGTGTAAGCGTGTTCTGCACATGGCTATCTCCAAGGAAATACAACTTCCTTCACTCTCTGGAGATCAGACAAATAACATATGTGCAAGGATGGGTATGGAAATGCGGTCACAAGGAAACACGGGCATGTATAGTATGAGGTCATTACATTGATTTTATGAATCGCTTGAGGAAGTAGTTTATTTCACAGTAATACATGTATACATCTAATACATTGCCTATTTTTGTATCACTGGAGCTTACACACATGAGATCACTTGTGATTAGAATGACATTCTAATCACAACCCCAAGGGATAGGTACAGAAGGAGACCCCCAATAGGGGCACTGAAGGGAGGCAGGAGGCAAAGGGAAAAAGAAGAGCAAGTTGGTAAAAGTAAATAATATATATTAATTTAAACCTCCATTTCCATATGTATCTACAATTTACATCTTTAATATGTTTGTTATATAGAAAAAATAACAGGAAGGTGGTACATTCAAAACTCTCTAGAATTTCCACACCTTCTAGCTAAGCATCGTTAGACTAATTCTTTCACCTTAAAATTATTCTCTAAAAGACAAAAATCACAGGAGCCTGGAAACTTACTTAAAATTTGCAAAGGTGTAAAAATTAGTTGGCCGTGACAGAATATCTGATTCTTTAAAAAATATTTTTAAAAACTTTAGATCGGGAGTACCTGTGCTTGTTTGTTACATGGGTATTGCATGTGTGATGGTGCGGGCTGGGTTTCTAGTGTACCCATCACCCAAATATTGGACATTGTACCCAATAGGTAATTTTTCAACCCTCATCCTGATTGTTTTAACATCACACTCCTGACGTGAGAATATAAAACAAAATGTAATTTTGGAAAGTCCCATTTTGTTTTTTTTGTTTTTTTGTTTTTTTTTAATAAGGAAAGGATAATGACAAACTTCCTTGGCTCTTAACCCAAAAGACGCCAGTGCAATAGCCCATGGTGGGCAAGAGAATGAGTTTGGTCAAAGATGAGGAAGGAAGGGCAGGAGGTGGAAACTTGCTCCAGGAAGACTCGTAAGTCACCAGTGTTCCATCATCACGTAAAGAAAGCAGTAGACCACCAAGCTCATGAATGACAAGAGGAGAATGAAAAGAAGACTTGGAAGAGGAGGAATCCACGTGGCTTTTTTCTAAGATCCTTTTCTTAGAAGGAAACATGGCCCTTACCAAAATAGCATTTAGTTTGATAGCCTTGGGTCAGGGTGATATTTGGAAGATACTAACTATGTGGAAATCCATTTCCTACTCTTTGTTTGCACGAAGGAATTAGTTAATTACTCACCACATATGTAGGACTCCAGAAAATGGTAGTGCTGCATATTATAAATTACGTTCATGTAAGTCAGAGATTGCAAACTGGGGCTTAAGGGCCATATCCAATCCACAGATAGGTGTCCTTTAGTTTGCTCAGTATTTGTAAATTAAATTAAATTAAATTCCTGAATTTTAAAATAAGACTATTTCACATAATTATATAGTGAATTACATACATTTAGTTGAAAAATGAGCAGGGATTGAATCTCACCTCTTCAAGGCTCCCCGCTTCACATCAGGTGCCTACATTACAGGTCTCCACCCATCATCTCCACTCACCTAAGGTCTCTTGAGTTTGCAAGCCCCGGTTTATAGTCTGCCTCCACAAGTATTAATTCTGCAAACATACGACAGAATACCTACTGGGCTACATGCTCTCAAGAAACCCACTCTACATGAGAAAACAAAATCCTCAGAGTTTGCAGGATTCAATGGAGTGGGAGGATGAAGTGGCTGTTCTCGGCCCGCAGCATGCTCACCTTACCACGCTGGGCTCAAAGAGTTCACAACACAATCAGAAGCTGAATTAAACAAAGTGAAAGGAGGTGCGTACAAAGAGAGAGAATTCTGTTTCACTTGTGAGTCACACGTAAGATGTACTGGTTTAATTTTTCTTTAATCACCTTGTCCTTGGGAAGGGAGGTTGAATTTGTGAATACTAGGCATTTCACTCATGGCAAGTTTTTTCTCTTTTTAAAATTGTTGTAAAAGATACAGAACTAAAACATAACATTTTAACTATTTTTAAGTGTACAACTCTGTGGTATTAAGCACATTCACATTTTTGTGCAATGATCAACATTATCTATCACCAGAATTTTTTTATCTTCTTGGACTAAAATTCTGTGCCTGTTAAACCCACTCCCTGTTCCCTCTATTCACAGCCCCTGGCAACCACCATTCTACTGTCCATCTTCATATTTGACTACCTTAGGTACTTTGTAGAGTATTACCATGCAATATTTGTCCTTTTGTGTCTGGCTGATTTCACATAGTATAATGTTTTCAAGGTTCATCCACGTTGTGGCATGTGCCAGAATTTTATTCCTTTTTAAGGCTGAATAATATTCCATTGTATGTGTATACCATATTTTCTTTATAAATTCATCTGTCAATAAACATTTGGGTTGCTTCCATCTTTTGTCTATTGTTAATAATTCTGCTATTAACATTGGTGTACAAATATCTGTTCAAGTCCCTGCTTTCAATTCATTTGAGTGTGTAAGAGAAGTGGAATTTCTGAATTGCATAGTACTTCTATGTTTAATTTTTTCAGGAACTATACCACTGTTTTCCACAGCGATAGCACCATTTTACATTTCCATTAGCAGTGTTCAGTGGTTCTAATTTATTCACATTTTTCCTGACGCTTATTATTTTCTCCCTCCTTCTGTGTGTGTGTGCGTGTGTGTGTGTGTTTTATGCTATCCATGCTAATGAATGTGAAGTCCAATGTCATGAAAAATTTTCCTTACACTTTCTTCTAAAAGTTTTGTAGCTTTGGGTCTTATATATGGTTTTCAATCCATTTTAAGTGAAGTTTTGTATATAATAAGGGTCCAATTTTATTCTTTTGCACAAAGATATCCAGTTTTTCCAATACCACCTTTTGAAAAGACTATTTTTTCCTATTGAATAGTCTTGATACCATATTGAAAGATCACATATACAAGGATTTATTTCTAAGGTCTGTACTCTATTTCCTTAGTCTACATGTTTGTCTTTATGTCAGCACTTTATGTAGCACTGTTTTCATTACTGTAGTTTTGTACTAAGCTTGAAATCAGGAAATGAAATCTCGTAATTTTGATTTGCATTTTCCTAATGATAAGCAATGTTTAACATCTTTTCATTTGCTTGTTGGTCATCCGTGTATCTTCTTTGGAAATGTCTACTCAAGTTCTTTGCCAATTTTTAAATTTGGTTGTTTTGCTGATATTTTTGAGTTGTAGGAATTCTTTATATATTCTGGATATTCATTTTTTATCAGGTATAAAACTGTCAAGCATTTTGCATTATTTTATAATTGCCTTTTCACTCTGTTGATAGTGTCTTTTCACATGCAAGTTTCTAATTTTAAGTCAATCCAATCTATCTATTTTTAATTTTGTTACTGATGCTTTTGGTGTTATATCTAAGTAACCACTGCCAAATCCAATGTCATGAAAAATTTCTCCTACATTTTTTGTTAAAAGTTTTATAGTTTTGGGTCTTACTTACCAAACACCATTTAGGTTTTTCACCCATCTTAAGTGAAGTTTTGTATATGGTAAGGGTCCAAGTTAATTTTTTTGCACATAGATATCCAGTTTTTTCAATACCACCTTTTGAAAAGACTATTTTTTTCTAGTATGTAGCCTTGACACCCTTGTTGAAAGACCATATATGCAAATGTTTATTTTTGAGGTCTTTATTCTATTCCATTAGTCTGTATGTCTTGTCTTTTTGTCAACACAGCCTGTTTAAATTACCGTAGCTTTGTATTAATCAGGAAGTGTGAGCTCTCTCCTGCTTTTTCAAAATTGTTTTCGCTATTTGGGATTCCTTGAGATTCCATATGGGTTTTAGGATGAATTTTTTTACCTGTGCAAAAAACAGTGTTGGAAATTTGAAAGACATGACATTATTTAAATTGCTTTAAATAATATTGACATTTTAACAATATTACATCTTCTAATCCATGAATATGGGATGTCTTCCATTTATTTGTGTCTTCTTTAATTTCTTAATTTCCAGGAACATTTTGTAGTTTTCGGTGTACAAGTCTTTCACCTTCTTAGTTTTGTTTATTTCTAAGTATTTTATCCATTTTGATGCTATTGTAGATGGAATTGTTTTCTTAATTTTGCGGTCATATTATTCATTATTAGTATATAGAAACATAATTTATTTTTGCATGTTGATTTTGGGCACACCAAATTTGCTAAGTTTGGTTATTAGTTATACCAGGTATTTACTTATTTATTTATGGAATCTTTAGGGTTTTCTAAATATAAGATCAAGTCATCTGTGAACAGAGATAATTTTAGTTGTTCCTTTCTGTTTTGAATGACTTTAATTTCTTTTTCTTGCCTAATTACTCTGGCTATAACTTTCAATATATGTTGAATAGAAGTAGCAAAAATGGATATATTTGTCTTGTTCTTGATCTTAGAGGAAAAACTTCCAACCTTTCACCACTGAGTATGATGTCAATTGTGGGTTTTACATATAGGGCCTTTATTATGTTAAGGTAGTTTCATTTCATCCCTAGTTTGTTAAGTGCTTTTTATCATGAATCGGTGTTGAATTTTATAAAATAACTTTTCTGCATTGAGATGATTATGCATTTTTTTCTTCCATTCCATCAAAGTGGTGTATTACTTGACTGATTTCCATGTGTTGTAAGATTCCTTCATTCCAGGAATACATCCCACTTGGTCATAGTGTATGATCCTCTTGATAAGCTGCTGAATTTAGTCTGGTAATATTTTATTGAGAAATTTTGCATCAATTTTTTTTTAGTGGAGATGGTGTTTTCACCATATTGGCCAGGCTGGTCTCGAACTCCTGACCTCATGGTCTGCCTGCCTCGGCTTCCCAAAGTGCTGGGATTATAGGCATGAGCCTGTACCTGTACAACCTGTACGGTCTTGCACCAGTGTTTATAAGGGTTATTGGCTTGTGGTTTTCTTTTCTTTTCTTTGGTGTCCTTGTCTAGATTTGGTGCCAGGTAATACTGGTCTCATAGAATGGGATAGGGAGTGTTCTCTGAGGATTGGTGTTAAATCTTTAAATGTTTGATAACATTTACCAGATAGAAGTAATCTTGTCCAGGACTTTTCTTTTGTGGGAAGTTTTTGATTACTGATCCAATCCTCTTACAAGTTAAAGGTTTATGTAGGTTTTCTATGTCTTCATGATACAGTCTTAATAGGTTGTTGTTTCTAGAAATTTGTCTATTATGACATGGTTATTAAATTTGTTAGTATACAATTTCTCTTACTACTTTCTTAAAATTCTTTTTATTTCTCCAAAATAATTAGTAATGTGCCCATTTTCATTTCTGATTTTAGTTATTTGAGTCTTTTCTCCTTTTTTCTTAATCTAGCTAAAGGTTTGTCAATTTTGTTGATATTTTTAATGTCTTTGTTTTATTAATTTTTTCTATCATTTTTCTCTTCTATATTTTATCTCTGTTCTACTCTTTATTATTTTCTTCCTTCTTATGGCTATGTTTAATTGGTTCTTTTGTTATAGTTAGGTAGGGTGTAAAGTTAGGTTGTTGATTTGAGATCTTTTTCTTTTTTAATATAAGTGTTTACAGTTACAAATTTGCTATTGTGTTTCCAATTTCATTTTTATTAGAAAAGATAGTTTCTAATTTCCCTTGTGATGTCTTCTTTGAACCATTGGTTATTTAAGAGTGTATTGTTTAATTTCCATATATTTGTGAGTTTTCCAGTTTTCCTCCTGTTATTGATTTCTAATTTTATATCATTGGCATCTGAAAAGATACTTTGTATAATTTTAGTCTTTTAAAATTTGTTAAGACTTGTTTTGTGACCTAACGAATAGTCTATCATGTGAATATTTGATGTGCATTGGAGAAAAAAATTGTATACTGCTGTTGTTGGGTGGGCTGCTTTATATGTGTCTATTAGATCCAATTAATCTATTGTGTTGCTTATGTCCTCTGTTTCTTTATTAATCTCCTATTTGTTTTTTCTCTCAATTACTTATAATAGGGTATTAAAGTCTTCTACTATTATTGTAGAGGTTTCTGTTTATACATTGAATTGTGTTTGCTTTAGATATGTCAGAGCACTGCTGTTTGGTAGAAATATGTTTACAATGGCTATATCTTTTTGAAGAATTGGCCCTTTTATTACTATATGACCTCTTTATTTGCCTCATTACAGTTTTTGACATGATGTTTATTTTGTCTAATATTAGTATAAGTCAAACTTGTTAGTTTTTGGTTATTATTTGCATGAAATATCTTATTTCATCTTTTCACTTTCAACCAGTGTGTCCTATCTAAAGGTGAGTTTCTTGTAAGCATCATATAATTGAATCCCTTTTTAAAACATCCATTCTGCCTATCTATTACTAATTACTTTATATGCCTACAAATATAATATATATGCCAAATTACAAAAAATAAGTACATACCTATTAATACTTTATATGCCTACATGTACTTATTTTTTGTAATTTTATTTTTTTCTATACGTCTTCTCTCTCATTTCCTCTATTACTTCCTTCTTTTGTATTTAGTTTTATTTTGTGTGTGTGTGTGTGCACGTATGGTGGCATGTTGTTTCCTTTAAATTTCAACTTTCATTTTAGTTACAGGGGGTACATGTACAGGGTTTATACATGGGTATAATGCACCCAGATAGTGAACGTAGTACCCAATAGGTATTTTTTCAAACTATACCTCTCTTCCTCCCTCTCCCATCTAGTAGTCTGCAGTGCCTATTGTTCCCATGTTTATCTCCATGTGTGCTCAATATTTAGCTGCCATTTATAAGTGATAATATGCAGTATTTATTTTTCTTTTCCTGCATTAATTCACTTAGAATTATGATCTCAAGGCATCCATGTTGCAGAAAAGGGCACGATTTCATTCCTTTTTATGACTGTTTAGTTTTCAGTGATATATATGTACCATCTTTTCCTTATTCAGTCTATTGTCAGTAGGCATGTAGATTGATTCCATGTCTCCGCTTTTGTGACTAGTGCTGTGATGGACATATGTGTGCATGTGTCTTTATGATAGAACAATTTATAGAATTGTTCTATAAATGGAAGCATTTATAGAATGGGATTGCTGGGTCGAATGGAAGCTATTTAAGTTATTCGAGAAATCTCCAAACTGTTTTCTACAGTGGCTGAACTAATTTATATTTCCACCAACATTAGGTAATTGATCCCTTTTCTCCACAGCCTCATCAACATCTGTTGTTTTTGGACATTTTAACAACAGCCATTCTGACTAGTGTGGGATGGTATCTCATTGTGGTTTTGACTTGAATTTCTCTAATGATTAGTGAAGATGAGCAGATTTTCATATGTTTGTTTGTTGCTTGTATGTCTTCTTTTGAGAAGTGTGTGTTCATAGTCTTTGCTCTTTTTTCTTTTCTTTTCTTTTTTTTTTTTTTTCATGGAGTCTTGCTCTTGTTGCTCAGGCTGGAGTGCAACGGCATGATCTTGGCTCACTGCAAACTCCACCTCCCGGGTTCAAGAGATTCTCCTGTCTCAGCCTTCCAAGTAGCCGCGATTACAGGCACCTGCCATCACACCCAGCAAATTTTGTATTTTTAGTAGAGACAGAGTTTCGCCATGTTGGCCAGACTGGTCTCCAACTCCTGACCTCGTGATCCGCCCAAATTGGCAAAATCGGCTTCCCAAAGTGCTGGGATTATAGGCGTGAGCCACCATGCCCAGACATCTATGCTCATATTTTACTTGGGTTGTGTTTTGCTTGTTGATTTAAGTTCCTTACAGATACTGGATATTAGACCTTTGTCAGATATTAGTTTGTAAATACTTCTCCCATTCTGTAGGTTATCTGTTTAGTCTGTTGATAGTTTCCTTTTCTGTGCAGAAGCACTCTAGTTTAATTATGTCTCACTTGTCAATTTTTGTTTTTGTTACAACTGCTTTTGGTGACATAGTCAAGAATTCTTTGCCAAGGCCAATGTTGACAAAGGTATTTCCTAGGTTTTCTTATAGAATTTTTATAGCTTGAGTTCTTATATTTAAATATTTAATTCAACTCAGATTGATTATTGTATATGGCAAAAGGTAAGCATCCAATTTTATTCTTCTGCATGTGGCTAGCCAGCTGTCTCAGCACCATTTGTTAATTAGGATGTCCTTTCCCCATTGCTTGTTTTTGTTGGCTCTGTTGAAGATCAGATGCTTGTAGATGTGCAGCTTTTTTTTTTTTTTTCTGAGTTTTCTGTTCTATTCCATTGGTCTATGTGTCACAGTTTTGTTTGTTTGTTTGTTTGTTTGTTTGTACGAGTAGCATGCTGTTTTATTGTAGCCTTATAGTATAGTTTGAAGTTGGGTAGCATGAGGCCCCTCACTTTGTTCCTTTTGTTTAGGATTGCTTTAGCTGTTTGGGCTCTTTTTCAGCTCCATATGAATTTTAGAATAGTCTTTTTTGAAAAATGATGTTGGTTGTTTGATAGGGAATAGCACTGAATCTATAAATTGCTTTGGGAAGCATGGTAATTTTAATGATATTGATTCTTCCAATCCATGAGCATGCATTTTTTTTTCATTTATTTGTGTCATCTCTGATTTCTTTCAGCGATGTTTTGTAGTTCTCTTTGTAGAGGTCTTTCATCTCTTTGGTTAGCTGTATGCCTAGGTATTTTATTTTCTTTCTGGCTATTGTACATGGGTTTGTGTTTTTGATTTCACGTTCAGCCTGCACATTATTGGTGTATAGAAATGTTACCGATTTTTGTATACTGATTTTGTATCCTGAAACCTTACTAAAATCATTCATTAGTTCTGGTAGCCTTTTGGTGGAGATTTTAGGGTTCTCTAAGTATAGAATTATATTATTGGCAAAGAGAGATAATTTGATTTCCTCTTTTCCTATTTGGATGCCTTTTATATTTTTATTTTGTCTGATCGTTCTGGCTAAGACTTCCAGTACTATGTTGAATAGAAGTGGTGAGACTGGGCATCTTGCCTTGTTCCAGTTCTCAAGGGGGATGCTTCCAGCTTTTGTCCATTCAGTATGATGTTGGCTGTGGGTTGTCATAGATGGCTCTTATTATTTTGAGGTATGTGTGTTCAATGCCTAGTCTGTTGAGGGTTTTTATCATGAAGTGATGTCGGATTTTACCAAAACCTTTTTCTGTGTCTATTAAGGTGATCATATGAATTTTGTTTTAAATTCTGTTTATGTGGCGAATCACACGTATTGATTTACATAGATTGAATCAGCCTTGAATCTAAGGAATAAAGCCTACTTAATTGTGGTGTATTTATTAGGTTGGCGCAAAAGTATTTGTGGTTTTTTGGCAAAAACTGCAATTACTTTTGCACCAACCTAAGACTATTTGACATGCTGCTGGATTCAATGTGTTAGGATTTTCTTAAGGATTTTTGTGTCTCTGTTCATCAGGAATATTGGCCTTAAGTTTTCTTTTTTTGTTGTGCCTCTGCCAGATTATGGTATCAGGCTGATGCTGGCTTCATAGAATGAGTTAGGGAGGAGTCTCTCCTCCTTGATTTTTGGGAATAGTTTCAGTAGGATTGGTACCAGTTCTCCTTTATATGTGTGGTAGAATTTGGCCGTGAATACATCTGGTCCAGGGCTTCCATTTTGGTTGGTAGGTTTTTATTATTGGTTCAATTTCATAGTTTGATATTGGTCTATTTGGGGTTTCAATCTCTTCCTGATTCAATCTTAGGAGATTGTCTGTTTCCAGGAATTTATCTATTTCTTCTAGATGTTCTAATTTGTGTGCATAGAGTTATTCAAGCATTATCTGAGGATCTTTTATATTTCTCTGGGATCAATTGTAAAGTCATTTTCATCATTTCTGAAAGTAGTTGATTGGGTTTTCTCTCTTTTTTTCTTTGTTATTCTTGTTACTGGTCTATCAATCTTGTTTATTTTTTTGAAAAACCAACTCTTTGTTTCAGTAATCTTTTGTATTATCTTAATTTTTGCATCTTAATTTGTTCAATTCTTCTCTAATTTTAATTATTTCTTTTCTTTTGCTAGCTTGGTGGTTGGATTTTTTTTCTAGTTCCTTTAGGTGCAAAGTTAGATGTTAATTTGAGATATTTCTAACTTCTTGATGAAGGTGTTTAGGACTATTAACTTACCTTTAATATTGTATAAGCTGCTTCCCACAGACTTTGGTAAGTTGTGTTTCTATTTTTATTAATTTCAACATTAATTTTGATTTCTGCCTTAATTTAATGTTCACCCAGGAGTTACTCAGGAGCAATATACAGAAATACAAAAGATCCTCAAGCTGTTTAATTTCCAGGTATTATGTAGTTTTGAGAGATCTTCTTTATATTGATTTCTGTTTTTATTTCAATGTCATCCAAGAGCGTGTTTGGTATGATTTCATTTTTTAAAAATTTACTGAGACTTGCTTTTTGACAAAACGTGTATTCGATTTTCAAATATGTTCCATGTATAGATGAGAAAATTGTATATTCTGTGATTGTCAGGTGTCCTGTAGATGTCTATTATGTCCAGTTGTTCAAATGTCAAGTTTAAATCCAGTTTGTTTGTTATTTTTCTGTGGTGGCATGTTTTGATTTTCTCTTCATTTCTTTTTGTCTATATTTTATAGATATTTTCCTTGTAGTCATAATGTGGATTACACGTAGCATCTTAAAGTTATAATAATCTGTGTTAAATTTATGCCTACTTAATTTTAATTGAATAAAAAATGCCTGTACCCTTTCACAGATCCATTAACAACGTTAATTTATGTTATGAATGTCACAAATTACATCTTTATATATTGGCTGCACATTAACATAGATTTATAATTATTCTGACTCATTTGTCTTCTAAATCTTGCAGGAAATAAAGCATGGGGTTATAAACAACATTACAACAATACTGGTTATTATATTTGTCCATGTATTTACTTTACTGGAGATATTTATCTTTTCATATGATTTTGTGTTACTACCTAGTGTTCTTTCATTTCAACTTGAAAGACTCTCTTTAGCATTTGTTGTGCAATGGGTCTAGTGGTAGCAAACTCCCTCAGCTTTTGTTGATCTGGGCTATTTTAATCCCCTTCTCATTTTTGCAGGACAGTTTTTCCAGGTATAGAATTCTTAGTTGACACTTTTCTTTCAGCTCTATAACTTCTGACATTAACTACCTAGATTTAGCACAAACTCCACAGTTTAAGGGCTCAGGCCCACAAGGCTGCCTGCCAATTACAAGGAGTGAGTTCTCAGGTTACTCACAACTTCTGTCTGACTGAGCTACAAATCAGAGGCTTCCACAACCCAATTCTCACATGCAAATCATTTGCTAGAATGGCTCACAGAACTCAGGGAAACACTTACTCTTACTGGTTTATTACATAATAAAGTAAAGGATCTGATAAAGGATACAGATGAATAACCAGATAAAAAGGTACATAAGGCAAGGTCCAAAGGGTCTCAAGTACAACAGCTTCTGTCGCTGTGGAGTTGGGGTATGTCACCCTCCTGGTACATTGATCCAGTCTTACAGGGATTTTTATGGAGGCTTCATCACATAAGTATGATTATTAACTCAATCTTCAACTCCTCTCCACTCCATGGAGAATGGGAAATGAAGCTGAAACTTCAAAGCTTCTAAGTATGGTGTGCTCTGTCTGGTGACCAGCCCCCATCTGGAAGTCCACCAAGAGTCAACTCATTAGAACAAAATGTGCTCCTGTCATGCATACAGGAAGTTCTGAGGGATTTAGGAGCTCTGTGTCAGGAATAAGGGCTAAAGACCAAATAATAATGCAAAAGATGCTTCTAGCACTCCTGTTGCCTGGGAAATTATAAGGGTTTTGGAGCTGTGTGTCAGGAACTGGGGAAAGAGACATATATATATATATATACACACACATATATATATCTTATTATTTCATGCTGGTTGTCACACATAACACAATACTGAGACTTTCTGTGTCTCAGCTGCCGAATGAAGTGAGTTAATATGTTCTTAGCACTTGGCAAGTTCTCAAGAAAATGAAGCTATTATTATTATTATATTATCAATAACAATATGTATATCTCACTAATGAGACTACTTCCTTCCACATATTCCTGTGTGGTGCTGGAATTCTCTACTATGTAGCTGAACACAGAGCTCCCTAGAATATGAGGTCTCATGTCTATTGGGAAGATAATTCGGCTCTAAGCCTTGCCAGATGCTTGTACCCCAGTCAAGCAATGCTAGATGTTTATTGAAAATCATTTATTTTATCAAGGAAACACTAATTGTGATATCCCTATGATTAATGACATATCTAACATGAAGCTCAAAATTTGGTCTTCAGACCTACGTCATCCATGTCACCTGGGACTTGTTAGAAATACAGAATTGCAGACCTCATCCCGGACATGCTGAGTCATAATTTACAAGATCTCCAGATGATTCATTTGCACATTCAATTTTGGAAAGCACAATTTTAATGCCAACTGAGGGAGCAAAGGCTTCCCTAGCTGGAGCATGAACTTTGAGCTGAAGCCTTCTGAAAGCTAACCAGCCATGCTGCAGTGTGCCTACAGATCTGGGCATGTGCATGTTCAGAAACCAACCCAAGATGAAGATTAAAACCACCTGCACTCATCTAGATAGCATAGGGTCACTGCCAATATATTTAAAAGTAAATGAGAAGTGATTTTAAAATTTCTCTTATATAACCTTCAGTAAAAAGATCAGCAGGGGCCTCCGATGAGTAATCATGAAGACCCTAGGTCAATCATCAAACACTCATGAAATGATGTTTGAAGCCCTTGTGAAGAAATCCAAAAAATGAGAGAAAAGAGGTTTAATGAGAAGCATAATTCTAGAATCTATCTCTGGTCCTGCTATCACCAGATCTGGGACTTTACGCAAGTCACTTAACCCCTTTGAACTTCCATTGTGAAATGGAAATTTAACCGGTTAA
Source organism: Macaca fascicularis (assembly GCF_037993035.2). Classification (NCBI taxonomy): domain Eukaryota; kingdom Metazoa; phylum Chordata; class Mammalia; order Primates; family Cercopithecidae; genus Macaca; species Macaca fascicularis. Next base: position 64,959,853 of record NC_088384.1, read on the forward strand.
ATAGAAATTTGACTTGTTAAACAGAAATTATAATAGCTGTCTTACCTCCTTCACAGGGTTGTCTACTGATGGATATCATGAAGTAATGCCAGTTTCAAAAGTTGTAACTATATCCTGCAAATATATCACAAAGGACTTGCAGCTTCCTACAGCCACCAAAAGTGTCTAAGGAAAAACTGTAGCCCAGGACCTGAGCTGAAGGATGACTACACTATAACAACTAGGAATTCTTGTCACCTTGCTTTTTTAAGTCTTCACATACATTGCACATTTAATACCCCCAAAATTATGAAGAAAAGTATTATTATTATTCTAATATAGACCTGGACATGAAGGCAGAAAATAAGTGTTATTCTAAAATGAGTATATTTGTCAATCATCATTCTCCATTTTCTCTTCCAACCTGACTTACACATTTATTTCATAGGCCATAGCTCTCCTTGTGGAAACAACCATCGAAAATGTGACTTCAGACATTTTCAAATTGTGAAATGTGTTTTGAGAAAATGGAATAGTCCTGAGAAGTATGACTCTTAGAGAAATTGCTGTTTGGTAAGAGGAATTTAACCCCCAGAGAACTGGCCCTCATTTTCTCTCTAGCCCTCCAAGGGAAAGAACTTCAGGTGGAAAAAGACTTCTCAAGTTACAAACAAATTTAGCTATCAAAGTAGATAATGGTGGAAATGAATGAGAATCATAGTTAACCAGGCAGACTTCACTGTTTTGCAGAGAAATTCACACAATCTCCTGAATTTGGTGGATTTGGAACACCCTCTATCCATATCTCAATTACGAATAAGGTTTAGGATCACAGTATTTTTATGCTAGGTGTTGTGTGTTAAATTCTCATGTAACAGGGAAGGGAGATTTGCCTCATGGAGATCGAGTGACTTGTCCAGTTTGCAAATTTAGATATGATAGTTGTGGGATCAGAAAGTAGGACCTCTGAAACCCCACATAAAGCTTTTTGTCTGATATGATTGGAACTTGTTCCTGCGAGTCATGTTTATTAGGTTATAAAAGTGTCACATTACGAGCTGGTTCATTCCAGGCCATGAGCCCAAGTTAAGCCTTACATAGCAGTTCTAGAGGTCACTCTCAGCTCAGTTGCTCTATTTTGAAAGGCTTCTTAAAATTCCATATAGTTATTAATTCTTCTGTGGATTTGATATCACCATGGAAAATATGTACAAATTGGCTCAGTTAAGACTGCGTAGAATTCAGGAAGTGAAGGTAGACAGAAAAAAAATGTGAGGAGCCATAAGACAAGTTAGTTTAACTTTTAACCATTTCTCATTAAAACTAAAGAGCTAGAACTTCATCAAGACGAACATCATCAAAAAAGGGGGGAGAAACAAACTTCCATATCAAATAAATTACTCTCCATTAATCAACTTATTTGTGACAATTTGTCTCCAATGAAATACTTGATGAATGACTTTCTTCTCTAGGTCTGTAAGTGGATGGCATTGGGACTGTGGTTCCTCCTCTTAGTAGGGACCAATCACAGATGGCTGGAATTTCGTGTTCTATTTTTCCATTCCCCTTGGGCTCCATCTGGCCCAGATGTCTCTTCTGAGAGTTGACGGTTAAAGACTAAGATCAGCCCCAATATGTGGCCACTATTTTACTAAATATTTTCCTACTCATAGAAATATTCATCGATGCTTCTTTAACATTGAAAAGAGAGATTTACATTTTTAAATGTTGCATTTTGAATTAGGTTATAGAAGAATAACACGATGACCAATTTTCCACTTGCCGTTGGTTATTTGACTACTAATTTGATTGTAGAATTGTTCTTATATTGTAGTCGTTGTTTAGGCTAAACTAAGCATTCAAGTGGGTTTTAAACTGCTGCTTTCAAATTGACTCATAGTCAAAATATACGGAAAATACGTGATACAGTTACTAATCAGATTCAGTAGTATTTTTTAAAATCCTTATATTCTATTTGAAAAATAGGATAATTGTAGATATAGAGTGAAAGGGTTTTTACTTCCTTTAGCTAAAGGAATAAAAAATTAAATCATATAGAAAAAGTATTATAAAAAAGAAAATGGCAAATATTTGCCTTTATGAATTTTTCTGTCATAGAATACACATCTAATAAAAACTGGGGACAATTCAGTGAAGAAATACAAATTTATAGCATTTTAGAGAAGAACTAAGAAATAGCTGGATTCTATGACATAATCATCTCATCACATGTTTGTGGAAAGCAAACAGTTAAATGGAAATCAAAAGCTCAAAGTTTAGATACCTTCTAATCTTGAATACCTAAAGTATATTTTAACTTCAGTTAATAATAGATTGTAGATTTTGAAGAACAAAGAACAACTTAGTTAAAACAAGAACTAGCCCTAAACTTCGGAATTGAAGCTTATTATTTTCCCCAACTTGGATACAGGACTTTCTATTTATCCTTGTGAGTGAGTGAGCAGGGCAATGTGTAGAGTCAACCACCTACTATAGATTTTGCTTGTAAAACTTCTGAGATTTATGGGCAGATAAGATCATATGCACCCTCTTCTGAAGAAGCAGGACCTTGTGAAACGTTTTCAAACAGCTTCATACAGAAGAGCCCCCGATGCCAGTGAGCCACCTGGGCAACTCACGCTGGCCTCTGGGTGGCCTCTTCCTCTGTGTTCTGGCCAGACTCTAAGACCAAGCATTCGTCATTGAACAACACTTCTTTTCTGAGGACACAAGGAATAGAAATGATAAGATTTGCAACGTTCATCCACCCTTTCAGTCAACAGCCCAGCCATTTCACTGGCTATGCAAAGAGGCAGAAATATCGCTGAATGGTGAAAAACAGCTGCCCCACATTCAGCAATCAGTGTCTGCTGTTCGTGGCTCCGAACCATAGGATGGAGATGCAAAGGTGAGCAAGGCAGTCTTTATCCCTCCCCTCATGGAGTTTACAGAAAAATGTTCTCCCTGTGGCTGTTCAGTCTGTGAATAGTAACCACCGCCTCTTCTGGAAGCTAAATAATTTACTCCTTTTGACCTTCACATAGAAATCTCTTCCAGCAAATCCCTTAGAATTCCATAAAAGAAACTTTATGAGTGAAATTCATCCAATAAATTCTCAATGAGCCAGTCATGGAATCATGAAACCGCTTAGGTGTCCAGCTTCCTTCTTTGCAGAGGAAAAGAAGGTTTCCTTGTGCTTGTCCCTTCCTTGGGAAGCCCAGCTCCTAGCGAGTGGGCAATCTGTTGCCAGCCCAAGCCAACATTCCGGGTACAGCCTGATTTCCACTCCCTTGAAACATAAACCTCTCTGTTCAGCAGTAGCTTCTGGCTCCAGAGTCTTTTTATGTCTCCAAACTGCTGCCTCTGTTTGGATGAAATAGCATTTTAACACATCTGAATTTTCTGTTTGAGGTATATTTTCAGACATGGAATAAAGAAAACACTTCCCTGCTCAATATAGTTTTCTCAGAGTCATTTCTAAGATAGTAAGACAGATTTATTTTTCACGGCAAAAAAAAAATTATCTCTTCCATAAATTTTTTGGGACTGGATTTCAAGGTCTTAATAGCTTTCTCGAGATCCTTTGTATTTAGAGAGTTTCTTGATGATGACATTTTAAATCTATCAGCTATAGCAGAGGTGGAAAAATGGTGGCCCCTGGTGTAACTAAGGTGTCACTGGAACACATCCACGTATTCAGTTATAGATTGTCTATTGCTAACTTTTCTGCTACGACAGCAGAGTTGAGCGGTTGGGACACAGACAGTATGACCCACAGAACCTAAAACATTTCCTCTTTGGCCCTTTACAGAAAACATCTGCCGACCCATGTTGTGTAGCCGAAAAGCCAACCTCCCATTCCCTGCATATACCCTGTTCTCATTCTTACACTAGGTTTTCCACACTTGTTTACTGTTCTTTTCAGCTCTTTTTTCTTGTTCATTTTGGATCTTTGGTTCATGATATTCTAAACACAGAGCCTCCTGCCATTCCCAAAATGATTACTGATTCTACCCCACCTTCAAATTCAACTTCTTGATGACTGCAGTGATGGAAGTAGTGTGAGAAACCTACAGTTCCAACCCCATGCTCCACACTGGCTGTATTTTCTTGCCCAAAATAGGAATATATTTTTAGCATATCCATGTCTTAGAATGTCATTCCAGATTAATACATTCTTTAATCATTATCTCACAAATTGAATTTTCCATCTTGCCATGTGCTAGATGCATTTCTCAGCGTTCTATGCTCCAATCAGTCTATCATCAGTGCCTCCATGGCACTCCAAAGTTGGATTATTAAGTCCACTCTATAGATGCCAGACCGAGGTGCAGAGAGGTTAGGTAATTTGCTCAAGTTTACAAAGCTTGTAAGTGGCAGAGCCAGAATTTAAAGTCAAGTCTCTGTTTCTCCCAGTTGCCTACAAAAGGTCTTCATTACATTGCATTGCCATAAAACACTAAAGAGTAAATTATTTTTACTATTCTAGTGGAAATACTTCTAAAATGTTCTACATACTTCTCTGCCATTTCAATTAGATCATACCAAACATAAGTTAACCTCTTCAGGACTAGTTAATATCATAATTACTATAAATTTTATAGTGGTAAAGAAGCATTTGAATCTACAAAGTGACTTATTGGCTACGTAAACTTAGGCAACTAACTTAGCCTCTCTGAGCCTCAGCTGCCTCATCTGCACAGTGAAGTTAGTCATATACTCACAAAAGACAACATAAAATGCTGTGAATGAACCAGGCACACAGGAAGGATGCACTAGGTGGTTATTATTATTAGATTATTGGATTATTGAGGATACTCTTTAACTTGGCTGCCTTAGACTTACTTCCTCAGTGCTTAGAAGTACTGCCAAGAACATCAAACAAATTTAAGTGATAAACTGATATTTGCACTCCCGTGGCCTATCTCTGGACTAGATTGGGTCTTGTTGGAGTTCAGTGCCTATGATCTGTATATTTTCTGCTGTAGCTGGTATCTCTAGTACCGAATATTGTTTCATGAGGATTTACTGTGGCTGTTGATAGAGACAGAAAGTCTTGTCTTTAGCCCTGGCTGTCACGTGGACAACAGGCATAGATAACAACAGTCAGTCTCAGTGTCTAGCCAGCCTCAGCTCTCCATGGGACTGCCTGGGAAATCAGCAGATAGTCATAATTTTAATAACACCCGAGTGCATCAGAAAAGTGTGAAGGGATCAGCATCTTAGCATACTGATGCAGTTTCATGTGGCCTCTCCAGCAGAGAGGTAGGTCCAGGGCCACTCTTCCTTAAGGGAGTGATTCTGAACCCACCAGAGCTCTTTGGGCAGAAATTGGATATAGGGTCAGGCATGGGATTCGTTTCAGTGTTCCAAAAATCCTTTGCAGGGAAAGAAGCTTAATCTTTTCTCTGAGTGGCTCTGTAATGTGTATAATGTACCAGTGAGTGGAAATTAAGAGGAAGCATGTTCCTACTCGCCCCACGGAAGCACTGTTGAAAAACTTTTCCCAGAGGACAAACTCTTCTGATGTGACACCAGAATCTTCCAGTGGGGCCACTCACAGGGAACTCGTGCATTAACGAGGTTGAGGGAAGGTCCTTTTAACTCTGAAATCCTCTAATTTAAGACTTAGGAAAAGTTATCCTGTGAATTCTAACGGACCACAGATCAAGTCATGCCGCAAGCAGTAAGGACCATGCCTCAAGCAGTAAGGTTTTACAGGGTATATGAATTAGGAAGAGTTAACAGGCAAGACCCTTGGTTCCTCCATCCGGAAAGCAGACGACTGCACTAGCTCCTGCTCACTCCTGCCTTGGCCCCCACCTCACCCAGGCTGAGTGCTCTGCTTCTCAGTGAGGTTACTCTATTGTCTCTGATCCAATCCAGGACAATTTTAGAGTAAAACAGGGATTATTATGGTGGGATATAAATTGGAACTCAGGTATTTTTTCCTATAAGGCTCTCTAATGAGGTTTCTTTTTTCATAAAACTAATGTTCTTACATCTTCCTTTATTCCTAGAACAGTATTTCTTGTTTTTACGTTTGTTTCTGTGGGTAAAAAAAGCATTTTGGGTTTTCTGTCCAAAGGGAAATGGGACAAGAAGCAAAAAACTGTTCAAACGGTAAATAAACTATTTAGGATTTGATGTGTATTCATGAGTCACGGGGGTAGGAAGAGGAACTTAACTGCACTAGGTCGGTAAACCACAAACCCTCTGAATCAATAGTATTTCGTTTGCTGTTCTAATAATGGCAAACACCAAGGTGTACCAGAGTGGGTGTGAGGGGTTTCTTTGCTTTTTTTTTTCTTACATGATGTTTGATCATAGTGTTAAGTTCATTCAAAGGAGGCAGGAAAATTTTCTGTGTCACTGTCAAGGCATGGGAGTGGGGCTCCGCCTGGGACTCTGGGAGAGAGACAGGATCTTGTCACATGAAGGACAGGGTGTCATCTCTCCTGCTGGACATAGCTGAGATCACAGACCCTCACAGAGTGGGTAGGGGTGTCCTTATATTTCATTTAATTATCAAAAAGACCCATTGGGCTGGCCGTACTTACTGTAAGAGAGGAGGAAGCAGTGCTTCAAATCAGTGAACTCCCACAGGATGTAGCTGGGGTCTGAACTTGTGCCTCCAGACACAAAAGATGTTGATCACAGTGGTCAAAAAATGACTTTCAAATTACAGGAAGCTGCTATCATCTTCCATGCCTTCATCTTGCAGATGAGAAAGCCTGGTTGAGAGACCAAGGGATTTTACAAGAAACATAATGCACCAAAGAGCAAAGGAGAGAATGAGAAGACGCTTTTGAGTTCTGGATTTATGCTCCTTCCGTTCCATAGCGCTCCCTCTAAAGCTTTCAGGGAGACACAGTGAGATAAGAGGTTACCAACATCATTTGCGTTTGCCTCCAGCATATACTAGTGTTCACGCATACTAGCACTGTGTAAGCATGTATGTGTGTGTGAGTATCCTTGTATGTGCAAGGGTGTTCTTGCATGAGAGTGTGTGTTGCGTGAATTTGTACATACACACAAGTCTATATGCATTTTTGGTGGTGAAAGGGAGAAAATAGTATTTATTGAGCCCCAAGCTTGTGCCTAGTATAAGTCAATAACTTCCCTTAAGTTATTGTACACATTTAGGTAGATATTATTATTACCTGCATTTTTCAGATGACAAAAACTTTGAGTTAAATAATACATATTACCAACTCACAATATAATACATTGTTTACAGGAATCATAAAGGATGTAATCTAAATTTTCCTAGACTTGAGAATGCGCTCTAAGAATCCTGCAATGATTCACATGAGAAATGGAGGTTAGCATCACATTGGAGTATAGAGATGCACTAGTTAATAAATTGCTGGTTACTCCAATGTCTGGTCACCATGGTCTGATAGCACAGACTTTGGAAGCAGTAGACCCTGGTTTGCCCTCGCGTTCAACTACACACCAGCAGTAAGGTCCCTGAATAAGGCTAAGAAGCAAGGGCTTCTATCCTTTTTAAGACATCTTGCCATTTTCAGAATAACTGTTTTTGGTAGCTGTTCTTGCATATACTCAAGGGTGCAAAGCACATTTCTTGGCTGGGATAAATAAAATATAATGTGACAATGCCACACAATTTATTAAGTTACATCATATAAATTGCCAATATCCAATTATTTTTATCCTGCAAAAAGGATAATTTTATATGGCTTAACCTAATCCTTTATTAAACTGTAAGAAAGAGAGAAATAGCTATACGGAACTGGCAAACCATTCTGGAAAGTTAATCTAGGTAAGAAGAGGTGAGAGTTATGATCAGCTTTCCAAAGCAGTTCTTAACAATCTGCCACTTTCAAAGAAACTCCCCTACTCTGTATTTATGGTGAACTCAGCTTGTGCAAGAAACAAGGTCTGTAGGATGAGATTCAGAATTAGGGGATCAATATTTTATGCCAAATCCAAGCATCTGGTGGGTGGGAATTGATGAGGAAGGACAAGGGAGAGTCTAGGCAGCTGCAAATGTGGCCTTTGTGGATCTGACCTACTTGGACATTCAGGGTCCATCCCGGCCCCGCCTTCTGTAATGAATACTTTTAAAAACCCTCCTTGAATCTCTTGTTAGCCAACTCTTAAGGCTACTCTTTATCTTTTAGTATTAATGTCTAGACAGAGGTTCTCAAACTTTGGGGTCTCAGGAGCCCCTTACACTTTTAAAAATTATTGACAATGTAACGAGATTTGGTTTGTGTGGGCTTATCTACTGATAGTTAGTGTACTAGAAAATATAACTGAGATTTAAAAATACTTATGCATTATTCGGCCAGGTGCCTTGGCTCACGCCTGTAATCCCAGCACTTTGGGAGACCGAGGCCAGCGGATCTCTTGAGGTCAAACGTTCGAGTCCAGCCTGGCCAACATGGTGAAACCCTGTATCGACTAAAAATACTAAAATTAGCTGAGCATGGTGGGCGCTGTAATCCCAGCTACTCAGAAGGCTGACACTGGAGAAATGCTTAAACCCAGAAGGAGGTTGTGGTGAGTCGAGATCGAGCCACTGCACTTGAGCCTGGGCGACAGAGACTCCATCTCAAATAAATAAATAAATAAATAAGTAAACAAACAAATCAAATAATAATAATACTTATGTAACATAAGCGAACAGTTTATATACTATATTTTTCCAAAACAGAAGCTGGGCGGAAATAATGGCACTATTTCACCTGCTTGCCTTCTATTTAAAGACTGGCTTAACAAGACACCTGGAATCTCGTGTCTGCCGCTGCATTTGATCTCTTGGAACATCCCACGTGCCCTAGCCTCTGGAAAGACCCAGGGTACACTCGTGAATAAAGTAAGCCGTTTCTCAGGAGCACGGTATTAGGAAAATATTTTTGAATTTATGGACTTGTGAAAACAATCCTTAGGGCCTCGAGGGTCTCTGGACCATATTTTCAGAACCACCAGCCTAGGGTGATTTTTAAAAATTGTTAAGACTTTATTCTCAGATCAGTTTGGGACCCCTCAAGGCCCTGATTCTGCTGTGCAGCCACGGTTGTGAATTGCCCCTGTCTGTTGTCCTATTGTCTAAAACGCATCTGCGATCCTCCCTGACCGCCTTCAGTTCCCCCGCCTGGCTCCTGCCTTCAGAGCGAAGGCCGCCGCGCCCCTTCGTCGCGAGGCCCTCCTGGTGCCTGAGTCAGGTCCTATCCAGAACGTGGGCGTGCGGGGACGGCGGGAGACCAAGGCAAGAGCGACAGCTTTGGGGAAGAGGAATATGCTGCCATCACATCCTGGACCAGGTCAACTTCTGTCTGGACCACCGGCAGGAGAATGACCCCCTCCAGACCTGCCTACAGTAGCCGCTGAAGTCCAACCAGAAGAGGCGCCTGGAGTTCCAGCAACAGCTCCGTGAGGTCCCGGCCATGCCAACCCCTAGGTGCCGGGGGCCCCCAAACAGGCCCAACCATGTCCCCTGGGCCAGGCTCCGGCTTGGGCACTCACCCCTTGGCTTAAATACCTTCTCCAGGGCCAGTCTTCAGGGTACCCCGGTGGGTCTACAGCCTGGGACAGCTATCCACACCGTCCCACGGTCCCCTTTGCCTGTCTGAGCTGGTCCCCACTGCCTGGCATCCTCTTTCGGGGCCAAAGGTGGGCCTGACTCCCACCCACGTGCCTGCCTGCCCAGCTTTCTGTGCAATTTCTACTCTCCCTAGGCCTTGAGCTTCCACATTAAATGGGTCTCTCTCACACACACACACACACACACACACACACACACAAATAAATCAATTGCATCGGATGCCCTATTAAAAGTTCAAACTCTGGCCAGACCCGGTGACTCACGCCTGTAATCCTAGCACTCTGGGAGGCTGAAGCTGGTGGATCATGAGGTCAGGAGTTCGAGACCAGCCTGACGAAGATGTTGAAACTCCGTCTCTACTAAAAAATACAAAAATTAGCCGGGCATGGTGGCACACACTTGTAGTCCCAGCTCCTCGGGGGGCTGAGGCAGGAGAATCACTTGAACTTGGGAGGCAGAGTTTGCAGGGAGCTGAGATCATGCCACTGCACTGTAGCCTGGGCGACAGAGCAAGACTCTGTCAAAAAAAAAAACAGAACAAAAAACAAAACAAAACAAAACCTGTCCAAACTCCTTAGCAGGGTATAAAGTCCTTGAAGACCTAAAAGCCTTCTTTCTGTCTTGTGGTCCCAGGTCCCCAGGGACAAGCGTGGTGTTATCCTGACAATATTCAACAGAATTTCTCAGGCTTTTTCCTCTATGCAACGCTGGGAGACTTGCAGCCCTCTCAAAAGTGTCCTTTTATTTCTACTTGAGTTCCCCAGGTGGGGCCCAGTAAGCCCTGCTAATAACTCTCCACCAAAAGATTGTGATTTTCAGGAGGGCAGAGAAAGTGTCTTTTTTACAGGACTATTGTCAGCACTTCCTTGCTCAGTAAACATTTGTTGAATGAATGAATGAATGAATGAATGAATGAATGCCACATGGTAGCTCAGTAAACATTTGTCAAACGAATGAATGAATGAATGCCACATGAACACAGCCACAAAGATGCCAAGTTCACCATCAAGCTACTCTGTTGTTCTACGTCTTGTTTTATGAATTGCAAACATGTGCTTCTCCCTTCTAATGACTCACTGAGTGGGGAGTGTGTGTGTGTGTGTGTGTGTGTGTGTGTGTGTGTATCTCATGGAACAGGCTTGTGAGCCTGCCAGTTTCACTCTAAGGAAGTTCACCAAATAGAGGAATTCTTGTCAGCTGGGCCCAGCCAGCCCTCCACATGTGCCCTGAGCCATTGAGGCAACTAGAGGTGCCCATGTCCGGTTGGAAGGTTGAATGCTGGTTGGGTGCTGTGTGCTGGTGGCCTAGGACAGGGTCAGATTAGGAATAGCAATCCCTTTAGGACTGCCCCTTCGTCTATACCCTTCAGCCTGCATAAATGTGCAGGCGTGTGTGTGTGTGTGTGCATTCACGTGCACATGTATGTGAGAGTGTGTGCGTATGTGCATTTTGAATCACTTGAAAGTGAGCTAAAGATAGCATCCCCTCTGCCCCATATATATTTTGGTGTATATTTCCAACGAACAGGATATCCCTTTCTATAACCATAACAGTTACCCAAATCGGCACATTTAACTTGGATACAACACTTTCAAACCACAGACTGTATTTAAATGTTGCCAGTTTCCCCAGTGATATCCTTTAGAGCTATGCTCCGTCTCTTCAGTCTGCTTTAATTTTGGACAACTCCTCAGTACTTTTTGTCTGATTTGACCTTGGCATTTTTGAGGGGTGCAGGTCACTTTATGTTACAGCAGATATATCCATTTGGCTGTAGTCATGGGATTATCTAAATAATGAGAAGTCCTGGTCCCAGGTATAATGGGATAAGCACACGCCACTCTCTTGCTCACTGGATGTCGCTATAAAAGCTGAACTTAAGGCACAGGGCAGCTGTGAGGACTCTGAAAAGTGACTCTGATCACTGGACTGGAATTTAAAGTGCTGAAACTCGTGGTGAATTTTTTTTTTTTTTTTTTTTTTGGTCTGTTGCTTTTATCCCTTGGCACTCAATACAGATGCAGTTGCAGAAGTACACACAGAACCAAGTAACTAAAATTCCATTTTTTTTGCCAGAAGGCCTAAAAAGGGACTCCAGAGAACTAGAAAATCCTGGGAGCTCATGGAGAGGGAGGAGTTCAGGAGAGTGGCCCACATAGTTGATGTGGGTCTGAAGAAATACACACAGGAGATGCTAGGCGTGGAGCAAGAGAGACTGAGACCTAGACCAGCCATGGTGTGGCACATACCTGATCAATGTAAAAAACACTGCCAAGGCTTTTGTTTCTTTGAGTTCTTAAAAAATTAATTTATAGATTATTTTTAGAGCAGTTTCAGGTTTTTGGAAAATTGCGTAGATGCTATCAAGTTCCTATATGCTCCTGCACCCCCACTCCCCTTATTATTACCATCTTGCATTGGTGTGGTACATTTGTTGTAATTGATGAGCCAATATGGTTATGTTACTATTCATGAAAGTCCATAGTTAAGTCCAGAGTTCACATTAGGGTTCACTCTTGGGTACATCCTATGGGTTTTGACAAATGTGTAATGACGTGCATCCACCATAGGGTACCATACAGAATACTTTTCACTGCCCTAAAAATATTCTGTGCTGAGCTCGTGTGGTGGTGTCTGCCTGTGGTCCCAGCAATTCTGGAGGCTGCAATGGGAGGTCTCTTGAGTCCCGTAGTTCAAAGCTGCAGTGAGCTATGATCATGCTTCAGCTTGGGTGGCAGAATAAGACCCCGCCTTAAAAAAAATAAAAACTAAAAAATTATCTCTCCTGTACCTATTCATCCCTCCCTCTACTCATCCCCAACAATCCCACCCCAGCTGAACCTCTGACAAACACTCATCTTTTTACTGTCTCCATAGATTTGCCTTTTCCAGAATGTCATATCGCTGAAATCATACAGTATGCAGCCTTTTCAGATTGACTTCTTTCTTTATCAGTATGCATTTAAGGTTCCTCTATGTCTTTTTCTGTGGCTGGCTAGCTTTTTCTTTTTATTACTCAATAATATTCCATCTCCTAGATGTACTACAGTCTGTTTATCCACTCGCTGTTGAAGGACATCTTGGTTGTATCCAAATGTTGGCAATGATGAATAAAGCTGGCATAAACACTCTCATGTAGTTTTTTGTAGAGACACAAGTTTTCAACTTATCTGGGCAAATATTAAAGAGCCCGCCTGCTGCTTCATAGGGTAACAATATGTTTACTTTTGTAAGAAACTGCCAATCTCCCTTCCAAGTCAGCTGAACTGTTTTGCACAGGCCTTGGACTTGGAGTTATGCAAGGGTAAGCTGGAGTCTCTAAGGGGGCATGATGGGGCTGGTTCTGTGAGTTTTGGAAAATGACAGACATGATTCAGCTGCAGCAATGGGGAGGAACTGCCACTGCTGGGTGGAAGCGGCCTTGCTGGGGAGATGCTGGCAGGAGGAGGAAATCCTTAGGAGGAACGGTTGGGCCCCTCTCTCTCCAGACTTGCGGCCTCACTCTAGTGTCCCCTTGCCAGGAGCATCTGGCCAAGCCCATTTGCAGTTTGCAGAGTCCCAGTGCTGGCATCTCAAGGCAGGATATAGAAAGGTGGGTTTGGAGCCAAGGGACAATCATTTAATAATAGCATTACTCCCAGCCTTCGCTGGGATAAGTCCCTATCTTATTAAAGCGATAATACATGGCAGTAGTGAAATTAACAGCACTAGACATGCCACTTTCTCTCTGGACATTGGCATTTCGGTAGGGCAATAATTTCTGTGATCTAAGATTGTCTCCCTGCTGGACTCAGAAAAGAGGCAACAAAAGCGGGTAAGTTTCTATTTAGTCCTGCCAATCTAGCCTTTCTTGATCCCGGAAGCAGCAGTCCTGCAAACCCTGGGCAGCTCAGCACAAACCACAGCCCATCTAACATTCTCTTTACATTGTTGCCTGCCTTTTGTAATGGAGGGCGGGGGAGAATCACGACTCTGCTCTAAAGTTTCAGGAGAGCTCCCCATACCTCATCCCTGCCCGAAATTCACAGGTACATGACGGCAGTTTACAAAAATGGGGGAAAAAAGCAACCATTTGGTTTGAGCTGAATTGAAAAATGAAACAAAACAAAAAAACCCTCAGAGTTTCCTTTGAAAATTATTATCCTTCTTATCTCTCCACAATCACTTTCAGTCAAGCTCACGTCCATCTTTAACCTTTAATCTTCTGAAGTGTTAAAGGATGGACTCTAGTGACCAAGTGTCAATTTGCTGGTCTAACACGCTCCCTGGTGGTCAAAACTATCCAAGGTCTTAATAGGTATTAGACAACTCCATGGCTTTAAATAAGCATGGAAAAAAGTATGAAGCCAGAATATGACACAACTAACTGAAAAAAAAAAAAAAAAAAAAATACATGACACCATTTGTAGGGGGGAAAATGTGTCTCTGTTTAGCAAAAAAAGTCACACCACAGGCCCAGTCACTCCACTTAAAAAAATCAGATTATTCACATATTCTGGTAGTTTTTATTACAGCTTCAACTTCTAGACTCTGTTTTGTGATATTTTGCCATGTCATACAGTTTGGTTACCATACAAGAAGGAAAGCCATTGTGGATTCACTTCTGAATATTAAAGATAAAATAAAGGCTGCGTAGGGACCTGTACTTTGATATAAAACAAATGTTCTTTATTGTTCAATAAGCCTTACTTATTTCCTCCCCCCGCCAAGGATAATTGCAGGGGCTAAGAGTTCAAAGAGCCAAAATTTAAGTCTCAACTTCAAACCCCAGACCCAGCTTTCACTGATGTGTGGAAATTGGAATATCATTATTCATCTCCCTTTCTTTTCTACACTGTCTAACAAAGACAGTGGCTACCTCATAAGGACATGGCTCCTTGAGAGCAGGAATCTTGTCTGTTTCTAGCTACTGGTCTGCCCCTAGTGCCTGATAACTGAAACCAGATGGCCTTGGTAAACAATACGGAGAGAAAGCAAAAATGACTTACCTGCAATGCTGAGAACAAGCAAAAATCGCATCCAGGAATTTCTCCTGAAATTAAGACTCTGAACCAATTACATTGTTGCCTTATCAAGACTAACACTAGCTCTTTTCACTGCCCTCATCTTGCTGTGCTACAAATCTATAGCTGGTCAGAAACTCTGCCCAAACCCAGTGGCTTCCCACCTTCCAAGATTGACCTTAAAAATTACTACCGCCTTCTCACTAAAACCCAGTAAACATCCCTTCCTGACTTCCCCATTCTGAGACCCCAGGCTCAGAGGCTGCCCCCGCCTCCCCACAAATGCAGCAGGTGAAACAAATTTAGCTTTGCTGGATCGATAGTCTTTTCTGGTGTTTCTGCATGTTCAAGAGTAGACATATCTAACTCACAGTAAGCCCAGGCAAACATTGGTTTCCTTGCCTTCCTAGACCTTGCCTGCAAATGAGCGCCCTTTACTGGACAGTCCACAAGATGACCCTCATGGTGGATCCTGTTGCTGTGACTTACCAGCTTCATGACCTTGGGAAATTTGCCAAACCTCTCCAACGTTTAGTTTCTTCTCTGTCAAGTGGGGATCAGTAATAGTCCCCATCTTACATATTTTCTATAAGGATTAGAAGAGCAAAGTCACATTCTCAGTTATGGTTGTTATTCTGCAAAATTAATTTTCTCCTTTGGAGTCTATCTAACCAGCCAGGCTGCAAAGAAAGTGCAGGCATTTCAGGGATCTTTGACTTTCGTAGTTATCCATGAAGTTTTACTCTGAAGAGACATCCAAAGACCCAAATTAAATTCTAGGTTAACTTATAGCCAACCTGGAGAAAAAGAGTTCCCCAAACCTCCACACTGTCCAGGCAGTGAGCAAACAGATAGGAATAGATTCAAATAGGTGGAAACACTCTGAAGCCCAAAGGAACAGGCAGTGATGGATCTGAATTTCCCCAGAAAATAAAACTTCCAGGGTCAATTTACATGACTAGGCCAATAGAAACCTTCATGGTAGCTTTAGTTTTGCAAAATGGAGGTTTGAGAAACCATTCCAGAATGTGGACCCATCCATGTCCAAGAGAATGCTAGAGCCTGTGGAGTAGCTGGGTTTGCACTTCCAAACAAGGTCATATGGGCCTAGGAGGTATAGCCTTTTCTACAAAGAGCTTTGTGCATTGGAGTTCTGGTGCTTCTGTCCTTACTCCAGAAAGCACAGCTTATTCACAACTGTTCAGAAAGGCCTGGCCCCCAGAACTCTTGGCTTGAGGTTGTGACGTCTAAGTTTAATGCAAGCTCTAAGAATCAACTGCCAAGTTGAAAGTTAGAGAATTCAGTGGAAACTGGCAGAGCATCTGGAGACTTTACCTGAGGTTCAACAGTCTCAGCGGGACCAACATAATCCTGATATTCTCTCCTAGGAACTGCAAGGTCAAGCTCAGAAATATCTTTTGCTACTCAAACCCACCCAACAAGAGAGCGGTACCTGACAGCCAGTTTCTGGGGGTTTCCCAGAAGGCTACTAAACAATTTAAAAAGTAAAAAATAAATAAATAAATAAATAAAGGAAGAAAAAATACAGGAAGGAAGGACAAAGGAGAAAGAGAGAGAGAAGAAAGAAGGAAAGGAAGGGAAACAGAAAAAAAGAAGGAAGGAAAGAAAGAATGAAGGGAGGGAGGGAGGGAGGCAGAGAAAGAGAGGGAGGGAGGGAGGAAGCTGGGGACTTGATGAAGAATATCTAGAGTTCCTGTTAGTAGTATTTGATTCTTACAGCAAGCTGGCAGTTGGTAGAAAGGACACTTTTGCAATAGAACCTCTGCTAAAGACAGATTTGTTAGTAGAGGTGAAAAGTCTCCCAAAAGCCCGTTTCCCGCAGACCCATTCAGTGAATCTGGCATAGAGAATTTCAGATTCCCCATGAAACCCAAAAGCAATTATCTTAGATTAGCAGGAGATCAGAAACAGCTTACCTCAAGTATTGTTTTCTAAACCCAGAGGACTGGAGAAATTATTATCTGGTAAGAATTCTAAAAACTCTGAAATTGGTAACATTTGTTCAGACTGGAAGGAGAAATATAAGACCCTGACAGGACAGACATACCTTTGATAGCAGAATACGGTTGGAATGGACTTTTCTGAGATCTGTTTTCATTTCTGGAAAGTGCACGAGGACCCCGGTGAGAGCTCCATCTTAGCTCTTGGGGAACTTCTCAGCACCAGGTGGACAAGAGAAAGATTTGTTCAGCCTCAGTATTGAAGAATTGATGTCTGGAAACAGCTCAGAGATGTCTGCTTACATCACATGGTCATGCTTCAGATATTTCAGAAAGACTGTGCTGTTGGAAGGAGAGCACACACAGTCTTATTTATTTATTTATTTATTTATTTTTTGAGACTGAGTCTCGCTGTATTTCCAGGTTGGAATGCAGTGGCAAAATCTCAGCTCACTGCAACCTCCATCTTCTGGGTTCAAGGGATTCTCCTGCCTCAGCCTCCAGAGTAGCTGGGATTACAGGTGCCCATCACCACACCTGGCTAATTTTTGTATTTTTAGTAGAGACAGGGTTTCCCTATGTTGGCCAGGCTGATCTCCAACTCCTGACCTCAAGTAATTCGCCCACCTCAGCCTCCCAAAGTGCTGGGATTACATGCGTGAACCACCGTGCCCTGCCCAAATGGTGTTTTAAAGTAAACGAATTCAAGCCTCTGAAAGATAGCAAAGCAAAGGAACAGTAGGTATTGGGCAGATATGAAATTAGTCATTTAATTGTGATAAATTCCTTTAATTGAAATATCATCACATATATATTTTAAGAGAGAAAATGAGATTTGCAAGTGAAAGTCTATTAAAAATGGTAAAGAGCTGTGAGGAATTAAGGTCATGAAGGTTTCTAAATGTTTTCCAGGCCACCGACGACATGAATAGTTTATTTATAACCATTGCCATGGTACTTCTGTTGAAATTAGGACCACTCAGAGTGCTTTCTTATTTCAGACCAGGCATCACTTGGTTTGTATATTGGACTCCTGACAACCCTAGTGTGGTATGAAATGCCTGGTGACTGGTGCACTCTAACAATGTGCTTCTTCCAGAAGCAGCAACGTGGTGGTCCCCTGGCCCCCAGCTGATTCTCCAGAGCAGGCAGGGCTCTGACTTCAAGCCAGTCCTCTGAATTCCCCAAACAGAATGGAAATAACATTTTAAATTTAATTCCTAGACTGGCTTTTCTGGCTAGAAGAATCTCACCTAAAAATGTCTTTTATCTCAATAACAAAATATCAGATCACTTTTATTATTGTATTTACAGAAATTACAGATTTGGGCAGATATTTACCATATTTGGCTTAAGCTGGCGATTGAGATGCTGTGGGTTGAAGTGGGCTCTCACACAGATGTTGTTCTATGGAGCCCCCAAGTGGACACGCATAGGTATAACCGCTCTGCAGCGCACCTTCATCTTAAGAAAAAAGGTCCAGTCTGAGGGCGTCTCCGTAGCCATAAGAGAAACGTGCACTGTGCTGTGATGGAAAGGATTGCAATATTGGTGCCATTCTTAAAGGCCAGACCTCACGGAATCAGAGTTAACACTGACGGATGAAAGAAAAATGGGCCGAACCTAGGTGAAATTGACATTTTCAGCCACACATTCGTGTAGGATTGAATATGCTCTTCTGCGCCAATTCCTGGCACGGTCCGACATTCCCCACTGGCCGTGTTCTGACGGATCCCCTGCGTTCTCACCCTGACCAACCTGATTGCATCGTGGAGTAGATGATCTGTTCCTTGAGCAGACCTTTTCCTAGAACGTAGCAATCTCTCTAGAGTTGAAAGTAAGTTCTGCACCCGCTCACTTCATCCGGTGTACATTTGACCTTCTGAACAACGGCATAGAACAGCATTTGCTGTTTTGTAAGATTTTTGGAAGATAATTCAATACTCAAAATCAACCAGGTGTTGGCAAAATACAGAGAGTAAATATTTTAGACTTGTAGGTCAAGAGGGAAAATTCCAGAGTATTACCTAGGTACTTATATAACCATTTCAAATGTAAGCATTCAAAAGCACCATTTGAGTTTCTAGGCCATCAGGAAAGAGGTGGCTGGCTTGATCTGGCCTGTGGGCCCTAGTTTTCTGATTTGTGACTTAGAATATGATTTATTATGCAGGTGAGTGTATAAAGTTTGTAACTAAATACTTTTGCAAATATGGCAGCTCTTTTGTTTTCAAAACAGTCCATCCTCACAGTGGGCAAAGATAGTGGTTGTCCTTTACCCCACAAACCAGAGTTTGGTCTCTTGGGCCACAGAAGGGGTTCTTGTATCAGCCTTGCCTATTTCCTGAGCACCTGCCGGGCCCTAACGAAGCCAGATGTCTATGTCCCATCTCTGAAAGATATGACCCTCCCATTGGTAAAGTGAAAGGACTCACTTGAGGAGATGATGAGCAAGCAGATGTTAGTCCAGACTGAGCAGAGGCTTGTAGCGGGCTGGACTATCCACCCAAGATGCCACGACCCAGAGGACAGGAATTATATCTGGCTGACTTTGGCCACAAATACTTGCACTCGTATATTCATTGCATTAATACTGACGGAGAATATACTTTGTGCTCGTGCTGTGCTAGGTGCTGGGGTAGAGAGGTGAGCAAGGCAGAGAAAGTACTGGATACCACAGAGTCTACATTTACGCAGGGCAAAATCAACAACACACAAGTGGACTTGACTTCAAGATGATTTCAAATCGTGGTGTGCACTGGAAGAAAGAAAATGGGGTGATGTGACAGTGTCACTGGAACGAGGGGGTGGTAAGGCCGGAACTTTAAAACAAGCAGGTTATGAGAAAGAGCAGGAACACCGAACAGCAGAGCAACTGCAAAGGCCCTGAAGTGAGTTAGGGGGATTTGCATCAGGAAGCCTTCTCAAGAGCAGGATGTGTGGTGGAGCTGGAGGCATGGGACGAGAAGGGACTGAGAAACGCTGCCTGGAGAGTGAAGTCTTCTAAATCCTAGGAAGTGGTATGAGCAAAGGCACTGGATTCTGGAGCAATAGTAATGTGGGAAACAATCAATAGACCAGACTGGCAGGCACCAGGGTTTGGAAATGTCGGAGTGTGCGGTAACAAGCAAGAACGGAGGACTGGCGCAGAGAACAGTGGGCCAGGAGGTGACAGAAAAGCAGCCAGGAGGCTGTCCAACAGTGAGTTCTGGCAGATTCACCCTTCAGGATAGGCTGAAAGGGAAGGAAAATGGAAGCTTTTTTAAAAACCATTTTGTGATCTCCAAATTTAATCAAAACTCTGGGTCCGGGAAGGCAAAGCATCAACAATTCCCTAAGACATTTTGGGCGCCTTGACATGAATGGACCCCCCACTGCTCTGCACTGGGGAAGGTGACTCCTGTGACGGACTCTACCACCCTGGGCCCTGAAGCTTGGTTTTGACTCTCTGGTTTTGACTCCAACATGTGGCTCAGAAAGCTCCAAGGACGAAGGGTCCACATTATATCCATAGGTATTTCCAGATCTGGTACAAGGAAAAGAGAGAGTAAAAAGAAGGACCGAGGGAGCTGCCCACGTGGGGCTGCCGGGTCAAGGCCCAGCATCTTAGGCTCCAGCCTTGGCTTTGGGACTTGCTATGCTGTGGAACCTCTAACCCCTCTGGGCCTTGGTTCCTTCTCCCCCTAGGCTCTTCCCACCCTGATTCCTAGAATATAGAGCAAGGATTGGTGATGTGTATCCACTGAAATTACCTTGGGAGCTTAAAAAAAATACCAGTTCCTGGCCTCACCCTAGAAGAGCTGAACCAAAACCTCTGGGGGAGGGGCCCTGCATTTTCCACTGTAAAGCTGACGATGCTAATTCACAGACAGGGTTGAGGGCCACGAGGCAAAGGTGCCAGGGGTTAACCAGCATTCTGGGTGCCAGAGGGAGCATGAGTGTCTAGACCAAGTTGCAGAATACGCAGCGCTCATCTCCGCTCCCTCTGATGGCTGCAAAAGAGACCTCTTGAGGTGGGACTGGTAGTGCTATAAATTCATTTCATTATGATTTTTGTCATTAAAATGTAAATGGGTTTATGTGTTTGTACCTTATATGATATTAAACAGAACCTGAAGGCCCTAAAGTGTATCATTTCTTTGCCTAACCCCACTGCTTCCTGCATCCCATGCCCCAGAGGCTTAGGCAGGGGAGCGGGTGAGACTGTTCAGCCACACCTGGCTCTGAACGGAGGATAGGGTCTCAGACCTGGCATCAGGGGCTCATCTGGTGCCCAGAGGATCAGTTCTAACTGGGATAAAGGTTAACTTTAATGTGTTGTCTCTGCATCTGAGAAAAACCCCTTATAGGGTTGTAGTTACAGTCTTAGAAAATTCTGTGTGCTGCAAATCTGCTCAAGGAGGAAGGTCACAGTGGGAAGGTTCTCCAGAGTTCACGGAAGGCCAGGGATTCAGGCATTTTGAGGGATGAGTGTGAACAGTTTCTTCCTGCTCCAGCAGTACCATCCCTTGCCTCCATGCCTTGCTCTCATTCCTGACTGCCTGTGCTTTGCTGGTTCTCTGTGTCTCACTCCTTCTCTTATGCGAGCTTAGGAGCCTGGTTTACCACCAAGGAAGGACCAAAAGGAGGAGGCTCAAGAAAAACCACTTTAGCTCCACCGAAGAGAGAGTGCTGGCTGGGCCTGAGGCCACACAGGGCAGTAGAAGATCCCTACTTATTCATCTTTGTTTCATGACATGTGACATCTTATTTGATTTGAGTTCCATCCCTGACTAGTTCAACCTTAGCCGGGGTGATTTTTTCCTTCTAGGTTGCCTTCTGAAACACCTAGTGCAAATAGGAGTTAGCAGGGAAACAGAATTACTGCAAGCAAGGGGAATGGCTTCAGGGATGGGGACAAGTCAAAGTAGCCTGGGGCTGGTGGTTAGTATCCAGCCAGACTGCACAAACAAGCAGAGCACAACCACACCAAGCCCAGAGAGGCTGTCCACAACGCAGGACCCGAGCAGAACAGGAGACCCCATCTCAGCTTCCAGAATGTCAACAGCTGTTCCTTTAGGCAGGCACAGAGGAGGCTGTTACATGCTAGAACTAGTAGATAATCCAGATGAGCTTTTTTGGTTTTGTTCTGTTACATTTTGCATTGATAAATAATAACTATATACATTTATGGGGTACAATATAATGTTTTAACACATGTATACATTTGGGGATGATGAAATCTGGCTAATTAACATATCTATCATCCCAAATATTTTATCCTTTCTTTGTGGTGAGAACATTTAAAATCCTGGAAGATGGGATTTTGCTCCTGTCTAACTGAGATTTGTACTCTTTGACCAACATCTCCCCTTCTCCTGTCTACCCTCTCCCCCAGCCCCTGGTAAGCACCAGTCTACTCTCTATTTTTGTGAGTTTGACTTTTCAAGATTCCATATATACATGAAATTATATGATATTTCTTGTATATAACCCCAAAAGCAACAAAAGCAAAAATGGACAAATGGGATGGCATCAAACTGAAAAGCTTCTATGCAACAAAGGAAACAATCAGGAGAGTGAAGAGAAAACCCACAGATTGGAAGAAAATATCTGCAAATCATACATGAGGTAAGAGGTTAATGCCCCAAATATACAAGGAACTCATTCTACTCAATAACAAGAAAACAAATAACCTTATTTAAAAGTGGGCAAAGAACCTGAATAGACAATTCTCAAAAGAAGACATGCAAATGGCCAACAGATATGTGAAAACTGCTCAATACCTCTATTCATCAGAGAAATGCAAATTAAAACCACAGTGAGATGCCACCTCACAACTGTTAGATTGGCTAATATCAAAAAGACGAAAGAGGCCAGATGTGGTGGCTCACGTCTATAATCCCAGCACTTTGGGAGGCCGAGGCAGGTGGATCACTCAAGGTCAGGAGTTCAAGACCAGACTGGCCAACATGGCGAAACCCTGTTTCTACTAAAAATAATTTTAAAAAAGTAGCGGGGCATGGTGGTGCACACCTGTAGCCTAGCTACTCAAGAGGCTGAGGCAGAAGAATCGCTTGACCCCGCAGAGGTTGCAGTGAGATAAGATTACGCCACTACACTCTAGCCTGAATGACAGAGCAAGACTCCATCTCAAAAAAAAAAAAAAAAAAAAAAAAAGAGGAAAGATAACACATATTGGTGAGGATATGGAGAAAGTGGAATTCTTGCATGTTGCTGGTGGGATTGTAAATTAGTACAGCCATTACGGACACCAGTATGGAAGTTCCTCAAAAAGCTAAAACCGGAATTACCGTAAGACCCAGCAATTCCACTTCTGGGTTCTATCCAAAGGAAATGAAATCAGTTTCTCCAAGAGATGTCTGCATTCCCATGTTATTGCACCACTATTCACAATAGCAAGATACAGAAACAGCCGAAGTTCCCACATCAGTGGAAGAATGAATTTAACAAAAGGGTGTCTATACACAATGGAATACTATTCAGCCTCAAAAAAGTGGAAATTCTGTCATTTGTGACAACATGGATAAACCTAGGGAACATTACACTAAGTGAAATAAGCCAAGCACAGAGACAAATACCACAGATTGGTTTTTGTCACCTAGAGTCAAACTACAATAAAGTGAGAAGAGAAGAGGTCTGAGAGTAAATGGTGTGATTCAGGTTAATCAGACCAACTGCTGCAGGGCTGTATTCATCTGTTCTCATATTGCTAATCAAGACATAACTGAGACTGGGTAATTTACAAAGGAAAGAGGTTTGATGGAGTCAGAGTTTCACATGGCGGGAGAGGCTTCATAATCATGGTGAAGAGAAAAAGGAAGAGCAAAGGGATGGCTTACATGGTGAGAGACAAGAGAGCTTGTGCCGGGGAGCTCCCACTTATAAAACCATCAGATCTTGTGAGACTTATTCACTATCATGAGAATAGTGTGGGGAAACCACCCTCATGATTCAATTATCTCAACCTGGTCCCACCCTTGACACGTGGGGATTATTACAATTCAAGGTGAGATTTGGGTGGGGACACAGCCAAACTTTATCAAGGGCTATGGCAAGGTTTAAGGAGATGAGAGGTACAGTCCATCTGGAGAGGGAATTGCATGATGACAATGCTCCACCCTTGACCATTTTCTGCTCTCAGATTTATACTTCCAGCGTTTGTGGGGTTTGCTCAGGTGCCCAGCACTATTCTGATTGTGGAGACTCAGGTAAATTCAGTTTTTGCCTTCTGGGGGCTCATGGTAAGTGCAATGGTCAGGCAAGCGAATTAAAATTAATCCACCTATTCAATTTTGCCGACTTTTCAAGGCTCAGTTTAAGTCAGCCTCACCCACAAAGTTGACTCTGATTCCCCATCCTATTTGTAAATTTCTTGAGCTCTTAGCTAAATGTGCCCTGAAATCACATGCAGTCTAGTTGGATCCCAGGCAGACCTCATAAACCCCAAACTATTTGTAGCTTACAGATTTTAAAAATTGATTAGTTTACCCTCTTGATCCTCTGCCAAAAATAAAGTTTATTTGAGGTGGCTTATAAAACATTCCCACTATAATAAGGTAAAAATAAAGAGGAAGAAATCTGGGCAAAGAAAGAAAGATGGAAAGAGACTGGGGAGGGCAGTCCAAGGTGGAACCATGTGAGGTGAGACACTCCATGCCCTCGAATTATTAAATCCACTTAGATGAGCTGCTGGATCAATGTAGTCTTTCTAGTGCGTCCCTTAATCCCAAGAAACACTGTCCAGAAAAGCAAGGAACTTGTTGGTCAGTCCACCTCAAACTTCATATATATATATTTTTTTTCTTTTTCTTTTTCTTTTTTGAGTCTTGCTCTGTTTCCCAGGCTGAAGTGCAGTGGTACGAATCTTGGCTCACTGCAACCTCTGCCTCCCAGGTTCAAGTGATTCTCCTGCCTCAGGCTCCCGAGTAGCTGGGACTACAGACACCCACCATGATGACTGGCTAATTTTTGTATTTTTAGTAGAGACTCGGTTTTGCCATATTGGCCAGGCTCCTCGAACTCCTGCCCTCAGGTAGTCCACCTGCCTCGGCCTCCCAAAGTGCTGGGATTACAGGCATGAGCCACCACACCCAGTCTTCATTGACAAAACTTCACTCCTTCACATCCACGCACACTGCTCCTGGTAATACTTAGAAGAAGTGTGGTAAATCATTATTAGTGTAAGTTTATAAGCAATGTGAGGATGGGGATCTTGCTTGTATTAATTTCACACAATGCTTCTACATCATGGATTCTAAAAAAAAATTGTTTAATAAACTAATGATGGATAAGTGAGTGAATGTGTGTGTGAACAACAATCACTGATATGTAAGTGTCTGACAAGGAAGAGCTGAGTAAATGTATATTTTCATCTTTCTGCATATATCACAGTGTGGCAAACAACTAATCCCTCTACATGGATATTAGAAGCCAGGCTTGGCAGTGCAGGGTGCCATGGGAGCAGGTAACCAGGAGGCCTGGCCCACTGCAGGGATCGGGGAGACTGCATGGAGGGGAGGGATTTGCAGTAAACTGAAAGATGGAGAGAATTAACTGGGTGGAGAGTAGAGCGGGTGCTGTTGGTTTGCAAGAGCACTCCTTAGGAACGGTGATGAGGTTCTCTTCAGGAACCCTGCTCCTGCCATCTGGTTTCCCCATGAGAACCATATTTCTATGACCATCTTGGCCACTGAGTGATAATCTTAGGAATTCTAGGGTTAGAAGGGAACTGTTCTCAACTATATACCTCATTTTTCCCATTTAGAATCCTGCTATCACAGCTACGCACATCAAGAGACTTCCAGTTTCTTGGATGGAATGCTCTGAATTGGTTTATTTGCTTGTGGAAAGCTGGTATAGAGAACAACTTAATATTTCTGAACTAGACAAGATTCCATTTGTTCCAGTCTGTCCTTACGTGTTGTGTAAATGTAGCACTAAATGGCCTGACTTTTAAAGTTTTGTGGAGCAGGGGGAAAGTATCACTGTGATAGTTAACACCACCTGTTTACTCAGGCATTATATTAACAAGCAGCTGTTAGCCTCCAATGAACATGAAGGTATCTGATTAACTTGGACTTTGGCCAAACCTCCTAGGACAGATCTGGGAAATTCAGTTGTAGACAACTGGCTTTGAGAATAACTGATTACCTGTAGACCTATTTGGAATAATCTTTCTTGGTGTGATATCCTAAGGATCCAGACAAGACTTGGTAAATTTGGGGGCCATCAAAGTTACAAAATCAGTGAATCCAAATTTTGTGAGGCTTATAATCTGCCTAATGCTTCCATCCAGTTCCCCCTGTGGGTAGAGTCCATGAAGCGGAGACTACATTATCTATGTTCTCCTGGGCCTGAGTGCCAGTATGGATGTCGGTGACTGTGAGATTTATGTGTCTGTGAGCTGAATAAATGTGGGAAAAGGCAGGAGCAAGGTGTTGAACATGGGGGCCCCCATCACTATTACTTAGGAGTGGGTACTCTCACAAACGAACACTGTCCACTCCACAGCACCACTAAGGCCATACCCCACCAATTTCTGGTGTATCAAGGTTTCAGGGCTTGATGAAAGCTTTAGAATCCCCCCCTCCTTTTTTAATCAGGTGACTGATAGATTCTCTGGCTTCAAGAGAAATCCAGTTTCCAGTTGGTTAACTTGAGATCAAAAAGTGTGTTATTCTAACCTTACCCCAAGGCCCTGAACACACAAGTCCTTCTTTCTCCTTTCCGAATCATAAATGTGCTCCACACCCTCAATTCTCATATGAGAGATCCATGACTTTGCAGTCACCCCTAACATAATCTTGTACCAAATCCACAGCTCCTTTTGTTCTTGGCAAAACTAAGGCTCGCTCGAGTACGATGTAAGACATAACTGCTCCCTGCGTTCTTTTCATTTCACTTTGAAGATGTTGGCCTGATAGCAACTCCCACCCCAAGATGCAAACCGGAAATATAAGAAATAAGGCTACTTCATCCACACACCAAAACCAAAAAGGCAAAAGAAATTTCAAATTAAAACAGGAAAGGCAAAACTTTTTTTCATGGTTCTAAATGAGCATTTTGACACATTTTATGCTCATCTTTAATGCATTTTTTAAAAAACTATTCAAATGTTAAAAAGTTTTAACGATTATTATAGGCACAACAATAAATGAATACATTCCTAACAGGATGAAAATGTTCTGTCCTAGGGCAGCCTGGGAATGTAAGATTGTGTTTATTGTGCTTCATCCCAGCTGTGGAAGTCACTGCACTTGATAAATGGGATGCCAAGATAGAGGAGATGCTTAGGTATATTTTGAATTTGTTGTTTGAAAATATTACTCAAAGAAATTCTGTAAGGTGAAAACAAAAAATATCATTATATTGAATGTCTTCACTCAAACCACATTTTGCAAAATCACTATTTGAATTACATAGATTTGCATATTTTAATAACGATGATCAAAAAGTACCACACTGGGTTCACTTTGCTCATTTTTCTTTCAAGTATTTTTGTATAGTTTCTTTTCTTTTCATCTTTTTTAGAGTTTTCAACTCTTAACTGTATAGCAGCATTCCTGGACCTTAGAGAATAAAGTTCTTTGCCATACACTTTATTTTCACTGTTACTTTGAGGAGTTTGAAAATTGCTCTGAGTTTAAATACAAAAATCTAAGCTTTGCCATTGGTATTTTGTTTTCCCTTGGGGGAAAATGCAGTTGGCTTGGCTCAGTTCTGACAAGATAGTGAAAGTCATTCTAATTTTTATTTAAGAAAAAGCAATTTTCATAAATGGTGTACCACTAATGGATCATGATCATCTATAAGCCCCACAGCAAATTACTCTTAATCCAGTTTGCTGTGTTTCCTTACCTGAGGGAAATAATACCCACCCTTCCTCTGGGCTGGCATAGTGCACACAGACACTTCTTCAATATATATTAATCCCATCATTTATCTTTGTCAACTGAGAACAAAAATAATTTGTAGAAGAGTAAACAGAACCACATAGAAAAAGGGAGCTCGGCATTATTAAACAGCGGAAAGCAGGTGCTCACAAAGCCAAGCTTATTTTTATTGCAAAACTTGAGTAATTCTCCTTCTGCATCTGTGCATAGTAAATAAGAGCGAGGGAAAAATCTAATATTTTAGAGGAAACTGAAATCACTTCAGCAGAGGAATGAGGGCAGGCGCTGGCATTGTGGCTGGCTTTTAAAAATCAATCTGAAAATAGGAGATTAATGGCTTCCAAAGGGCAGGAAGGAAAATGGAAGCGGTGAGAGTCAAAGGAAATTTTCATTTGATTTGAAAAATGCAAAATAATAAAACAAACTTCTGATATTCGTTTTTCAGGACCAGATCTGGGTCTTGGCTGCATCTTTTCTCTTACCTACAAACTTTCATGACTATTAGAACTGCCAGTACTAACACTTGTATTAATTTGTATTAAATTTAAAAGTACTAGTACTATTAATGTTACTAAGATTACTAACAATTACTAATTACTTTCTGTTAGAGTCACCATGTGCCATACACCTTTGAATACATTTTGATTGCCCCCACAATATTGTACAGGCAAGCAGGAGGAATTGAGAAGGTAAGTGAAGGTCAGAGAAGTTAAATGACCCCTTGCATGGTTAAAAATGACACTCAGGCTTTATGAGTACATGGTATGTGTCAGATACTGAGCTACCAAACCTTCTGAGGAGTTATACCACATATTCCCAATTTACAGATAAGGAAACAGAGGGTTGGAAAGGTTTAGAAACATACCCAATTTCCCAAAATAATTTAGCTGAGTCAGAATTCTAAAGCCAGGTCTCTCACAAACTTCTCACTATTCCAGCAGTTCACTGTGAATTTGGTAGTGATCTTCAAACTAAAATTCTTCGGGTTGCAAAATCCGTTTCTTTCAACTACTCTGTGGTGTCTTATTTAGGAAATTACAAAACCAAACAAACACTCCTGATTATTATTATTATTTCTTAAAAAGGTCAACTCAGCTCAGTGCTATGGCCAAGCATATCTTGGGAAACTAATATCTTACTCTCCCCCACCCAGCATCACTTTCATCCTTTACCCTCATATCTCTTAGTTTTTGTTTAAATTGTGGTTTGTGCCTAAGTTGGCAGTGGTCTCTCCTAGCGATAAATCCAAGCTGCTCTCTAAGAAGTTTCAACTAAGAGATGAAGAGTGTTGTCAAGAAATGAAGATCTTGTACTTAGCAACCTTCTGGTCATTGAGAATGAAAAAATAGGTCAATAATGCCTTTTGGCAGAAATAGAATATCTTAGTTGCAATGAAAATGAGCAGGGAGCACTACACAACTAGCTAAAAGTGGGACAAACGAAACTGAACTAGGAGAATAGAAAAATTTTTGTTTTTCAGTTATTCTCTACAGAGTTAGGTTGTATAATGGAGACAGGCACATTCCTATATTGGTAATATATTTATTCATTAATTTGTTTTCTTAAAAACTGTTTATTGAGAATGAATAACTGCAAGAAACCAAGTGAAATAAAGCTAGATCTTCCTCTCAAGGGACTTAGAGTTCATTTTGTTCTATGTCTAATCAACACAAGCCATGCAACTCACCCATAAAATTAGGTGTGCACACACAACTGGTCTATATCTCTTGTCAATCAAGTTCAAGTGACAAATCAGTAAGTGACGATGACTGTGCAGCATGTTTGCTAACATCGGTGGTAAAGAGCAGGGGAAGGAGGCCTTCCTTGGGGTGTCAGGCTTTGTGAGCACTTGTTTGATACTATAATTGAAAGAAATTAAGCAAATACTACAACCAATCTCTGTGGGAAAAGTTTTTACATTTTTAATTTTCAAGATGAGCAATACAAATGATACAGCCCATCTGACCTTGAATATCTGCACCATCAGGTATCCTCCCTGAGCATATCCTGTTCATCCATCACATGTAATTCAGAATATCCCAGGAAGTCTCCAAATATGTGCTTTTAGCAGCATGCAATATTTGTAAAATGCAATCTTCATTCCTAAGAGAAGCCAGGGAAAGATGTAATCCCACATGAGTTTTACAATAGCTGATATGCCTTAATGGAAGTTTCCTCTGCTTGATGCCCTGGAGAGCTTTCTACTCAGGAGCAGGGCAGCACAGTCTGATTCAGAATGGAGTGGGATCTGGGCAATTACAATGAGCATTATGATTGATATTAGGAAACTTTGTAATGGGAGTACAGGTATGGAAGTTGATTTTCTTATACTTCCCTTGAAGGAGTATCTGTGGGAAAATGTTCACCTTCCTCTAGGGGCCTGAGTACTCCAGTTTGAAAATCACTGATGTAGAATTCACAGCCTCATTTTTCCAGGGTTTGAGCTTCAAAAAAACCAATGTCTCTTATTGCTATACTGGGGACTCAGGACAAGGAATACGGAAAGAGAGAAAAGAGAGGAGCAAAAGCTAAGATGGGAAAGGCCAAAGACAAATTTTGACTGCCATACCTATGCTTGCCCATTTGTGAATCTGATATTTGAAATAGTCATTTCTATGAATATTGTTGAGCTATGCAAAGGTATAATGATAACCAGCAGCACCACACCCCCTGGCACACACACTACATTATGAAGGCTCAGGGCAAGGATGCTTGATGGCAGGTGAGTTGTCCCTGACATATGGTCACTGTCTGCAGATCAAATCACATCTTGGAATTCTGCTACCAGGGCTGGCTAAACACATAGCCAAGGGCCTTTCCCAAAGCATTCTGATTATAAATGTCCATTGAATGACTCACCATTTGTCATCTTTGGGGCTTTGTGATCACCTCCACATCTGAACTATAATATTATTACAGAATTATTACCTTAAAAGAGCTTCCAGTTTTTGAACTCTTACTCTGTGCCTGGTTCTGCCAAGTTCTTCACAGAAATAATTCATGGGTCTTCAGAACAACACTTTGGGACAACTCTTGCTGTTTCCTTTACGCAGATGAGGAAACTGCTGCATAAAGACGTTAGTCAACTTATTCCAGATGACACAGTGAGTGGCTGTGAGCTCAAATCCAGATGTGTCTGATGGCATGTCTTGTGCAAAGTAGGCTGTAAGCCAATAAATATATTTGAATGATTTAATAATAAATTTTTAGAGACTCCACTCTTAGTTCTAATCCTCATTAGTCTTGACAATCAACTAGACAGGAATTGTGATTGTCACTGTAGGCTTGTTAGCAGATGCCACCCAGATCCTGTCAGAAATCCCATTTTTCATGCTTTCATTTAATTTTTTAGTTCCAAAGAATTCTTACCACCCACTGGGCTCCAGGCTCTGTTCTGGCATCGGGGCGAGAGCAGGGAGCAAAGCAGACACTGCCCTGCCCAGTGTTACGTGTATTTTAATGGGGTGTTA
Organism: Macaca fascicularis; assembly: GCF_037993035.2. Classification (NCBI taxonomy): domain Eukaryota; kingdom Metazoa; phylum Chordata; class Mammalia; order Primates; family Cercopithecidae; genus Macaca; species Macaca fascicularis. The sequence continues at coordinate 64,990,735 of NC_088384.1, forward strand.
TTAATAGTATAATATCATTAAAAATGAAGCTTATTGGAGAAAGATACATGGCTTTGTGTGATTCTAACTGGAGTTCAAAATACCATAATATATCTGGATTTGACTTTAGAGTTTCATTATGCAACTAAATAGGGAAAGAAAGATTTTATTTTAGGGAAGGAGAACTCTATGGACTGAGATTGCTTTTGGACAAATGCCATATGTTGCTTGATGCTGTAACAGCCCAGACGTAGGAACTTTTGGTATTTTATCTTAGTAGAACACCTCTATTTTCTCAAGATGGAAATTTAAAACATTTAAAACATACTGCAGTGAGCACAGGTCTCCCCACCACCTATGCTATACTAACATCTGAATATACTTACTTGCTTTAGCACACATCCATCCCTCTATTTATCCATCATCCATCTCATTTTTTGGATGCATTCAAAGTAAGTTGTAGACACTTCACTCTTCACTCCTAAACACTTCAGCAATCATATCATTAACCAGAGCTCATTTATTTACAGTTTTCCTTTCTCTCCTCCTCTTTTGTTCTCCTCCTGCTCTCCCTCCTCCTTTTCCTCTGTCTCTTCATTCTTCTTTTTCTTCTTTGAGGTAAAATTCATGAAGAGTAAAAAGCACACATCCTCAGTAGACCACTTCATGAGCTGTGACAAAGTACACCCCTGAGAACACATTTGCTTGTTTAGACCCATCCCATTTCTGGGCCTAATAAAATTGTACAAATCCAGTGAGAGCGCCCTCACCAGAAACCAACCCTGCCTGCACATTGAGACTTCCAACCATCAGAACTGTGAGAAATAAATGTCTGTTGTTTAAGCTACCAAGCCTGTGTTATTTTGTTATGGCAACCTGAGTAGACTAATACCACCTGCCCCATCAATCTTTCCTTACATTTTTACTTTATGACTCAAAATGAAGTTCCAGGCTCATTTTGATTTTTCCTTCCCCAACCTCTTCTCTAAAGATCTCTGATTCCTTTTAAAGGAGAATGGTATTTAGTAACTGAGATCTATAAGCTGGTGTACTTATTACTACTTGGGATTCCTTTCCTCAAGGCCCTCTCAGTGGACAGAGCTGGGACAAAGCTCCACCACTTTCAAAAGAAGACCTCTTCACATACCAAAATCCTCCTGATTTTAGCTTCTTGCAGTAAAGTATGAGGTGCTAATTCCTCAAACAGTGGGCTCCTCTAATTTCTCATTTTTCAGACCATAAAGTGTTCAAACTTTATTTTCAGTATGTGTGGAAATCGTCTCTCAACACAAACACTGTGCACTCATCTACACACTTGATTTTGTCTGACACAATTACACAAATCCAGTTGGAGAGGCAGTAGGGAATTTATTTATTGTTTTTAGTTGAACATCCCCTCTACATTTAAAACCCAAATATCACACACTGGCAGAGGGCATGGCCAAGTGCTGACAGATTTAAATTTTGTTGAAATAGGTGGAAAAACAGAGAAGAATGGTGTGAGAACAGGAGCGCAGGAAACTCAGATCTTGGCATGGGGAAGAAAAAGAGTGCTCAAATGCTCCAGCTCTCCGCACTGGAGGACTTGACTTAGAGAGCAATGACTGGCAGTGTTTAGCTCCATCTGGAGGAAGAGCTTTGGCCTACAGGGAAGACCACCCAGGAACTCAAGCCAGGAACTACTGGGGTCACCCATCTTCAGTTGGAACACACCTGATGTCCCCCAGTGCCTTCCAGCCGAGAGTAACAAGACCAATACTGGGGACATTTCCCGGGAATTGATAACCATGGAGACAAAAGACTGTGACTTATCCTCTTTTGTTAAAAAGAAAGGAAGGATATTTGACAGAATGTGCCCCTCTCCTCAAAGCCATTTTTACAAAAGCACACAGACACACACACATCTTTTCTTTCTGTAACACTTGATCGTGGTCACTGCTCTCACCAATATCATGCAAAAACACACAAATTGATTCTATAATATCTGAATCAAAGAAAATCTTGACTAAAAACAAGAAACCACTATGAATATTTCCTCTTTTTAACTGATACTTGTGATGGCCGGGAGCAGCGGCTCATGCCTGGAATCCCAGTACTTTGGGAGGCCGAGGCAGGAGGATAGCTTGAGCCCAGGAGTTCGAGACCAGTCTGGGAAACATGGTGATAACTCATCTCTACAAAAAATACAAAATTAGCTGGATGTGGTGGTGCATGCCTGTAATCCTAGTTACTGGGGGGCCCAGATGGGAAGATCACTTGAGCCTGGGAGGTGGAGGCTGCAGTGAGCCCTGATCATGCCACCGCACTACAGCCTGGGCAACAGAGCAAAATTCTGTCTCAAAAATAAAAACAAAAATGAAAAGAGATCCTTTTTTGTTGTTTGTTAACAATGTTCTAAAACCATTTGCTAGCTTAAATCAAGACAACTAGTACATTCCAGCCATTACTCCCCACCAGCTAAGATTATGCTTTAGAACTCCCAATCCCATGTCGTTTGCACACCTCTAATACCTGAACATAGTCCAAGTTCACGTCAACACTTTTTTGTTGCTGTTGTTTTGTTTTGTTTTTTGTTTATTTGTTTTTGAGATGGAGTGTCGCTCCTGTCGCCCAGGCTGGAGTGCAATGGCTTGATTTTGGCTCACTGCAACCTTCACCTCCCAAGTTCAAGCAATTCTCCTACCTCAGCCTCCCTAGTGGCTGGGATTATAGGATTATAGGCACACACCACCACACCTGGTTAATCTTTTTCAATTTTTAGTAGAGACAAGGTTTTGCCATGTTGACCAGGCTGGTCTCAAACTCCTGACCTCAGGTGATCCACCCGCCTCGGCCTCCCAAAGTGCTGGGATGACAGGCATGAGCCACCATGCTTGGCCATCAACGCGTTTTTATAAAACCCATTTGGTGATGGTATTGGGGCTGCACACAACAGAACACTCCTATGTGGTTTTGCTTTTTCCTGTCATTGACAGATCAGCTAAAGTTGAGTCTAACATTGAGCTGTAATATTTTTCTTGATTACATAGGATTTTGTTATTTGTTTTTCTTTGGAATCCACTGTATAGAAAATAATATGCAGCTTCTTTCATCTGAGTCAATCCCCCATGTCTCCCGTTTCTTCAGACTCTAGTAGGCAGAAATGCAATCAGGTTTTATGTTCAGCACAGGCCTCTGTTACATGGTCAAGGCCCATGATGGGGTCTGGGGAGTGGAAGGAATTTAGGTTAACTCTGGCACAGAATGAAGGAGACTTCATCTCTGAAACTCTGATCTCTTAAGGTTGATTCTCCTGATGGAAACTCAGGATGGAGCTTTGCAGAGGTCTCTCCCAGGCCTGGGGTTCCCATGCTTGCATATGGGCTTGGGGTGGGGGCATAAACTGAGCTCATATTTGGTTCATGTTCTGCAGGGTAAATTAACCACTTTTCTCTGACCCCAACAAATGGTCAGGCCTGGTGGACATCTTTCCCCTCTGCTATTTCTGAAGTCTTCAAATGTCTCCCCCAGCAATGCCTCCAGGGCATGCCCATGTTGACGGGGATAAGCTGAGTCAGGCAGGGGTCACTCTCCCCATTTGGAGAAAACAGAATCACTCTCCCCAAAAGTTAGCAATGGGAATAGAGGGACTTCCCAGTGATTCTCAACTTCCACTGTATAATGCAATAATCTGAGAGCCTGGAAATATTGCAGATAGCTCCACCTTGAAATTCTACTTCAAATTGTCTGGTGTGGGCCTTTAGACTTTTTTGGAGAGGTATTGTTTAAATGTTTTACTTTCAAATTATGAAATATTCCAAACGCTTAGAAATACACAGATAATACATAATAGCACATATCCATGAGTCTAGCACCTAGATTTAGCAATGTGGTACTTTGTTTTAGGAAAGGGAACAAGGGAAGAAAGAAGAAAAAAAGGAAGGAAGAGAGGGAGGGAGGAAAAGAGAAAGAGGAAAGAGCAGGCAGAAGAGTTAAAAACAGGAAAGGAAGGAACAAAAAAAAAGGAAATGACATCTCTGTCTACCCTGGCTGGGCTTTGTGATCCATGGTTTATACTCTTGATTCCATTGAATTCTCATGCAAAATGGGAGCAGGTTGCTTCTTGGATAGCTCAGCACCATTCCTATGGTCACACAGCTCTCAGGTGGCTGCAGGATTTGGAGCTCAGGTGTTCTGACCCTAGAGGCCCCTCAGCCTCCCTGCCATTCATGCCATGCCTTGCAGGGAGGAGGAGGAGCCCCGGGAACAAGCAGGCAGATGTCTGCACTCGTCATGGTGACTGCCAGCTCAAACACTTCCTGTGGGCTCTAACTGTGGCCCCTGCCCCACCCAGGACCTGGAGCTACAGAAGGAAGCATGAATGGAGCTGGGAGCCATCTTGGCTGAGCTTTCAGTGACTGTAACTTCAAACTGTGGTCAAGAGCTGCTTGGTGAGATGGGCTTTAGACGGCATTTCCTAAGGAGTCTCCGTAGACCTGCTGTAAAGTAGACTGGGATCACCTCTACACCGCTGGTACAATTGAGTGACCCCCACTGCCCTCCGGTGTCCTTAAACAGGACCACAGACAGGATTTTCATCTCTACCACTTTGGCTATGAAATCACCAAAGACCAAGGTTAGCCAGGAAGAAAAATAAATATAATAAAATGCTTGGCAAGGATCCACTGGAATCTGAAAATGAGTTACAATGAAGAACTGGGGGAAGGCTGCTTCCCCTAGGAAGACAAGGATTAAAAATGACCTGCCAGAGAACACCCATGTGAATGGACATTCCAGAACATTCTCCTTCACATGCATAATGTGTGGGGATGCAGGTGCAGGCAGCCACAGACGAGGCCGTCCCTAGTTTGGTTCTGAAGGACTCACTGTGCTTGGCAGTGGGGGAAATGGCTCAGCATATTCATTCTCTCGCTCCCTGTCTGTTTCCCTTTCGGCCTCCCCCTCCTTTTTTTCTCTCTCCTGCCTTCTCCACTCACCCCAGAACACTAACCAAATATGAGCTTAGTTTATGCCCCCACCCCAAGCCCATATGCATTATCTTATTTCATTAAATGATAAGCTATTGAAAATGTTCCAAATAAATGATATTCCCAATTTGAACTACATTCAACACAGCAGTTTAGAGCTCAAAAACATGACTTTGATTGAAAACAGCAAGTTGCAAAACGACGTGTACAGTAACATCCCATTTATGGTGTCAATACTACCAGAGAAAGGGCTTCTGGGTGCTGATAACATTCGCTTCCATGACTTGGGTGATTGTGTCACAAGTTTGTTCTTTGTGGAGGTGCACAGAGCTGTACACTGAGGACACGGCCCTTTTCCATATCTACATTATACTTCAATAAAGTTACAACAAATTATAATGAATGCATATGCAAAACTATGCTTGTAACATTTGTGGGCATTCAGTGTGGTTAAAAGCACAAGATCTTGGGGAAACTGAGATTCAGAGAGGTAGAGCAACCCCAGCCGAAGTCTGTATGCTCAGGAAGTGGTACACACGAGGTGCCAATCCAGGCCTGGAATATTTCAAAGATACAACTCCTTCTGAAATACTATGGTGCCTCTACTAAGGGATCATCTTAGATCAAACCAAGGAGCAGTGAATGTCCATGAGACAATGGGTCTATTAACTCACCCCAGCTCTGTTCAGGACTAATATCTACAAAACAAAATAGAGGTGCTGTTATTTAGATGTGAGCTCTACTTTCATCATCAATAAAATATAGCTTATAGTACTTCCTCCATATACTATGCAAAGTCACTCTACAAATCTGATGAGATAATGTTGAGAGGAATGTGGTGAAACTGAGAATTATAGTTGGCATACATGATACAAATCCCTAATCACTGGCTGCATTTTGTTATCTGACTTTACTTCCTGAAGACACACAGATAGTTTCTCTCTCCCAGCTACTGGAACCTTCATCAGTAGAGGGTACCCTGTCTCCCTCTCTCCCTGCTTTCTACCATACAGGGGTTTAACACATTCTTAATCTTTAGACTATTATCTACTTTAATCCTCAGAACATCCTAGGAAGGGAGGCTAAAGACAGCAGGCGGGAGAATATCCATCTCCTCTTATAGATATGGAAGATATAGAAGCTGATCTTCCATATCTATAAGATAGATCTTATCTGCCAAGATCTAACTATAAGATAGATCTTATCTGCCAACATCTAACTATAAGATAGATCTTACCAAGAATTGCCACCCTTAGCCAGACAGCCCTAGACGAGGACAGGGAGCAGAAATCACGATACTTGGGACTTCCCACTTGCACCTCTTTCCTTTTTGTGCCACCTACAAGCAAAGTGACCTCAATGCTCTGTATCCATATGTTGATTCAACTCTTGCAGATTTTCTCAAGGTGTATATTTCCAACGACCAAGGACATTTTCTTACACACCATCACATTATTACCAAAATAAGAAAATTTAGCATGGATGGAATGCTATTGTTTAGTCCCAGGTCCATGTTCAAATATCACTACTTGTCCAAACAATGCCGGGATCCAATCGCAGTTGGGTTAATGTCTCTTTAGACTTTTTTGTTTTGAAACATTTCCTCAGGTTCTCTTTGTGTTTCTTCACCTTGATGTTTTTGAAGAGTAGAGGCCAGTTATTCTCTAGGTTGTTATTCCTTGGATTTCTCCAGTGTCTTTCATTTTTGGCAGGAAAACCACAGAAGTGATGTTGGGCCCTTCTCAGTGCATCTTTCTAGGATCTTATTGATATCTGTTGATGGTGTTAACTTTGAGCTCAATTAGTTTTGATTCATGTTGAACAAAATGACCTTGGGCAGCTCCCACATTTGGAAGGCTGATCCTAGACTACTTGAGGGCTTATTTTACTTTGGGGGTTGGGAATGATGTTGGATAATGTCCTTTGGCCTGTAATATGTACCTTTAAAATATTACCAGTAACTAAAAAATGAAAATGAAAATTATCAGGAAACTAGATCAACTTGGTATTTCTTAACAAATTAGTCTAATAAAGGATTCAGATTGAAGGCCATGAATAAAATAGTTTTTGTTTTATATAAAGTGAATGAATATTTAGTTTAAGCAGCAACTGTTAATCTATGAGAATCTTCCCTGACTCAATTTAGAATACAGTACATTTGCTAAAGGGAATTTCCATGTGTGGTTTTTGTTTGTTTGTTTGTTTTGGGTTTTTTTTTTTTTTTTTTTTTTTTTTTTGCCTTTTTCTAGTAAACTGAAATGTGTGGAAAGACCATCAGGTGGCACACTGGTTCCAGTGGTTTTATCAGCAAATTTCCCAGTGGGAAGGAAATTTGCTTGCTACTGGAGTTGCTCAAAAAGCCAACTCAATTAGCTTTTTGGAATCTAAAAAGAAAAATCGGTTTGAGGAAAACTTTCATTACATATATTTTGAGCCGAGGTTGGATTTGTTTTCATAAGAATGTTTCCCTTTTCCTCATTTTCTGGCTCCAAGTTTAGGAAACATATTTAGGTGCATGAGTAAAAAAAGAGGAAAAAGAAAATCCGGACTAACTACTATCCTTTACACCTTTAAGTCTTAAAAAGCCTTAACTCTTTTAGAGATGTTTTGCCTCTACCATTTCCTGGAGGAAAAGAAATACACAAAGAAAAAAAAATCCTGACTTTTATTTCATGGTTGGCAACATGTGTCTCTGGTGTGTGTGTGTGTGTGTGTGTGTGTGTGTGTGTGTGGATATGAGTGTGTGTGCTAGAGAAAATATGGGGAGGAAGGGAAGAACAAAGAACAGTTTTATAAAATCCCTTCCCATTCTCACTGAAGTTTTTTATTTATTTATTTGTTTATTTTAATTTTATTTCTATTTTTATTTTTTCGAGACGGAGTCTGGCTGTGTCTCCCAGGCTGGAGTGTGGTGGCATGATCTCAGCTCACTGCAAGCTCCACCTCCCGGGTTCCCACCATTCTCCTGCCTCAGCCTCCCAAGTAGCTGGGACTACAGACGCCCGCCACCACGCCTGGCTAATTTTTTGTATTTTTTGTAGAGACGGAGTTTCACTGCGTTAGCCAGGATGGTCTCGATCTCCTGACCTCCCGATTCGCCCGCCTTGGACTCCCAAAGTGCTGGGATTACAGGCGTGAGCCACCGTGCCCGGCCTCTCACTGAGGTTTTATGTAATTTTAAAATTTTTAACCTCTAATAGTTTGAGTTGTAGGTAAGTGACATGGTTTGGCTGTGTCCCCACCCAAAGCTAACCTCGAATTGTAATAATAATCCATGTTTCAAGGGTGGGGCCAGGTGGAGATAATTGAATCATAGGGGCGGTTTCCCCATACTGTTCTCATGGTAATGAATAAGTTTCACGAGATCCAACAGTTTTGTAAAGGGGTGTTCTCCTGCAGGAGCTCCTTGCCTGCCACTATATATGAGGTGACTTTGCTCCTCATTCACCTTCCACCACGATTGTGAAGCCTCCCCAGTCATGTAGAGCTGGGAGTCAATGAAATCTCATTCCTTTATAAATTACCAGTCTTGGGTATGTCTTTGTTAGCAGGGTGAGAACAGACTAATACAGCGTAGGAGGATCTCTAACCAAATTTTAACACATTAAGAGGCAGACAGCTTCTTTTTCACGTCTGATATGGACTGCAGGAAACTCACTTGCTGCAACCTTTATTTTTTCCCCTCTGTTTTTTGGCTTTTTGTAGACTGACATTTTAAAAATCAAGTATAAATCTATTCACGTGATTGCACTCTACTACAGAAGAGATTGACTTTTAAATGCCATTTAATGCTTGGTCAAAGTTTTAAAGTACTAGTTTTAAACTCCTAAAGTTCATCTCCAAATTCCTCCAAATTCAAGAACAGACCAAACTGAATGGTTGCTGAGTGTTGCTTGTACCTCTGTTTTTTGTTGATGGTGTCATATGAGTCACCTAAATATATAAATGGGTCACAAAATTTCTGCAGTGTGTGTGTCACTGCACGTCTGGAATGGCATGGGGAAGAGACTGGAAGCAATGGAGTAGCCAGCAAGTAACCCCTCTGCCAAGAACATGTGGCCAGGCAGTTCCACATAGATCCACGGGATCAGTCAGCTCCACTTAATTTGCTTGTTCAGTCATTAGAGGGCAATATCTGGGGCTGTGTCTATTTTGGAATTCTTCCCTGGCTGATAGCTTACACTTACCAAGGACACTGGGTAGCTCCCAAATTAGGAGGAAAAAAAAGACTTCAGAAATCCTTTAAAAATTTTTCGTCAATCCTCACATAATTATAATTTGTGGTTATACTTCTTTAAATACAACAACAATTTTAACTTTTTTAAATTTTATGAATAACAACAAAATCCTCTTACATTTGAGAAATTATAGTACACATAATGTGCAAACCAAAGTATTGATTCAAACCCCAGGCACAAATGGACTTGCAGATCCCACCAATAACTCTTTGCTTTTCCAGGAATATTGAGGACAGGGGAAAAATAGTTTTCACTTGAGTTAAGTGAAGTCCACATGTATTATTTCAAGATATGCAAACCACAAAACTTATTGTTTGTGATGGGGTATAGACCTGTGCAAGCCTTTCTGTCGGCTTCCAAATTCCCTGTTCCACTGACACTGTGGTTCTAAAATTTGGGGACACATAAGAATGATCCAAGGAACCTGCTGAAAAAGCAAGCCTGGTAGACTTGATTCAGGTCCAGGAAACTGCATTTTAACAAGCATTCGAAGAGATGTAGAGCATGCTTTAATAAGAACTCTTTGCATGCAACAGCCACTTTTCATGATTGATCGTACTTCACGTGTATGTCACTTTCAAGTTTACGATGTTTTCAAGTAGACCACAGGTTTTCAGACTGTGCCTGCTTTGTGCCTTAATGTGTCCAGCAACCCCTGAGAAGACCTGCCCTCAAATCTTCACGCACTATTAGATAAGAGTAAATGCCTTTGTGAGTTTCACATGGAATTCACCTTCTGTATCCACTGGCTCTGCGGGGTAGACTGCAGGACTTGAGCATCCTCAGACTTTAGTATCCATGGGGGTCTTGGAACCAGCCCCACAGAATGGACACCAAGGGACCCTTGTATAACCTGTATAACCGTCAGCCACCCTGAGGTCCAGTTCTGGCAAAGAACAGCAACCAAAGAAACACAATTCAATGAGAAGGCATTTAAAATCTTCATTTTCTCAAACAATGCCCTAAGGGAGTTTTATATATAAATATATATATTATTTAAAACCTATTTTTAATTCTTCTCACAATTGGCAGCAGTTGCACCAGAGAGTGTTTTCTTGTCTGAATAATAAAAAAGTTTCTCTCTTGAATGCAGAGTAGATTCTCATCTGTTTTTCTCTGCTTCATTTGCTTTCTTGATATATCCTTTCATTTTTACTCTAGCAACTTTACTTTTCCCATTAAAATACTTAGTTCCATTGGCCAGCTGTGGCCAAGGCAGTTTGGGAGGCCAAGGCAGAAGGACCACTTGAGCCCAGAAGTTAGAGACCAGCCTGGACAACATGGCAAAATCCCCTCTCTACAAACAAAACAAAAATTAGCTGGATGTGGTGGCATGCACCTGTAGTCCCAGCTACTTGGGAGACTTAGGAAAGATCACTTGAGCCCTGGAGGTCAAGGCAGCAGTGAGCTGTGATCATGCCACTGCACTCCAGTCTGGGTGACAGAGCAAGACCCTGTCTCAAAAAACAAACAAACAAAACAAAAGAAAACTTTAGTCCCATAGGCTTCTGCAATTTCCTCTCCTCTATTGTACTCTTAACTACATTCATTACCTTGATTCTTTTACCCAACAAATTCCAAGAGGCCCCAGAGGATACAGACTCCGTAGCAGATGAGGGAGGGGATGGAGCTATGGGTAACCATAGGGGAATCCACCATTCACAAATGTAATCTCATTTTCCAAATGAAGAGACTACATTTCATATAGATTAGATAAATTCTACTGCCAGAAAATAAAAATCCAACATTCTCTCCACCACAGACACAATATCATTTAAACATTAAAAACTTTATGGTATTATATAATGTATTGAAAAAATATATTTTGTATGATGTATCCTATGAAAATATTTTCAACAAAATCCAGAATAAATATTGAATTGAGTTTGATTTAAGGCAATCTTATTGTATATTAATGGTTTATTAAACAAATAGCTTCTATTTAACAAGATAATATTATTTCCAGAATGTACTGTTATCTCACATTCCTTGACATTGGCTCCCTTTCGAATGCTAGCTTTGTCTTCATATGTTTCTCCATTTCTGTCCGAAGGTGACACTGACACTATGGAGGCTCCAGGTTTGTACAAGCAAGGTTTAAGCTTGCTGGCCATTCACTCACAGGCATTTGGCCCACTGTTACCTTTTTCTTCAATGCCTGAAAACAAACAAACAAACAAACAAATGAAAACCCTCCACTAGAATCTTCATTTGACAGATCAGGAATAAATGCTAATGCTCTCTAGGAACCTAAAGAGTCAATGTAATTCCATTCAAAATTATCACAGAACTTAAAAAGCATGAAGATCTACTTTAAAAATATCGATACACACATGCAGGAAAAATGACCAAATCAGAAAATAAGACAAATTATCTAAAGCTAAAGTAATCAAGATAATGTTGTATTAATGTAAGGATAGACTCCCCCTAAAAAAATCCCAGAACTGAATAGCGGCTCTAGAAACATACCCATGCGTATATAAGCAACCCTGACTTGAGGCAGAGCTTGTACTGCATATTAGTGGAGAGAAAGCACTTCAACCAATGATAGAAAGTGTCAGGCCTCTGAGCCCAAGTCAAGCCATTGCATCCCCTGTGACTTGCATTTATATGCCCAGATGGCCTGAAGTAACTGAAGAATCACAAAAGAATTGCAAATGCCCTGCCTCGCCTTAACCGATGACATTCCACCACAAAAGAAGTGAAAATGGCCGGTCCTTGCCTTAAGCGATGATGTTATCTTGTGAAATTCCTTTTCCTGGCTCATCCTGGCTCAAAATCTCCCCCACTGAGCACCTTGTAACCTCCACTCCTGCCTGCCAGAGAACAACCCCCCTTTGACTGTAGTTTTCCTTTACCTACCCAAATCCTATAAAATGGCCCCACCCTTATCTCCCTTCACTTACTCTCTTTTCAGACTCAGCCCACCTGCACCCAGGTGAAATAAACAGCCATGTTGCTCACACAAAGCCTGTTTGGTGGTCTCTTCACATGGACGCGCATGACATTTTGGTGCCGTGACTTGAATCAGGGGACCTCCCTTGGGAGATCAATTCCCTGTCCTCCTGCTCTTTGCTCCATGAGAAAGATCCACCTATGACCTCTAGTCCTCAGACCAACCAGCCCAAGGAACATTTCACCAATTTTAAATCGGGTAAGTGGCCCCCTTTTTACTCTCTTCTCCAACCTCTCTCACGATCTCTCAACCTCTTTCTCCTTTCAATCTTGGCACCACCCTTCAATCTCTCCCTTCTCTGAATTTCAATTCCTTTCATTTTCTGGTAGAGACAAAGGAACATGTTTTATCCGCGGACCCTAAACGCTGGCGCCGGTCAGGGACTGGGGAAGGCAGCCTTCCCTTGGTTTTTAATCATTGCAGGGACGCCTCTCTGATTACTCACCCACGTTTCAGAGGTGTCTGACCACGCTGCAGGGACACTGGCCTTGGTCCTTTACCCTAAGCGGCAAGTCCTACTTTTCTGGGGGAGGGGCAAGCACCCCAACCCCTACCCTCCCTTTCTCTACCCCTTCTCTGCTTTTCTGGGGGAGGGGCAAGTACCCCGACCTCTTATTTTTGTGTCCTCTCTTATTTTTGAGCCCTGACCTCTTATTTTTGTGCCCCCTCTTATTTTTGTGCCCCGACCTCTTATTTTTGTGCCCCCTCTTATTTTGTGCCCCGATCTCTTATTTTTGTGCTCCAATACCTTAGTTCCGTGCCCCAACCCCTTTCCTGCTTTTCTGGAGGGCAAGAACCCCCGAACTCCTTCTCTCCGTATCTCTACTCTTTCTTTTCTCTGGACTTGCCTCCTTCACTATGGGCAACCTTCCACCCTCCATTCTTCCTTCTTCTCTGTAGCCTGTGTTCTCAAGAACTTAAAACCTCTTCAACTCACACCCGATCTAAAACCTAAATGCCTTATTTTCTTCTACAATGCGGCTTGACCCCAATACAAACTGATCAGTAGTTTCAAATAGCCAGAAAATGGCACTTTCAATTTTTCCATCCTACAAGATCTAAATAATTCTTGTCGTAAAGTGGGCAAACGGTCTGAGATGCCTGACGTCCAGGCATTCTTTTACACATCGGTCCCTCCCTAGTCTCTGTTCCCAATGCAATTCGTCCCAAATCTTCCTTCTTTCCCTTCTACCTGTCCCCTCAGTCCCAACCCCAAGCGTCGCTGAGTCTTTCTAATCTTCCTTTCTACAGACCCATCTGACCTCTTCCTTCCTCGCCAGGTCGAGCTAGGTCCCAATTTTTCCCCAGCCTCTGCTCCCCCACCCTATAATCCTTTTATCACCTCCCCTCCTCACACCCCGTCTGGCTTATAGTTTTGTTCCGCGACTAGTGCTCCCCAACCTGCCCAGCAATTTCCTCTTAAAAAAAGTGGCTAGAGCTAAAGGCATAGTCAGGGTTAATGTTCCTTTTTATTCAACCTCTCCTAAATCAGTTAGCATTTAGGCTCTTTTTTATCAAATATGAAAACCTTAGCCCAGTTCATGGCCTGTTTAGCAGCAACCCTGAGACGCTTTTCAGCCCTAGACCCTGAAGGTCAGAAGGCCATCTTATTCTTAATATGCATTTTGTTTTAGTACCCAATCTGCTCCCGACATTAAATAAACCCCCAAAATTAAATTCCGGCCCTCAAACCCCACAACAGGACTTAATGAACCTTGCCTTCAAGGTGAACAATAATAGAGTAGAGGCAGCCAAGTAGCAACTTATTTCTGAGTTGCAATTCCTTGCCTCCACTGTAAGACAAACCCCAGCCACATCTCCAGCACACAACTCCAAACGCCTGAACCGCAGCTGCCAAGGGTTCCTCCAGAGCCTCCTTCCCCAGGAGCTTGCTACAAGTGCCGGAAATCTGGCCACTGGGCCAAGGAATGCCCGCAGCCCAGGATTCCTCCTAAGCCGTGTCCCATCTGTGCAGGACCCCACTGGAAATCGGACTGTCCAACTCTCCTGACAGCCGCTCCCAGAGCCCCTGGAGCTGTGGCCCAAGGCTCTCTGACTGACTCCTTTCCAGACCTTCTCGGCTTAGCAGTTGAAGATCGACACTGCCACATCTCCTTGGAAGCCTCCTGGACCATCACAGATGCTTTGGGTAACTCTTACACTGGAGGGTAAGTCCGTCCCCTTCTTAATCAATACAGAGGCTACCCACTCCACATTACCTTCTTTTCAAGGGCCTGTTTCCCTTGCCTCCATAAATGTTGTGGGTATTGACAGCCAGGCTTCTAAACCTCTTAAAATTCCCCAACTCTAGTGCCAACTTGGGCAACATTCTTTTTTTTTTTTTTTTTTTTTTTTTTTTTTTTTTTTTTGAGACAGAGTCTCGCTCTGTCGCCCGGGCTAGAGTGCAGTGGCCGGATCTCAGCTCACTGCAAGCTCCGCCTCCCGGGTTCAGGCCATTCTCCTGCCTCAGCCTCCCGAGTAGCTGGGACTACAGGCGCCCACCACCGCGCCCGGCTAATTTTTTGTATTTTTTAGTAGAGACGGGGTTTCACCGTGTTAACCAGGATGGTCTCGATCTCCTGACCTCGTGATCTGCCCGTCTCGGCCTCCCAAAGTGCTGGGATTACAGGCTTGAGCCACCGCGCCCGGCCGGGCAACATTCTTTTATGAACTCCTTTTTAGTTATCCCCACCTGTCCAGTTCCCTTATTAGGCCAAGACATTTTAACCAAATTATCTGCTTCCCTGACTATTCCTGGACTACAGCCACATCTCATTGCCACCCCCTCCCCAACCCAAAGCCTCCTTTGCGTCTTCCTCTCGTATCCCCCGACCTTAACCCACAAGTATAGGATACCTCTACTCCCTCCTTGGTGACTGATCATGCACCCCTTACCATCTCATTAAAACCCAATCACCCTTACCCCACTCAACGCCAATATCCCATCCTGCAGCACGCTTTAAAAGGATTAAAGCCTGTTATCACTTGCCTGCTACAGCATCGCCTTTTAAAGCCTGTAAACTCCCCTTACAATTCCCCCATTTCACCTGTCCTAAAACCAGACAAGGCTTACAGGTTAGTTCAGCACCTTATCAACCAAATTGTCTTGCCTATCCACCCCGTGGTGCCAAACCTATATACTCTCCTATCCTAAATACCTCCCTCCACAACCCATTATTCTGTTCTGGATCTCGAACATACTTTCTTTACTATTCCTTTACACCCTTCATCCCAGCCTCTCTTTGCTTTCACTTGGACTGACCCTGACACCCATCAGGCTCAGCAAATTACCTAGGCTGTACTGCTGCAAGGCCTCACGGACAGCCCCCATTACTTCAGTCAAGCCCAAATTTCTTCCTCATCTGTTACCTATCTCCTCATAATTCTCGTACAAAAACACACTTACTCTCCCTGCTGATCGTGTCTGGCTAATCTCCCAAACCCCAATCCCTTCTACAAAACAACAACTGCTTTCCTTCCTAGGCATGGTTAGTGCGGACAGAGTTCTTACACAAGAGCCGGGACCGCGTCCTGTAATCCTTCTGTTCAAACAACTTGACCTTACTGTTTTAGCCTAGCCCTCGTGTCTGTGCGCAGCGGCTGCCACTGCTTTAATACTGATAGACGGCATGCGTTGGTTACCTATCTCCCCTTAACCCCAGCTTTGCTGGAGGGCACTTCCATGGGCAAGCACTGGCAGACTCCTTAAGGCACAAAAAATCCAGCTCTGAACAGGCAAGGCACGGCTTGGTGGGCAATGAAGAGGATGTTGATAGAAATACTTTGAGCATGTGTGAGCCTATAGTGGACAAAGCAAGTTAGTGAGGGGACAGGAGCACAGGGACTAGAACCCAAGGTGGAGACAAGGGGGCCAGATTTGCAAGAAGGAGGCTGGAAAGCTAGGAAGGGCTGTGTTTCCCAAATAGGGATTCTTGTGCCAAGAAGCAGCAAATAGTCTTTTAAGAACATGGAATGGACCACAGATAAGCCCAAGAAATCAGAATTTAATTCCCTAGCAGAGCTCTGGAAATGGCATGAGGTGTCCCCAGAAGTCAGGCCACTTACTAATGCGTTGAGGGCCTCTGCATGAGCAGGCAGCCAGTGCTAGACCATGTCCCCAGAGGTGATGGGACTTAGGCCCAGTTCTGATGCCATGTGTTCGCTTTACTGTTTTCTCTTATTTTGCTGTGAGTATTCAAGAGCTCATCTGCTGTGCAGCCTTTCCCGTCCAGCCCCTCAGCCATTCCCTAGGAAGTGACATGGCATCTGAATGCTGGTTCCAAACACAGAAAGCTTTTTCAAAAGGCATTTAAAAATTCCATTGCTTATACCAGTTCTAGAGATTCTGCAATTAAATAAGAATTGACTGAACTACTTCAATTAATTGAAAAGGATAACTAGCTAAGAAATATAATTAATTCCCTAGCTCTTCTGAAATGCTGTTTACTGTCATCCACCTGTTACCAGAATGCCTTGAATAAGATATCCTTCCATCAGTTTAATGGTAGCCCACAAATCAAACATTTGCAGTTTGCTGAGGCAGAATCTTTACATTTCTCTGTGGGTGTTTCTTTCTGTGTGTGGGGTAAAGACATGGGTGGAACCTGACATTCTTTGTTTATGTTCTTGCCTTGTTTTTATATCTTTTCTGCTCTCAGTCCAGTGAGACAGGCCGACCTCTTTAAAGCAAGCCCCATTACACACGGTCTATTTTAAAGGACCATCTCATAAAATAATGTGTGACAGGATCAGACACCTGCCTTTAGAAGCACTTCCTCCCTGTCATGTATGACATGATTTAGCATTGGTGCACAGGACTGTCCTGACAGCTTGAGCACCTTATGAGACCCACATACAGGTGCAAAACAGATCTTCCCGGGCCTGTGCGCTGATCTTTAAGCAGAGTACAATGAAGTGTCAACCAACTGTGGCCATTCTCAGTGAAGAAATCACTGGGGAGCAGGAAGGATGATCCAGTGTGGCCAAATTTTCAGGGCTGAGTGCAAAGTTTCCTCATTTATACAACAACGAATAAATATCTGTCTGGCAAAAGCAGGTGACTGTATACACAGGTGTCTACTTGGCTATTTCTTATTTTATGTATGCACATGAAGTGGTGCTCTGTGGAAACACAGATGTGCCTTTGGGCCCACTGGCCATGCTGACTGTGAAAAATGCAGGCCCCAAATCTTGACGGAAGAGAAGAAAGGGGAAGGTGGTCTCTTGGGATCCCAGTGGATTGCAGCCACAGGCCATTGATGAGCTCCTGAGAGGTCCAGATGCCTAGGCCTTGATCACATGGACCTGAGTGATTTTTCTGAAACTAGCCCCCGTGGAAAAGCTCAGAATTACAGCAGAACTATGGTGCACAATTTGCATAGTGTCCTCCCTTTAAATTTACTTGCCTGCTAGGACTGATGAGCTGAAATTTAGACCCAGAAGTTACAGACAGCATGGACTTTGAGATTACCCGGCTTCCATCCTGCTCCCCAGTCTGCTAACAGCACATCCTTGGGAAGACTATGTAACATATCTGAACCTTAGTTTCTGAATCTTTGAAATGAGTGTTACCCCAGCCAACCAATTGAATGTGCTAATTAAATGAGATGATATCTGCAAACACTTAGCAAGACCCTATCACATCATAATTAGTAATTATCTGACAAAAAGCAGTGCTAGTAGATTACATTCTTACTGAATGACAGTCTGACATTGTAGGAACTGACCAAGTGTTCTGTGTGGAGGTTTTCCAACCTCATCCAGAATTTGAGGGCATCTCTTTGCATGACATTGAAAAGGTCTGATTCTACCTTACACAATTTGGTAACAGAGGGGGAAAATAATGACTCCTGCCTGTCTGAAGGCAAGCCCTTTTTATAGTGCCCCTATCCAAGTGCTCATAGAGTCACAAAATGTAATAGTGGGGAGACCTTGTGAGGCTACCTAGACTAGATACCCTAAACTGGAGTAGTAGTCACTGCCACGGGGAGCCCAGTTTTTTGATGGTGTACATGGGCCTGGAGAGTTTTAAGATAGCCAAATACCTGACTTACACGTGACCTTCTAGCAAAAAGTTGATGCAATTGAGACCATATCTGCTGGTAAGATAGCATGCTGGGTTTCCGTGCCTACCTTCCCTTTTGCAGTTTCCCTCTTCCACTTCATTCATTCGGTCATTCACTCATTCAGTATTTACTGAGGGGCATCTTCTACGCACTAAACACCATTCCCAATGCTCAGGATACAACAGTGGAACAAGTAGATAAAAATTTCTATGTACATGAGCGGACAGACAATAAACAATGGAATCAACTGGATTTTCAGTATCAGCACATGCTAATGAGAAAAATAAGAAAAAGAGATTGTAAGAGTGAGGGTGGGATCAGTTACAAATTTAGATAAAACATTCAGGAAAAATCTCACAGGGAAGGGGTCTTGGTAAAGGCTCAAATGATGCAGGTTTCAGGAGTAAGAACATCCCAGGAAGAGGGAAAAGACTGCGTGTTCTGGGAAGAGCGAGAGCCACCTAGAGGAGGTGAAGGACTTGCAGGGAAGCAGCATCCACTCTCATAGAGCTTCTTCTTCTTCTTCTTTTTTTTTTTTTATGGTAAGATCTTGTCCAATGGCACAAATTCTGTACTCTACCCTTGATTGCCCTTTCCAGAAGGACTGGAATCAGGAGAGTGTCTGGCAACATCAACACTTCTTTGGGTCTGTGCTCATCGGCCTCTTTTGTCACCTTCTCCCAACACAAACCCAGGACACAAGTGGCTACGGACATCACTTGGAGGTCACTGGTGCCCTTGTAGCTGCTCACTCTCAAGAGTGTCCAATTCCTGAGGATGTGGAGAAAAGAACCGGGCCCACAAGATTCATTTGACAATGGGATACTTCCTGCCCGGGGACATGGACTAGGAAGAGAAGGTCCTTGTGGAAGTGAGGTGGCCTGCAAGTTCTGAGTGGACAGGGGACTGCAATGCATGCTAGACAAACAGGGGTCCTTGAGCACATGAGTAAGGCAGAGGATGGCCACAGGCAGTAGCCCACTGCTGGGAAACCACAGTGGAAAGTTGATGAACAACTTGCAGAAAAGGGAATCCCTCAAATTCCATTTGCTTCCGAGCAAACACTGACCAGGGGAGCAGACACCTCACAGGCCTGTTACAGGCAAGACTCTGGAATACATTACTCATTCTGCTTCACGTTTAAAAGGAATCCGTGATCACAAGATGCTAGCATGAGTTCACTGAGAAATAGCAATTTCACACTAAATCCTATTTCTTTTTATCAAGAAATACTGGATTAAACCATGTAGTAGGTATTATGTTTATAGAGAAATTTTTGGCTAAAGATCAGAAAAGATCTTGCTCTTCTTGCCATAAATAAGTCAATAGGCTCATTTATGAGGCAGTGAGTGAAAAAAAATCACAATTCTAATAAGAAAAGATAACAAAGACCTTTTTAATAAAACCTAAAGACAGCGTTAAGAATTACTCAGCCCTCTGGTAGAGAGATTTTCTGTTTGAAGAGTTTCAAAGGTGTAAACAGAACTAGGGATCCACCTCACTGTCTACTGTTACCTCTTTCTATATTAATAGTAGCACACAGAAAAAGTTTGTGTAAAACAATGGTTCTCAAAGTGTGGCCCCCAGATAAGGAGTAGCAGCCTCACTTGGGAGCTTGTTAAAAATGCAAATTCTCAGGCACCACCCAGGTGTCCTGAATCAGAAACTCTGGAACTGGAGCCTCAAAGACTCTGTGCTCATAAACTCTCCCAGGGATTCTGAGTTCAGCTCGTCCAGCAAGAGAACTCTACTATAGTAAAGCTCCAGGGACACCGTGTGATGCCTGTATAACTTACCATGGGCAGTGGCATGCCCGGTTCTGCCATACTCTGCTCTTGAACAATAGTTCAATAATTCTCCTTCATCCGCTGGTGCAGAAGGCATTTCCCCTACCCAATGGCCAGGAGGCTCTGGACTGCAGTGGCTTGCTAGACTAGTGTTAGTTATTTGACAGGGTGTGTCACAATGTCTGTTACAAAATGAAAGGAAATTAGGAAAAAATTCAATCACAATTGTTTGGGTCAGCAACTAGTTGAAAGATGGAACCTCTAATATTCTATTGATGGAGTAGTGTCAGTCTAAAAAAGGACTCCAACAGTGGTTCATGGTTCTGAACTCTCTCCTTTTGATTTACATGTATTAGTAGTAACTTAAATAAAAAGTCCAATGGTGCATCTCTCAGATTATCTAATGAGGCAATAGGTTATTGACGACATTGTCTAACAAATTTAGTGATCAAACAATGATAAACTGCTTCAAACAAATGGCAGGAATAAATTATATATTTTTTTTAACATTTGGGACTCAAACACCAATAACACTGCATAAAAGTGGTAAACCAAGAAGTGTCCCAGAAGCTAAATTTCTACAGAACTCCTGATGGTGCTGATTTACATAAGATCTTTAGGAGGAATCATAATATGTGGCAACCACAATTTTGACTTCAATATTTGGTTACCATAAGAGAATAATTGGATCTTGAACGAAGAAGTTTGTTGGTCTGCTCCACTCTGTCCTGACAAATCACACTTGAAGAATTACACTCAGTGCTGGGCGCTGTATTTTAAGTGGTATAGAAATCAATGGGATCTCATTCAGAGGCACCGAGCCAAGGAATGGAAGATGCTCAAAGCCATGTCTTTGGAAGTAGTTGGCCTGGAGAAGAAAAGATTCAGGGGACCTGCCAATCATCTTGAAGTTATTGAATTCACCACTGTAGGACCAGATTTGTTTGGTGCATCCACAACAGGTAGAACCTGAACAAGAAAAACTGTGAAGACACAGGCTTCCATTCAACATATACAAGATTTTTCCTAGAAACATAAAGGTTTCCTCAGGTTGTAGGGAACTCTGTTGTTCAAGTGTTGAAGATTTGGAAGAGTATTTGAGGGATGAGATTGTGGAAATTCAAGCAGAGTAAAAATAAGTTGTCCTTAATGTCTATTTAATCCCCCACAAATGTCTACATATCAACAAGTGTCCTGGTAGCACGATGGAGAGGACATCAGAAAAATATCTAAACCTTGCCAAATGCTTACTGTGCCAGGCACTGTTCTAGGACTTTATATAATCACTCATTAATTATCATGATGATCCTATGAGGGATGTACTATTATTGTCTCTACAGATGAGGAAAGCAAAGCACAAAGATTATGAATATTTTACCTAACACTATACAGCTAGCACATGGTTGAACTGGAATTCAACCCAGGCAATCTGGCCCTGAGACCACACCACGCTATCCTGCTCTCCATCACAGGGATGAGCTCTGGCTGGTCCTCAAATGTACACAGGTCGAACGGGCCAAGTCCTGTCATGGGTAAGATATGCGCTATACATATACAGATATATAAACATGTAAGTATATGTAAGCATGAGACACTTCTTAAGCATGATGCACAACCCTTGCCCTAAACAAGAAAGTCTTGGTAGAAGTCATTATTAAGTCTGGAAATGCATGCTAAACAGAGGGCAGGCACCTGCTACTTTTGTCTCCTCAAGGGTTTTGCCTTTGCTTTTCCCCCTCCTGGAGCACTTTTGCTTGTGCTGCTCCGGAGACAGGCTCCTCACTAGGGAGGACTTTCCTGGTCATCTGTTCCTCAGTGATGTTATCCTGATCTATTATTTAATGCTTCTTATCATTATCTTGTATCATCTTATTTATTTACTTTTTATTTTCTACCTCTCCATTTAGACTATATCTGAATGTATGAAATCTAGACATTATTTCAATTAGTAACTGATTGAAAGACTGTAACCAAAGGGTACTGACTATCAGATGTGACTACACTGTTACTCGGTACCCTTTGTTTATATTCTTTCAACCAGTTACTACATATTTAACCGATGTTTATATAAACATAAACATATTTAGTTGAGTATATGAATAAATCAATGAATCAACGAATGAGTGAGCTCTGAAAGTTCCATGTAATTAAAGATATCTCCTTCACTACTGTCCAAAAAAAAAAGGGGGTAGAAAGAAAACAGAAAATAAGTGTTGGCAAGGATGTGGAGAAACTAGAACTCCTGTGTGCTGTTGGTAAGAAAGTAAAATGGTGCAGTTATAATGGAAAGCAGTACAATGGTTCCTCAAAATTTTATAAATAGAATTACTATATAATTCAGCAATTCAACTTCTGGGCTTATACCCAAAAGAAATGAAAGCAGTGACTCTTGAGATATTTGTACACTATGTTTAAAGTAGCGTAATTCGTAATGGCCAAGGAGTGGAAGCAACCCAAGTGTCCGTGGACAGATGAGCGAACACACAATATGTGGTATTTATATACAGTGGAATCTTTTCAGCCTTGAAAAGGAAGGAAATTCTGACACATGTTACAATATGGATGAATCTTGCACACTTTATGCTGAGCTAAATAAGTTAGACACAAAAGGACAAATTCCGTATGATTACACTCCTATGAGGTACTTAAAGTAGATTCATTGAGACAGAAAGTAGAATGGTCGTTTTTAAGGCCTGAGGGAAGGGAAGAATGGGGAGTTGTTTAATGGGTACAAACTTTCAATTTTGCAAGATAAAGAGTTCTGGAGATGAATAGTGGTGATGTTTGCACAAGAATGTGAATTTACGTAATGCCACTGAACAGTAAACCTAAAAATGGCTAAGATGGTAAGTTTTGCCACCTTAAAACAATGTATATTGTACCACAATTAAAAAGTAATAATACGAGTTGAGTATCCCAAATCTGAAATCCAAACTGGTCCACAATCCAAAACTTTTTGAGCACCTACGTGACTCTCGAAGGAAATGTTCACTGGAGCATTTCAAATTTCATATTTTTAGATTTGGGATGCTCTGTAGATAGGTATTAATGCAAATATTCCAAAATCTGAAAAAAATTGAAATCTAAAATACTGCAGGTCCCAAGCACTTCAAATAAGGGATACTCCAGCTGTAATAACTTAAAAGGATATCTTCCTCATGAGCCAGTGAAGGCTTTACGTTTTTAATTTGGGTGAAATCACTACTTTTTTCTTTGACTGGGCGCCAGGAGTAAATGTCTTGGGAGATAGACCCATTCGTTATGCAATTAGTGTCTCACATTTGCCTCCTTCAAAATTCTGCAGAACTTTGGCCTTACCAACTCCAGTTCTTGGCAACTTTCTTTCCTTGTCAACTTTCTTGCCACAAGAGTGATGATGAAGACTCCAGGAAAGATGTTGCCTACCATGCTTTCTTACTTGAAAGACACAATTTTTCCAGAATGAATTTAGATCTACAAACTTGTCAGCATGGAAATCTTACCTTTCTTCTTCTGCATACCTTTTTGGCCTGCTAATAGGCATTAATTTTGAGGTCACATAACATCTGCTGCTTGTGCATATAGTGATTCGTTCTCTTTTGTCTGAGTAATTTATAAAGAATCTCATGTTGCGATTAGTTTCTTCTTAATTTGTTCAGGGAGAGCGAATGCTGTTTGAGTCCCATAAGATAGATCCATCAGCATATACGCAGGGCTAACATTGCTCACATGGCCTGGGTGGGGTGGCGCTGTCAGAACCTGCTCCCTGCTGTGTGGTCAGCATGCACACATCACAGACTGAACAGCAAATGCCCTGGTAGGTTTTGGCCTTGGACCCCTACTGTGAGTGTATGTACTTTTGCCCACACATGTTGTCTCCTGGTGTCCTGTATCTGGGACACTCCCTGCAAAACAGCTAGAAATGGATTCCTCCAGGCGCGGTGGCTCACGTCTGTAATCCCAGCACTTTGGGAGGCCAAGGTGGGCGGATCACGAGGTCAGGAGATCAAGACCATCCTGGCTAACATGGTAAAACCCTGTCTCTATTAAAAACACAAAAAAATTAGCTGAGCATGGTGGCAGGTGCCTGTAGTCCCAGCTATTCGGGAGGCTGAGGCAGGAGAATGGCATGAACCCGGGAGGCGGAGCTTGCAGTGAGCCGAGATCGTCCACTGCACTCGAGCCTGGGCAACAGAGCAAGATTCCTTCTCAAAAGAAAAAAAATAAAAATAAAAAAATAAAATAAAAGTGGATTCCTCCCATCCTTTCTTTCCAGATCTTTCCTGG
This sequence comes from Macaca fascicularis, assembly GCF_037993035.2. NCBI lineage: Eukaryota > Metazoa > Chordata > Mammalia > Primates > Cercopithecidae > Macaca > Macaca fascicularis. Next base: position 65,014,993 of record NC_088384.1, read on the forward strand.
CTTGACCTTCCTTCCATCTGTTCATCCTGCCTTGGTGGGGTGCTCTTCCTGACCTCACTCCTGGCCCCAGCCCCACATGTCGTATGTAGATATCATGTTGTGTGTGTGTTTTTTTTCCTGTCATAGCTTCTCTTTAGTTATTTGGCATGGATGTGTCCCCAAGGCTGCATAGCAGGGACATCTGGCACACAGCTGCTGGGCAGGAGTCCACCTTGCCTGTTCTTTCCTGAGGGCCCGTCAGCTCCCATCTTTACCATCTGTGTCACTCTGCCCCCTTCTATCTAGGACACACTCTTGCCTGAGTCATAGAGGGCTTAGAAGTTTAGGAAGAGGTTGGACTCTGACAACAGCTTCTATCCCTTTCAACCTTCTGCTTTGACCTTCCTCTTGGATGCTTAGGACGGGGCCACAGCTCTGGCTGATGTCACCATGCACGCCCTGCTCTGCAAACACCCAGGAGCAAACTCCATTCTTGATGAACACGTTCCTGAAAACCCACAAAAAAGTAGTAAATTGGTCCAGAGCAAGATGGCCGAATAGGAACAGCTCCAGTCTCCAACTCCCAGCGCGAGCGACACAGAAGACCGGTGATTTCTGCATTTTCAACTGAGGTACTGGGTTCATCTCACTGGGGAGTGCCGGACGATCGGTGCTGGTCAGCTGCTGCAGCCCGACCAGTGAGAGCTGGAGCAGGGCGAGGCATCGCCTCACCTGGGAAGCGCAAGGGGGAAGGGAATCCCTTTTCCTAGCCAGGGGAACTGAGACACACAACACCTGGAAAATCGGGTAACTCCCACCCCAATACAGCGCTTTAAGCAAACAGGCACACCAGGAGATCATATCCCACACCTGGCCGGGAGGGTCCCACGCCCACAGAGCCTCCCTCATTGCTAGCACAGCAGTCTGCGATATCGTGGCAAGGCAGCAACGAGGCTGGGGGAGGGGCGCCCGCCATTGCTGAGGCTTAAGTAGGTAAACAAAGCTGCTGGGAAGCTCGAACTGGGTGGAGCTCACAGCAGCTCAAGGAAACCTGCCTGTCTCTGTAGACTCCACCTCTGGGGACAGGGCACAGTAAAAATAACAAAAACAGCAGAAACCTCTGCAGACGCAAACGACTCTGTCTGACAGCTTTGAAGAGAGCAGTGGATCTCCCAACACGGAGGCTGAGATCTGAGAAGGGACAGACTCCCTGCTCAAGTGGGTCCCTGACCCCTGAGTAGCCTAACTGGGAGACATCCCCCACTAGGGGCAGTCTGACACCCCACACCTCACAGGGTGGAATACACCCCTGAGAGGAAGCTTCCAAAGCAAGAATCAGACAGGTACACTCGCTGTTCAGAAATATTCTATCTTCTGCAGCCTCTGCTTCTGATACCCAGGCAAACAGGGTCTGGAGTGGACCTCAAGCAATCTCCAACAGACCTACAGCTGAGGGTCCTGACTGTTAAAAGGAAAATTATCAAACAGGAAGGACACCTACACCAAAACCCCATCAGTACATCACCATCATCAAAGACCAGAGGCAGATAAAACCACAAAGATGGGGAAAAAGCAGGGCAGAAAAGCTGGAAATTCAAAAAATAAGAGCACATCTCCCCCGGCAAAGGAGCGCAGCTCATCGCCAGCAACGGATCAAAGCTGGACGGAGAATGACTTTGACGAGATGAGAGAAGAAGGCTTCAGTCCATCAAACTTCTCAGAGCTAAAGGAGGAATTACGTACCCAGCGCAAAGAAACTAAAAATCTTGAAAAAATAGTGGAAGAATTGATGGCTAGAGTAATTAATGCAGAGAAGGTCATAAACGAAATGAAAGAGATGAAAACCATGACACGAGAAATACGTGACAAATGCACAAGCTTCAGTAACCGACTCGATCAACTGGAAGAAAGAGTATCAGCGATTGAGGATCAAATGAATGAAATGAAGCGAGAAGAGAAACCAAAAGAAAAAAGAAGAAAAAGAAATGAACAAAGCCTGCAAGAAGTATGGGATTATGTAAAAAGACCAAATCTACGTCTGATTGGGGTGCCTGAAAGTGAGGGGGAAGATGGAACCAAGTTGGAAAACACTCTTCAGGATATCATCCAGGAGAACTTCCCCAACCTAGTAGGGCAGGCCAACATTCAAATCCAGGAAATACAGAGAACGCCACAAAGATACTCCTCGAGAAGAGCAACTCCAAGACACATAATTGGCAGATTCACCAAAGTTGAAATGAAGGAAAAAATCTTAAGGGCAGCCAGAGAGAAAGGTCGGGTTACCCACAAAGGGAAGCCCATCAGACTAACAGCAGATCTCTCGGCAGAAACTCTCCAAGCCAGAAGAGAGTGGGGGCCAATATTCAACATTCTTAAAGAAAAGAATTTTAAACCCAGAATTTCATATCCAGCCAAACTAAGTTTCATAAGTGAAGGAGAAATAAAATCCTTTACAGATAAGCAAATGCTTAGAGATTTTGTCACCACTAGGCCTGCCTTACAAGAGACCCTGAAGGAAGCACTAAACATGGAAAGGAACAACCGGTACCAGCCATTGCAAAAACATGCCAAAATGTAAAGTCCTTCGAGGCTAGGAAGAAACTGCATCAACTAACGAGCAAAATAACCAGTTAATATCATAATGGCAGGATCAAGTTCACACATAGCAATATTAACCTTAAATGTAAATGGACTAAATGCTCCAATTAAAAGACATAGACTGGCAAACTGGATAAAGTGTCAAGACCCATCAGTCTGCTGTATTCAGGAGACCCACCTCACACGCAGAGACATACATAGGCTCAAAATAAAGGGATGGAGGAAGATTTACCAAGCAAATGGAGAACAAAAAAAAGCAGGGGTTGCAATACTAGTCTCTGATAAAACAGACTTTAAACCATCAAAGATCAAAAGAGACAAAGAAGGCCATTACATAATGGTAAAGGGATCAATTCAACAGGAAGAGCTAACTATCCTAAATATATATGCACCCAATACAGGAGCACCCAGATTCATAAAGCAAGTCCTTAGAGACTTACAAAGAGACTTAGACTCCCATACAATAATAATGGGAGACTTCAACACTCCACTGTCAACATTAGACAGATCAACGAGACAGAAAGTTAACAAGGATATCCAGGAATTGAACTCATCTCTGCAGCAAGCAGACCTAATAGACATCTATAGAACTCTCCACCCCAAATCAACAGAATATACATTCGTCTCAGCACCACATCGTACTTACTCCAAAATTGACCACGTAATTGGAAGTAAAGCACTCCTCAGCAAATGTACAAGAACAGAAATTATAACAAACTGTCTCTCAGACCACAGTGCAATCAAACTAGAACTCAGGACTAAGAAACTCAATCAAAACCGCTCAACTACATGGAAACTGAACAACCTGCTCCTGAATGACTACTGGGTACATAATGAAATGAAGGCAGAAATAAAGATGTTCTTTGAAACCAATGAGAACAAAGATACAACATACCAGAATCTCTGGGACACATTTAAAGCAGTGTGTAGAGGGAAATTTATAGCACTAAATGCCCACAAGAGAAAGCAGGAAAGATCTAAAATTGACACTCTAACATCGCAATTAAAAGAACTAGAGAAGCAAGAGCAAACACATTCGAAAGCTAGCAGAAGGCAAGAAATAACTAAGATCAGAGCAGAACTGAAGGAGATAGAGACACAAAAAACCCTCCAAAAAATCAATGAATCCAGGAGTTGGTGTTTTGAAAAGATCAACAAAATTGACAGACCGCTAGCAAGACTAATAAAGAAGAAAAGAGAGAAGAATCAAATCGACGCAATAAAAAATGATAAAGGGGATATCACCACCGACCCCACAGAAATACAAACTACCATCAGAGGATACTATAAATACCTCTATGCAAATAAACTGGAAAATCTAGAAGAAATGGATAATTTCCTGGACACTTACACTCTTCCAAGACTAAACCAGGAAGAAGTTGAATCCCTGAATAGACCAATAGCAGGCTCTGAAATTGAGGCAATAATTAATAGCCTACCAACCAAAAAAAGTCCAGGACCAGATGGATTCACAGCTGAATTCTACCAGAGGTACAAGGAGGAGTTGGTACCATTCCTTCTGAAACTATTCCAACCAATAGAAAAAGAGCGAATCCTCCCTAACTCATTTTATGAGGCCAACATCATCCTGATACCAAAGCCTGGCAGAGACACAACAAAAAAAGAGAATTTTAGACCAATATCCCTGATGAACATCGATGCAAAAATCCTCAATAAAATACTGGCAAACCGGATTCAGCAACACATCAAAAAGCTTATCCACCATGATCAAGTGGGCTTCATCCCTGGGATGCAAGGCTGGTTCAACATTCGCAAATCAATAAACATAATCCAGCATATAAACAGAACCAAAGACAAGAACCACATGATTATCTCAATACATGCAGAAAAGGCTTTTGACAAAATTCAACAGCCCTTCATGCTAAAAACTCTCAATAAATTCGGTATTGATGGAACATACCTCAAAATAATAAGAGCTATTTATGACAAACCCACAGCCAATATCATACTGAATGGGCAAAAACTGGAAAAATTCCCTTTGAAAACTGGCACAAGACAGGGATGCCCTCTCTCACCACTCCTATTCAACATAGTGTTGGAAGTTCTGGCTAGGGCAATCAGGCAAGAGAAAGAAATCAAGGGTATTCAGTTAGGAAAAGAAGAAGTCAAATTGTCCCTGTTTGCAGATGACATGATTGTATATTTAGAAAACCCCATTGTCTCAGCCCAAAATCTCCTTAAGCTGATAAGCAACTTCAGCAAAGTCTCAGGATACAAAATTAATGTGCAAAAATCACAAGCATTCTTATACACCAGTAACAGACAAACAGAGAGCCAAATCAGGAATGAACTTCCATTCACAATTGCTTCAAAGAGAATAAAATACCTAGGAATCCAACCTACAAGGGATGTAAAGGACCTCTTCAAGGAGAACTACAAACCACTGCTCAGTGAAATAAAAGAGGACACAAACAAATGGAAGAACATACCATGCTCATGGATAGGAAGAATCAATATCGTGAAAATGGCCATACTGCCCAAGGTAATTTATAGATTCAATGCCATTCCCATCAAGCTACCAATGAGTTTCTTCACAGAATTGGAAAAAACTGCTTTAAAGTTCATATGGAACCAAAAAAGAGCCCGCATCTCCAAGACAATCCTAAGTCAAAAGAACGAAGCTGGAGGCATCACGCTACCTGACTTCAAACTATACTACAAGGCTACAGTAACCAAAACAGCATGGTACTGGTACCAAAACAGAGATATAGACCAATGGAACAGAACAGAGTCCTCAGAAATAATATCACACATCTACAGCCATCTGATCTTTGACAAACCTGAGAGAAACAAGAAATGGGGAAAGGATTCCCTATTTAATAAATGGTGCTGGGAAAATTGGCTAGCCATAAGTAGAAAGCTGAAACTGGATCCTTTCCTTACTCCTTATACGAAAATTAATTCAAGATGGATTAGAGACTTAAATGTTAGACCTAATACCATAAAAATCCTAGAGGAAAACCTAGGTAGTACCATTCAGGACATAGGCATGGGAAAAGACTTCATGTCTAAAACACCAAAAGCAATGGCAGCAAAAGCCAAAATTAACAAATGGGATCTAATTAAACTAAAGAGCTTCTGCACAGCAAAAGAAACTACCATCAGAGTGAACAGGCAACCTACAGAATGGGAGAAAATTTTTGCAATCTACTCATCTGACAAAGGGCTAATATCCAGAACCTACAAAGAACTCAAACAAATTTACAAGAAAAAAACAAACAACCCCATCAAAAAGTGGGCAGAGGATATGAACAGACATTTCTCAAAAGAAGACATTCATACAGCCAACAGACACATGAAAAAATGCTCATCATCACTGGCCATCAGAGAAATGCAAATCACAACCACAATGAGATACCATCTCACACCAGTTAGAATGGCGATCATTAAAAAGTCAGGAAACAACAGGTGCTGGAGAGGATGTGGAGAAATAGGAACACTTTTACACCGTTGGTGAGATTGTAAACTAGTTCAACCATTATGGAAAACAGTATGGCGATTCCTCAAGGATCTAGAACTAGATGTACCATATGACCCAGCCATCCCATTACTGGGTATATACCCAAAGGATTATAAATTATGCTGCTATAAAGACACATGCACACGTATGTTTATTGCGGCACTATTCACAATAGCAAAGACTTGGAATCAACCCAAATGTCCATCAGTGACAGATTGGATTAAGAAAATGTGGCACATATACACCATGGAATACTATGCAGCCATAAAAAAGGATGAGTTTGTGTCCTTTGTAGGGACATGGATGCAGCTGGAAACCATCATTCTTAGCAAACTATCACAAGAACAGAAAACCAAACACCACATGTTCTCACTCATAGGTGGGAACTGAACAATGAGATCACTTGGACTCGGGAAGGGGAACATCACACACCGGGGCCTATCATGGGGAGGGGGGAGGGGGGAGGGATTGCATTGGGAGTTATACCTGATGTAAATGACGAGTTGATGGGTGCTGACGAGTTGATGGGTGCAGCACACCAACATGGCACAAGTATACATATGTAACAAACCTGCACGTTATGCACATGTACCCTAGAACTTAAAGTATAATAATAAATAAATTAAAAAAAAATTTACTTACAAAAACAGTGTGATTTAGCATGAGCATCACAGTTTGCTGACCTCTGGCATAAAGGAAAAATCATGGACTTTATATTCAAAGGACTGCAGGTATGAAAAATATGTTAAATTTCTGTGAGAATGTTTCTTCATTTGCATACTTTTGATGAAAATATCTGTAAACAATCTGGTACATAGTAGATGCTCAATAAATATTAGTTTTCTTCTTTTAAAAAAAAAAAAAAGTAGCAAATTAACTTGCAATTCGTTGTTCCTAAGGCAAAAAGTGCTTCAGAGGGCTTCTCACATTCTGTGTCCATTCTGCACATTTCTAGAAGAAAGTTTGACTTAAGGCCCAGTAGCTACCACAGTTCTCAGTCCTCTTTCTCACTTGCTAATTCCCCTTTGTGCCCATCTCCCCTAGAGCCGTTCAGCCACTGCTTCACAGGGGCACTCATCTATTTTCCAAAACAATTCGCAAAAATGTCCTTCCAGCTCTGCCTCTGCTAGCTGACGAGATAACACTGTGTAAATGTGTTAGGTTGCTTATTTCTCATTGGCTGTTCTTCCCTAGAAACAACCCATCTCAAGTGGAAGTCTGTTTCATTGTTGAACAGAACAAGCAGAATGGAGAAAGTCCTCTATGATTCTCCCTCTTTCACTGGCCAGCAGGGAAACTTGCTGGAGAATCTGATCAGCACAATTAAGTGACTGAAACCATTCAGCTCGTTGTCTGTCTTTGGGCATAGCCACCAAAGCCATCACCTTGACCTTGCAGAGCACATTCATATTTTCTCAAACTAGCTCTCTTTTGCCTTGTGTTGATTAAATTTCAGAAGAGTCATAATTACTTGGATATAAATGTGTTCAACTGTGGAAATCCTGTCCTTAGAACAATCTGGCGTAACCTCCTGTAGTCAATCAAGGGCTTCAAAGAAAGCACTGGGGGCATCTAAAGTGACAACAGTTGCCTGACAAATTGCCATTTCAAATCCCTTTGAACTAGAAGAGTGAACTTAATAGCTTTCAGCTATTGATTGTTATTCTTTAAATGGGGCTTTTCTTCTTGTCTTTTAGTTCGTCTGCTAAGCCCTGCTTCTGCAGCCTTGGAGACTGTTATTGCTTCCACTTTAGGTTAAAACTGAGATATTTCATACTGTTTAGTGGCTACCTGAATTTTGTTTTTTACTGGCCAAGTCAATCATGGCGCTGGAAGGATGCCAAGAATGCCATCACTACCAATGGGGATTGCTGGCAGCAAGCTACACTAGAGCCAAATACGCTCCTGTTTTTTTTTGTTGTTGTTGTTGTTGTTGTTTGAGAGGGAGTCTCGCTCTGATGCCCAGGCTGGAGTGCAGTGGCCGGATCTCAGCTCACTGCAAGCTCCGTCTCCTGGGTTTATACCATTCTCCTGCCTCAGCCTCCCCAGTAGCTGGGACTACAGGCGCCCACCACCTCGCCCGGCTAATTTTTTATTTTTTGTATTTTTTAGTAGAGACGGGGTTTCACCGTGTTAGCCAGGATGGTCTCGATCTCCTGACCTCGTGATCCACCCGTCTCGGCCTCCCAAAGTGCTGGGATTACAGGCTTGAGCCACCGCGCCCGGCAAATACACTCCTGTTGAAGAGGCAATCTTAAATGAGCATTCGATATAGAGACCTGGCTTATGTCACCAGGATCTCACTTCAGGGCTGGGGAACCAAGATGGGTGGAGGACTGTTCTGTGCCAGACACTTTAGATATAAAGAATTTCCTTTAATCCCTAAAATCACACTTTCAAGAAGCACTCTCCAATAGGATAGCCACTAGTCACCTGTGGCCATTTAAATTTAGGTTAATTGAAATTCAATAAAAATTTCATTTTTATTGAAAGAAGGAGCTTTCATTGAAGGAACTTTCAATGAAAAGCTTTCAATGAAAGCTTTCCTTTCATTGAAGGAACTCTGGGAGCTCCTTCCCTTCTGTATTAGTCCATTTTCATGCTGCTGATAAGGACATTCCCAAGACTTGGCAATTTACAAAAGAAAAAGATTTAATGAGACCTACCAGTTACACATGGATGGGGAGGCCTCACAATCATGGCAGAAGGCAAGGAGGAGTCACATCTTACATGGATGATGGCAGGCAAGAGAAGAGAGCTTGTGCAGGGTAACTTCTGTTTTTTAAAACCATCAGATCTTGTGAGACTTATTTACTATTGCAAGAACAGCATGGGAAAGACACCCACTCCCATTGTTCAATTACCTCCCACCAGGTTTCTCCCATGGTACCTGGGAATCGTGGGAGTTACAATTAAAGATGAGATTTGGGTGGGGACACAGCCAAACCAAATCACCTCAGAAGACACACCTTCAGTTTCTCAGCCTCAGTAGACACTTTCCATGTGCTTAACAGTCAGAGGTGGACAGAGGTTACTGTATCAGGCAGCCCAGATATTCTATTTCCATCATCATCCCAGGAACTTCTATTGGACAGGCTGCTATAAAGTAGGGTTTATTGTTTTCACTCTTCAGATGCAAAAGGTGAGAGGCAGAGAAGCTGAATGACTCAGCTGTCACTTTGCAAAACCCCTGGAGTTAGGAGTTCTCCGCTGGCTTCACTCCACACTCTATCCTGCCACAGGGCCTCTGGCACCACGTCCTTTCCTGGCCCTCCCCAGCTCCACTCTCGACCCTTCACTTGGTTAACTGCTACATATCTGTCAGCTCCCAGGTCAATGCCACTTTCTTGGACCATGCCCCCTGACCTGCATCTGGACTCACTATCTCACCCTTTGTGGTCTTCTCAGTATGTACTCCTCCTTTGCCTTGTGATAACTCTGAGCAATTCAAATGGTTTCTTGGCTAACCTATGGGAGGGAGTGTTTGCAATCAGTTTGTTATGTGAATACATACATACACATATAAACACATATATGTATGCCCTTTCATCCTTCCATACTTTATGTAGTCAAGTTGACTGGGCTTTTAAAGAAGTGTTCCAGCTAGATGTAAATAAGATCCTTGATGCAGGACTGACACTTTTCTGCCTCTTGGCCAGTAACACAGTCCACAACTAACCCCGTGCATTGCGTAAAGGTTAGCATTTATACTCAGACTTTGTGTTTTCAAGCCAGTCATCATCATAGACTTTTTTTTTCTCAGTTAAAGGCTCCTGTAGCAAGTGCTCTCAGTGTCCATCCATTTTCTTTCCTTTGGCCTGATTATACCCACTTTAGGGCAGAATTTCAAGCATCCCATGACTGCATCTTTTTACTTGGGTCTTTCTCTGGAGCCTTGGAAGATGACTTTGTCTGAAAACAGAGCAGGCTGGAAGTGCCCTGGGACAGCTCTTAGCCCATGACTGAGGGGGTTTGGTGGCCCCAGGCCATCAGGCTGGATAACTTCAGAGCACATGATTTCTGCCATTTTCTGACTTTCTTCACAGCATTCAGCTCTGATTACCCATGGTAGTGACTTGCCTGCTAACTCTGGTAGCTCCTTCCCTTCTGTACTATTCCATTTTCACGCTGCTGATAAAGACAAACCCGAGACTGTACAATTTACAAAAGAAAGAGGTTTAATGAGAACTAACAGTTCCATATGGCTGGGGAGACCTCACAATCATGGCGAAAGGCAAGGAGGAGCAAGTCACTTCTTACATGGAAGACAGTAGGCAAGAGAAGATAGCTTGTGAAGGGAAACTCCTGTTTTTAAAACCATCAGATCTTGTGAGACCTATTCAGTATCATGAGAACAGCATGGGAAAGACCCGCCTCCATGACTCAACTACCTCCCACCAGGTTCCTCCCATAACACCTGTGAATTGTGGTAGTTACAATTCAAGATGAGATTTGGGTAGGGACACAGCCAAACCATATCACCTTCTCAGGCTCACTTCCACATTCTCCTCCTGGTACTCCCAGGGAGCACTTCTCAAATAAATGATTTGCACTTTGATTCTCTGCTCATGAGTAGCTTGCAATATAGTCAAACACCATGACACACAGATTCCGCATATAAAAAAATAATGAATAACATGAGGAAAGCAAGGAACAGGGGAATATGTATTGAGAGTCTGTTCTGTTGGGCTTCTGAGATCCCATACTTCAGTTAATCTTTATACACAGCCTTGTCAAAATATCAGGCTCACGCACCTGAAGAAGAAACTATGGCTCAAGTAATTCAGGTAAGTCCTTCAGGATCACAGTATGTCCTGGCGCCAGGGTTTGAATCAAATTCTGTGAAACCATCCCAGTGATCTCAGCCCCAAAGGCTATGTGATATTATTAAATAGAAATATGCCATATAATTAATAGGTGATCAGACAAGGAGGCAATGTTCAGGGTTGGAATGACTAGATGGTGTTTCTTGGGAGTCCTAGACTGGGGAATGCTTTGGTGAGCGGGTAGACAGGCTTCAAGGAAGCAGGATTTACCTATACAGGAACTCAGAGGCCAGAAGGCACATTTTGGCTTCACATGTTTTCATTTTTTTTTTTTTAGCATATTTTGCTTTTTGCTTCTCAGATGTTAAGAATTTAAAAATAACATATGTTGAAATACTTTATCTTCTCTGCTGTTGCTTTTGGGGTTCCTGAATTAACACACGTTAAAAGGAGATGCATCTTGGGGAATTCATGGACCAGTTTTGAATAAAACATAAAAGAAGATAGTTGTTATTTTTAGAATCATATAAAGAAAACAAAGCCAGTTGGGGTCATCTCCTCATCTTTAAAACATTGGAGTGGAAGCAAAACCATCGCCTCCTTTGGGAGTGGAAGAAAGGCTCACATCAGCAAGTGTTCTGTGGCCAGCGCCAACTGACAAATCGTGTGTGCCACTGAGCCTGTGTTCTGATAGCAGATGCCTGCGAAAGCAGGTAGCACAACTAACATTACTGGAATGGTGCTGTCACCAGGAATGAAAGACTATTTTCTTAACTTTGCAGCCCCATTGGCTGTCTGAGAGAGGGGCATCTCATTTCAGCCAGCAGAACTACTTTAGCCAGTAGCCAGAAGAGTATGCCTACTCTTCTCTTCAGAGTCATTAAAATTAGCACATCTAGATCCGAGGATCTTCAACAGATTTAGAATAATTCAGAATGCAATTACTATGCCAGAGAGATGGCATGGCCCATCTTTGCAACCCCAAAAGAAAGCCAGACCTTTGTCACAAGGGAACTGGTTTATTTTATTTTATTTTACTTTAAGTTCTGGGCTACATGTGCTGAACGTGCAGGTTTGTTACATAGATACACATGTGCCATGGTGGTTTGCTGTACCTATCAACTCGTCATATAGTTTTTAAGCTTCACATGTATTAGGTACTTGTCCTAATGCTCTCCCTCCCCTTTCTTCCTAGTCCCCGACAGACCGCGGTGTGCGATGTTCCCCTCCTGGCGTCCATGTGTTCTCATTGCTCAACTCCCACTTATGAATGAGAACATGCGGTATTTGGTTTTTTGTTCCTGTGTTAGTTTGCTGAGGACACATGCACAGATATGTTTATTGCAGCACTATTTACAATGGCAATGTCTTGGAACCAACCCAAATGCCCATCAATGATAGACTGGATAAAGAAAATGTGGCACACATACACCATGGGATACTATGTAGCCCTAAAAAAGAATGAGTTCATGTCCTTTGCAGTGACATGGATGAAGCTGGGAGCTGTCTTAAGTTGAGGTCCCTGAAAGGAAAATTTGAGGTGGAGATTCTTGTGCAGGTGATTGATTGAGGGATTCCCACAGGAGACATCTGGAAGGGAGTCGGGAGAGGACAGAGAAAGGAGAACAGAGCAAGAGTGTGGCTTCTGGTGAAATGGGCCTGAACCAAATCCCAAGGGGCACTGTTCTGGAGCACAGCTGCAGGGGAGAGTCTTAAGTTGTTTAAGGCAAGGGAGCTGGGCTTTCATACACTGCCTCAGTCCATCAGGGTCTCCAGGTGCTCCAGGGTGGAGAGGCGTAGCTCAGAGGTCCTCTGGAGAAGTCACCACTGAGAGTCTTCATAGCAGCCCCAAGAGCAGCCAGAAAAAGGCACCTGGAGGTCCGGTCCACCCTCCCACAGCATCTACTCCAGGGTGCTCTGTGCACACTTCCCTACCTCTCTCTGGTCCTTCAGCATGCAGATGGGGGTGGTAGTGGGAGGTTGTAGCCCTCACTGTTGAAATCTCTCTATGAAAGTCTGCTCTCTGCCCAAGGAAACACGAACTCTTTCCCAGAAAGTGACCTCCTCATTCTCCCCAAAGTCTGAGCCTTGAAGGGTGGCCCAGCCCAGTATGAGCAACCTGGCCATTGCCCTACACCCTTACATCATGGTGGACGAGGAGCTTCATTCATGTGGGTGACGTTGGACATGCTTGCTCCATTTGAGTTTTTTTTTCTCTCTCTATTACCACTGAGGAGAACTTCAGCACTGTTCAGCACTCTATTACCACTAAAGAGAACTTCAGATGTTTTTGACCCCCATTAAAGAAAGCACAGCTCCTAAAGACAAACATTACTAATTATCTAGAGATGATAAAGCCCAAATCCATATTAAATAACAACTAGGTTTGAAATTAGCAGGGTGTCGGCAGCTGTCGGCAGCTATACCACTGAGTGCCATAGCTGGTTTCTCTCTGTTTCCCTCTGGGAAAATGCTGTTCTTGATGAAATTCTTACCAATTATGTAGCTTGCCTCTTACTGTATTGGCATAATAATGATAAGTTCTGACATCTGTGTAGAAAGAGGACATCATGAGTTTTTGTTCTTGTTAAAATGGCCCAGGAAGGCTGATATTTTGAGGCGCCATTCATTTAACAAGTACACATGAACTATGTCTTCGGTGTATCTCTGGACAAAAAAGCAGAAAGGCTAGAAGGGAAAGGAGGGAGGAAGCACAGGCAAAGGTTGGGGCTGAAGTGTGGCAGGAGAGGCTCCAGAGTGCTTTAAGGAAATTTCAAAAGATTTTACAAGTGTGGATGTGGGTAATAAATTTAGTTCTTTAAATAGTAAAATGGTAGACAGAAACTACAAATGGAATGCCTTTTTAGTTATTCTGCAGTGACTAGGCTGAGGGTCTTTGTGTTCACTTCATGTGGAGAGTGGATCACGTGGAACGTGGATTATTGTCATGTGGATTTAGGTACACACATATACATACATATACACGTGCACACATATACAGGATACATATGTGTATATATATACAAATATATATGTATGTGTCACATCTTATTTAATCTTCAACTAACCCTACGATCTAAACTTTTCACTTTGTAAAAAACCAGGACTTCATGATATTAAATAGCTGTGCACTTTTCTTCAAATTCCACACTTTTCTCACACCATTCTTCTGAAATCTCTTGACTTACTGAGAACCATCATTCTCCCTCAAAAACTTTCATCCAAACTGAGAATATATTATATAGGGCCTTTCAACAGCACTGTATAGGAATCCCAACCTAAATGGCCTTAAGCGAAGAGATAAATGTGCTGATGTGCGGAAATAGCTGATCATGAGGGGGCAGCAGCAGGACCAGTCTCTCAGTGAGTCCGTCACGGCACGCCCCTCCATTGCCCAGCTGCGTGCTGACTTATCCGTAGGCAAGTTCTGAGTAAAGATGGATTAGAACAGATGAGAGGGTGTGGACATTCTACTGCCTGATTCATCGCATTTGGCAGCCACCTCCCATGGGGACAAATCAGAGATGAAAACTGTACCCTGAAGCTCGGCAGCCTGCAAGCCGCGTTCCTTCCATACAAAATCCAAATGGTCGTGCTTCATTATCTCCCCTTCCTTCTGATGCTCTTTCCTGAGCAAACCTATAGACTTTCCTCCAAGGCAGGAAGAAAGTTTGATCTGCCCCATTGATCCTTCACTCCATCCACATGTGTGTTTTCGAATTATAACGTAGAAACAGCCTATCCCTACGTTGATCCTTCACTCCATGCACGTGTGTTTTTTCTAATTATAATGGAGGGACAGCATATCCCAGTAACCAGGAGTGTAGCCAGTCAGGTTTTATCTTTGGCAAGGCCTTGATTATACACAGTAAAATACTTGGTTCTCAGGTCTCTTGATGCTAACCGTTATAGGAAGACAAAACAGCCCATGAGTCCACTGGCTTCTCCCCTAGTTGGGAGGCCCCTCCCACTGTCTGCTTCTCCCCTAGTCGAGAGGCCCCTCCCACTGTCTTCTTCTCCCCTAGTCGGGAGGCCCCTCCCACTGTCTGCTTGACTCGAACACTCTTGCCTCAGTAACTAACTCACCACATTTTTTCTGCCAGCAAACCTTGACACCTTTTCCCTGCAGTGCAATGGATTCCCCACCTGGCCCATTAGTAAGTGTCACTCAGCAAAACCCATTGTTGTTCTGGAAAGCAGGGAGGGGGGCTTTAGGTAGGCCAGAACCAGGGGAAATTTCTGAAAGATGATGGGAATGTATTGAGAAAAATGCTTCAGAACCAAGGGACCTGAAGCCCCACCAAAAGAACACAGTGTGCTTCCAAACAAAGTGAGTTTCCCTCGAGCACCCCAGGGTAACAACAAGGTCAGAGGCAGTGGGATCGGGCCAAGAGGGCTGTGGGCAGTAAATCACTGAAGGGTAGAACTTCTGTGCTAGGCTCTCCTTCTCAGAGGGACTGAGATGAAGGGGTTATACTTACGGTGGGGTAGCATTTATAAAGTGTTGAGTAAACTTGCCTGAGATCAGCTCTCAATAGAATCCTTGTCTCATGATCTGTCTTGGGGGTGCACAATCTGAGACAGCATCTCTATCTAATTCACCATAATGCAGGCACAAGCAAAGCCTGGAAGAACAAACAGGTGACAATCAATCCTGCTTTAAGTTGGGATTCCAAGGTGAACTTCACAGTGATGGGGGCATCAGAGCTGAGGGAAGAATGTTTATTGGGAGGCTGTGGAGGTGAGAAAGGCAGGCATGTGAAGCAGGGAGGCAATACCCTCAAGCTTCCTCTTTTCAAATATTATTTTTCTATATACATACATGTACATACGTATTTGTGTGTATGTGTGTGTGTATCTGATGATATTCAAACTAACTCCATCTATTAATGTCTTCTATTAAACATTCAAAGTAAAGATTAAATATTGGATATTTGATCTATTTCATCCAAGTGAAATGGATTTGGAGTTTACTTCTCCTATTTCTGCTCATGGTTATAAGGAATACAAGAGGAAAAAGAATCACAAAAATTTATAATTCTGGAGATTCTTGCTAAAGATGTAGAATACTTGTAATTAGAGGGTCCTTTATGGTTTAATGGAGAGAAAGGATAGGGAATGCATGGCAGTGGGTACTGACGTGTGGCCAAGGCTGTGGAGAAAACCACCCCTGTAAAGCCAGAAGAGTCAGAGGGGAGTCCAGGAGCAGAGAAGCCAAAAGCCGAAAGGCTTGGCAATGCATTAAGGGAAGAGAAAGATTTAAAAAGTGATTTATCTTCTGCATGGCCAAGAAGGAAGACCTGGGAAAAGCTGCTTTATGGAGACGTCCACTAACTATAGTGCCTTTGCCCCTAACAAAATCTTCAGGAGAATCTCTATCACTGGCCACGTTTGTGGTGTAAGAGCATTCTGCCCGGGAGCGTATATGGCGATATAGGACAGGGCAGACAGTCAGGAGGAATCCACGCATATGAAGGAGGCATGGGAAAAACACCAAGTATGAACCAGCCCCTTGAGGAGACATGTTTCAAGTGTCTTCATGCATAACTTCATGCATAACTCTTCATGCACCTGTTCCTCCCTCTTCCCACTGGGCTGCTCCCCGGACTCTCACTTGCTTCAGCAGAAATTCTACATTCATGGGGCCCTAGCCCAATGGCTCAGCAACTCCCCTTATCGACATGGATCCCAAGGCTAAAGCAGGAGACCCCTAACATGCTGGATGGCAGAGTTTCCAGAACTAAATCTCCATCGCATGTAGTTTCCACATGGAAAGGAGGACTGTGGCTCTCAACCTGGGGAATAGCCTGAGCTAGGAGACACATGAAGCCCTGAGATAGCCACAGAAAATTTATGCTGGAACATCAATTTCTCACAAAAAAAATGTACAAAAAATAGTTGATAATTTTAACTGGTAATTTTATTGTTTAAAAATCCTGAAAGAAATGTGCATGAATTGTAGAAAAGTATGTAATTCATCAAGATTTCAGAAATACACTTTAAAATCTTGCTACTGGCAGGCTACTTTGGACTAAGTCCCCAGGACTTGAAGGAATATACTTCTGATATTAGAAGAGGGATGATCTGGTTGAAAATTCTGAGAAATGCAGTACCTTGGAGAAACATTCAATCAGAAGCCCAGCTGCAAGTTCTGAGCTTTTTCCTTAGTTATGCGAGGTTATTAACCGGCTTAATTCCTTTTTAAGTTAAATGAAAATAATGAGTGTGCCATTTGGACACCATATCTTGGGTCTGCTGAGAAGAGTGCAATCCAGGCTGTGCTTCTCTGGGGGACACAGGCAAGTTAGCATCTGTAGAAGGCACTGTCAGCCCTTGGACCACACTGGAGGTCCCTGAAGACCATTTCAGGATATCTCTGCCTGGAAGCATCCTCTGGCTGAGGACAGTGCTTTGCTCAGACTTTGAAGGGGCTGGAAGTGTCAGACAGTTTATGTTCCAGAAGCAGGCCTCCCAATATGAGGCACCACAGTTGGTAAATAAATGCACCAGCTTTCCTGCTCTTTACTGCCCTGAGGTGTGTCCTTCTCAGGCTATGCACGGGTTCCCAGTGGGATTGAGCTGCCATTGTGCACAGGCAGAACCTGCTCAATCCCTCATCCTTTATAGATTTTCATCCCTCCCCATATCCCAGTGGTGGTTCCAAGGGTTGACTCCCACATCAACTGCTGTCATTAGGAATCCTTGTCTTAGGATTTGCTTTTGGGAAGCGGGGACAAACTAGGACAGAATCTGTATGTCTGATACACTGTGAGAAGCTGTAATGGAAGTGCTGTGAAAAACTAGAAGTCCAAAGAGAAAATAACAAATTCCATGGGAGGGAGAAGAGATGGGGGGAGGGAGTAAAGACCATTTCCCAGAAGTGCCTTAGCAAAGATTGGTGAGCTGGAGTTGGCCAGAAGGCTACAGTGATGAGAAGCGTACACAAAGCAGAGGGTAGAGCACACGTGAGGCTATGAGGCCTGAGGACCCTTGCTTGGCCTGAGAGCAGTAGGATCCCATTGGAGACTCATTTCTTTAATCTTCACAATAGGGCTATGGGGCCAAATAACCTTATAGAAACTGTTTGTCTCCATTATACTGTAATTCCAGCTCTAACTCTCATTCAGGGGAAGCAACTGGAGGCCAGGACTGTGGATGGTCAATCTTACAAACAGTCCCTCAAAGAATTCTGTTCAGCAACATGAACTGGGAGCAAAGGAGAAAGAAGGAGGGCAGGCAGGTGGTGGCCCTCTCCAAGGGGTCTGCTTTTAATTGAAGCCACATTGAGTGTGACAGGGCTTGGCTGACCATAATGCACAGGGAGGAGTTGGCAAGGCACCCGTGGCTGTACTTTCCAGGGTGAAATTGATCCTGGAAGAGGAGGAGAAGGAATCTGGTGGTAGGAAAGTGTATGAGAATGCCCATTTCCAAATGAAAAGCTTGCTTCCAAAAAATGAGTGAGCTAAATGGAATTAGTAGCAGAAGGAGCATAGATGACAGCTGTATCTGGAGGTTCTGGGGTGTGGGGTGGGTGAAGATGGCTCCATGCTGCTGTCCTTGAAGTGGTCCTCCCTCATGAAGGAAATACTGCCGTGCTTGTGGAGATCTTGCCACAGTGGGTTTAATAGCCATGAGCCAAGGTGCAGAATTTATACAATATTGAAAAGGAAACTTCTGGGATTTATTCAGGTGCATGCCAGATGTTGCACTGGCAGTGGCCCCTCAAGGAGTGACTCTTGGAAATCAACTGCAGACCCTGGAATCCCACACTCTTTTCCCCAGTTAACCCTTAGAAAACCTCAGGGGCCAATCCTGAGATCATCCTTAGTCAAGAGGCGCTGGTCGTCATAGTATTTATTCAGTGTTGCTACATGCAGAGCTGTGGCCAAGGTACAACAGGCAACGTGTTAGAATTAGCATGAGTATCTCCGTGTTGTAATCAATTTGTTCACTTTTGAAGTAAGCCCTATATATGGGATATATGGTTGGTGACAACCTGAATATTGAAATTCATTTGACTATTTGTAAGGTCTTCTATTTGGAAAAATGTCAAATGTACCCCTGTGTTTTTAAAGTTTGACGTGTGTGGCTGGGGAGCTGGGACTGGAGGCTCACAGGGGGCAGGAACCATGCTTTAAGCCTCCTCTACTCTATCCTACTCAAAGGGCCCAGCGATGGATGCACACAGCAGGCATCTAATGGATGTTTTCTGTTGTGAAGTTCCTTAGGGGGTCTCATGGACTGCATGGCTTTTTTCATGTCATGTGACAACTCTGGGGCTCGGGTTCTTATCTGTAAAATGACTTTCCAGAGATGAAGTCTTCCCTTTCCTCTCTATGAAACACACATTAAATCCAAATCTGTCCTACGAAGGCAGCCACCACTGAAGGCAGACTGGGAGGGAGCACAGCTGGACTGGCCGTGAGCAGCTCGTCCACTTTGGCACAGCTGGCCTAGAGTGCTCCTTCTGTGCTGTCCTCATTTTATTTGGATGTGAGTCATTCAGCATGGTCCCCGTCCAGCCAAAATTACTACAAGGCAGGGATCCACTTGAAAACTGGCATCACTGACCACAGGAGAGGACATGGCACTATGACCTCAGCAAAACCCCCAAACCTTAATATTTTGGGTAATGTTTGGAACAAGTATTTGCCTTCAAGAGATACATAGGCCAGAATAAAGTTCAGAGGATGCTCAGTAAACAAGTAAAATAATCATTAGAATTGGAAAACCAAAAAAGGATTCTGTAACCAAAGAAAATCCTTTACCATGTAACATTTATCAAAGCAAAGCTATCTGAGGCTGGAAAGTTCTGGTATGTTGTGGCATAAAGCCCTTGTGGCAAAATCAGAGTGTATGACATCTATGGTTTTGTCTGTCCAGAACAGCACTTCTTGTCTTTCAGGTAAAATGTTTACTCCTCCTGTTTACTTGTTTGCTGAGGTTGGAACTATCAACCATCATTCTCTGATACCCTGCACCCTGGTGGGCACCTGACCCAGGCTGACCCAGTCAGAGTTCTCTATGAGGATTGTAGCTGGAATCAATGTGGAGGGTCTTGTTTCCTCACTGGTCCCAGTATTGTGAAGAGACAAGCCCCACGGTTCCAGAAGAAGCCATTACCCCGGCTTCACTCTGACAGTCGGCCAGGGAAAACGAGGCAAGCACCAGAGAGAAGTGGATGCAGGAAGCAGAGGACCAGTCCCCGGTCATTCTTAGGGCCAGTTCCACATCCCCACCCACACTGCTTAGGGCTTTGGTTTCTGTTTTCATCTCTCCTATTTTTAAAGTCTCTTTCTTTTAATTGCAAATGAAAGGCTGCAGATGTAGTGCATTTATAAGAGAAAGCAGCCTTAGTCTATATGTATGTACACACCTTCCTCAGAGGTGCTGGAGCAGGTGCTTGCGATTTATTGTGTTCCTAAGTGTCTAGTTTGTTCTGCCTCTGGCACAACTTGTGACTCTGACCTAGGAAGCCTGGAGTAGAAAAGTTAAGTGGGTTTGCTTAGGGAGAAAAGAATGTTGAACACTTTTTTTGTGAACGAAAATTTTTTTGAAAAGGAGTTTGGAGAAAAGAGATTTTATTCCAGAGTACAGTTTGCAAACTGGGGACATGCAGCCTTCAGTGTAAAAACTAAGATGTGTATCAGAGAGCAAAGGGAGAGCTCTGGTTTTCTAGTGAAAGTTTCTGCCCAAGTTCCCAATCAGGTTCACCTATGCAAATAAACCTTGATTGGTCAATGCAACCGAGTCCTGATCGGTTGAGGCAGCTGAATCATGATTGGTTGAGGAAGGGCTCAGCCTCAATCAAGTCCCAAAGCTGAATATAAGTGTCGGTTTTCAGGGAACTCAAAATGTGTGTGTGTGACGTCTAGTCAGCAAATAGCTACTTGGCTTTATTTTAAATTTGGGACCAGTTAGCCCTTTGGAATCCATCTTTATGGATTAGCTCTTTCAGGTTCACATTTAGTCACATCTTCTAATGAAACGAACGGTCTCTAGAACATATGCATTTGAGCACTCCAATACTCGAGTATCCAAGGAAGGTGAACCAACCCAGGAGTCCTGTAAATAGCCATCCTTCCAGGTCTGCACATATTGGAGGTGCAGCTTCAGAAGAAGGCTAGATCTGCCTTTACCCAGAACAGTGAGTGAGCTTTGATAAAAATGAAGAAATAATGATAAGAGAAAATATTGTCTCGATTGTGTCAGATTAACCAAAACCATTAATGTCAGAACTTGATGGAACAATCACCCATCATTTTAAGCAAAACGTGAGTCTACTTTGGTGGCTTCCCCATAGGCTCAGAGGGTGCTGGATGTGGATCTTATCATTCATGTCCTTGAACAGGGAGCATTTCTCGTAAGATTTCCAACTGGCAGATATGGAAGGGAAGAGGACATTCAGCAAATTATCTCCAAGAAACTAAGGACAGAAGTGATCCACCCACACCTGATTCTTAGCCCTTAATCTCCTAGATTCCTGAGATCTGAATCAATAAATATTTGAGGCTATGGTCATTTTTTAGAACTTTTGTTTAAGCAACTTGTTTAAAGTTCAAGAAAGAAGCAAAGAGAATATTTCCCTGTTAATGAGAATTCATATTAAAGATTTTGAAGGCTTTCCACTGCTTACAGAGTAAACTCAGGACATTTCAGGAGGACCTGAGAGGTCTTCCATGGTGCTGCTTCTTACAATCCCCAGCTGTATCTTCTTGTTAAATTTTATCTGTTTCCTGTTCTGCCCCTACCTCCTTTTGAGGGTTTACACTTTAGAATACAGCAAAATAGGAAAATTCTCTGCTGATAGTTCAAATATGAAGTAGTATAAGCACTTCAGAGGGCAATTTGGCTATCATCTAGTAAAGTTCAACTTTATGAGATACTCTAAGACCTACCCATTTCTCTTCCAAAAATAAGCCTGAGAGAAACCTCCACCTTGAACAAGGAGGAAAGTATGAGAATGACCACTGAAGCTTTTAAAAAATACTCTGAAATACAATCAATTCTGGCTCTTGGTCAAACTCAGCCTGATGCCTGGGGGCATATTTTAACTACTACACTGTTGTTAAAATAAATACACTAAATATACTTATTTTAGCATAGATGAATTTCTAACATCTAATGTTGGGAAATAAAAGCAAGTTGAAAATATTATGAATAAAATAATTCCTTATTCACGTAAACTTTAAAAAATAGAAAGCAACACCATATACAATGGTTACATACACATGTTATAAATTTTAAAATATGATTTGAAAAGATGTGAACCACCTTCAAGACAGAGGTCAGAGGTCTTTTTGGGTGAGAGAAGCCAGTGAGATGAGGGAAAGTTACTGTATCAGCTAACATTGTACTTTTTTAATGTTCTAAACAAATATGGCACCATTATTTTGAATATTAGTTTGAAAAATGTAAGTGGTGTTATGAGTGTTTGTAATAATCAAAAAACTATTTAAAATTTTTGAAACATTTGATAATTCTAAAAAAACTGTAAAAGAACTAAATAGATTTAATATAACATCAAATAGAAAAAGGCAGTGGTTGCAATATTAATATAAAAAATATAGAATTAAAAGTTTAAATGCTAAATGGAAAAACACTTTCATTTTGTTTCCACCTCCTATTTTAATTTGTATCTTCTCTGGCTAGAATTTTATTAGTTCATTAACCTTTTATTATATTGTATGTGTTTTTATATACCAGCTCAAATCCTTTGTAGAATGAGGCAAAGTATAAATGAACAAACAAGACATCCAACCCTTTTCATATCGGAATAATTGAAGCAAGTCTGATGTTAGTCCTAATGCTTTTGAAGTGTGTTATGTAACTTCTACTATCATTTTGGTTGTTTGAATGATATAGAAAGGATCATTGTCCATCCTGGCTAATGGATAAATCTTTCCAGACACTTAGGATACAGTCAGCAAATCTTTTATCTAAAAATGGTAAATGTTTAGGCTTTACCAGCAGGAAGGTCTCTATGCAACTTGATGCTGCTGTTGTAGTAGGAAAGTGGCCATAGATAATATGTAAAAGGATGGCTGTGGCTGTTTACTAATATAGCTTTATTTACAAAACCAGGCATCAGGCTGAGTTTGACCAAGAGCCAGAATTTGCCACCTCTGACCTAGCACACAGGACCCTCCAAGGGATTTTACAAGCCATTCTGAGGAATATTTTGGGTCTTGTGCTCAAGGAAATGGCTTCTTCAAGGACTGCACAAGATAAATTATAGCCTCAGTTCTTTGCTTTACCTGGGCAAGAGCTTTGACCTCCAAAACTGGGTGAAATGAGACATTTGCTTGTATTTATTTCTATGTTAAGCAACTCTTCATATGTATAATTTTCATTTTACCCATTGAGAAAAGTACATCATAATTTCCAGATAATTCAAACTTTCTTTTCAGTTTTTAAATCTGTGACTTGGATACATCTCAGAGAAATTCTGCCCAAGAACCAATGGAGACCAAGCTGGAGATGAGAAGACACATCAACAGTGATTTACCCAAGATGGGATTTGTTTAGTAATACCAACTGCCAGTCCTTCCCATACAGACTCCTATGGGACAGACAGATAGGAAGACAGCAAGCCACTCACGAACGTGAATAGAAGGGGAGAAATGCTCGGTCATTCCTTGTTTCTTTCATTCATCTGGCCAATATTTACTGAGCATTTACTGTGGTCCAAACCATGTTGGGCATTGAGGACATGAAGCAAAAAAGACAGTAATTGTCTTTCCCTTATAGGATTTACACCAGTATCTCTGCTCTAGAGATTTGGATAGAGAGCGTCAAATATGAAAACATGCCAGGGGGCTCATTTAGCTAGCAGTTTTTACCCAGATTAATGGCTGATCAGAAAAGAAAGGCCAAAGTGCAATTCGGCTAGCATACACATAAGCCAGAAACGTAACAATTCAAAGTCATCTGGTGGACATGAACACCAAAATGTGAGGATTCGAGCATGCTAACTAAATTGTTAATCTTACTGTAGAAACTCCTTCTATCTGGAATTCAAGGAGAACTTTTACTTAAATGTTAGTAGCAGTACTTTTATGATTATTGCTTAATGTATTAGTATACCAGCTGACCTCAGGCAATTGGGTCACGCAAAACTCTTCGGGCTTTGTTTTGTTTTGTTTTGTTTTGTTTTTGTGATAGAAAATGGCAGCTTTTAAAGAGGTGAGAGGTGGATGAGTATTGACTTCTCTCCCTACAACTTGGCTAGTAGGCTCTAAGGAGAGCTAATTTCAAAGGAAACGCTGACACACATCCAGCTCTTTTCAATTAAGGAGTTATTATCGAGCAAGCACAGAAGCAGCTCATACAACTTGTTCTGTGAGCTCACTGAAGTCTCAGCCTTCCGTCCTGTTAGGTGCTCAGACCTTGCTTGGAAGGTCACTTGAGGTAGCCACCCACAATTCCACAGAGGGGCTTCTGCTAACCGTGTGGGCAGCTTCATGCAGGCAGAGCCCTGGGGATTCCTGGCTAGACATAGAACCATAAAAAGATCAAGCTTCAGGCAAAATCACCAAGTATCATTGATCCTTTGGTTGTTTTTACCCTGTTATAATACAGGGGAGTATTTCCATAATATTTTAGCCAACCCACATACTTTCATTACCTTCAGTTTCACCAAAAGAGGACACTTTTTGAGCATGTATCAGCTTATTAATAAGCCACAAGTTTCACCCAAATCTGCATGCTAATCAGACAAGCCACAGTTAGATATAGATAACAGAAGCTCGGCAATACTTGTTCCAGCAAAGGGGTTTCCTCTCTCACCTGAGGCAAGTGTGCCTGCCTGGTTGAATTCTGTGAGGGCCTGAGTTTCAGCTCAACCCAAGTAACAGGCATGTAATCCCACAGTGTCTGTGCTGCTGCAGCATTTAAAGTAAATTGCAGATGATAAAATAGTCAAGGAAACACTACTATTACTTATTAATAATAAAATTAGTATTAGTTACTATTATGGATTACTATTTATGTTTTAGCTACTTATTTACATAAGTACTGATAACTTGGGGAAAATTGTATTTTATTTTAAGAGAAAGTGAGAAGATAGGGCATAATAGTAACCAAATGAAAGGAAATAACCATTAAGAAACCCTTCACACAGAGATAGATAGATAGATTGGTAGATAGATTGATTTACTGATAGATGATAGACAGATAGATCCCACTAAGTAAATATGGGTCCGAGACAGGGTGGTTTGCAGTGGCTGTATCTAAAATATGACAGCATTAAATATTAATAGAGGTATCATCTTCATAGGTCTACTGGGAACTGGAAAATCTGAACCTAAAGCCACCTCCTGTTAGTCAATCTTTGTCCTATAGCAAAATCTGAAAAAGCATAACCAGACAAATAAATAGTGTGATGAGTTCTTGTTGTGTGTTCAATGCTTTGCCTCCACCACCTCATCAGTCTGTTCCACAGCTTCGCATGGCTGGCAGGCACCTCGGTGCCCACGGAGGAGTTGGGCAGGTACTGAGCTATCTGCCAGGCCATCCAGTTGGTGAACGGCTGAGCTGGATTACAACCTGGTCCATGCGACCCTAAGCCCACAGTCTTTCTACTATACAACACTGAGTTTCTGATGATTCTTGGCAAGTAAGAGGACCGTCAAGCTCACCCAGCTTTTCTGAGGCCATGTGTGGGTGTTGACCATGACATGCATGTTTCTGTGATGCGTATTGTTCCTGTAGATGTTCCAGGTGTGTTTGCAGGTCCCCTTACCATGTGAACTGGTCCCAAGGCCAGCTCCATGTCCTCCCAGAGTCATGGGTCTTTGAACTTAGAATATGATAAACACTCAACGTTTCGTAAGAGATCAGTCAATTAGCAAGTTTGCCATAGATCTTTTTGTTCTCTCTCCTTAAATTCTCGTTTCTAAGCCCTTTCTCACAGGGAATGAGCTCATTATTTCTGGGAAGATTGAAATTTACTATTTTTTATTATGAACTTTCTCAACTTCCTTTATTTCCAGTTCAGATTCTATTATTACTGACCCCTTCTTTGCCTGCCATATTTGGGGATTAAGTACCTCTTTCTTTGTCATAGTGAACTCTTTGCCCTTGAACTCAGCTTTCTTTCCTTTTAAGAACCATGGTCTACTTGTATTAGCATTTATTCTTCAATCTTCATTTTTCTTTTGGATCCTTCTCCTTGACCCTCAAAAGATGATGGCCCCTGATATAAAGCAGGATTCCTTCTACCCTGTGACTTCCTTCCCCTGTTTGCCCCTCTCTAATCTTTCTGTCCCTACACATTTTGCTGTCACTCTTCCTGAGGGCTGGTGCTGCATCTCACTCACTCTTGATCCCCCACCCTCCCATCCCTGCTCAGGTAATCAAATTTAGACTGAAGATACTCGATAGGCAACTTTGCTTTTGTGCTTCCTTGAATTTAGCTTTTGTGTTATATCAACTTTTAAAAGTGGGTTTGGACAGCTCCAAAAGGGAGGGCATATGTATGGCTTGTTCACTGCTGTAGAGTCAGCATATAGTAAATGTGTGGTCAACTTTTGTTGAATAACGTTGTATTCTTGTAATTTTCTATTTGTGTGTTTCCCCTATCTTTGCATTATGAGTTTCTTGAATACAGGGGCAATATTTTATTTACCTGTATATTTCCAGCACTTGGCAACCACAACCCACCAGGTGCCCCAGGAGCTCTGTATATGTATATTAAGAGCTCTATATGCCCTTTTAGATGTGTTGATTTCCACCTATACATTAGTCTAGTTACTGCTTCAAAAAAGAAATTCGCTTGGCAAAACCTGTTGTTAATGAACACATATTGAGTCTTATACAAAAGTACTTTCTTTACTGATACACTATTTGTTTTAAAAAAAAAATCACATTATAAAGGCATCCTTTTAAATGACTCCATAATATTCTCTCACAAAAATACACCATCACGGGTGCAGCAAACCACTATGGCACGTGTATACCTACGTAACAAACCTGCACATTCTGAACATGTATTCCAGAATGTAAAGTATAATGAAAAAAATACACCATCACTAATTTAATGCCTATTGTTGAGCATTGAGGTTGCTTTAAGTTTCCCTTGGTTTTAAAATCACAGTCATGAACATCCTTTACATAAATCCTTGACAAACTCTGATTGTTTCTTTAGAATACACTGCTTAAGGGTGACTTATTTCATTAATGAGCACTAAAGTTTTAAGGATAGAAACATTGTACCAATTTACATTCTCATCAACAGAGAATGAGAATGTGCATTAGAATGTACCTTTACTTTGGTTTATTTTTAATCACTAGTATAATAATTCGTTGATTTTAAATAAGCAATTTTATTATTTCAATCAGCAGAAATTGTTGAATAAAAGAGTGGATAAGAAATGAAAAGAAAAATCATCAAAGTAAGACTGAAAAACAACTAAACTGTTACCAAATATGTAAATAGTTGGTATTGGGAAACAGTATTCCCTGATTGCTTTTCCCATTTGGTTCAACTGCTGCTGGCGGTGATGACAGCAACCCTGCAGGGGTTTCCTTGGCGCTCCTGGGAACTGGAGCACGTGGCTCCTGGAGAGCAGAACTTTCCTGCTTTGCTCTCTTCTGAATTCACAACACTGACATCATACTTGACAACTGGTAGGCACTCAGTAAGTACTTGTTTAGTGAATGAATTAATGAAGGAGAGTAATAAGGAGGCCTGTGTCCCTTCTTCCTCTCTCTAGATCCCAGTCTGGGCCCTGGGAATCACAGACAGGGAGAGTCAGACATCATGTTTTGTGCTTTCAAAGCTGCTTATAAACCTGAAGTGTGGCTGACTGCTCTTCCCTGTGGCCAGCTCAGGCCATGAGTGGGCATCATCACAGAGGAGGCCACAGGACACTTGCTCCAGTGTGTGGTGGCTGAGCCTGCATGGCAATGCAGAGCACCTGGAGTCGTGCCTGCAGGGACACATGGTGTACATTTAAAATTAGAAATAAAGAGCTAAAAATGTACTATAAATTAAACAACAACAACAATTTGAGCACCAGACAGAATTTCTATCTGGTGACAGAAAATAATTTCTATTACAGAAATTTATAGACAAGAGGAATCTGTGTACTGGAGAAGAGGAACTGAGATTGATCCCAGAATATGGCCTGGTCCACAGTAGATAATGTACACACACACACACACAGACACACACATGTACACACATACACACTTGCACATGCGTGTACACATGCTGAATCAATGGCTGCCTAAGTGATGGATGAATGGTAATGTCTAGATAGAAACACAGGAGAATCACACAGTCCTCACCCACAAAGGGCAGAGTCTTGATGCTGGGTGCCTTTACAGTCACCCCTCAAACGGAAGTTAAATGTTGCACTGCTAGTCTGAGTCAAGATCAAGACTGAAATCACCATGGCAGCATTTCCATCCCCACCACCACTAACCATCACAGACACATTCACGGCCATGCTACTGTAGATTCATCCATGCATCCCATGGCATGACAGGTGCCTGGGGGTGGCCGCATAGACCGGCAGCCCCACCACCAGCCCCGGCTAGATCTCTCCACTCCTCCGTGCTTCCAGCTCCAGCTGTCTTGCTGCCACAGTACTGGGCAGTCCCACCTGGAAGTCATTTTCACTGAGGGATGAGGGGAGGGGTGGGGCTGGCCATGTTGTCTTAAGACGCACATCCCATGGGACACTTGGGGTTGGCTCCTGCCATGAGCCCTCTTCCCACTCTGTGCAACACTATCCACTGGCATTCAGTTTGAGGAGCTAGGACCTTTTACCTCTCTCTCTCTCTGTCTCTCTCTCTCTCTCTCTCTCTCTCTCTCTCTCTCTCTCTCTTTAGTGTGATGTGCCTTTCAGCCCCTCCTGGCTGAGTTAATGGGGACATATGTTACCTCAGGACCTTGGAGAGAATGGCACTCCAGAGAAGATCACAGGGAAGAGACGAGGACCTCATACACAACGCCTGTGTTTGTGTTTCTCATTTGGCATGGTTCTGGGCTACTACTGCAGGCAGAATGGAGTGCATTTTCTGTTGTGGATGTCAGATATGAGCTGAATACTAGGAACAGAGGAGAGAAAGAAACATCTTATCTTCTTGCAGACAAATCAGACCAGAGGGGGATCTAGGCATCTGCTACCTTTTCTTTGTTTTTCAAATTACTTAATCAAATTTATGTTAAATTTCTTTAAATTCATTCCATTTAAAGCTTCCAAAGCAGGTTGAAAAAGGGAAATTTGTGCGGGAAAGGGCCTTGAGTTGAATTAGAAATGGGAAAATGTGTCCCAGGCCCCCACCCTAAGCCTACTTGAGATGAGTGGATTTCAAATGCATTCCCAGAAGCACACCTTTGGAAAAATCCATGCTCTGCAAACAGGTCTCCTATACACAGCTCTGACACTGACCATCTTCCACCTGGCAAATAACATGTTCTGAAGGTTTCTGGGCACCACTTCCATGGATGGCTGTAAGGGAAGGGAAGCAACAGCAGTAACAGAGGACTCCAGCAAATGGGAAGAGGGAATATGAGATGCCTTGACCTTGGAGCTCACAAAGCATGTTGAGAATGTAAGAAGCAGAGAAGGAATCAGAAGATGTGAATCACATGGGAAAGGGAGATGTAGACATGAGCCTAGAAGTGGAGTAGGCTTCTGAAAAATGTCAGCTGTGGTGTTGGTGAAATGAGGCGGGCCTAGGAGCAGCAGAGCCTCCAACTGAAATGTATCCTGGGCTACAGCTGTCAATCATAGGTCCACATTACTACAGTGGCACCAATGAAGTGAAAGAAGAGGGAAAAGCACCACGTGCCATGATTGGCCACGATTATTTGTCTCTATTGAGACAAGAACAACCACAACACAGGACTGGGTGATAATTCACCAAGATGATCCAGGCAAAACACTAAAGTCAACACCTAACTCACAAACTCCTCCAGCAATTTCCAAGCACAGTGTCAGTGTCCGAGCACTCATTCATTTATTCACTCAACAAGCAGTTACTCATGGCCCATTGTGTGCCAGGCACCATTTGAATTAGCAGGGCAGTGTATTGGACTGAATGTTTGTGTCCTTTCAAATTTCATATGTTGAAATCCTAACTCTCAATGTGCTAGTGTTCAAAGGTGAGGCCTTTGGGAGGTGATGATGTCATGTGGTGGTTAATACTAAGTGTCAACTTGATTGGATTGAAGGATGCAAAATGTTGTTTCTGGGTGTGTCTGTAAAGGTGTTGCTAGAGGAGATTAACATTTGAGTCAGTAGACTGGGAGACACAGGCCTACCCTCAACCTGGGTGGATGCCATCCAATCAACTGGCAGTGCAGCTAGAAAAAAGCAGGTGGAAGAAGGTGGAATACACTGGCTTGCTGAGTCTTCTTGTTTTGGTCTTTCTCCCATGTTGGATACTTCATGTCCTTGAACATCAGACTCCAGGTTCTTTGGCCTTTGGACTCTTGGACTTACACCAGTGGTTTGCGAGGGGCTCTTGGGGCTTTGGCCACAGATGGCTTTGCATTGTTGGCTTCCCTACTTTTGAGGCTTTGGGGCTTGGACTCAGCCACTACTGGCTTCCTCGCTCCTCAGCTTGCAGACGGCCTATCATGAGACTCCACCTTGTGATCATGTGAGTCAATTCTCCCTAATAAACTCTCCTTCATATATGCATATATCATTAGTTCTGTCCTTCTGAAGAACCCTGACTAATACAGGTCATGAGAATAGAGCCCCCATGAGTGGGGTTAGTGCCTTTATGAGACCAGAATGAAATTGGATCCTTATCTTATCCATGTATGTGAGAAAGGGCTAATACCCAAAATTTATAAGAAACTCTTATAACTCAACTGCAGAAAATAAAATAGCTTGATTAAAAATGGACCAAAGTCAAGACCATCTTGGCTAACATGGTGAAACCCCATCTCTACTAAAAATACAAAAACATTAGCCAAGAGTGGTGGTGGACTCCTGTAGTCCCAGCTACTCGGGAGGCTGAGACAGGAGAATGGCATGAACCTGGGAGGCGGAGCTTGCAGTGAGCTGAGATTGCACTACTGCACTCCAGCCTGGGCGACAGAGTAAGACTCCATTTCGAAAACAACACCACCAGCAACAAAAAGCAAAAATGGACCAAGGACCCAAACAGACATTTCTCCAAAAAAGATACAAAAACAGCCAACAAGTATATGAAAAGGTGTTCAAGATTACTAATCATAAGGGAAATGCAAATTAAAATCACTATGAGATATTATGTCATATCTCTGACTATCTTTGAAATAGCCAAGCTGTAAGGATGGCTATTATCAGAAAGACAAGAGGTAATAAATGTTGGCCAGGGTATGGATAAAGCCCCAGTACATGGCTGGTGGAAGTGTGGATTGGTACAGCCATTATGGAAAACAGCATAGAGGTTCCTAAAGAAATTAAAAACAGAGCTGCCATAATACCCAGCAAGCCCTCTTCTGAGTATATATCCAAAGGAGACGACATCACCATCTTCTAAAGGTATCAACATTCCCATGTTTATTGCAGCATTATGTACACAACCTAAATGCCCATCAATAGAGGAATGGATAAGGAAAATGTGATATATATACACACATAGGGATATTATTCAGCCTTTAAAAAGGAGATCCTGCCATTTCCCACAACATAGATGGACCTGGAGGACATTGTGCCAAGTAAAATAAGCCAGACACAGAAAGAAAAATATGGCATGATCTCACTTATAGATGGAATATTTTTTAAAGGCTCAAATACACAGAGAATGAAACAGTAGTTACCACAGGTGGTGGTAGGAGCCGGGTGGGGGTAGAGGAAATGGGAAGATATAAGTGAAAGGATATAAAATAGCAGATATGTAACATGGCATGTCTCAGGACCTAATGCACATCCTGGGGACTAAAGTTAATAACACTGCATTGCATTAGAGATTTTTGTTAAGTAAGTAGATTTTTGCTACTCTTGCCACAAAAAAGTAACTGAGATGACATGTTAAACTACTTCACTATTGTAACCATTTTACTGCCCCTATCCCATAACATCATGTTCTAAGCCCCAAATATGTACAACAAAATTTATTTAGAAGAAGAAGCAGCAGCAGCGGCCAGAGAGCTAGCTAGCTAGCTTTCTTTGTGCCATGGAAGATACAGTGAGAAATTGGCAGTTTGCTTCCTGGGAGAGGGCCCTCAACAGAACTGGACCAAATAAAACATACACATCAGGAAATAAAATGTGCTATGAATGAAAGTGAAGTAGAAGGGAGAAGAAGTGGTGGGAAGCTCTACAGGACAGGTCATCTGAGATGCCACAGGGCAGTGCCATTTGTGCAGAGACCAGCATGAATGGAGGGGCTCCTAGAGATGGAGGATTCCAGGCAGAGGGAGCAGCCCTGCAAAGTCCCGGGAGAGGCAAGTCTGATGTCCTTCAGGAGTGGCAGGGGGGCAGGTCCTGGGGAAGTGGAGCGAAACAAGGTCTGAGAAGTCAGTGTGGCTTCTCAGAGGTTGATGTGATATTTAGGGACCTGGTGGCCACTGTAAGGACATTCGGTTTTATTCTATAGCGAAGCTGGAAGTCATTGAAAAGTTTGGGCTGTGATATCACATATCCTGACTGCTGTTTTCAGAGGAACAGTTTGGCTGCTGCATGGACATCAACAGTGGGTGAGGGGACCTGGAGGGAGAAGCAGAGGCACCTGCCATTGTCCAGGCAAAGGTGGTAAAAGTGATGGCACCTGGTGAAAGCAGGCAGCATTTCCTGCTGTATTTTGGATGAGGAGGGCGAGGGAAAACGTTAAAGAGACCCTCAGAAGTGGAAAATGCTGGGCATGGTGGCTTACGCCTGTAATCCCAGCACTTTGGAAAGCGGAAGCGGGCAGATCACCTGAGGTCAGGAGTTTGAGACCAGCCTGGCCAACACTGCAAAATCCCCTCTCTACTAAAAATACAACAATTATCCGGGTGTGGTGGCAGGTGCCTATAATCCCAGCTACTTGGGAGGCTGAGGCAGGAGAATCGCTTAAACCCAGGAGAGATCGCGCCACTGCACTTCAGCCTGAGCAACAGAGCCAGACTCCATCTCAAAATAAATACTTACATAAATAAAGTGGAAATGTCGTTTATTGAGATGAGTAATCCCGAAGGTGTGGCTGGTTTAGGATCTGGCAGTAATACTCCTATGTTAACAGCCAGGTACTAGAGTGGAACTCGCCCTTCCAAGGCTTCTTTGTGTTATTCCAGAGCTGGGCATGGTGAAAGGTGGCAAGTTACTGCTTCCTTCCCTCTCAGCCTCTGTAATTAGCACCTTCATTCCAAAACATTACTGTATATTTGACTTGCCAGGAGAAATGGTTAAAAACAGATTCCAGGGGCCAGCAGAAATTCCCATTCAGTAGACCTGGGGAGGTATCCAGAAGTTGAGTGGTTTTTATTTTATTATTATGATGATGTAAAACAGGGTGTTGCTGTGTTGCCCAGGCTGAAGTGCAGTGACACAATCATAGTTCGCTGCAGCCTTGAACTCGCAGGCTCAACCTTTCCTCTTGTCTCAACCTCCCGAGTAGCCACCATGCCTGGCTAATTTTCTTTTCTAAGTTTCTTAGAGACAAGGTCTCACTGTGTTGTCCAGGCTGGTCTGGAACTCCTGGCCTCAAGTGATCCTCCTGCTTCGTCCTCCCAAACTGCTGGGATTACTCATGAGCCACCATGCTTGGCCTTTGAGTGTTTTTTAGCAACCACCCAGGGGAAGCTGATGCAGAAATCCATGGACCACACTCTGAGAAGTCCCATCAAGGAGGGGATGCTCCTGATGGTTTTGCTGTTGTCAAAAACAACCTGAAGGACACACGTCTCCTGGGCTGCTAAGGTGATCGCATCAGCCATCAGCCAGTCTCTCCTGGATCACCTCTGACAGACAAAAATCCCACAGGCAATGAGATCCTGTGTAAGAAAGGAATACATAGATGCAGTCTGGGTCAATGCCTGGAACATATCCTTCCAAGCCTCGTGCAAGTATGTGGAGCTGGTGGGAACAAGCCTTGCAGCACGTCCCCATTGTTAACCCACCAAAGTGCCAAGCCAAGAGAGGAGTAATCATGGAGTTTGTTGATGACATATACTGAAGACGTCCTCCAGGGTCTCTTAGATAACTGTTCTAACTTTTTCTAATCAGCAGGTACTTGAAGGTTGTGGAGCATAAGAAAAACCTCTAATAGGGCCCTTTTATTATCCACATATCAACCAAGATGAGTGCAGTAATGATCACATCTGGTAAACCATATGTAACCAGTGACATTGCATGGGATGGTCGTAAGTACAAAAACAGTTTCAACTCTAACCAGGCAGTGGAACTGTGCATCATTTAGGCAGTTCTCATACACAGACATTCTTCCTCTGACCTGATCCTGTATATTAGAAAATGCGATATATGCAATGCGTGTTCCATAGCAATGCATGAGTGATGCTCATTAAAAATACAGATTCTCAGGCTCTAGGTTGGATGTTTTGAACATGTGAAAATTCCAAAGGCTCTGTAATTTTAAACCAGCTTCCCTGCAGTGCCAGACTTAGGCACTACTGATGTAGGTTTTTTCTAGATGCTGTACTTAAGACATGACTTAGAAAATATAGCATCCAGCTTTGGATATATAAATGCTATTGTCTAATCTTTTATAAGAAGGTGGTTCATGTTGGAGGATGACTTAAAGGCATCCAGCAATTGCTCCTCTAGCTACCCCTTCCTTATCAAGATGAGATGACACCATGGATCACTGCATGGACTATTTTGTAATTTAATTGTCATAAAGAGGTAATTACATGATTTGTATCAATATAAAAGTCTCTCAAGGTAGTAGCAGAATATGCTATGGAATCTCCAGATTGGATCACTGTGGGCATCAACTTCAGTGTAATTCTCCAGGCTTGTAAGCTGGTATGAGTCATAATCTTTAACCATAAGAAACCAAGGCTGAATTATCTACAGCAACATTGGGAGGCCAGCGCCTTAGAAAAGACTGGGTTCAAATTATGAGTAAAAGGAGGCAAAGATAGTTTTGGAACTGCATGAACTGTAGACAATAATAATAGTTTCTTGGTAAAACTGTACAAACTCCTTTTTTGGAGGGTACATGGTTCTAGAATAAAACACCTCTATGACTCATTGGCACCTGGCATTTAAGAGACAAACACAGTTTTAGAATGTGAAATCGCCATGGTAATGCTCTTCACAACATACTGGCTCAGGCTGAGAATGGCACAGACTTAACTTTCTGGAAGATAAGCCTCCTGCTGTTGACATGGAAAGCCTCCGAGCATCTTTACTTGGGAGGTTGTAAAGATGATTAGAAATGTCTGCTGTTCCTGGAAGTGAAGCATCGCTTGAAGCTCTCCACGTGCCTTTTGGAGGCGACCAGGTATGCACTGCATAGAGTTTGCCTTGGGCTGCAGAACATTACCAACCTTAGCACCTGTGCAGGGGTGCTGGGCATTCCTAGTTCCCATGTTCCTCTCCAATCTGCCTCCACCCCTCACCACACCCCCTCAGTAACTGATTCTGATGCCAGACTCGCTGGAGTCTTTCTGAAGCTCTCATTTCACTGATCCACTTCAGACATAATACTTTACATTTTAAAGATTTTTGAATTGTTATTCATACCTGAATAAACAACCTTCTTGATCTTTAAATGTTGGAGAATGCTGCAGCTTGGCTCTGGGCCTTCTCTCTTTCTATTCTCTTGCTTCATGACCTCACGCATTCTTAGAGCTTCAATTACCAACTATGTGAATCTTTCCTGAATTTTATTCTAACTGCCAACCTAATATTTCCACTTTTCCAAGCTCCTGAAATTGAACATATCTCATTACAAGAACAGCTGTAGGGTTTTCTACAGGAAAGTTGTGGTTCATAGCTACATCAGACTTTCCAATGACGTCCTCTGGGTAGTCTTTGTCCTAACAAAGAATAACAGAATCTTGGGAGGAAAATTGTGGGTGGGAATGCCCTGATGATGGATTCTCTAAGCATGCATATGTCACCCAAGTTAACTTCCATCTTGCCATCAAGCTGGGATTTGGTGCCTGTGGAAATATTAAGAGTATCTGGAGCCACCTCCTCAAAATCACCATGCTTCTCTTGCCTCTTAGAATAATCTACAGAAATGGCAATGAAAATGAGAGTAGATGCATAAACAGAAAAAGTTCTGGCGAGAGTTCCAGGTACCTTACATGGAAGCAGCTGGGTAAACAGTGATTTTGAGGCATTAACACATCATATTTGTACAGCAATGAGAGTTTTGAAAAACATTCATCCTTCACACTCAAAGTGAAGCCAGACATAACATTTACTAAAAAGCAAGAGTCTAGTACAGTGTTGGAGATGCATTCTGCCTCTCCCAAATTTCCAAATGTTTGCTCCAGTATTCTTTACAAACATCTCAAGGAAACTTCAACAGCTTTTCAGCTTGTTTAATGTGAATGAAAGCGAATATCCCTATGTTCTGGAAAAAGCAAAAACCCTGTCTTTCCAGCCACTTGGCCTGATGGAAGTATAAAGGCAGGTGAGTAAATTCTTAAATTTCATATTCAAATGTCTTGATGTCATTCTATGAAGAGAGTTATAATTAACACATTTGTAAGTCACCCGATGAACTTGGTTTCTTCAGGTCATAGGTTGGAGCTTGGAATTCTCACCCAAGTTTTAGTTCTGAGGTTTCATATGTTTTCTGTTAGGAAATCATCTAGAAATGTAAAAGTGCAACTTTCCTTCAACACCGTGCTGGGCTTTATTCTGCTTTGGGAAGGTGAGAGCTGTTCTGGGGAAGAGCTGGTTAGGACAGGAAGGGTGGGGAAGAAGGGCAGGGAGGGCACTATGGAGAGTTTTACTTAGACATGGGTTTCAACCAAATGACAGGACTCTGAACTATTTGAAGATCATTCTTTCCTCCAACCTCCATCCTAATTAAACAACATTTTCTGTTCCTCTTTCTCCTTTAGGCTTTTTGTATGCAGCAAAGCTGTGCATGATGTCTCTGATTTTAAATGTTTCACCCAAAATGTAATACGACTATGTTTGTTTTTTTCTCTCTTACATGAGGGAAGTATTTCCATAAGACCTGAGAAACAAGACATAATTTGGGGACACAAAGGCAGATGAAGACTCATTGCTCATTCTTTTTTTCTCCACTCCCTGAAATAGACAGTCCTTCCCTTCTGATCCAAATCCTATTCATTGTGTCATATCTAACTAAAATGGCACCTTTCCTAAGAGTGCTTGTTATTTGTGACTCCAGGACGTTCTATCAGCCGTTGTTGTGGATATCCTTCCCCACACATTTCAGAGCTCCAAGTATAGCACAGCGGCGGCATTTCACGCTCCCTGGAACCTGTGAGGTGGGTGCCACATCGTCTTCACTTTTTGGATGTGAAAGCTGAAGCTCAGAGGTCCTGTCACCAGTCTATGTGTCAAGGCTGTACGCATCAGTAAGTGAACAGCCAGGGTCTGCGGCCCCACTGTCCAGCTTCAGGGGGGTCCACTCTGAAACTCTCTGCAGTGCTCTGTCCTCCATCGTAACCTCACTCACGGATTCCTTTAAGACCTATTTCTTTATCTTCAACTAAACCATGAAGCCCTTGATGACAGCTTTTGTCTTGTACTTTTTTTTGCATCTGGATAGCCACTTCACAAAAGAATACCTGCAGGAGTCTATCATACACGCACTGATTGAGATAGATCATGTGAGGATATGTAAAACCAGAGACTCGAAAAATAGCAAGCTGAACTTTTGGATAAGGTAATCATTCTATGGCTTATTGGTGGTAGTTTATATTAATGGTTGTTAGAATCATGTTGTTTCCAAGCAAATAACACAATAAGAAAACAATCCAGTAATACCCCTCAGCTTTGTGAAGGTGTTATGATCAGTTTTATGTAAGACCACACTGTAGTAAGTTATGGAGGGGTTATCCAGACACTCCCATATGAGTAGTGTCAAAACACATACTCACCCCCACCCTGAGTCGCTGCCTTGGGTCCCATCCAGCAATGACCGTGAGTGCTCCAACACCTGAGCCCACAGATGCTCCTATTTCAGAACCCACCCATGTCAGGGAAGTCCCCTGTCTCCCAGAGGTTCTTTCAGTCTAGACAGTTCTAGGGCACGGTTCTTTCCCAGGATGGGCACTGTGGGCATATAAGTATGGGGAGGGAGAGTGGTCACTATTTGTATGTGTGGAATTGGCCACCTGAGAGAATCTGAGAAAGGTCTGAAAAAGTCTCTCCACATCCAGTTATTATGGAGCAGTAATGCAGGCAAAACTGTTCCTGGAATCAGTTCATGGTATAACCCAAGTGTCACAAAGAAAGGATCAGGGCAGAGAAAGTGAGTTTTGTTGGAGCCTGGGGTGAGTGGGAAGAGCAACTGGGAGATGAGCAACACAGGATGGGGCGGGGGCTGGAGGAGAGAGAGTGGGAGGGCGCTGGCCCAGGAGAGATGACCACACCAGACTATGTGGACCCCACCTGAGGTACAGCCCTAGGAGGACTTGCAGCAAGGGGAGTTGGTGTCCCCATTTCAGGAAGGCTCCCTTGACAGGTAGGGAATGTGGACTTTCCGTAGAGTAATGCTCTGTTCGCCACTTGTCCAAATAGTAATAAATCACCAGTAAATTCCTGGTGCTGTTTGGAAGGCTTGGACTTCAAAGCCCCAAATTCACAAACAGGAACCTTTCATTAACTCTGGAAAAGGAATTTCACTTTATTTCAATTTGTGTATTTTGGTTATTTAGTGGAAGCATATATTACTGACCAACATGACATTCCGTTTTGAATCAAGTGCCTTTTATTCTAGAGCCATCAGACATTGAAATTATGTGTTTAAATGCTTGACCAGCCTTCATCTGTACCAAATGTTTGAACTTGCTTTTATAAAAGATGAGACAACTTTGCTTTTTAGTTTCTTTTTTTTTAAAAGCTGGTTTTAGTCACGAGATACCATAAGACCAAAAAACCCCTCAGAGCTGTAACATTTTGATTTTCCTGCAGTTCAAAGTACTACCTTTCTCCATTAAATAATTTAAAGCATCTTTTTTTGAGAGAAGGGAATAAAAGCAAGATCTAATCTGGAATTGAATGCCTTGTGGTGTGTTGTTTTGCTGGGGCCCGTCGCCTAATTCTGTCTTTATTTCTCCTCTTTTCCTCCCTTCTCAGCTATGCTTGGGTATCCAATGTCAGAATTATTTCTTTCATCAGACCCATGCAAATGGAATAATATTCTCTCTGCTGAACGTCACTGTTGCTTGGACCTCTTAAAGTTAAGGTCAAACATCCCTTTTTGTTTTTATTAAGAAGCATTGCATCACACAGAGAAAATATTAAACACTGATCTTTAACAAGAGCACTGAAAAGCAAATTGGGATCGATCTTATTTTCAGCTGGGACAACCATTTCCTTCAGGCTTGACCTGAGGATCAGATGTTTGACTCTTCTAGGAATCAAGGTGAAGATGGATAAACATGCAAGTTTGAAAGAAAGCAGGAACAAGGCAATCCAACTTGTATTTTCTGTAAGCTGGCGGCAGAACATTTAACTGCCAGCTCCTGACAAGGTTTGGAAAACTCATCAGTGGGAAAGCAGCCAAAACACTGCTCAAGCATGGGTGGTCACCAGCAGCAAAGGAGGGAAAGCAAGCCAGAAAGAAAGAAGGAAAAAAAGAGAGAGTCTTTATATAAGTGCTTTCCCATGATGTTCTAGCTATCTGCTTTCCTGAAGCAGTGTAACTGTCACCATCCTGCTGAAAGCTCAAATCAAGGTGATGCAATGAGGAAGCATTTCATATTAATAACTGCATAAAACAGAGACAACACATTATCATCTATGCAGGCTTGGCTGGGCTGGTGTGCACCTCACTTCCTAGTTTCAAGAATAGAATGCTCACACTGTATCCTATATCATGCCTCCCAAACCTTGTGGTCAGATAAATTTTAATATCAATCTGGGGGAAAACTACTTTCCACTATTGAAATTTTGGTTTCTGTTTTGTTTGTTTGTTTGTTTACTTTACTGTTAGACTGTGCATAAACACAGAGACCAAGATAACAGTAAGCAATACAAATGTCAACCAACTCAACAGCTGAAACAGCTAAACCTAATACCCTGTAGAAGCACTCACATACATCACCAGTTGAAGAATTTTGTGAGAAATAGAGTACATTTTTTAAAGTAAGAGATGAGTTCTCTATTAAGGTAATCATGATAATAGCATTGATATACTCTAGGTCGTTTTTCATATAGGTAGTCTGCAAACACCTTCCTCTTTGATTAGGAATTTTTTATTAGTGAGATGCATGGTCATCAAAAAATATGTGCAGATGTTTGCCTCCCTTGAGAGCTGGCCAATTGCTCTTGCAAGGCAGGCCAGTTCAAGGCCATTAAGATCTCAGGCACTACAAGGGGAAGCTCTATTTTGTGACAGGATCATTCCCTGCACTGGCACCAGAAATAAAGCTTAAAGGTGAATCTCCCAAGTGAACATTTATCTTTGTACTCAAAGAGCTGCTTTTTCATGATGACTGCCTCAGAGACTTTTTTTTTTAAATGAAGCTCTCTGCTTTGCCTCTGTTACCAAAATCCAAGGTTCTATGACAACCTCATGCTTATAAAGTTTCCTATGTCTTCTGTAATATGTCTGTGATTCTGTGAGCCATGCCTCCCTCTCACTGTACCTGGCCCACTTATAAGGATGCAACTGAGTGTCCTGTCTTCATTTAGAGGGCAGCAAGACCAATGCTCATCTTCAAACCATGAGCAGTCTCACTTCATAAGATTGTCTGCTCTATAGGCCCTGGGCAGGGTGCAGAACATGTTCCCAGAGACGTATCTTTGTCTTTGTCTGCAAACTCACAATGTTCAAACTTGAGACTCAGGAATGGCCTCTATTTCGGCATGCTATACCTGGTGACATAACTGGGTTTCACTGGATTTGCTCAACATATTATCTAGTTGTATGACTGAATTGGTCCCATTTTTGCACAGATGTGGCTTCTAGAAACTTACAATATTTTTGAGTCATTCCATTGCTTTGGATGCTACACATCTTGAAAGGAAAAAGCTGCACGGGTCAAGTATAACTGTTGGCATTTGACCGCTGCTTTTGCATCAATTTCAAGCATTCACTATGGTAAGTTGATATGTTTCTAACATGTGGTATTGCTTCACCATTGAAGCTATATTTTTTTTCTTACATTGTTAGTTCAGTAATAACATATTTACCTGATATTGGAACTAGAACACAGGTTCCGGTTTAAGCCATATGGTAATGACTGGCTTTTGGTTTTTAATTGTACAATCTAAGTTAATAGCAAATCTCCTTTGTATTTGTGTATGTGTCTGTGTGTGTATATAATAATTAATGCCACATATTGCAGCTCTTTTGTTAAGAAGACCATGGTCCACATACCAGTGGGGGAAAAAGAAAGAGAACATTACAAGCATGGAGATCATCAGAGAATCCTTGATTTGGGTCCTAGTTTTGGTTTTTGTTCCCTGTACGACTTTGGAAAAGTTATGTTGCCTGCCTTATACAGATTGGTTTAAGGATTGAGCAAGATAATCCATATTAAAATTTAGCTGAGTGTGAAAGTGAAAATATTAGGAAGTGATACCTAATATTAAGAAGTGTTATATAATTATTGCTTTTGTTATGAAACGAAGTTCTTATTCCTGTATATGAATGTGCACATTTCCAGATGTTTAGTAAAACCATGTCTCAATGCAAACTTCTTTTGGAGGCTTCCAGCTAGGGATCTTTAAGATGCTATTAAGGCAAAATGTTCTGCTTCTATGTCTTCTGGCAATTTTTACACAATATAAAAATATGAATAAAAGTAAGTTAAATAACGTGTTTCTTAACACACCCTTTCCGAAATGATAAAGTAACTCCTTAAGCACTTTCATAACTAAATGCAGTGAAACCAATATTCTTGTCTAGCAAACAGACAGGAACAAGGGCAAGGTATCATAGAGAAAAATGTTTTGCTTAAAAACCAGAAGAATTGAGTCCAAGCCTTTTCTTGGTCTTTGACTAACTGTGTGATTTGAAGCAAATTAGTTCTCCAAGTCAAGCTTTTTTTTTTTTTTTTTAAATCTGCAAAATAGGAGAAAACATCCCCATATCCTAGGAATGCTGTGAGGGCTGAGATACGCGTTGCACAGTCACCTTTCTTACACTATGGAGAAAAGGCATTGTTGAAGCTGAAGGCGATTTCAGGTGGTTTATTCAAAAAATATTTTTGTGGTAGCCTCATCTTTCTAATGATATACACCCTCACAGGGTGATGACAAAGCATGAATGACAATGTGAGCCACTCGCGCTGACGTACTTCAAGGGAAATCCTCTCATGACTTTATTACTTTCACAGTCTCTACCCCCTCAAGCCTCAGACCAG
Source organism: Macaca fascicularis (assembly GCF_037993035.2). Taxonomy (NCBI): domain Eukaryota; kingdom Metazoa; phylum Chordata; class Mammalia; order Primates; family Cercopithecidae; genus Macaca; species Macaca fascicularis. The sequence continues at coordinate 65,057,240 of NC_088384.1, forward strand.
CTGTTAATGATTATTAAACTCACACTCTCCTTATATCTTTTTGGATTTCAAAAATATTTAGTATTGTGATTTGTGGTCAGGATTCTCTTGATTACAAATAACAGAAAATCCACTGGAGGAATTTTGGAAATAAAAGGAAGGAGAGATTTGGTTATCAGGATATGGGGGCTCTTGGAAGCAGGGGACCAGGGAGCCCCTTGATCCTCCCCACTATAATGAAACACAGTCCTCCTCTCTGATTGGAGCCCAGGACATTCTCTCTTCTGTCTCTCAGCCTTGCTTCACTCCAGGAGGGCTTTTTATTCTTCATCATTGCAGATGAGCCTTCAATTTCCCACCTGGTGAAGAGAAAAAGACCCTGCATTCTTTTTCCAAAATTATATACTGCAGTCAAATACAGCCAAGTTAAAACTAAGCTCTTTTAGTTGCCATTTCTGGTAGTTTCAAATGGAAGACGCTCATTGGCCCAGCTTGGGTCAGGTGCTTTTGTCTGGTCCAATCAGTGTGGCCAGAGAGGGACGGAGGGTCTCACTTTATAAACGTGGCTGCCTCCACTGTAACCACGTGGTTGAAGATCTGGAATTTGGAATTTGACTCTCAAACTTTACCTACCTGTAGTCGAGATGGTCTAAGCATGCTATGGCTGTGGAAGGACAAACACAACTTTCTGTGATTCTGTCCTTTGCTTTTTACAAAGCAGAGCCCCACACTCAGCACACAGATAGGGAGAGTTTTGACGTTGTAGTTTTCCATAAATATTGGAGTTAACTTTCTCATACTAAAGTATATTTGCTGTCCCAAAACCATGCAATGGGGTCATTAGGTCAAATGACAAGAGAAAATAGTTTGACTTTTCTAATTAAGAAGAAATTTTTGTTAAGTAACTCACAAGTTTAAAAGGATTGTACCTACTTACAGTTTGCTATGTACAAACTATAAACAGTTTAATACGTACAAAAAGCTTGATTTTGTAACATAGACATGTTATTTTTGTAAAAAAGAGTGAAAGTTCTTTGCATCACTGTGGAAAAACACATTATTTCATTCATACATACTGTGTACCAGAGCACAGTAGAAAATTATACTTTTGGATAATGAAAAATAGAAAGCATACAATATAAAATCATATGGTTCAGAATTTCATGGGCATCGTGAAAATGCTACATGGAAAGCAGAACATTAAGTTTCTTATCATATGTGCAGTGTTCTGAAAGCAAACAAGCGACAGCGCAGAGTAAAATTAAATGATTGCTTGTTGAACATGATGTGTGTATTCAGGTGTGTAGCATGGCTACTTATGGAGCAGTTTTGTCATTTTGCCCATTTCTAGTTGACTAACTTAAATCAATATGTAGTATTTTGGTTAAAGCCTGATGAACGTTTTCTCCTTGTTCAAATCAAATGAAAACTGGATCCTCTGGCCCAGTTGTGAGTATGAACATGGATTTATTCTCTCTTTATCTTTTCATATAGGAGATGGCAGTTCATAAATCTGGTGTCTCAATCTTAGAGATACTTTGAGAATAATGAGATTACCTTTAAGACACCTCCACTCATTTAACTGTTGCTGAATCACTTTTTTTCGACCAAGGGTTTAGTTTCATTTTCTGATGGAATGTTATGTATTTGTATGCTCACCTTCATTCTCCATTAAAAAAAATAAAAATAAACACACACACACAAAACAAAATATCTCACAAGGTTTGGTGTCCTTAATTCCAAACGGTTTCTTGATCTCGAAGGACTTCAGGCAACCTGAAAGGAGCCCTTGGATCAGGGACAGTGCACACCGCCCTTGCTGTGGGAAACTGTAGAAGAGTACAGTCTGTGGTTAAACCAGTGGCCAAAGCTTGATTAATTCCATACAGTCCACAGAATGAGAACTCAAACACCATGGAAATTTACAGAAGGTACAGAGACCTGGGCTAAGCAGAAATGATACCATTTTTTCCCCTATTCATCAGGAGTTAGAGTCTTGTGTAGAAACCCTGCAGATGACCATTGTTGCTCCATCGCTAACGGGGTGGACCAGTGATGTGCATCGACCACTTCTACTTGGATTATCCACGTGGATGTTCTCAACCCTGCCAACAAGTCCCAGAGGAGATTGGGCTTCACATGAGGGAAAATGCAGCTGTCACCTTTCAGTTATAATATCTTAACCATCAAATTATCAATACAGTATTAATAATGATGTTAATTACACATATGTGTGGCAAAATTCTGTCCGCACACTTACCAATTACTTTTACAACAGCTCTAAAAGCGGATGTTATTGTTTTTATATTGCACAATATGAATCTGAATCTCATGGAAGTTAAATAATTTTCCAAGGCTCTAACTAGTAAATAGTAGAGTCAGAATTTAACGTAAATCCACCTAAATGTAAAGTTTGTATTTTTCTCACTGTGATATATTTTCTAGTTTTCTAAGCCACAATCTCTTGAAAATTAAAATATTATTTATATACCATAAATTACCCTTTTAAAGTGTACAATTTCATGGTTTTCGGTATACTGCAAATTTGCACACCATCACCACTCTTTAATTCCAGAACATTTCATAATCCTCTGAAAGAAACTCAATACCCACTACCAGGCACTCTCCACTCCCCCTCCCCATAACCCCTGGAAACCACTCATCCACCTTCTGCCTCTATAGATTTGCCTATTCTGGGTATTTCATATACATGTAATCATATGATATCTGGCTTCTCTCACTTAGCATGTTTTCAAAGTTCATCCAAGTCGCAGCATGTGTTAGTACTTTATCTGTTTTATGACTGAATAATGTTCCCTCGTGTGGTGATGGTTACAACACATTTTTTTTTATCCACTCATCAGCTGATGAACTTTTTTCTATTATGAATAATGCTATGAATATTGTGTGTAAGTCTTTGTTTGAATACCTTTTTTCAATTTGGGGAGGTATATGCATAGGTATATTTTCTTATTTTAATAAAATAAAACTTATGTTTCAGAAATTCAAATGTGGGTTTTAATTCAGAAAATATTTATTGATTGTCCACTAATAACAAGCATGTGGCTAAGCATCATAGGTCAGAGAAAGAGAAATAAAAAGGCCCCCTGCCTTCCAATGAGTCCCACCCTCTCATAGTCTTATGGCTGTGAGTGGCAGGTGTGTGCACATGCACGCTCTTCTTTTCCCTGAGAAAAAAATAACTTGACGTGTAGACAAGTCTGAAATTGGCTTATCAACAATGATTTGGGAGCTGCCAGATTGTGGTACAATTTTGACACTATCTTTTCAAAGAGATCTGAATCAGACTGTGTCATTAACCTCACAGGCCTTTAGCCATGAAAAAAAGTATCTTCATCCAAAGCAATGAATAGACAAATTAAATTTTATTAGGAGTTTAATGATTCATAATTTATTACTTGTTTGGCAGTCACTTAGTTCAACAATTCATTCATTCATCTATTCAGTATATGTGCTCACCCTGGCACTGTGCTAGGTGCTGGAGAGGTAACGTAGAAAGGGAGGAGCCTGGAGTTCCTGTTCTCTCAGAGCTTTCAGCCTGGAAACGGATGCAGTCAAGCAAACAGGGGATTGTAATGGAGTGTGATTGAGGCTTTGGTAGGGAAATACAGGATGTTAGTAAACCCCAAAGGAGAAATCTCTTACCTTGATTAGGAGAAGCAAGAAGACGTTCCTGGAGGAGTGATGCCCAAGCTAGACCTGAAGAATGAGTTAGTTTAGCAAAGAATTTATAGGAACTCATGAACAGTGTTTCAGGAAGAAAAAAACCACATCTATGCAGGACTGCACTTTTGTTGAACTGAAGACAGTTTATTGAGACCAAAGTTCACAAGACCCTGAGGATGAGAAATGGGACAGAAAATGGTACCTGGAGCAGATCATTCAAATGCCTTAAGCTTTGCTATGGGTACTGGAATTTATTCTAAAGGAAGCGGGGAGCCATATAAAACTATATGTAAGTAAGTGAGATGATCAGATTTGCTGCGGGCTTTAATATGGATAATAATTGGAGACTGGAAGCAGAGGGACAAGTTCAGAGCCTGTTGCATTAAGCTACAGATGAGGGATTGTGTCCTGAACCAGGGAGTTGGCTATGGATACGGAGAGAATTTGACAGATATCTGCTACATAGGATGTAGGATCTGCAAGACTTGGTGGTTGGTAAAGGAACTGGAAGGCATGAAGGAGGGAGAAGGAGGAGTCGGAGGAGGCCCCCAGATTTCTGGACCCCTCCCATATTCCCTCAGCCCTTGTCATTTGGTGCTTGCCAGCCCAACTTTGAACTGCCAGCATTTGCATGTCTTTCCTTGAGGGGCTGCCAGGCTTAAGTTTAACAGAATTAACACCCCCAAGGAGGAACTCTCAAGAAGAGAGTTGACAGATAAATACCCCACTTCCCTCACTTTCTGGGTGGGTCAATGCTACGGCATGTTCTGTGTGGTCTCCCAGACTTCTCCATAGGGTGAACCCCAGTTGCCCACAAAAGGGACTGGCTTGATGTGCACTTTTTATTGGCTGCTTTTTCTTCCCTATCTCACTTCTTTACTCCCTTATTGGTGTATTCTAGAGTTGCCTCCCAAATAAACTACTTTCTTGCACATCCTTTTCTAAGCATCTTCTTTTAGGGAACCCAATCTAAGGTATCCACATTGTAAACATGGATAGAAGACCAGTCATAAAGTTAGGGAATGCCCAGGGAGTGACCTGTGTGTGTTGATGGTGGTAGTGATGGTGAGTGAAGTTAAAAGAAGTGGAATCAAGTATCAAAAAACCAGTTCTGTAAGCACGGAGGCTGAGATTCCAGGGGACATGGAAGTGAAGGTGTCATCTGGGCAGTTGGTCTGAAGTACAGAAGAGAGGGCTCAGCTGGAGGTGATGACTGGGGGTTTATGGAAAGAACAGGTGGGGGCAGGGTGCCAAGGACAGATCCTTGAGTAAAACTGCCACTCAACAGGGAGGGAAAGAGTTGTTCACTAAGGAGATGGAGAGGGAGTGGCCAGAAATAAAAGGAAAACCAGGACGGGGGGTGGCACCCAAAGATGAGCATCTCCAGGTACATGTTATAGTGACTCATTTAAACTATCAGCTCCACAGGCTTCTCCCAGCACCTCCGTGGACTCTGTAGGTTCCATCCCTACATCTCAATGCTTATCACAGTTCATCCTTTCCTGGAACGTAGTCTTTGTTTTCTGGTTCTGCTACAGAATCAGGAAATACAATGTTACCACACTGTAAATTTGTAGAAAATCCATAATACTTGTGCAGCTTCCTGCCTTTCATTTTCCTCCTCCAATAACTGAAAGAACATGAGAATTACAATAATAAATTTCCTCTGATAAGTTACTTGCTAGTTAATGCACATCAATCAAGAAAACATAACCTTTAATTCTTTTATTTTTTAATATTCATGTTTATTTACTTTTACATTTTTAATTTATCTTGTCTGAAAAATATAGCTCAAAGGTTCAATATCAATAGCAATGAAAAACACAAAGTTCGCTCTCAGTCCTTTCCTGCCCTGGTTTGAAATGTGAGCTTTATCATTTTTGGAATTTTTATACAAGCTTTTGTTTGCTTTCGGTTTCTTCTTTGTCAACCACTTACAAAAAAAAAAAAAAAAGACAACTTTTTGTGCATTTTCTTTTCCCGATGAAAGGTACGGCGCTTCTGTGAACGTGCAGAGAGAACTCTGCAGCTCCTGTGCTCCATCTGCCTTCATCAGGTGGGCTGTTTGTAGCTCCTCTGGCTCCTGTAGGACACAGGACTTCTCTAGAGCAGAGCTCCACGTTTGTTTTTAAAATCCCAGATATGTTCAATTTTCTTTTTAAATTTCTCTTGTTTTGTACATTTAGGCTTATTTTTGTGCTGTGGTTGGCGTGGTCTGCGCATTTTCTCCCTTTTAGCGGCTGTGACAACCTTTTTCTTTACTTCATAGCATGCTGTGCAATTGCTTTTGCTAATGTTCTGTGGCCACTGAGGGGCAGAAGTGATTGGTGTGAATATGGGTAGGGTCAAGTAGTGGAAGCATTTTCTTATACACTTGACATTTTAAATCACAGAAAGAGAGCTCAGAGAGACACTTGCAGAAAGGGCACTTGTTTAAATGTGCACTGAACAGGCAGATTCCAGAGTCACACAGCTCAGGTATAAAAACCGGTTCACTCACAAGTAAAAACCCTGGGAAGTTGTTTGACTTCTCTGTTCTATGGTTTCTGCATTTGTAGAAACAAGTAACCCCTTCCTAATAGTGAGACAGAGGAGAAAAGATTGATTTAAACTACATGAAATTGCCAGCATTCATCCCTTTTGGCCTGGAAGAATGGCAGTTTCATATGTATCTGCCTAATCATACAGAATTCTTGACCTTCGTAGCTGCTGTCAGGATAAAAGTTAACCTTGAGAGCCAGGCCTCTTTACTCATAAACAAAGTCCAGCATGCCTTGAAGCCTACAAATGCAGAGCCATCTCCCCCTCTCTTCCTCCACTCTTCCCTGACCCCTCCACTCCTCCCTCTCCCTCCTGCTCCACCCCTCCCCCATGCTTCTTTCCTCCCTCCTCCACTCCCCCTACTTCTCTTGTCCTCCTCACCCACTCCTCCCAAAGGCCTTGACCCCAAAAGGTTTCAGTTAACTCTCTGGAAACTAGGTCCCATCTCTGATCTGTTCCTTGGAGCCTTTTCTTGGCCCCTGGTCCTCAGATTCCTTATCTGCCAGATGGAAACTTCACACCAACTTCCTGGTGTGCTGTGAGGGTGAAATGAGGGGAAGAGTGAAAGGTCTCAAGTCATAATGTGGGCACTTCCCTTACACCCAGGCCTCCGTAGCAACCACACATGGAAGCCGACCCACTGAGCCTTGGAACCAGCAGGGACACAGGACACTTGTCCTGGCCCAGGCAGTGGGCCCAGGGGAGGGTTCTCATTTCCCTACTGATTATCTTATATCATCACTTGTTCTGTGTAGCCTTAAGTAAGCCATTTATGACCTTTGAACCTAAACATCTTCACCCATTAATTGAAGAAATTGGGAAGCCCCTTTCATCTTTATTCAGTGATTTGAATTATTAGTAAATTGTAAAACGCATAAGCATACAAAAGAAATGTTATCGAATGTTCATTACAGCATTATTTTCAGTAATAAAACAAGGAAAACGATTTAAATGATAGATTGTGGTAGATTTATGACAGAATATTGTACATCTCTTAAATCATATTTTATAAGAATGTGTAATAAACATCTTTATCACTTTAAAGCAAAATAAAACAGATCCACAAAATACAATAGGTAATTTTATTTCCAACTCTGTAGATATAGATGTGGATAAAGAAATAGAGGTGTGGCAATAAATAATGAAGAATTACAAGAATACACATAAAAATATTAGATATTATCATTGTCATGTAGTAGAATTGAGTGGTTTAATTATTCCTTACTATTTTATGTATTTCATAAATTTTCTACAGTGAATATACATATATATAACAGCGCATATATATATATATATTCCAGCACATGTCATTATGTCATTTAAAATACATAGAAAAAGTGAACACCAATAGCCCATAAGGATTTGTCTTCTTAATTTTCAAACATCACCATTAATTATTTCATTGCATTATGGCCACACCTTCATCTTTCAGGAGTGAGAAAGGTGATTGGGGGTAAGTGAACACTGTAAAGTTGGAGGAGAAGCTCTCTTTGTCCATCTCAGCAGCTTACTCAGCCCCATAAAGTAGTAGTTAAAAACAAGACTTGGTCTTTCTGGTGTCTGGACGTGACACATACTGTACTGCTGAAATAACAAAATCCATCTTTTTTTTTCTTCTGGTATTCATAAAATAGAAATTAATTCAGGTAGTCTCACCCTGAAGTTTTGGAGAGAAAATTTAAATGAGTTCTCACATCACTACTGTGTCATTGCATTATGTGAAAATGTACCCCCAGTGCTCCTCCTTTTCCCCATCTGAGCAGTTTCTCTTGGCTGTACTTTTCCTGATGGTCAGGATCATTTTTTCTCACTCTTTCCTTAGTTCCTCTGCTCTCTCCTTCCACCCACTGCCAAAGTCCACCCACCTCCATTTGCCTAAAGTCTTTAGACGCTGAGTGGGTCCTCGCTGGGCAAGCCATCTGCATCACTCTTGACGGAAAATAAACACAGCCAAACAATGGGTATTTGGTTGTTTTCTAGGACTCATTCTTTTTCTACAAAAATAGCCCACCGAGGAGGCTGGTCAGGTGCTTTAAGGACTTTATGGCTGCTCTGGTCCATCCGGGTTCAGGTGTGGACTTCAGTAGTTATTCAGAAACTTGCTGTCGTTGATTTCTCTCAGGTGAAGGGACACTGCCCAGTCCAAATGAAGGCTTCTTAGGCTTTTGAACCTGGGGATGTAGCATCAGGGACTTCTGACCTCAGAGTTAGTTTGGCATTTACCGGCAGTGGCCTAAGACCCTCTGCCTGATCCACCCCTTCAAAACCAAATATTAGACAGGCAATGAATGGTTGCAGGTATTTCTGGACTGCCCTGGTAGTATTGTGCTAAAAAAACCAGGAGACTTCAAACCATAGGATTAATATGCCCTCTGATACTTAACTAGTGGGTGAGTTAATGTGGACATTTAAATGTGTGTGTATCTTTACATTATGCACAATATTACGCATCTACGAAAATGATCGTTTGCTCCAGCCAAAAACCAAGTGGTCCAATTTGAGGCATGACTCACTGGACCTACACCATGATACTCTGTTAAGCCCCCTTCTAATCATGAGACAACTTAGCACCTTTTCAAAGACCTTGGGAATTCACAACTGCGGTTGGATTAACCACACATAATACAAGCAGTTCCCAGTTTTCCACAGGGTTATTGTGCAGTACCTTGAATTGCCATTAGAGGTCATCAGTAGTCAACTCGCTGAGAGGCGGCCCCCTCAGTGCCAACATTTGAAAGTCTAGAACATTCCTTAGGAAAATGTGTCTCTCGTTTTAGTGTTCTCACCTATAATATTAGTAGGTCTATCAGTAACTTGAGCTTCCTTGATTTTTACATTTAAGGCTTACTTCTAAGACATTATATTCAGGACTCAACGATCTACTAAGATGCTAGATTTTCATTAAGAGACCCATTGGTGCTGATAAGGGAACCTGTGTCCAAAAAAGCAGCTCCAAGTGGAATCTCTGATAGGGCCTGAGGGGATCCCGGCCATAAAATCCATAATACAACACTGATCAATAACAAGGATGAGTACCATCGTTTTAAATGCCTCATGGAACACCTGTGATGTACACGACTCTACAGCCACTGAAATAATTGTGAAAGGAGGCCACAAATGTATTGACATGAGAAGATACCCATGCTATACTGTTAAGTGAGAAAACTGGTTGAAAGAAAATCCTGTAAACTATGATCTCATTATGTATGTACCTACACATATATCTTTTTACTATAGATTTTTAGAGTCCAGAATCTAACAGTAATTATGTTAGGGAAATGAGGATGTGTTGGGTTTCTAAAGTTGCTCAATGCCTCTGTATGCGTTAGACTTTTTGCAATTGTGTATTTCTTTCATAATTAAAAACATTCCCTTTTTAGATGATGGAGAAAGTGTCACCTTTCTGATGACTTTCCTGGGACCTCCCGGAGGTCTGGGCTCCTTCCCTGTGTCCCTGGATAATAAGCCTTACCTCTGCTACACCTCCACTCATGTGGCATTCTAATTGTTCCATAATTTGGTCTCCCCAAATGAAGTCCAAGGAACTCAAGGTCATGGTCTGAGTCCCACCCGCTACTGTGGCTCCAGCACCCATCATACTTGCCGACAGGTAAATGTTCTAACCTTTATCTGCTGAATGAAGGAATGCCACATGGGATGTGTGAAAGTTAATCCACCCCTTCCAGGTTTGGTGTGTGAGCCAACCATGGAGGTGCCAATGGGGGCAGCTCTTCTTTCCCCTACAAACCCTCTCTGAAGTCTCCCCGTGGAAGATTCATTCACAGAGACGACAGTGTGGGAGTGATTACTCTGGGAGCCTCTCTGTGCATGGGAAGTGCAGAGGTCATGGGGGTGACTGCTGTAGTGGGCAGGCCCAGGTCCAGTGCATGTGGGACATGGCTCAAATTGGCTTTCATCTCTGGGCTTCACACTTACAAAGGCTGGCTCCCTTATCTCAGCAGTCCTCACCTTTCAGCACGTCCTCCTGATACTTCAGATCTTTATGTGAGCTTAAAACACTGTGTTACCTGCTGGGGGTGCAGTTGGGATCTGCCCATCACTACTCCTGCTTCAGAGGGCAACAACCAACAGACACAAGAATGGCAGTATACCAGTGAGTCCATAATCCTACAACTCCACTAATAGGGGTTTGTGCAAAGAAACCAATCTATACATTGATACAAGTGACACCATTGAGAAAAACATCAGGAATTGCCTAAATGTCTATCAATAGGGCTCTGAATAACTAAATCAGGCTCCGGAATACATTGAAGTATTCCCGGGCAGGATAAAAATGAGGACTGTGAGAATCGTGTGAGAATCACCAGGAAGTTTGTTCAAAGCAGACTCTCAGCGTATCTGGGGTGCAAGATGCTGATTGTATAGAATGAAGAGTCTAGGAACCTTCATTTTAAAAATGTGTCTTGGGCAGTTTTACTGTATACGTCATGGGAACCCATCTTTGGGAAACACTAGTGCAGCTGTGAATTAACTGATGTAGAACAGTAGGCATGCCAGAAAAAAAAAAAATCTACAGTCTGCAAATGCACAGAAAGCAAGTATCTGAACGATTACAGCTCCAAATTTTTATTGCTGGTTGAGTATTAGTGGAGAATCTTTACGACTAATTCATTTATATATACTTTTTGGCTTATCTGTGTTTTGTAATTTTTAACAAGAAGCTAGGATGACTTATGTAAAAATGAAACGATGAAATCTAAAACAAATATCACTGTCTTACTTGTCTGGTGGGCATTTGTAGCAAGCCAGATAGACCTGAGGGAGGTGGAGGCAGGGCAGGGGACCCTCACCTCCTCACTGCTCTCCAGTGGAGAGCTGGAGTCTGGGTGAGGGATGTTCTCTGACTCTACTTCCTGAAAACATAGTGGTCCCCAAGCTGGACATGGGGCTTCTGCTATTATTCACTTTTAGAAGTGACCTTTTTCCTGGGCCACAGAAAAATCAAATCAGTAGATTTTTCTCAATGTTTTTCTGTTTCTGTCCTGTAATTTTAAAAATCATTGAACACTTCCTAAATGGAATCTACATAAGATGGTATCTGATTTAACATGGAATTGTATATTCAGCTATTGTAAGCTTGACCCATCCAGTATTTCCACATGATTCACACACCACAAAGAATGCACAGACCATCCAGATTCTCTCACACTGGAGCCATTCGAGAAGCACCAGTACAACAGAAAGAGCAAAAACCAAAATCAAACATGAATTCCAACCTCAATTTTGTCTGAGTGACATGGGAACACAGGTGCACTTAACCTTTCTGAGTCTGTTTTACCTCCATATACACAAGTGTAATTATGGATAGTCCAAAGGGCCGGGCGCTCGTCAGAATGAAAAGTGCTGGTGCCAAGCTCTCAGCAGCATCTCTGATACTGAGTGCGAACACGGTAACTGCTAGGTCCACTCCTTGTCCTGGAGGTTGGGCCCTGTCCCCTGCAAGGACAGAACCTCTGCTGTGCTGAAGTTCGCCTCAGCGACACACGTGCCTGGCTTTGGTGCTCTGCTCAGCAGCTGTCCACAGTCCAAACTCCCTGCCACACACCCCCAGTCCTCCCAGCCATTCCCAACCTCCTCCTCACCTGCTTATTTTCATTTGCCCCCTCCTGTTTATCTAGTCTGGGTGGCTTCCGCTATTGGACTCTGCTGTCCACACCTCCCTGTCCTCAGCCTCGGAATGTTATTTATTGAACAGGGAGAGAAAAGGAAGTACTTCTATGTTGGTCTCTCTTGGGGCCCCTAAATGCTTGATATAGGGAAGAATTGGGGGAAAACACATCATTTCTGATTTTCCCAGGGAAATGCACCTTGCAGTCTGGGGCAGTGCTGGACACAGGGGACATGTCGATTGACCCTAAGGGTGTCTCCAGCACCCCGTGTGGATACAGAAGCACAGGTGCCCCTTCGGTGGATTAAATGCCAGCCGCTGAGAAATACACACACACACACACACACGCACACACACACACACACGAAAGAAAAGACAAAGAGAAAGTGCAGGATGTGATTAAGAGCCATGTTGGTTACCAAGGTGTTTTCTCTTCATAGCAAAGTACGTTTGGTTACCAGAGAAGACAAGAGAGGCAGGAAGTCACAGTCCACGTGCTTGAAGGATCTTAAGGCATTGATGTGACCTCGTCTGCAAAGTTGACAAAGAAGGAGCCACGGGAACCTCAGAGCAGCCAGGGTGACTTCAGGAAGGGGCATGGGTGGGAGGCTTAAGAGATGGCACAGGGCATGGGCAGGAGGTGGGGCAGGTCTGTGCACGCCCAGGAGGGGATTTGACCTTGGCTCAGGATGTCATAAGGAGCTCGTGAAGACCATGGCAGTGCCGGAACGAATGGGCACTGGAGAAGCTCTTTGGCCTTGACAATTTGATTTCGAGAGCACCAGTATTACCACAAGAGTTAAAATCCATCTTATGAAAGTGGAGTGTTGTTATTATTTGCAGTTGACACAGAGTAAAGAGTGCTCTCTTAAAATGTCCATCCATTGGTCCGGAAACCAAACCTAATGCCCTATCAAAACCCCCGTGCACCATAACTAATCCTTAGGCTGATCATTCATGGAGCACTGATTATTGTTTCTGCATAATTTGGATGTTAATGTAGAATATTAGTCCTGCTTTACTTTAATAGAAAAGACCACTGCAGTCTTCCCTCTGTCATGTTACTCAATACCCTACTGTTTGCTCTTATTCTTTTCGATGCTCAGTTTTTCTAAGGAGTCAGAGCTTACCTGCACCAGGTAATCCCTCCAAAGCCAGTAAGAAACACGCAGTAAATACACAGCAATCTAAAAAACAAAAACAAAAAACAAACAAACAAACAAAAAAACCAGGGCAACAAGTCAGAGATCAGCTTTCCTTCAGTGATTAAGATCTAGGCAGGGGTTTTATTGTTTTAGATGAGCAGAAAAGTTGGGGGAAACTATCTGTCATCAGATCCCAAACCTCACTGTCACCAGGAGCGAATATTCCCACCCTTTCCTCCTAAGTGTGTCTCTGAGCCCTTCCTTAGGGCCTGGTCAAAAATATGACAAATCAATTCATACCAAGGTGTTGTTCGCTCTATTAAGGATGCCACTACTTGACTGAAAGGGAACAAAGGCAGAGGGAACACTTCCAGGGTGTCATGACACCAGTGGAAAGTCACTTGGCCACCTGGCCAGCCACCTGTCTTAAGGGCAGCCCATGGCCAGGCCCTCAGAGATCCCCCCTCTTACTAAGGCCCTAAGATGCTTGAATGTGGGAGACATTGCCCATTTCTACCTCAGTAGATGCGTGTCAGACCACCAGACCCTCCCTCCATCTGCCTTTTTAGTGGATAGGTAAAGTATGCTCTTTCCCAAAGCTTCCTTTGTAAAGGGGAGAGCAAGTAGGGGTGTTTCACCCAGGCCAGGGGGCTGCCTGGGGTGCCTAGCCCGCCAGATCCACACCCATTCTCCTGAACAGCATTTCTACCAGTGTCTTCTGAGGCTGCAACTGCAGCTTTCCGTCCATGCATTCTTTTCTGTATCTTAGTAATTCTGATTTGGTTCCAGCCCTGAGTCTTGGCCAGACAGTCAAGCTGGCTTTTTAAGGTCACTGAAGATGCCTGATCTCACTCCGTTGGGGGTTGACTCAACTGGCTAAATATGCAGAGTTCCAAGGTTGAGAAAGGAAACAGTATCTCCAGGGGAATTACTGCAGGACCAGGCCATTCAGGTAGAGGAGCTTTTCAGGATTGCCATGGTAGCTGACCATGAGACTCTGACCCACGTGGCTTTTTTCATATCTCGTCTTCCATGTCCATGTATAATCATTCACTTGGCAGTCAACAACCCACTGCAATCAAAAACACTACTGCTACAACCCCTAAAATGACAGGAAGAAAACCAACTCACTGTGTTCTTACTGAATGCCAGAGACTGTGCTAAGCCTTCACATGGACTGTCTCACTTATTTAGCATCATGTACACACTTGGCCTCATTTAAAAGGTAAAGAGACCGAGGCCCAGAAAGGTTCTATAACTCACCCAGGGTCACACAGCACTCAAGGACTGGCTTTAGGATTTGAACCAGCTTATCTAACTTCAAAGTTTTTGAACTTTGCTCTATGTTCTTTGAAAGGTGGAATCATACAAATCACAACTAGAGCTGAAGATGGGGAAAATGAAGTCTCAGAGAGTTTAGTGACTTGTCGTCCGAAGTCACATGGCGAGATCTGCTAAAGTTAGTTTTCTTCCATACCCTGGCAAGGTGGACTAAATTACATTGAAAATGCCCCTGGCTCTGCAGCCCCCATCCCCACCCCACTGCCAGAGGCCAGAATGAGGTGCAGTCATCACCCAGCTGCGGTCCCACATTGCTTTCTATGAAGGCAGAAACTAGGACTTGTCCCCTGCAAAAGGCGAAGAGCCAGAGTGGGAAATTTAGTGTGGAACTTCTCTGCCTTTTCATTTATTTTATGAATTTGTTAACCATTCTCTTGAGAAACTGCACTGTTTTTAAACTGCACGTTTTCTTTAGCTTTGGAGACCAAGTCACATAATGATGCTGACCTAGTCAGCACAGACCACATGGAATAGCAGAGCCTTTGAATGCATTTGTGTGTAATGATTACTATAAACACAGCTTTCTTTATGTATTATTAAAATTATCAGTAATGGCAGGCTAATACTGATTTCCTGTCAAATCTTTTCATAATGGTATTTAAGTAAAAATATTATAATTGGGTTGTTCTTTACTGTCCTTAGAATGAAGAGGAGTAACGTTTAACCATCATGTAACTTTTCAAAATAGAAGTCTACTTTTCAAATATTATTTGTTTCTTAGTTTTTCCACTGGAAAGAGCATTAAATAAACTGTATTCCAAAAAATGGAATTAAGTTAAATAAGCATATCTTCAATTGGTGCCACTAAATGATCCTTAAATCAAATCTTGAATTGACCCTTTCTTGAAGACAGGGAAAAACATATTTGTGGCTTGCCTGTGAACTCTCCCAGGCTTCTTTCTGCCAAGCAGGCTGGGGGATTCCCACAGTGCCCTAGCATATGGAGGGTTTGCTGGGCTGTTTGTCAGCAGCTATTGTTCTCTTTCAATACCTGTTTCTAAAAAAGCGAGAACACTGTCTGGTTCCACAGAAGTTACCAAAGTAACAGAATACACTGTAGGTTGTCTAAGCTTCCTCAGGCATTGCAAGCCTTTGATCTTTCTGGATTTTCTCCTCTTCTCTTCGCCAAGGAACCAGTCCAAACCCTTAATCTTTCTAACTCAAGAGAAAGTCATAGAGGCAGCGTCAAAATTGGACGTCTAAATTGAGACTGAGAGCAGGAAGACATCTAGGGTTTTAAGAGTGGTGAGGACTTATAGTTCACTCTCTTGTTGGCCCCTGGGACCAGAGGATGACAGGACCTTTGGAAGCCAGAGCATGATTGTGGGAGCACCTCAGAAGGTTGGACTTGGGCCCTAGGGTTCAAGCTGGCCAAGCTCTCAGCATGGCAGGACCTCCAGACTTCAAGAGGTGCACTGGTGGTAGGAATCACAAAGGTGACCACCGTAATCTGAAGACAGAGGGGACCTACAAATATTTTGCTGAGGATGATATTTCTGCAATCTTTGTACAGACCTGAGGAGTGCAAAGAGAGCCCAGCAATGGCTTTCACTGGGTTTCTTGCCGACCAATCTCAGGCATCCCAAAGTCACATTTAATTTAGCTGAAAAAAAGAAAATTAAGTTCCAGGACTTGATTTTCATTCCCAAGTTTCTGGACAAAGATTCATGCTCACCCCACACGGATGTGTGATCATTTTTGGATTATTTCAGGTCTTGGTAGGAAATTGACTTTTACTCCAAAAGTTTTAAACAAAGAGAATTTAATGATGTGACTCTTCACTAAAGTGTGTGCACAGCTGAGAAAATCAAGAAGAAAGGTTGAAGCATGCAGAGACAAGCAACATGGAGAAGCTGTTACTTACCCAATATTTTCTTGCTGGCTGTAGCCCGAGGCCACTCTCGGCCACTGGAGGCCACCTCAGTGGCTTTCTCTCTGACGTGGCCATCTCTTTAAGGCTAACAGAAGAGTTCCTCTCTTTTTGCAGTGTGCCAAGGTGGAGTGTTGTGTAATGTAACCTGACCACAGGAGTAACATCCCATCACATTTACAGGTCTCACTCACATTGGGGAGCAGAGAGGGTCATACAGGGTGCACCTTGGAATTCTACCTACATGGCCCCCAAGAAGTCTGGAGCTTATATCAGCGACTTCAGGATGAGAGAAGAAAATGACTCTTCCTCTCAAATTAGGAAATCTCAGTGAAGGATTCTGATTGGCTCAGATACAGCTGCAGTCCCCTGATCTGTGGCCATGAGGGCAGAACTGTTGTAAGAAGAAATAGGGTAAAACCAATTGTCTTTACACTGGGGAACACCGAATCACCCAGATTCTTTAGAACTTTTAGAGCTAAACTCAACATGATGAAACAAAACACATCAACTGCCTATGGAAGGAGGGAAAGGAAGCAGCAGTGGGCAGAGGGAGAATGGGATCTGGGAGGCTTGCACAGGATCAGTCTTGGCCAATAAAGCCATCAGTGATGGGCTACCATGGTCCTTCTTAGTTGACTCAAGTTGGGCCGAGATGGCCAGTCCTTGATACTCCCAGAGTGACCAGTCATTACACATGGGCTGCTGGAAAAGGATATAGTTTGGGGTGAGGTGTTTCTCTGAGCCCTTCCCCTACCCTGAAACTCCTGAGATCTGAAGGGTGTCTGCCTCCAGCCCTCTTAGCAGGTAGGACCACAAGACTTTCCTTAATGGGGGATATGGGTGGTGCATTGTGGTCCCCACCACAGACCCTCAGGTTTATCCCTCCGTGAATTTGCAGAGAGACCACCCTATGCAGAACCTTAACATCTGTTCTCCACTCTCTTGTCTCCTGGGCTCCCACCCTCCCCAACAAATGCTAAATCTCTCCTGTTAACATGTGAAACCACAGTTCAAAAACTCTATGGCCCCCAATTTCCCAGGGTTCAAGTTCCTAAACTTTAGCTAAGCTGGGAGACCCTTTACAATCAGACCCCCAACAAATATTTCCAGGATTTTCTTCAATTTTATGTACCAACTGACTTCTTCACAATACCAAGTTTCTGTTCTCTAAGCCCTCTTTTCCTCATCTTCTCTGCTTTTTGACATTTTCCTTTTTCATCTCATCCTCCTTCACCATATACTACTATGAAAATCCTACTCATCTTTCAGGGTCCTGCCATAAAATCTTTCCTCCATGGAATCATTATGGGCCAGAGTAATCTCATCCTCCCCAGAAACATGAAATCCTTATCTTGGGCAACATTAATTCTGTGTTCCCGACTTAATGCCATGGATCCTAGGCTATCAGTTTCGGGGTGTATTCTTAGTATGGGTCTTCCTGAAAGCAGGCCTGAGACAAGAACATGGGCAGGTGACCTCTTCTGGGAGGTGAGATGGGGGATGCAGTAGACTGAAGTGCAGAGGAGGGAAGGAGGGTTGAAGGAGAGTAAGGAGAACAGGGAGAAAGGCCCATGATGCATGTGTGACTGAGCAAATTACAGCGTGGGCACCAGGGCTGGCTGCGTTCCACCCAGGAAACTCTGAGGAGCCTCATAGACTCATCTCAGGGTTGCCCAGCAGAGGACAGGGAGCCTGGGGCCTTGACCTGGTGACTCTCATCCACCGCCTGTTGTTCTCAGGGGTGTTAGCGCCATTGACCTGCCAAGTCACTTGTGTCTATGAAGGAGCAAGTCAGAGAAAACCCTCAGGCAGAGAACACAGGAAGGCATTTGCAGTAGTCAGCTGTTGATGTACTGGGAATGTGGATGGCAGAGCAGGTGGACTGGGAGGGGGCTGGCAGGGTACAGGTGTCAGCCGTGCCTGCCCCACTTTTCCCAGAGACTACAATCCTCAAATTCATTCTTGCTACATTCCCCCACAGCACTTGGTTTTTTACCTAACAGGCACACACACACAAAAAAAAAAAAAAAAAAAAAAATCAAAACCACTAACCGATGGTCACCTGGGGGCCAGAATAATGCCTTTTAAGCCAGGGGTCTCTCAACTTCTTCTTCCTTAGTAGTGTCCATGGCTCCATGGGCACTCGGCTCCATGTCACTGCTTTCAGCTGACTTAGCTCCTAACTCTTTGACCAACCTTTTCACTTCTCCATTGTAAGTTTTGATTCCTCTTCTCTGCCCATATATGTCACCATCCCTTGCAGTGATCCTGGCCACCTTTCATCAAAACATGGTTATTGATTGAATTACTATTCATCCATTAAGCTGGCTCTTACTGAGGCCTACTTGGGGCCAGGCCTTGTTCCAAGAGTGAGAACACAACACTCACAGGGTTTAACTTCTATTGTTAACAAATCAACAAACAGAAACAGTATAATGGCTGGGCGTGTTGGCTCATGCCTGTAATCCCAGCACTTTGGGAGGCTGAGGTGGGCAGATCCCCTGAGGTGAGGTGGGCGGATCCCCTGAGGTCAGGAGTTCGAGACCAGCCTGACCAATATGGGGAAACCCCGTCTCTACTAAAAGTAAAAAATTAGCCGGGCATGGTGGCGCATGGCTGTAATCCCAGCTACTTGAGACGCTGAGGCGGGAGAATTGATTGAACCTGGGAGGCAGAGGCTGTGGTGAGCCAAGAGATCATGCCATTGCACTCCAGCCTGGGCAACAAGAGTGAAACTCCATCTCAAAAAGAGGGAAAGAGAGAAAGAGAGAGAGAGAGAGAGAAAGAAAGAAAAAAGGAGGGAGGAAAGGAAGGAAGAGAAAGAGAGAAAGAGAGAGAGAGAAAGAAAGAAAGAAAGAAAGAAAGAAAGAAAGAAAGAAAAGATGTCAATGATAGCATAAAAGAGATTAAGAATTTTTTTTTTAAAGGGGGAAGATAGGCTATTATTGATGGAGTGGCTAGGCTAGGTGTCTCTAAGGGTTTAATATTTGAGTAGAGAACTATCTCCACCTTTAGTTGAGAAAACTGAGGTTTAGGGAGCGACGTGTCTAAGGTCATACTGTGATAGTTGAAATTGGCTGCCAAGCCGTTTCACCAAAGTCTCAACCTACAAAAGCTATCCTGAGACCTAGGAGGGTGGAGAGGGACAGATAGGTAGAGGTTCAAGTTATCTCTTGTAATGAAGGAAAGGGAGAATTTTCTCCTCTCGGTGTCTTCAGAGAACATATGTCTCTTAATAATTTACTGCTCATGTTTAAGATCAGGAAGCATTCACAAGTTTCAAATGATGAAAGAATTGATCATTTAACAGTAAGCTTACCTGCTATTAAAAACAGGAAGGAGAAGGAGGAGGAGCAGGGAAAGGAGCAGAAATCAATACTTGTCGTGGATGCCAGACCTCACAATTGAGTTGATGGAAGAAGTGCTCCCATTGGCCAAGGTAACGGGCATAATATGAACACCGACTTCCTCTCCATATGCCATATTCTGGTATTTGTGGCCTCAAATGTTAGCACAAGAGAAGTCCTTTAAATTTCCAAGCTTCCTGGTTATATGATATTGATTAGGTTTTTTATATTTTATGTCCTGTAATTTCATTTTCAGGCTCATAAACTATATAACACCAAACCAAGGCTGTTTCATATATGAGACTTTTCAAAACCTTAAAAATAATCCTGGTTTTTTATTCAGCATCATTTTCCACTAGCTATACCATCTTATGTTGAAAAACCTTTTCAGATGGTTTTGTTGGATGCTTTCTTCAGCTCCTGTATGGCCTATGCATGTGCATCTGGAGTTCAGGCTTCCCATCCCATCGCCCATTGATAAGTTAAGTGAGGACACACCAGGTCTGTTTTGAGTTTATAAATAAATGTGTGAAGCAAGTTCAATTCATTAACAACTTGTGCCGAACTTTAATTTTTACTAGCATTGGATGTTTTGTTTGCCTTTCCCCACCAGGGAGAATCACATTTCAAAAAGTGAAGGAGAGAGATAGGAGAAAACAGGCCCAAGAGGCCGGCTCTTCCTATGGAGAACGGGCTTGTGCTCTTCATGGCGACATTTGCCAATCCCTGTAAATGCTACCCCAAGCAAATCAGGAGACACCAGCAGATAGCTTATGGGGAGAGGCAGGCTAGGAGAGGCTAGTGCCCGAGGAGGAGGGGAAGGGAGTTTTCCTATCTGCACTTCTATTTGTTGTTAGCTCCTGTATCCACGTGGTGCAAGGGTAATATTCTGTGGTTTCTCTCAGGTCGACCCCCTGGGCTCGTGGGCCGTCAGCAGGGTCCCTGAGAGATCCAGCCCTGGGCCTCACGTGGTCATGGTTACACACTTTCCCAGGTGTGCAGAGAGACATCTGTATCCCACTAGGAGTGGGACACCTGGGCTAGACTGCTCAGCCACTGAACAGAGACCAGAGGCAAAGTCCCGTCTTTCAGGTTCTGCTCTCACCTTTGAGAAAGACTTGTCTTTGAGGTTTCAGCAAACCAGGGGGATCCCAACCTCCAGGAAGGCAACAGAAGCTGCCTGCTCCCTGGCACGCGGAGCCTCTGAGCCCTCCGCTGATGACATATGAGCTGCTGACAGTATTGCCAATGTCTGAATTAAAGTTTATGTACTGACACACGGGGTGAAGAGAATTTTAGAGTCAGGATGTGAAAGTTCTTTTTCTTTCCACATTGGAGGTAATTATAGGCAAGTCCTGCTTACAGCAGCCAGGAGGGCCCAGTGCAAGCAGCGCTGTTTACTGCAGTTCCAGGTGAACTTCTTGCTGAGAGCTCTTCATTTTCATAATGGATGTAACTAAATCAATTAGCAAACAGAATCCAAATCGTGCCTGTTACTCAGGCTGAGGAGTTGTGCCTGACCCGTCCTCCCTCAACTCCTTATCCAAGCTATCCTGGGATCTGATTTGTTATCACTTCCTATTTGCCCCATGTTTTTGGCCTCCCTGCAGCTTTCCTGTGGCTTCTGCACCTGTCCTCCCTGAGGACTGGAATGGCCTCCTGCTGGTGTGTCTGTCCATTGTCTGTCCACGGGGAGCTTTAAAGTAGGAACATCTAAGTCCACCCCAGTGATTCAATATAATCGGTCTCAGGTGTGACCTGGGCAGTTTTTAAAAATCCACCCAGTGATTGAAATGCACAGCCAGGGTTAGGAACCATGGAACTAGAACCCACATCCCTGTTTTCAGTTGGTGCCTCCTCCACCAACCAAACTGTGAGAGTCTTGTTTAGTTACCTCCTCCAGGAGCCTTCTAGCTCGCCCAGACCAAACCTGTTTCCAAATCCTGCCTTTCATGTTCCTTCTTACAACGTTGCAATTGAATATTCACAAATGCCATTTGTTGTTTAATAGTGATTTTTGTGTCGGGGATCACACCCACCATGTTAAGTGCTGGAGTTTTCTATGGCCCGCGGAGCACCCAGCACATGGTGGGCATTGCGCAGGAGGATGCAGCCTATCCCGGGTAGCAGAGGCTGAAGACTCGCTTTGTGGCCTTGTCCTGGGGCATGTTTCTAAGTAACAGAAAGACACTTGTGGGCTATGTGACCATGAACAGGTTATTTGTGAAACTGGAGTTGAGGACAAGGAAAGAACTATGAAGGGAAGAAGGTCTGGGCAAGGAGGAGGAGGAGGCTAAACCACCTGCTAGTGAGATGATGCACTGGAAAGAGGGTAAACTTAGAACAATAAGATATGAGTCCAAGGAGCAGCAGCCACAGTGCACTTGCTTTAATATGAAAATGACATTTCAATATTGAGTAACAGCGGCTGCTCCAGAAAATATGTCTTGTCTCTACCCCATATATAGCACATCTATCCGCACTGCAGCCATTTTCAACAGGCATGCTCTTTAAAGACTGTACATTCCACAGGGCTGCTAAGGTGCGCAAGGAAAAGGAGCGAGCTGCTTTTCAAGGGGCAGCTGGAATTGTAATTTAAATTTGAAGCGCTACACTCAGAAAGACCTGGGTTCAAATCTTGTCTCCACCAGACACTTCCTATTGGCTTTGAGCAAATTACTTAACCCTTTTAAGCATCTGCTTTCTTTCTCATCCATAAATTGAACAATTTTAGCAGCTCTCCTGGAGAGCTCCTTGGGAGAATTCTTTGAATCAGCCCCCTTAAGAGGACTTTATCCCACTGCCTGGCATGTAGTAAATCTTCAATAAATGTTTAGCAGTTTAAAACAGGGAAAAGCCAAAGCAAAGCACAACAGCTTTTAAAAATTCTGATGTGGTTGATCATGGCAGCAGGCAAGTACAGCTGGGAGGTACGAGCCAATGTTCCTGGTCATGTTTCTGATTAGGAATGGCAGTTCTGCTATCGCAGTTCAAAGGAGAGCGAATCTGGGGGTGTGGTCTCCAACCTGCCAGTCTTCTTTCTCTGGATCCTGCCTTGGAGAGGTCCAAATAGATCAAAAGGAATGTCTCTTGCAGCATTCTATGAAATCTCTTGACTCTCTTTGTTTCTTCCCATCTCCTGTTTTATCTCTGCTCCCACCTTTCAGCAGCCCTGCACGCAGGGGAAGGATGCTCCCTGTCAGTTGATTCAGAGGCTGCAAGATGCAGTCTGCAAGATGTAAATATTCTGGATTCAAAGCAGGCTAACGTTATATTTAAAGTGAAAAGTCAGTTATTTTGGAAGGAAAAACCAAACTCATTTACATATTGTGCTTACAGACACCAACATTTAGACTCTTTCTAACTACAAAGGTTTCTCTATGTAGTTATCACCTGCACTATACCATTTAAGCAGGGAGAAAAGGGGCCAAATTCCAGATGCAAGTATTTTGAGGGAGGGATCACAGCGCTTGTGCCACTCTTTCTGTAGCAAATGCCAGGAGCATGACCCGTGGGAATTAGAGAGCATGAATATTGTGTTCAGGAGAGCATATATGTGCTTGTGTGTCTGTGTCTGCATGTGTGCAAGGATGCATGTATGAGTGAATGTGTGCATGCATATGCATGTGTGTGCATTTCTGTGGGTAAGTGCATAATATGCATGGCTATGTTAGGCCTGGGTTGCTCCAGACACACAACCTGAGGCCCAGATTCAAGAGCAAGAAGTTTAGTTGAAAGATAACGCCAGACATTTCTGATCAGAGAGAGAGAATCCTGTGAGATAGGGCAGAAAGCTACCAAAGTTCTGGCAACAAGCACTGTGGGTAGTGGAAGCTGAGTTCCTCTAGGGAGCTTTGGGAGACAATGTAGACTACACTAAAGAGTGGTATTTCTAGGGCTGGGCGCGGTGGCTCACACCTGTAATCCCAACACTTCGGGAGGCCGAGGCAGGTAGATCACCTAAGGTCAGGAGTTGGAGACCAACCTGACCAACATGGTAAAACCCCGTCTCTTTTAAAAATATAAAAATTAGCTGGGCATGATGGTGGGTGCCTGTAATCACAGCTACTTGGGAGGCTGAGACAGGAGAATCGTTTGAACCTGGGAGGTGGAGGTTGCAGTGAGCCGCAATCACTCCATTGCACTCTAGCCTAGGCGACAAGAGGGAAACTCCATTTCAAACAAACAAACAAACAAACAAAAAGGTGATATTTCTCTATAAACTTTCTGTTTGTCATTGCCTTATGGCCTAGAAATAAGCCTCCAGGCAGAGACCCAGGCCATAGCAGCCATCCCTCTTCAGCATGTAGAAGTGAGTACCCAGGGGAAGCAGCATCTTCTACAAGGTTCAAGTAGATGTCTTGTGAGTTGAGTGCCACCCAAATGTTTCCTAGACACATGCAAAAATAGTAACCAGGAGAAGACATCTGGCCCTGCCAATGGGACAGTCAGATAATGTGCACAGAATGAGACTGCCTGGGTCTTTCCGCATCAGTAATCTTTCTTTATTCTTCTTAATCCAGACTCCTTTTTATTCCTGAGTTCATCAGATATATAACTCTGGTTTTATAGCTAAAACAAAACAAAACAAAACAAAAAAAACTCCCAATTTAACATCATAGTGGGGAGTAGCCTTACTTTGTGCTGAATGCTATCAAGTTGTTTTTGCTTTGTTTTGTTTCTGTTTTTGAAACCAAGACTTCATAACCAAAGCCTTCAAAAAGAAATGCCAGCAGATCACAGGGAGAGAACAGGAGGGAGACCTCAGTGGCCACGAGGGACAGGAAATGCAGCTTCCCCATGGACTGCTCCAGTGGGGCCTGGGCGGTGGCCTCCCGGGACCCTGCAGACTCATATTACCCCCCCACCCCCCACCGCCCCCCAGCAGCTGCACTCATCCCCTGTACTTCCCTGGCCGACTTGAAGATGTTGCCCTTCATTCCACGACTTGCTATGGTTTGATCTGCAGTTTCGTACTATTAGCCTTTCTAAGTCTTGCATGAAATAAAGCCAGATGAACTCTTCACAAGAGTTTGTGGGGGAAACAATGTTTACTTATATTTTTCTAGGATTTGAGGAAGATTTAATAGCTTTCTTTTTGTAATTAACATACAGTAAAATTGACTTCTTTTTGGTGTACAGTTCCATGAGCATAAACGCACGTATAGATCCCTGTAACCCCTAGCACAACTAGAATGCGGCATAACAACTTTTAAACACTTCTTCTATCTCAGATAAACAGGTATTGTTTTCCTTTTCATTTGTTTTATCATACTTTAGGAAAATATCTAACTAGCATAATGAACCTGTCTTTGTCCTGGTCTTACCACTTAGGAACCTAATAAATATAGTTAAAGTAAAAACTAATAAACAAAAGTATAAGCATGATTTAGATGTGGTAACATTTATGGAGATGGGAGACAAGTGAGTGAACTCTTGGAAGTGACATTCTCTCCACCTTGTCCAAGGTCAAAATGATCCAGCCCGTGCTGGCGGTGGTCTGGGTTGGGGAGTTGTGGGGATGAGAGGTGCTCCCCCCTGGGATGGCGGGAGTTTAGTATGTCAGAGTCAGATGGCTGATAAACCTGTGCACCCAGCTTCAGTTCCAGAGGAAGCCAGTGAAAATTGGGACACAATGTGTTGCAGAATGAGACACAGCCGCCAACAGCAGCGCCTCTCATGCAAAACCAGGTTTTTATGTGACTTGAAAAGCATGACACTAACAGAAAGCGTCATTCATCTTACGAGTTATGGTTGGCTGTAAAATAGAATGAAGAATTATTTTCCTTTGAAAGAAAAAATGTTTATCTTCTAATTCTTTGGTATTCTTTCTTTTGCCTTTTAAATTCAAATTCCCATCCTTCCTTCACCTAAGCTTTACATTTAAAATTCTGATTCGAAATACGAAGAAAGTTGAGGCTTTCTGTTTTTACTGTCTTTGACTGAAATGGTCCACATCAGAAACATTAAATTATTGAGCCACACTTCCTCAGGCTGTGATATTAAAAAAAAAAAAATCCAGCTGGTCAAACTCCATCTGTGGTTGCTCTATTACTTATAGGAAGTTCTGCAAAGCAAATGCAGAAAGCTTTAAGCCAAAAGACATGAGGGCTGTGCTCAACCCAGCTTGGCCACTGAATTCTCTTTTGTCCTTATGAAAGTCCCTGCCTAGGCCAGCATTGCACTTTCCTGGTTTATAGAATGAAGATTGGACTAGATAATTTTTTAAAGATCTTTTCCATCACTAAGAGTGCATGATCAGGTATTACGCTCAGACTCTTTGCTTTCTTGCTTCCAGTGTTAAATAGCAGGAAACATTTGTGAGTCACTTTCTGCATAGAGAACTGTGGAGTGTGCCTTATGTGCGTGACTCATTTAGTCCTCAGTGTTAGCCTGCAAAAGAGGCATTCTTTACTCTAGTTTGAAATGGAGAAATTAAGGCTCTGAGAAGTTAAGTTGGGCCCTCTAAATCATATACCCCTTAAGGGATGAGGGCAGACGGAATTAAAGCCCAGGCTGCATGTTTATATCCACTCTGCTTACTGCCACTCCTTGTCTTTCAAGGACACATATCATAAAGGAAATGACATTCCAAGGCCAGGGACCCCAGGATCATTTATTTTTCTAAGGTGCCACAGGCAACTAATGTACTTTGGGTTTAGAATGAACTCCTTGGGAGTAGCCCCCATGTGAGGGGGAAATTATTCCAAGTTGATATGCTCCGTGTGCAAATGTCACGTCCACAGCCTCTTCCCTAAGGGAGCAGCTCTCTGAACCTTCAGTTGACTAAAAATCCAAGGGGAATGGATGGTGCTTGGGTTTGTTCAGTTTGGGAATCAGGTAAAAGGAACACAAAGACCAAGGATTGTTTCACAAATAGAAAGCATTCAAGTGGGACAGAGCCTTCATTCTCCCATACATACTGTCAGGAACGAATGGGGAATGGATTGCACGGGGCAGCCTCTTTGCCAAGTTCCCTCTGACTCCCACCATCTGAGAAGGGTTTGCAGTAACTCTCAACACAGAACATGGAGAATCAGGGAATGAAGTGTTCCCACTGAGTGTTCTTGGGAATGAAGTTAGCTGGTACATTTTTGCTATTGTTTCAACACCTGCTGTTAATGTGATTCGAGCCCAAATATATTTATTCAGGTTATGAGAAACATAAATATAATTCCATTTTTATAAAGGAGAATATAGACATATACCATATTTTATTGGCATTTATAAAATGCCATCAATTATTAGAAGAATTATAATTTTATGTGCCACTAAAGGAAAAATGCTAGCAATTAAATTTGATACAATTATTTCTTATTAGAATTTTTATTTTATAATTAGTGAGTTTTTAAAGATTTTTTAGACATAGATTTTATCATATATCACTTTTTGATGTGTGGGTAAGTGTAAATATAAGTTAATTAAATAGGTTGATGCTTTTTGAAAACCTGTTTGCCTTCTGAGTTTGGCTTTTCGGGATCACTTTTTGACTCAGAGACATGAATGTTCTCGTGTGGTTGGTTGGTTTGTTTTCCACACAGTATCATCCCCTGTGCCACTGAGAACACTAGGGAGACAGCATTTCTTCAAAGAATCTTTCATTCTTGTCTTCAATTTTTCTTCTAACCAAAGACATTTATTCTACAACTTTGCAGAGCATGTTCAGGAATGATGATTGTATCTTTACTACTGCCTGGCTGACCAAAATTGTAGAATGCATTCCAATTTCAGAGGTAGTAAATGACTTTCAAAAATGAGCACTGACACAGCATGTAGGAGTGTAAATAACTTGGCAGAGTCTTTCTCTATGACAATCTGTCCCATCAAGTGCCCTAAAACATCTGGAGCTCCTGTTTTCCTTGAAGATCTGATGCCTCAACCTTACCCTAGCACTTTACACTATTATCTTCCTGATCTGGTCGCCACTCCAATTCTTTTATCCAGACCTTTGCACATACTTCATTTTGCTGGAATAATGTCCCTTCCTCCCACCCACCCTCAACTCACAGAGACTTCTGTTGCCTCCCGAATACCCATTTGTCATGAACTCTGATGCCTTACCCTGGAGTCCCACTTCATTTCCAATGCCTGCAATGGATGCCTCTCCTACTGCTCACATTCCTCCATAACACTACGGTGTGATTGGTCAATGACCTGTCTTATTCACCACTGGTCAAGTAGGCTCTGAAAGAGAAAGTATTTAGCATGTTTGTCTACCATGATGGCACACAGGGTGTAGGCTCTCAAAAATATTTATTAACAATTTTAGACGTCATTTGTGATGTTTTAAAGTATTTGTTTTAAATATATGTGAGCATAATAAATATAATAAATATGACATACAAAATAGAAATAAATAGTACATAATAAACAGTTATGTATGTATAGAAAAATACATACTCAGCAACAAAAGAACAGGCAGTCTCCTTCTGCTAACTCCTCCCTGCCCCACCTCACTTTTCAATACTGTTTTTAGTTAACATTGTTGCTTTCTCATTTGTTTATTTTTTCACTTTCTGTGATGTAAATATTTCCACCATGGCCAATCTCAAGCTTCCAGTGGTTTAACAAATGACTCATTAAATTCTTGAATTTTAACAAAGGTAGACAAAAATCCATTGGTTCTTCACTATGATAGATATCTCAATGCCTTCTTTCTCCTTGCTTCTTCCTCACAATGCTCGATAATTATAGTACTTTTAGTATTTTTTTCTTTCTGTTTACCATGAAAGCCTTTAAAAACATTCCTATGCCTTTATCCTTAATTTTATTAATACCTTATTTCTTATCAGTAACTTGACACAGATGTCTCCCACACAAGAAAAGGCTATTTCCTGTCCTTCCCTCCAGCTTTCCACATCTCCTTTGCCAAGGATTTCTATCAGCTCTAACTCTAATTCTACATGATCAAAGTCATTAGTGTTTACCTTCTATTTTGTGCTAACATGAAAATTAATTTTCATGTTTTGTTCATAGTTATGATTAAAATCATACCACTTTTTAATTTGCTTTCTATTTGGAGAATGACTTTTATTTAGTTTTTGTGTGTTTGTTTGTCCTGGAGTTTTTAATTGCTATTCTTGCTTCTTGTTGGCAAAAGAATAACCATCCTTTCAAGTTGTTCCATCTTCTCATCTTCTTGGTCAGAGAATCCTTATGTGGTGTACCTTCCCCTCTTCTTGTTTACCTGAGATGTTCCCTCTTAGCGCCTGTGTCCTTCAGACCCAAAGCTGCTGACACCTTGATCTTTGACTTTTAGCCTGTTGTTTAAGCCTCCCAGTCTATGGTACTTTACTATGGCAGCCCTAACAAACTAACACAGAACTATTACAAGTGGTGCTGCTAGGAGCATTTTTGTATATGTCTTTCAGTGACCATTTGTATAGATTTCTGCTAGAAATACACAATTCTCAGGAGTGAAGTTGTTATGTCAAAGAGTATGCATATGATCAGCATAAGTAGACATCAGAAAGGTTTCCAAAGTGATTGTATTAATTTATGCTTCCCTGAGTCCTTCCAGACAAGCACTTAGCTTAAAGGCTCCCCACACATACAGCCTATACTTCTGTCCCTCTCTTTCTAACTTCTTCCTACCGTGGTTCTTCATTGCTGGGTGCTCTGAAAGCCCCTCTGTGCCATCCTACAATCAGATTTGTCCTGGTTTTCTATGTTTGGACTTTTTTTCCATGCTTTTTTTTTCACTGATTGCCTTACTCCTGGGATAACTTTTTCCTTTCATCAAAGCTGACCTATCCTGACTTCAGCTAGGTGACAGTAACTATAATCAGATAAATTATTCAGTACAAATGAGATAGACTTATAAAGTATTTATGACCTTATCCATGGGTAATAATTACGTCCCGTTAAAGTTTAGAAATACTGGGCAGTCTTTGGAGCTTTCCCATATGAGACACTTTCATGATTCTTAAAGTCATGACGAGCAGGGCAGCTGACTGTTCTGGGAATGAGGTCACTTTTGGGCATGGAATGAGAATTCATAGACTTTCACTTCTCCCAGCTCTGAATGTCTTCTTCACCTCTATAAACACATTCATCTTCATGCTTCATTTTACCAGGTTTCATGCCAACATTTATTCATATGTCCAAGAGGCTTAAGACAGAGTGTGATGCTATTAACACCACCAAAAGAAAAAATCCAAGCTGCAGAAGGCAATGTTACTCATATTCCTTACAAATCCAGACAATTACAATCCCAAATATGTGTGAGTCAATTGCTGGGATAAAGGAAAGTCTATAAGGTAAGAGATAGCTTTCAGAAAAGCCTTTTACCTCTGGGAGCAGTACTTGATGGATGACTCAAGAAAACCCTACAGAATAAGAATCAAGAGTATACAAATCTCAGATAACACAGCAGAGACAGCTAGTTAGCGCATGGGGCAAGGAATGTGAAACTGAGCTGGTGCAGGCCCTGCATGCGGGTACATGGCAATGGGCTTCACACTTCCACCCTCTTAGACTCCCACAAAGCCACGCACTGGTACTCTCCCTTTACTAAGGAGGAAACCAAAGTTCAGAAGAGTTAAGTCACCTGTTCCAGATCACACATCCCTAACTTGTGATGCTGGGACATGAACCTAGGCCTGTCTTGCTCTGAAAGCCCTGCCCCTTTCACTCTAAACATCCACTGATATGCAAAAGGACTTGAGGAAAGAGACACTGAAATAAACATGGTGCAGTTAGAAGGAAATAAATGTAAAATCATTTACTTTGGTTTAAAAATACGTGATTGTACAACTGCAGGACGGACATTCTGAAGTAGCTCGCATTTTTAATATAAGCCCTCAAAATGTCACAGCCACCAATTAAAAACTAGTATTGTCATCTCAGCCAATTTGGAGCAGTATATTCATAAAACTATATTCTCTCCTAAGTAGTATAAAATAATGTTTTGACATGGAAGATCTGTCACAAACCTTGCTTCCAACACATACAAGCCATGTGACTTTGGGGTAAGTACTTCTGCTTGGTGATACCCAGCTTACTAATCTAGAGAATGGGGATAATCATAGCTCCTAATTCAGTGTTGATGAAGACCAAAGAGCTCAATGTGTAGCACAGTGTGTGGCATGTACGGCTAAATTTTCTCAGCTAAACATTTGCTGGTGTTATCATCCCCTCTGGAGTTCTGTACCTAGTTCCAAAGTCTACACGTTAAGAGTTAAGAATGCCTCTGTGTTGCCTAGAGGAGAAGGTAAGCAGAGTTTGCACCTGGTTCTCATCTCAGTGACTCTGAAGAGCAGATAAAGCCTGCCAACTTAAAGGCCAGGAGAAAAGATTTTTTTTTCTTCCATCATTTAACAATTTTGTTTGAGTACCATCTACATGCCAGTCATGTTTTAGACACTGTGAATAAAACGGTGAAGGCCTTGGTACCTGAAATCAAGGGACTTCCATCCCAATGGAGGAAACAAGCAGAGAACAGCCAAATAGAGAAAATGAATAAAATGATTGCCTAGAATGATGGAAGTGTTATGAAGAAGCAAATCACAGGCTGAGATAGAGACGGTAAAGGGGTCAATTGCATTAGGCAGAGTAGCTACAGAGGACTGTTTGAAGAGGTTGCAATTAATCAGAGATGTGAAGGCTAAAACACAGGTAGAAAGTGCGCTCAGCAGAAGTAACAGTGTGGTCAGAGGCTCCAGTGAAAGAACGCTTGGGCTGATCAGGAAGATGAGAGAAGAATGGACACATGCATGAGACCAGGGAGCAGTCTCAAATGGGGTTGAGAAGATCTGACAATGCCTGTGGCATGGCAAAGAGTTTGGATTTTATTTTCAAGGCAATGGAAAGTCATTGAAAGGCTGTAAGTGGCGGCCAATGTAAGCTGGCAACAAACCTGACATGGAGCCTGGATCTGGAGGAGCATGTAGTAGAACCTTGAGAAAATTTGTTCTAGAGAGGACATGGACCTGGACAAGGGTGATGGCAGTGGAGATGGGGAGGATGGATGGATCTCAGACATATTTTGGAAGGAAAATTTACAGGAAATATCAGACTGTCCAACTATGGCTAGGATCCTCCCTGAATGTCCTATTCAAAGGATGGATAATCATTTGACAACTGGTGAAAAGCTATAGCCAGAAAGATTATTAGAATTTATCTGGTGTCAATCAGTCTATTGAATATCTGAAATTCCATATGAATTACTCACTTTGGGTAGACAGAAAATTATTTCATGTTAATGACATTAGACTCATATATTAAATTATCATATAGGAATGGTTTTGGGCTGAGCACTGTGGCTCATGCCTGTAATCCCAGCACTTCAGGAGGTTGAAACAGGCAGATTGCTTGAGCCCAGGAGTTCAAGACCAGCCTGAGCAACATAGCGAAATCCTATCTCTACAAAAAATACAAAAATTAGCCAGGCATGTGGTGGCACATGCCTGTAGTCCCAGTTACTCAGTAGGCTGAGGTGGGAGGGTCACCTGAGCCTGGAAGGTGGAGATTTTAGTGAGTCATGATCATACCACTGAATTCCAGCCTGTGTACCCGGTCTCAAACAAACAAACAAACAAAAAACAAAAAACAAAACAAAAAAACCCTTAATTTTTTAAAAATAGAAATACTTTTGGATTAATTAATTAGGACCAATCTAATATGGTACCTCACAGACCTGCTGGAGGAAAAAAGTTCAGTCTGTAGATTATTATTCAGGTCGACCTGCCCTTCATGGGAGAAGGCTCTAGAACTTCTGGGAGTTATGAGCACCTGAAAAGGGGATGCAGAAAAGGGGAAATGTGCTATGCAGGAACCTCATGACAAGGTCTGGCCCTGGGTTTTCCCTCATGTGACATCCATGAAAAGTCACGTTTTTGCCACTGTCTAACTCTTGGGTCAGAGCTAGAAGAGGGTCTTAGACCAGGGGTTTTGCAGATTAGAAGCTCTTGAGGAACTTCCAAAACAAAAACAAAACCATACCCAGACAGTACTCAAGGAAGGGGAAGGGGAGATAAACTGTGTATATTTAGTATTTTTAAAGAGTTCCCCAAGTGATTGTAATGCCCTCAAGGTTGAGAAACACATTACAAAGCTTTTGACACTGTCCTACTCTATTGTTTTATTGAGAGACTGCTATGGGCTCTAAATAAAACAATTTTTATGCCCCCACAAAATTTTTATGCTCCCACAAAATTCATACGTTAAAATCTTCAGCCCCAAGGTGATGGTATTAGGAGGTGGGCTTTTGGGAGGTGATTCGGTCATGACGGTGGGGCCTCATGAATGGGATTAGTACCCTCACGAAAGAGACCCCAGAGAACTCATTTGTTGTTTCTACCATATGAGAACATAGCAAAAAGATGCAATCTATGAAGCGGGAATCGGGCCCACACCAGACACTGGACCTGCCGGCCTCTGAATCTTGGACTTCCCAGCCTCCAGAACTGTGATAAATACATTTTCATTGTTTATTAGCCCCGAGGTTATGGTATTTTGATGTAGCAGCCAAGAACAGACTAACCCTTTCTCTTCTAAAACTGGCAGGTATTCACTTCAACAATGTGCACATATAGTAAGGGCAGGAGAAGTTTCACAAAATGAAGTAAGTGTATAAAAGTGAAGAGACAGTGTCTTGTCTTCTTTGCGCTGGCCATGGATGGGGAGTGGATTCTTGCCAGCTGTGCCTGTAATTTTCTCTCTCCTGATGCACTCAGAGTAACTGTTCAGTGGCTGGACAAGGTGGCTGGCGCCCGAGTGCGACACAGATGCCCCATTCACTGTACTCCCAGGGCAGCTCTGCCCTGCCTTTAGTCTGATCTTTATTTGTAGTCTTAAAAATTTTCCATTTCAACTTTTAGTCAGTAGATTCTCCGACTTCAACTCCTCTCAGATGAGGATGGTGATGAGGAAGAAAAATACCTACCTGAGCTTTGCAAACATTTTTAGCAAACCCACACAGAGAGATGGTAGAGTCTACAGCACATAGCTAAGCCCTTTGTCAATACGAGGCCTGGCTCCAAGTGCACACTGCTTGGCTCGTGATCAAAATGGCTTCATCTTATTAGAAATCTCCAAGGCTTACAGAGTCAAAACTTGGACATTTACTGTACACATTAACAGAACTTATTCCACAGGCTCATAATAAATCTTTATAACCACATATGGCCCAGTTATAAATATCAGCTGGGAAGAGCAATAAAAGCACAGCGCACAGAAAGGTCTCTGCCCAGCTTGGAAGCACTTTAGACTTTATTAATTTACCTATTTTATCGAACTGTAACATTTCAGATGGTAGAGGGAACTTAATTCACTATTGGAGTAAACTGGAGAAAGTAATAAAACACTAAAATCTCTACAAGAAAAATAATACAACAATTAGTCACTTAGTTCATTCAAGTCAGGTTACAGTTCTTCAGACAAAATGAAACACAGGAAATTCCCCATGAATTGTAAATTATTTCTTCATGCCAGGCAGGTGGTAGTGGTAGGTTTCATTCCATTTGTTGTGGTTCTGATACCTCCCTCTTGAAACAAATGAAAGGTTGAGTTAGAGCTTCATCCACTTGGAAATGGAAGAAACATAATAAAGGAAAAAAGAATAGCTGTTCCTTCGACTCATCTCAGACACCCCAGCATCAATGCCAGGCCCGGGCTACCTTTCTGATTTTCTACAAACAGTGTTGCTGGGCAATACTGGTGGCATGCTGTATGCATGAGGGGCCTGTTCAGCAGTCTCCACTGGGGGGTTGCCTTCTCTGTCCCAGGCTCTGATTTTGTGTACCTGTTTGTGTCTATTTACACACGAAGAGTGGGAAACCAGACTATTTAGTCCCAAAGTCACACACACAGTTTCAAACCTGAGAGGCCCGTCTCAATTTTAAATATTGTTTGGAAACACTGTAATTGCTGACATTACAGGTTTAATCATTGCTTTCTTTTGGTTGGAAAGTGATGGCTGTATTTTGTATCAACCCCTTTCTACAGCAGTTTCTCTCCCTTCTGCACCATTTCAAAACAATAACTTAAGTGTCACTTTGACACAAATAGGTTTTGTGTCAGGAAACTTTTTTAGATTTAAGAGAAAAAAAATTCTCAAATACCAAAGATTTAAATTTTAATTAAATTGGTCATTATTCAAAATTACCACTCCACTTTTACTTTCTAACATAATTCTTTTACTGCAGAACAATAAATACAGGTACTTATGTTCCATTGTTCATCTTTAAGATTGCTAAATGGCTCTAAAGAACTTTCCTTTGACTTTTTAGCTCACTCTCACAGCCTTGTTTTCTTGGGGCATATTTGCAGCTGAGTCGAAGGTAGGATTTGGGGGCTTGGGAAAATCAGAGTTTAAAATCTGGCTTTGGGAGCTAAACCCACAGAATTGCTCGATTACATAAATTACATTAACTCTAGATTAGATACATATAGAAGATATTTCATATCTTCTGCTTTTAAGGATATAAAATTGCAGCCAGATAGGAGAAATAAGTTTTAGTGATCTCTAGTACTGCAGGATGACTATAGGTAACAGTAACATATTATATAGTTTTAAATAGCTGGAAGGAAGAAATTGAATATTCCCAAAACAAAGAAATGATAAATGATGATGCATATGCTAATTACTCTGATCTGCTCACTATGCATTATATGTTTCAAAACATCACTATATACTCCATGCATACACACAATTATTTGTCAATTTGTAAAAATTCAGTTAATTTTAAAAAATAGAATAAATTTAAAAATCACTTTTCCTGTAGCATGTATGAGACTCCTAAATTTATATTGCCCATGGAGTGAATAATCATTCAAATCTATAAAAAAGAAATGTAAATATAACATGCATTCAGGCTTAGCATATTTTCGTAGCTTCCAAAATGTTTATATTAGTTTTTAAAAATCCAGGAGTCAATGAGTTCTCAAAAGTATAAGTTCCTGGAGATATTTTAAAGAAAGTAAGAAAAATATTGCTTTGTTTGCTTCTCTCAGAGATATGTTTAAAATTATTTTCTTTGTAATTTGGGAATATTATAGTATTTTAAACTATGTTTGACTCAATAGTTAAAAACTAATATATGTAGTATGAAATATAGGTAGTGTTTCAGGGGAAAAGACTATATATATTTTAGCAGTGTTAGGTATGTGCTAGAATATTTTCTATTTCTTATATCAAGAATATGCATTCTTAATGCAGAAAGAGAAGTTTTCATTTACATTAAAATTAACTATCCAAATACCATCCTGTAGGTCTTTTTGTGTTATAGTGATTCTGTTACCATGTCTTCTCAGAAAAACTGATTCTTTTTTTTTTTTCCTGTGGGCACAGCTTACATTTCAAGAAGTTAAGGGTGAACATTAACAAGAGTAAAATATAATGCCACATATCATTCCTAGTTACAGCTTACAAGCATTGATACACACTATGTGTTTGAGAAACACTATGCCTAAACTTTGACATAGTCTTACATCATTTTTAGGTAAATAAAAATTATTCCAAGACAGTCATTATGAAGCAAAATTATTAAAGATACCCTTACTATTTTTGAAATCCCTGCACTTGTCGGCACTTGTTATACAGTTTATATATTCATTCAAAGAGCGCTCTGTGGTGTATAAGTTAACACCAGACATTCTGGAGTTCTTCAAGCAGAATTTGTGGAAATTGAAACTATTATGAACCGTAATGACATATTATACATTGTACACACGCTGTGTTTCTATATAGATATTGTTGAAGGTCAACACTGGTCATTTAATCTTCAAGTCATATCATTATTTTTGAAATAATCTAGTTACAGTTTCAACTGGTAGATTTTCTTCTAAGTTAAATACCTATTACATACCACTTCATCCTATTATAGACCACCCTCCACCCCTTTTATCCTGCAGAAGTTTAAACGAACAAATTCTCAAAGCCTTTCCTAGTCAGGTTGCAATTGAGCAAAGCTGCTTTCAGAGATCGGGCTGCAGTTTAGGTAGGATTGCAGCCTGTGTCAAAAAATCAAGGTACACATGGAGAAGAATGAGCCGTTACTCACAGTTCACAGATCTCGACAATGTCTTAAGAAAGAAGACGTTTCCCTAACCTGGAACTTCCTCGATGGGGCGGTTTTAAGACAGGCTTGAAGAGGTGTAATAACAACATAGATAACCCATGCTACCACGGTATCATTATGGATGATAAGGCAAAATAAAACACAAACCTTTGCTAACAGGATTCTGAAGCCTGCATTTTAGAACTGGTGGCATTTCGCTGTTTGGAAATCTACGCAGGCACTTAGGTCAGCTCATAAACAATCTTCCTGGATTTCAGACAGAGGCATTATCTTCAAAGCCGTGATTAGGTGAATCTTTGACTTTCACTTGGGCTTCACATAGCAAATCTGTGTCAAGATCTTTTGAAAACATTTTTACTAAATTAGAATCCCACTTTAATGTATCGTATCAGATAATCATCTCTCTATTGCCAAAGAAAACACCTGCAGAATCATGGCAAAGTTCTGTTAAGGAAAGAGAATCTCAAGAAAGATAAGGAGCCAGGAAGAAACTGAGCACCAACCTGTGCATTTTGTTGTGACCTATAAATCGGTTCTGTAGATTTCATCTTTTTTTTTTTTTTTTTTTTTTTTGGCTCCCAAGAAATAAAATTTAAGTGTACAGCACACGGCTCGAAGGACAGGCACAGAAATACCTGTTGGCTGACTGATTTAGGGCAAAACTTTGAACATGTTTTCAACTCAAACTCCAAATTAACTCCCGGTTGGGGGAGGGATTCTGTGAGTTCACATATTGGAACAGCCAGTTTTATAGACAGTTGGAGACCAGGCTTTTGCCCCCAGTGTCAGTTAACTTTTTTTTTTTTTTCTGGATGGAGGAATGTTTATATTAAGTTTTATTCCTCTCTGAATAAGTACTCCCCTCTCAGAAGCCAGCCCAGTTGGAGAGAGACTCCTAAAAGTAGCACTAGTGTAAAACATATGTGCTAAAAATAAGCAGCCCTTTCAGCACCGTGTTCGCCGGAGCCGGTTCAATTTTAAACGCACTTTTATTCTCCAGATCCAAAGCCTTCAATGGGGGGGAAGTCAGGGATGAAACCAGGGAATGTTAGAAAAACAGAAGAAAGAATGTGAAATTAACATGCCTGTTACTGGAGAGATGAGGGGCCGGGGCATGGAGTGGTCCTTGGGGAAAACTTTGAGGCACCATAGATTTGCAGGAGATAGCTCTTGCTTAGAATTATATCCCCATAGCCTACACTAGGGGCCACGTCCGTAGGAGGCACTTAACAAATATTTATTAAATTGAAATAAATTGATAACAAATCAGGTGAATATTTTTATTGATTTATTAATTCACCTATCCACTGTCTTATGAATAAAAAGTGGGTACTAATGCATACCTAATACAGGATATATAGAATAACTTGGAAGTAAAAGACACAGTTCTTGGGTCCAAAAGAAAGCTCTAGGAGGTGAGAGTGAATGCATGAGAGAAAAGTCACCATGTATAGTGGCCTTCCGTCAACTTGCTGCAGGAGGTGATGTAAGCAGAGTCCTAGGGACTCCTAGAGATAGTCTGGGAATATTTTGCAATTGCTAAAACACAGGACGGCTGTGAAAAAGCAGATTGCAGGTTTCTCTGTTTGAGAGAGAGGATCACCTGAAAAGTTCACAGAACTTTGCCTCGTTACTTTAATCTCAAACTTGGTTACCACCCATGGAAATTATCAGCAAAGCTTCGAATAACTGAGATTGTTATTTATTGGTTTTGGATGTTTCCAGGGTGTGGGGATATTTCAAACTCTCCATAACACTTATGCACAGAAAAGTTTGAGAATACCATCCGGTTTGCAGCTGATCCAAAGTCGATGACTGTTTATTCTCCTCCATCTCTTATTTTTCCTACATTTTTTTCATAAAAAACAAGACGGCTTGTACTTTCTATCACTTTGGCAGGTATACTGTAAGGATTTATGAAGGGTAAAAGTGCTTAAAATACTTTGTGCATTGGCAAGGAGTGGGGTGGAATTCTGCCTAAATAATTTGCTATTCAATCTTTTATCTTCCCAAACCGAAACAGGTTCTGAATAGCTCTTCTTACCCCTCTTTAAATCATTTATAAAAGAAGATGCAAGTGCATGTATGTGGATTTTAAAATATAAATCTCTAGCTTGCAATTAGCACCCAATTCATGCCAGCAAACAAAATGAAACATTTGTTTTGTCAACTAATCAGCAATCCCAAAATGAGCAGCTTTTTCCTGATGGTGTTCATGAAATGCAGAATTAACACACACAGATGCTGGAAGCCTCAGCCAGACTTTTGACTTGGCCCAAACAGGCCTGGCTGCTGGCCACAATGGTATATCAGTTGAAGTCTGCAGAGACTAGCTGCCAGTTACACCACTGTGCAGACAGAATCTAACTGATTTGTTCAATGAAAGTTTATATTTGGAAACATTCTGCCCTGCTTCGGCTGCCAAGCATGCGGACATGGCCCAGTCAAGCCTGGGTATGGGAGGAAGCCCACCTTACGGAACACAGGTGTTGTCTGGCTGCCACTACCTGCTCAGATCAGAGCCAGGGGCCAGCAAGGGCTCAGCGTAGATGATATGACCTGTGTTCTGCAATCTGGAAGCTCCTGTATCTGGTGCTGAAAGATCCTGTCCTAAGACATGTCAACTCCACACCTACTTTTCTTACAGTATTTTGGGGCACAATTCCCTGACCACCTACTGACTTTGAGGTTTGTCAGCCACACAGCAGAATAAAAAAAAGGCACGTAAGACATGAATTAGCATGGTGTGAAAAGAAAAGTCAGTAAAAAGGGCCCGGGCATGAGGAGGTATGAAAATGAAAACATGTTCTGCAAGAAAAGGGGTTTTTGATATGCTGAGACACAATTGCTGGGGCAATTTAAATTCCCGTCTTTTACCAAGCAGCTACCCTGATTTTTATTGCACTTCGCTGTTTAAAGAATTCCACAAACCTCACTCCTTTAACTCTGACAGTCTTCAGCTGACATCATGTGAAACTGCAGCAATTAATGGCAGCAAATTATGTTTTTAAATGCAAACATTGATATTAAGCTCTTCAGCAAAGTGCTTTCAATCACGTTTGCATTGAAATCTGTCCTTACCTTCATATCTGGATGCTTCTAGCGATGCTCACTTACTCCTAGTGCAAGAGAAGCAGGAGAACTTATACGCATTCTCCATCTGGAAACTGTTCCTTGGATCAAGGTTTACAATATCCAGCCCCAAAC
Source organism: Macaca fascicularis (assembly GCF_037993035.2). Lineage (NCBI taxonomy): Eukaryota > Metazoa > Chordata > Mammalia > Primates > Cercopithecidae > Macaca > Macaca fascicularis. The sequence goes on from NC_088384.1 coordinate 65,097,010, forward strand.
TGATGCTCTTCGGGAGATGTTCTCCTGAACCAGAGAGCAAGAGGGAGCCTGGCAGTATTGGTTGGCAGGGGTCTGCCTCTGCTTTCGCCACCTGACCCACTCATGGCTAAGCTGCCACAACAATTGCAGAATTGATGGGGGAGAAGCGCTCTTTCTCCTAATCCCACCACACCCACCTACACCTGGACATTTAAATGAGACACTTACAAAGGGAAACAGAATGACTTCTGTATAACTTAAACCAGAGATAAAAGTACATGAAATGGCTTGTCCACACATGCAGTAAAATAAAACAAAAATCTGCCAGCAGGCAGTCAGAAAGCTGAACTATTTTGTGACTTGTATTTACATTGACACATGGTTTATTTTTTCTTATTAGAAAAATGAAATAATACATGTTAGACTTTGGAAAGTATAAAAAATTCATTACAAGGAAGTAGAAAATTATCTATAATGCTTCCCTTAAGATAATCACTATGGCCGTTTTTGATATGTTTACTTCTATGTATAGATTTGTAAGCTAAAATTCATATTGTACACGCAATTTTGAATCTAGTTACATTTTCCTCTTTTCCTAATTATAAATATGGTTTATTTTCTGTACAAAAGTGAATCACTCTAGAAGAGAAAGTATAAAATTAAGTCTCTCCTATAATTCCACCCCCTCCTATAACCGTCAATGAAGGTTTAGTGCTTATTCTGACAATTATTTTTCTCTTTTCCAGACATACATATACGTGAAATTTTTATCTTGGGATCTTTGTGTGTCACGAAGTGTGTTTGGGGAATACTATGCTAATGGTGACATAATGAATCAGAAATGCTTGAAAATTAGGCAAATCCTCCCCCCTACTGAGTTGGTTCCTGCAGTTGGATTATTTCACATCTTTTGCCGTTACAAAGCTTCCTTCTGGGCAGACCCTTTTTATTGTTTGCCTCATTGCTGATGGTTTTCCTGGATATAAAGTCTTTGAAGAAGAATTAGAAATCAGAGGATAAGAGGTTTGATATATGTTACAAAGCTTGATACATATTACAAGCTCTTTCACACATATAAGCCCTTTCTACATTAAGCATATATATTTCATTGCAATCTTAACCAATTTATAATCTTTTAATTTAGTTAAGAATTTTTTGACATTCCAGGTAGTCAAATCTTCCTATTACTTTTTCATTGTGATTTTTTTTATGGTTAGAAAGTCCTTCACCAAAAGGAGACAAATTAGACTTTCAGGTATTTTTATTTTTAAATTTTAGTTTCACTTTTTTGATTTAACTCCTTGATCTAGGTGGAATGTATTTAATATGTCATATAACATGAGAATGTTTTATTTTTCCAAATAGGTAAGTCATCTTTGAATAATATCATATTCCTTGACAGGCAATGGTTCCTCTAACACACATTCATTCCAGGGCTCCCATTTCTGGTGGGTTGATCCACCATTTATGCATCAACACTACGCTGTTCTGCTTTTTGTAGTTTAGAGTATAGTGGGTAAGCAGGTGGGTACTAAACTTAGAGAATGCTATGCTCAAGTCCACCACTGAGTTGGTGAGCTGGTGAAAAGGTGCTCAAACTCTCTGGCCTCTTGAAAAACGGGTAGTTACAGCCTCTTCTGCATAAGGTTGTTGGAAGAGGGGAAGTAGGAAAACTCACCAAAGGCAGAGAACAGTATTTGTTACAGGTCAATTACAAAGAGTAGCTACTGTTACTATGATTCCTGTTACATCTCATATCTGCAAGAAGGGGCATACCCAGCGTTTTTTGTTTTTGTTTTTGCTTTTTAAGTCCTGGCTATTTTTGCCTGTTATTTTTCCAGAAAACTCTCTTTAATACTCTCAAAAGAAATTTTATCAGATTTTGATTAAAAGTATTAAACTGTTATATTTTTTCATGAAAATTTGACATTGTACCATATTATATTATCCTTGGTACCACATGATATGTCTGTCTAATTACTAAGATTTTATAATCTTCAGGTAAATTTCATATTTTATATTTTGCCTTTGCACACTGATTCTTAAAATTGTTCCTTGTTTTTTGGGAACTTTTTTGGTCATGTGATTCATATTTGCTTTTGAATTACACCATTGAACAAATTATCGCTTGCACTTGAAAAGCTATGTAACTTTGCTATATTTGGTTGCTATTTAGCAACATTACCCTATGTTAATATTAGGTCTAAATTTTTAACTGATTTTACAGACTTTCTGAAAATTCAGTTATATCATCTGCAAATAATAATAACTGTGACTCTCCTTACAGAATCAGCTATTATGTCCAGAACAACAGTGAAAACAGTAGTGCTGGAAGTCATCCTGGGGGTATTAGAGTAGTAGTTTCTTCACGTTCTACCACTGCCACATGCTGAGTGGTCCTGCATTTCCGCTCCCCTGTGCCTTAGTTTCTTCATCTATTTAAGGCAAATAATAATAGCACGTATTGCTGAGTCACTGATTAATCCTTCCTGTAACTCCTCATTGTGTCTGCCTGCACCTTCTCTCGTTCTTTCTCATTTTTACCAAATTGACATTTTTCTGCCACCTGGATTTCTTTCCTGTCTTTTTCACTGCTGGTTTCTCATTTGGTCCTTATTCTCAGGGCCAGTGTTTACTGTCTCTTGGAAACTGCTCACTTTTTCTCTCTCATAGAAGAACAGGTAGTTGCTTGTCCATACTGCTGAGCTGGGAGCTTTCTGCAGAGGCTTTAGTTCAAGGTTGGGGATTGAGAGGAAGAACTGAAACCTCTTTCTGGTTTGGGACATTCAAAATTGCGGCATCTTGCAAAGATCTTCATTACAGGAATTGTAGAAAAACATGGTCTGTCTTGGGACACAGTGATTTTAGGGACCATCAAATACAAGTTGTGAAGAGTTAGCAGAGGATTTTTAGTCATAATACTTTCACATTTTAATATCCTAGACACCAAACAATAGCTGTGATTACTGTATCATTCACAAATATTTCTCCTCTTCAGCCATTTCTACTAATTTATCTCTGGAAACAAGATAAATTGGAACTTATTTGAGCATTCTGGTCTTAGTTTGAGGCCACATACAGCCGTCTTCATGGTTTATCACCGTGATTCTCATCTCATGGGAAACAAGAGTTATGTAGCAATCTGCTACACGATTAATTCCACCCCGACGTCTCTTCTCTTCAATTCAGCAATGCCTCCATGGGGCATCAGTCCATCAATCAAGTATATAATAAAGAGAGACGGCAGCAAATTGGATGAAGCTGAGATATGGATATAATAATAACCTTATTATCAGATTTTATGTTTAAGCATAAAAGTATATTCTTAGATGAAAAGACTCAAAAGTCACAAAAAATTCCTCTGGGCAACTTGCTTTAAACTGGGGGTGGTTGACATATGTAGAGGCTGTTGGAGGTTGGTGGGGAAGACTGGACATGGAGGCCCTTGAGGCCAGGCAAGGGAATATGACAATTACCCCAAAGGCAGTCCTGTGCTGTGCTGAGAAGCAGTGGCAGCCGGGCTCCCTGGCTTCCACACTTACTATCTGCATGACACCAGGCAAATTACTTATTTTTTTCTGTGCCTCAGTGTCCACATTTGTAAAATGGGGACAATAGCATACATAGGGTTATTACAAGAATTAAAGGCATCAATGTCTGTAAAATACTGAGGCTAATGACTGGCACAGGGTCAGTGTCAAGTAAGTGCTGTTTTAAAACTTCGAATGAGGCTGCTGGATGCTGTATGGCTTGGGGACAGGACATGGTGAGGACATTTCAGGGCTAAGAGGAGCCTGTAAGATTTTTCATGTTACCCACACTAGGCCTGCGGGTACATCTCCAAAACAAACAGAAAACAGCCTGCTGCCAGGAACACGGACGTTTCACAGCAAGAAGAAATGAGCAGACAAGGCAGGAAGAAGATGAGAGGAGAAATACCAGGAAAACACTTTTCTTGACTTTATTTGCTAAAAGTGGGAGTCTAAAAGAAATATCTGTGAAAGAAGAGAATTCCACTAAATACGGAAGTATATAATTTATATAGAATGAGCTACAGGAAAAAACATCTCCCTTTGCTGAATAAAAACATATTCTACTTATTCAACAATTATTTCAACAATGAAGTAAAATATGACCTCATAATATTTATCTTTTTTATAATTTTTGGGATGACAAATACATTCATCATAATTAAGCTATGAATCTAATTTTTCCTAATTCAACAACAACAAATATAAGTAGCCCAATTAAAAAATGAGCAGGTGAGATGAGATGCGTTCAGGTGGTATGGCTGCAGATATTAATCCACTGTATATTTCAAAATAGCTAGAAGATAATTATGTGAATGTTCCTAGTATAAAGAAAAGTATTTAAGATAACGAATATTCCAGTTACTCTGACTTGATTATATAAGCGTATCAAATTATCATATGAATTCTGAAAACATGTACATCTGCTGCGTATCAATTTTGAAAATGGGTGAAAGACTTAAACAGACATATCCCCAAAGCAGATCTACACATGGCCAATAAGCACATGAAAAGATGCTCAGTGTCGCTAATCATGAGGGAAATGCATATTAAAATCACAAGATACCACCTCAAACCCATTAGGATGTCTAGTATTAAAATAAAAGCATAAAAAAACAAATAGTGGTGAGGATGTGGAGAAAGTGGAACCTTCTCATATTACTGGTAGGAAATACAATACGGTACGGTTGCTGTGGAAAACAGTACCGTGGGTCTTCAAAAATTAAATGTTAAATTACCAGATGATCCAGCATTTCCACTTCTTGGCATATACCTGAAAGAATTGAAAATGGGAACTTGAGCAGACATTTGCACTCCCATGTTCATAGCAGCATTATTCGTAATAGCCAAAAGGAGGAAGCCACTGAAAGGTTTATCAACAGATGAGTAAATAAAGTGCGGTATGTCTATACAATGGAATATTATTCAGAATTAAAAAGGAAGGAAAATTGGATGCATACAATAACATGGAAGAACCTTGAGAGCATTATGCTAAGTGAAATAAGCCAGGCACAAACTGGACAAATACTGTAGGATTCCTCTTATATGAGGTACCTGGAGTACTCAGATTTATAAAAACAGAAAGTAGAATGGTGGTTGCCAGAGGCTGGGGAGGGAGAATAAGGAGATACTGTCTAATGGGTATGGAGCTTCAGTTTTAAAAGATGAAAAAGTTCTAGAGATGGATAGTAAGGATGATTGCAGAAAAATGTGAATGTGCTTAATGCCACTTAACTGTACATTCAAGAATGGTTAAAATGGTCAATTTTATGTTATGTGTATTTTACCACATACAAAACATTCTCTACACTTTGACAGACCTTGACTGCCACATGCCTGGCTGACATTCTTGTAAATGTTCTGCTGTCTTCACGTGGATCTTGCTATTAGGAATTTTCCTCCTAGTGAGCAAAAGGTTAAGGAGATGGCAACTGGGGATATCGAGAAATGTATTAACGAATGAGCTCTTCGAAAGCATTGAGTTTACCCCACATTGGCGCTCCTGCTCTTAAATAGTTTGACTGATTAACTTATCTGCCTTCAGAATGATCTACTTTATAAACTTCTGATTGTTATGTATAAAATTTGTAAAATTTCCAGTATTATTTGCTTACATTTTGCCTTACTGTTTGGAGTTTTTTGGGGAGGGGAATAAACTGGTGCCAAAATATAAAGAAAGAATAACTGGAAATTATTAATAATTTCAATGCACAATAAGGAGAGTTAAAATATATCTAAAATGAATAGATTTTTCTTAGCTTGCTCATCCTGACTCAAGGCGTCTCCGTTTAGAAATATAAGCCCACTTTTAATCAATTTCAAAAGTTGTCAAAGCATGTTTATAGATCTTGTATAAGAAAAGTAGCATTTTTACAGGCAAATCTTTCTTCTTAAAAAAAAAATCAAAATGTAGCACTTAAGTTGAGCTTGAAATCCAGCCTTGACTTAAATATTACCCCAATGAGCAATTGCAGGTACATTTCCTTCTCTGGCACAGTTAACGAATCTTGGAAGGTCACAGAGTTAGCAGGGCTTTTTGGGGAAATGCCTCAACCTTCCCCCTCCCACCCCCACCCCACCCAGGGAAAGGCCAGAGGAGACTGTTTTCCCCTTTTGCGTATTCCACCTTTTAAAAGATCATTTCCTTTCCAACACTGAAAGCAGAATAGTCATAGCAGGGATTAGGGAAGCTCTACTTCATGCTTTGAAACATTAAAACTTCCTATGTGATTCAAAATTCCAACTCTGACTTTTGGATTTTTAATAGGAACAGTAACTGCTAACTTGAGTTGAACAGGTGCTTTGTGGAAATGTGAAGCCCTGGAAGCCTCCAGAGGCATCAGGGACAGAGTGGCTTCCCCCACCCATGTAAACGAAATGCAGACACAACATGAACTCTTTCTGTCCTTCTACATTTCTACTTTGGAGTGAGGGGGTGGAGAAGGTTCATGTAGAAGGGTGGAGATTGGGAAAATTTTAATTCAGTAATATAAAAATGTTATTTGGAAAATAGATGGATGAATTCAGCAAAACAGAAAAAAAAAGATACAGAAGGACGTTTTCTTTTGCTTTGCAGAAGCTCTTTAGTTTAATTAGATCCCATTTGTCAATTTTGGCTTTTGTTGCCATTGCTTTTGGTGTTTTAGTCATGAACTAACTCTTTGCCCATGCCTATGTCCTGAATGGTATTACCTAGGTTTTCTTCTAGGGTTTTTATGGTTTTAGGTCTAACATTTAAGTCTTTAATCCATCTTGAGTTAATTTTTGTATAAAGTGTAAGGAGGGGATCCAGTTTCAGTTTTCTGCATATGGCTAGCCAGTTTTCCCAACACCATTTATTAAATAGGGAATCCCTTCCCCATTGCTTGCTTTTGTCAGGTTTTTCAAAGATCAGATGGTTGTAGATGTATGGCATTATTTCTGAGGCCTCTGTTCCATTCCATTGGTCTATATATCTGTTTCGGTACCAGTACCATGCTGTTTTGGTTACTGTAGCCTTGTAGTATAGTTTGAAATCAGGTAGCGTGATGCCTCCAGCTTTGTTATTTTTGCTTAGGATTGTCTTGGCTATGCAGGCTCTTTTTTGGTTCTATATGAACTTTAAGGTAGTTTTTTCCAATTCTGTGAAGAAAGTCATTGGTAGCTTGATGGGGATAGCACTGAATCTATAAATTACTTTGGGCAATATGACCATTTTCAAGATCATCAGAGTGAACAGGCAACCTACAGAATGGGAGAAAATTTTTGCAATCTCTTCATCTGACACAGGGCTAATATCCAGAATCTACAAAGAACTTAAACAAATTTACAAGAGAAAAACAAACAACCCAGTCAAAAAGTGGGCAAAGGATATGAACAGACAATTCTCAAAAGAAGACATTTATGCAGCCAAAAAACATATGAAAAAAGCTCATCATCATTGGTCATTAAAGAAATGCAAATCAAAACCACGATGAGATAACATGTCACACCAGTTAGAATGGCGATCATTAAAAAGTCAGGGAACAACAGATGCTGCAGAGGATGTGGAGAAATAGGAGTGTTTTTACACTGTTGGTGGGAGTGTAAATTAGTTCAACCATTGTGGAAGACAGTGTGGCAATTCCTCAAGGATCTAGAACTAGAAACAGCATTTGACCTAGCAATCCCATTACTGGGTATATACCCAAAAGATTAAATCATTCTACTATAAAGACACATGCACACGTATGTTTATTGCGGCACTGTCCACAATAGCAAAGACTTAGAACCAACCCAAATGCTCATCAATGATAGACTGGATAAAGAAAACGTAGCACATATATACCATGGAATACTAGACAGCCATAAAAAAGGATGAGTTCATGTCCTTTGCAGGGACATGTATGAAGCTGGAAACCATCATTCTCAGCAAACTAACACAGGAACAGAAAACCAAACAACACATGTTCTCACTTATAAACGGCAGTTGAACAGTGAGAACACATGAACCCAGCAGGGCAGGGGGCATCACACACGGCTAGCCTGTCAGTGGGGTAGGGAGCTAGGAGAGGGATAGCATTACGAGAAATACCTAATGTAGATGACGGGTTGATGGGTGCAGCAAATCACCATGGCATGTGTATACCTATGTAACCAACCTGCATGTTCAGCACACGTGCCCCAGAACTTAAAGTATAATAATAATTTAAAAAAGAAAGTAATTTTCTCCTAAGTAATCTGTTCTTGGATTCAAATCAGTGTGTCCTGTGTTAACTCTACTATTTTCCTACTTCCAATTTCTCTATAAAGTGTTTTATGGACATGGACCTCTAAAAGTAATAACATCAGCTACAATTTCTTGAGCTTACGCTGTGTCAGACATTGTGCTAAGCTTATTATATATTTCAGTTAACCCTCACAATTTTATAATGTAGCTACTATTAATATTATTATCCTAATTTTGCTGGTAAGGAAATTAAGACTTGGAGAATATACATGAATTCCCAAGGTCTCCTATCTCTTAAGTGGTGAGGCTGCAATTTAAATTAAGGCTTGTATGATTCCAAAGTGAATGCTATCACCAGCCTAGATGAATGGATGTTACCACACAATAAAGCAATATTTATTATTGAGTGGTATGAAGATGGGATGCTTGCAAACTTAACGCTCTGCCTTTAAAAAGACGACATGTGGTCTTAAAAAATGCTACTCTAAAAATTTTATTTTTAAGTCAGCATTTCTGTAAAACACATAAGTCTAGGGCCAATTAATTTTGAGATCTACAGAGGACATCAGCAGACTGAATGCCCCAGAAGTCTTGTGGTTAAGTAGATGTTTAATGTATGAATTAATCAACTTTGGCTATGAAATGCTCTATAATAAAAAACTCCAAATCTCAGTAGCTTACAACTATCATGTGATTTTCATAAGTCCTCTGTGTTGGGTCAGCTGGCAATGGTAGGTGACACAGAGCTAGAGCAAGTGTTTGTCCTTCTGGGACCCAGGTTGAAGCAGTAGTGTTTACCTGGAGAAAACTTCTCTTAGGACAGCGGGCAGAAGTGAGGAGGCCGAGCCAAACATACGTTTGACTTGGGTTAAATTCTCTGTTTGGACTAGTATATATTATGTCCACTCACATCCCTTCGGTCAAAGCAAGTCACGTGACCAAGCCCCATAACAATAGGTGGGGAAATAGCTCCTCTTACAGAATAGAGTTAGAAGAGAATGGATATTTACTGGGCATTAATACATTTTATAACAATAGTGTATGCTCAGGCACTTCACAAACTTACCTGGCCGCACAATAACCTTTTTTTTTCTTCTAATGTTATTTCCCCCAAATCTCTTACTGCTTAGGATACTATGGTTCTCTGAGCATAACTTGAGTTGATTTTGGACAATTGAGAAAATTAAGTCTCCTATTTCTAAAGTGGTGACTATGTTATAAATAATAGAAAAGTTAACCTCTGATATTGTGTTTTTTTTAAAGAAAATAATTTAAAAACATCAATAGTGCTTTGAATTTATAAAGGCTCTTTGCTTGGTAGAATTTTATTGATTGACATATTTATAGCTTTTTGTTCTATTCTCAAAACAGCCTGTGGCTCAGCTGTTACACTCCATGTATTACAAGCAGAAAATCAGAGTTCCATGGATGATGGAATTTTTTTCCAGGTTAAAGCAATGGAACTGAGTCAAAAATTCTGTGCCCCTATCTCCCACCCAGTTCAGGAAATCATGCCTCATGGTCATGTGCATATAATTGTGGCATAATGATATAAGCTACACTTAGGTTTAAAAGTTACAAGTCAGGTTTTACATGAATTTATTTTTAAAATGTTTCAGACCTATACTAACCAGGAATAGAACTCACTAAGAAAAAAAACAGTTATCTAAACAGTTGTTTCCTTAAAAATTAAGACCATTCACCTGAAAACCTATTTATTATATGAGATTTGAAGCATAATGTGCTTTCTTGATTCAGTTGGATTTGTTGCAATGATAAGATTGTTATCCAAACAATAACAGTAGGCTTTTCTTTTCCTTTTCCTTTTCTTTTTCTTTTCTTTTCTCTTTTCTTTTCTTGTCTTGTTTTAAAATCACCTAGGAAATAATGGTGGCTCTCAACATATCTTTCCTCTTTCCTTTTCCAAATGTGATAGAAAAACACTGCTTCTTATCTCTTGCATCTACAGCCAAATAGATACACAAACACAGACATCCAAATATTGACTCTACAGGTCCCATCTCTATTGAACTTTTGTAGCAAAGAGGATCGGGGCAATAATAATTGGTTATAAAGAATGAATAAGGAAAATCAAAACACCTCACAAAATGCCATTACTGAAGGCATGAATAGCAACTTCATGCTGTGTGAATTTGCTAGGGACACATGCCAATCTAGCTTGGCCTCCGATGGTTATACGTCCCTTCTAAACCAAACTGGCACTTGACTGCAGCCCTGGGAAAATCCCCTGGGGGAAAGGATCATTGCAACCTTCCTTAGTTTATAATCATTTTCTTTTTGGACCCCAAGAGAATAAATGAAGCTGGAGGTGAGGAGTTCAAGTGAAATGAAGTATAAGAAAAAGAAAACAGCAGCAACAGGGTAGAAAAGTGTAAGAAACTAAATCGCCTTAGAACTATTTCTAAGTAAGGCAGAAATAGGACGATTAAATGAAGCAAGAAATAATCTGTCTTATATATTAAGCTTAAAAACATGGTATGATGTAGAAAAAAGCAGGCAGACTTTGCTGAGTTCAGATCTTGACCCTACTTACTGGAGACTCTGAACTAGTTTATTCACTAATTTGGGGGTTATCTGAAAAAATGAAGATATAGTAACTACCTGGCAGCATTATTGTGACAATTAACTGAGATACCCCATGTAGACTGTGGCCGGAAGGCTGAAAATAGCGTGAAGATGTTTTTACATAACTCACAGCAGGTATTTTATTTCTTTATTTTGTATTAAATCATAACATTTTACATATTTATGATTCATATTTATGGGTACATGAGATATTTTGTTATACACATTGAATGTGTAATGATAAAGTCAGGGTAGTTGCAGTATCCATCACTTTGAGTATTTATCTGTTCTATGTGTTTGAAACCATTCAAAACCTTACAGAAGATAGTTTTAAATTTGGAACTAGCTGCTGTTCAAAAATCAGAGATTTCACTTGAAAATTTAAATTTTTTGCTTTTCCTGAGAATTTGGAAGACTCAGTGACTGAATTATCTACTGATGTATAACAAGCCACTATAAAACAAAGTGACTCAAAAACACAATCATATTTTGCTTGCAGATGTGCAATTTGGGCATAGCTTGGTGTAGAAGACTTACTCGCTCATGGGCTTTCAGCTGGAGTGCCACTGGGGCTGGAAGATCCACTCCTCCTAAGATAGTTCTCACACAGCTGTCAAGTTCGTCCTGGCTGTGGGCTGGGAGCTCTTCCAGGGCTGAGGGCCTGGAACCTCAGTCACTATCCATGTGGGCCTCCCCAGCTGTCCTGGGCTTACTTACATACCAGGTCGCTGGGATCCAAGGATGAGTGTCGTAAGGGAGAGCCAAACAAAAATTGTATTGTCTTTAGGAGCTCACCTTGGACGTCATTATGGCATAACTTCCACAGCAGTCTAGTTCTATAACCCTTCTCAGATTTCAAGGAGAGGGGCCGTAGACTTCCCTTCTTAATGGTGAGAGGCAAGGTTCTAGAAAAGCATATGAATGGGAAATGTAGCCGTGGTCATCTGCAGAAAGTATAATATCCAGTACCATTGGGCCTGTGTTTTTACATGACCACAATTAATGGGAGCTGAGTAATGACTGTGCTTTTAAATAGACATGAAATCACTGCCCTTTCTGGCTCCTTGACACTAAGTCTGAGCATTAGTTCCATTTACTAGGCAATAACACTGTTGTTTTCATCTACCAGCATTTGGAGGAAAATGAAGTATCAGCCTGCTGTACTTACTAGGGTGAATTCGCTGTACAAAGCCTGTGAGAAACAACTGACAAAATAAATAGAGGGTGGAGTAGGAAAAAGGCTGCTATAATTCAGAGTCCCAAATACAGATAAAAACTATATTTTTGACCTCTGAAAAAGAAAGAGATTAGCCAACATAATAATCAAGAAGAATAAAGCTATTCAATGTTGGAGAATTTGCACTTCTCACACTGTGGATCAGTAGACTTTGCAAAATCAGGTGCTGAAGGCTAAGGCAGAGATGGAGGTGAGCTGGCATAGCACTCAATGAATGCCCCAGCTTAGAGCCAAACTTCAAAGACTGGGAGAAAAGTTTTTTTTCTCTTTTTGGCTACAGACATTTAAGGAAACCTCTGTCAGGTCACTGGTTGACCACTGAGACAATGAAATGAAGACTTCAGAGACCACACACAACCAGGAATATAGCCTTAGCAAAAAAACATTCCAAAAGAAACTAAACAAATAAATTACGGCACCCCTCAGAAACAAAAACAGCAAAATTTAGGCAAAGGGGAAAATCTGATTTTTGGAGTTACTATAATATAATATTACAAGGCATTCAAACAATAGAAAAGTATGGCCCATTCGCGGGACAAATTCATTGACAGAAACTATCCCTGAGGAAGCCCAATGATTGGACTATTTCTTCTCACATTCTTTCTGGTCCTTTCTCTCTCTCTTCACCTAATGGGTTCCCATAACACATAGGTTGGTACTCTTAATGGTGCTCAACGGGTCCCTTAGACTCTTTCCACTTTGCAAGGCAAAGTTTTAAAATCAACTACCATAATATGACCAAAGAACTAAAAGAGACTGGGAAAACAATGTATGAATAAAATGAAAATATTAATGAAAGATAGAAATTATGGGAAGAAACAAAATAGAAATGCTAGAGCTGAAAAGTGTAATAATAGAAATGAAAAATTTACTGCAGGCTCTGAACAGCAGATTTCAGCATGCAGAAGAAAGAATGCAAACTTGAATATTGAAAAACTGAAACTATTATTGTTTGAGGATCAGAAAGGAAAAAGAGGAAAAAACAGTGAAGAGAGTCTAAAGGACACGTTGAGCACCATTAAGAGTACCAATCCATGTGTTATGGAAACCCATTAGATGAAGAGAGAGAGAAAGGACCAGAAAGAATGTGAGAAGAAATAGTGGCTGAAATCATCTCAAATTTGATTAATCCAAGAACCTCCATAGACTCCAAGCAGAATAAATTCAAAGAGAAGTACACTGAGACACATTATAGTCAAAGAGAAAGAATCATTTCTTTTCCTTTTCAACTTTTATTTTAGAATCCAGGTGTACATGTGCAGGTTTGTTGCAAGGGTCTGTTGCCTGATGCTGAGGTGTGGGATATAATTGAAACTGTCACCCACGTAGTGAGCATAGTACCCAATAGGTAGTTTTCCAGCACTTGCTCTCCTCCTTCTTTCCCCTTTCTAGTAGTCCCCAGTGACTATTATTCCCATCTTTATGTCTATGTGTACCCAGTGTTTAGCTCCCACTTTTAAGTGAGAATGATATTTAATTTGATTTGTGGTGTCTGCATTACTTTGCTCTAAATAATAGTCTCCAGCTGCATCCATAATGCTGCAAAAGACACAATTTTACTCTTTTTATGACTTCACAGTATTCCATGGTGTATATGTACCATATTTTTAAAAAACTTTTACTTTTAAGTTCAGAGGCAGCTGTGCAGGTTTGTTATATAAGTAAACTTATGTCATAGGGGTTTGCTGTATAGATTATTTCATCAACCAGGTATTAAGCCTAGTAGCCATTAGTTATTTTTCCTAATCCTCTCCCTCCTCTCTCCTCTGATAGGCCCCAGTATCTGTTGTTCCCCTCTATGTGTCCATACTTTCTCATCATTTAGCTCCCACTTATAAGTGAGAACATGTGGTGTTTGGCTTTCTGTCCCTGCTTTAATTTACTAAGGACAATGGTCTCCAGCTCCATCCATGTTCCTGAAAAGGACATGATCTTGTTCCTTTTTATGGCTGCATAGTATTCCATGGTGTATATGTAGTACACTTCTTTATCCAGTCTACAACTGATGGGCATTTAGCTTGATTCCATGTTTTTGTTATTGTGAATAGTGCTGCAATGAACGTACACATGCATGGGTATATTCCTTTGGGTATATACCCAGTAATGGGATTGCTGCATTGAATAGTAGTTCTGTTTTTAGGTCTTTGAGGAATTGCCACGCTGTCTTCCACAATAAGTGAGCTAATTTACACTCCCTCTAACAGCATATAAGAATTCCCTTTTCTCCACAACCTTGCCAGCACCTTCTATTTTTTGGCTTTTTAATAATAACCATTCTGACTGGTGTGAGATGGTATCTCATCATGGTTTCTATTTGTGTTTCTCTAAATCAGTGATGTTGAGCTTTTTCTCATATGATTGTTGGTCACGTATATGTCTTCTTTAGAAAAATGTCTGTTCATGTTCTTTGCCCACTTTTTAATAGGGTTGGTTGTTTCTTCTTGTAAATTTAAGTTCCTTATAGATGCTGGATATTAGACCTTCATAGTTACAAAAATTGCCTCCCATTCTGTAGGTTGTCTGTTTACTCTGTTGATAGTTTATTTTTCTGTGCAGAAGCTCTTTAGTTTAATTAGATCTCATTTGTCAATTTTTGCATTTGTTGCAATTGCTTTTGGCATCTTCATCATGAAATCTTTTCCTGTTCCTATGTCTAGAAGGGTATTGCCTAGGTTGTCTTCCAGGGTTTTTTATAGTTTTGGGTTTTACATTTAAGTCTTTAATCCATTTTGACTTAATTTTTTTATGTGATTTAAGGAAGGGGTCCAGTTTCAATCTTCTGCATATGGCTAGCCAGTTATCTCAACACCATTTACTGAATAAAGAATCCTTCCCCATTGCTTGTTTTTGTCAGATTTGTCAAAGATTAGGGAGCTGTAGGTGTGCAGCTTTATTTCTAGCTCTCTATTCTGTCCCATTGGTCTATGTGTCTGTTTTTGCACCAGTGTCATGCTGTTTTGGCTACTGTAGCCCTATAGTATAGTTTGAAGTTGGACAGTGTGATACCTCCAGCTTTGCTCTTTTGGCTTAGGATTGCCTTGGCTATGTGGGCTCCTTTTTGGTTCCACATGAATTTTATAAGGTATTTTTTTCTAGTTCTGTGAAGAATGTCCTCAGTAGTTTGATAGGAACAGCATTGAATATACACATTGCTTTGGCCATTTTAATGATATAATTTATTCCTATTCATGAGCATGTAATGTTTATCTATTTGTTTGCATCATCTCTGATTTCTTTGACTGGTGTTTTGTAGTTCTCCTTGTAGAGACCTTTCATCTTCCTGGTTAGCTGTGTTTCTAGGTATTTTATTCTTTCAGTGGCCATCGTGAATGGTATTGTGTTCCTGGCTTGGCTCTTGGCTTGACTGTTGTTGGTGTATAAGACTGCTAGTGATTTCTGAACATTGATTTTGTATGCTGAGACTTTGCTGTAGTTGTTTATCAGCTTAGGGAGCTTTTGGGCTTAGGCTATGGGGTTTTCTAGATATGAGATCATATGATCTGCAAACATGAATAATTTGACTTTCTCTTTTCCTATTTGGATGCCCTTTATTATTTTTCTCTTGCCTAATCACTCTGGCTGGAACTTCCAATACTATGTTGAATAGAAGTGGTGAGAGAGGGCATCCTTGTCTTGCTCCAGTTTTTGAGGGGAAGGCTTCCAGCTTTGCATACTCAATATGATGTTGTCTGTGGGTTTGTCATAGATGGCTCTTATTATTTTGAGGTATGTTTCTTTAATGCCTAGTTAATTTGGAGTTTTTAACATAAAAGGGTGTTGAATTTTATCGAAAGTCTTTTCTCAATCTATTGAGATAATAGTGTGGTTTTTGTCTTTAGTTCAGTTTATGTGATGAATCACATTTATAGATTTGTGTGTGTTGAACCACCCTTGCAACCCAGGGATAAAACGTACTTGATCATCGTGGATAAGCTTTATGATGTGCTGCTGGATTTGGTTTGCCAGTATTTTGTTGAGGATTTTTGCATTAATGCTTATCAAGGATATGTGCCTGAAGTTTGCTTTTTTGTTATGCCTCTGCCAAGTTTTTGTATCAAGATAATGCTGGTCTTGTAGAATGATTTATGGAGGAGTCCCTCCTCAATTTTTTGGAATAGTTTCACTAGGAATTGTATCAGCTGTTCTTTAAACCTAGTAGAATTTGGCTGTGAATCCATTTGGTTACAGGCTTCTTTTTGGCTGATAGGCTATTTATTACTGATTCAATTTCAGAGCTTGTTATTGATCTATTCAGGGATTCAGTTTCTTCCTGATTCAGTCTTGGGAGTGTGTATATATCCAGAGATTTATCCACTTCTTCTATATTTTCTAGTTTGTGTGCATAGAGGTGTTCATAATATTCTCTGATGGCTATTTGTGTATCTGTGGGGTCAGTGGTGGCATCCTCTTTGTCTTTTCTAATTGTGTTTACTTGGATTTTCTTATATTTTTTACTATGATACTTTAAGTTCTAGGGTACATGTGCACAATGTGCAGGTTTGTTACATATGTGTACATGTGCCATGTTGCTGTGCTGCACCCATTAACTCATCATTTACATTAGGTATTTCTCCTAATGCTATCCCTCCCCCATCCCCCAACACAGGCCCCTCTGTGTGATGTTCCCTGCCCTGTGTCCAAGTGTTCTCATTGTTCAACTCCCACCTATGTGTGAGAACATGCAGTGTTTGGTTTTCTGTCTTTGCAATAGTTTGCTCAGAATGATGGTTTCCAGTTTCATCAATGTCCCTACAAAGTACATGAACTCACCCTTTTTATGGCTGCATAGTATTCTATGGTGCGTATGTGCCACATTTTTGTAATTCAGTCTATCATTGATGGACATTTGGGTTGGTTCCAAGTCTTTGCTATTGTGAATAGTGCCGCAATAAACATATCTGTGCATGTGTCTTTATAGTAGCATGATTTATAATCCTTTAGGTATATACTAAGTAATGGGATCTCTGGGTCAAATGGTATTTCTAGTTCTAGATCCTTGAGGAATTGCCACACTGTCTTCCACAATGGTTAAACTAGTTTATACTCCCACCAACAGTGTAAAAGCATTGCTATTTCTCCACATCCTCTCCAGCACCTGTTGTTTCCTGACTTTTTAATGATCGCCATTCTAACTGGTGTGAGATGGTATCTCATTGTGGTTTTGATTTGCATTTCTCTGATGGCCAGTGATGATGAGCATTTTTTCATGTGTCTGTTGGCTGTATGAATGTCTTCTTTTGAAGAGTGTCTGTTCATATCCTTTCCCCACTTTTTGATGGGGTTGTTTGATTTTTTTCTTGTAAATTTAAGTTCTTTGTAGATTCTGGATATTAGTCCTTTGTCAGATGGGTAGATTGCAAAAATTTTCTCCCATTCTGTAGGTTGCCTTCTCACTCTGATGGTAGTTTCTTTTTGCTGTGCAGAATCTCTTTAATTTAATTAGATCCCATTTGTCAATTTTGGCTTTTGTTGCCATTGCTTTTGGTGTTTTCGTCATGAAGTCCTTGCCCATGCCTATGTCCCGAATGGTATTACCTAGGTTTTCTTCTTGGGTTTTTATGGTTTTAGGTCTAACATTTAAGTCTTTAATCCATCTTGAATTAATTTTTCTATAAGGTTTAAGGAAGGGATCCAGTTTCAGCTTTCTACATATTACATATGGCTAGTCAGTTTTCCCAGCACCATTTATTAAATAGGGAATCCTTTCCGCATTTCTTGTTTTTGTCAGCTTTGTCAAAGATCAGATGGTTGTAGATGTGTGGTGTTATGTTTGAGGCTTCAGTTCTGTTCCATTGGTATATATATCTGTTTTGGTACCAGTACCATGCTGTTTTGGTTACTGTAGCCTTGTAGTATAGTTTGAAGTCAGGTAGCATGACGCCTCCAACTTTGTTCTTTTGGCTCAGGATTGTCTTGGCTATGCAGGCTCTTTTTTGGTTCCATATGAACTTTAAAGTAGTTTTTCCAATTCTCTGAAGAAAGTCATTGGTAGCTTGATGGGGATGACATTGAATCTGTAAATTACCTAGGACCATATGGCCATTTTCACAATATTGATTCTTCCTATCCATGAGCATGGAATGTTCTTCCATTTGTTTGTGTCCTCTTTTATTTCATTGAGCGGTGGTTTGTAGTTCTCCTTGAAGAGGTCCTTCACATCCCTTGTAAGTTGGATTCCTAAGTATTTTATTCTCTTTGAAGCAATTGTTAATGGGAGTTCACTCATGATTTGACTCTCTGTTTGTCTGTCACTGGTGTATAAGAATGCTTGTGATTTTTGCACATTGATTTTGTATCCTAAGAATTTGCTGACGTTGTTTTTCAGCTTAAGGAGATTTGGGGCTGAGACAATGGGGTTTTCTAAATATACAATCATGTCATCTGCAAAGAGGGACAATTTGACTTCCTCTTTTCCTAATCGAATACCCTTTATTTCTTTCTCTTCCCTGATTGCCCTGCTCAGAACTTCCAACACTATGTTGAATAGAAGTGGTGAGAGAGGACATCCCTGTCTTGTGCCAGTTTTCAAAGGGAATGCTTCCAGTTTTTGCCCATTCAGTATGATACTGGCTGTGGGTTTGTCATAAATAGCTCTTGTTATTTTGAGATATGTTCCATCAATACCTAGTTTATTGAGAGTTTTTAGCATGAAGGGCTGTTGCATTTTGTCGAAGGCCTTTTCTGTATCTATTGAGATAATCATGTGGTTTTTGTCTTTGGTTCTGTTAATGCGATGGATAACATTTATTGATTTGTGTATCTTGAACCAGCCTTGCATCCCAGGGATGAAGCCAACTTGATCTTGGTGGATTAGCTTTTTGATGTGCTGCTGGATTCAGTTTGCCAGTATGATATTGAGGATTTTTGCATCAATGTTCATCAGGGATATTGGTCTAAAATTCTCTTTTTTTGTTGTGTCTCTGCCAGGCTTTGGTATCAGGATGATGATGGCTTCATAAAATGAGTTAGGGAAGATTCCCTCTTTTTCTATTGATTGGAATTGTTTCAGAAGGAATGGTACCAGCTCCTCTTTGTACCTCTGGTAGAACTCAACTGTGAATCCATCTTGTCCTGTACTTTTTTGGTTGGTAGGCTATTAATTATTGCCTCAATTTCAGAGCCTGTTATTGGTCTATTCAGCAATTCAATTTCTTCCTGGCTTAGTCTTGGAGGATGTGTGTGTCCAGGAATTTATCCATTTCTTTTAGATTTTCTAGTTTATTTGCTTAGCGGTGTTTTTAGTATTCTCTGATGGTAGTTTTTATTTCTGTGGGATCGGTAGTGATATCCCCTTTATCATTTTTTTTTATTGCGTCTATTTGATTCTTCTCTCTTTTCTTTATTAATCTTGCTAGTGGTCTAGCAATTCTGTTGATCTTTTCAAAAAACCAGCTCCTGGATTCATTGATTTTTTGAAGGGTTTTTTGTGTCTCTATCTCCTTCAGTTCCGCTCCAATCTTAGTTATTTCTCGCCTTCTGCTAGCTTTTGAATTTGTTTGCTATTGCTTCTCTAGTTCTTTTAATTGTGATGTTAGGGTGTTGATTTTAGATCTTTCCTGTTTTCTCCTGTAGGCATTTAGCGCTATAAATTTCCCTCTACACACTGCTTTAAATGTGTCCCAGAGATTCTTCTCTGTTGTCTTTGTTCTCATTGGTTTCAAAGAGCATCTTTATTTCTGCCTTCATTTCATTGTTTACCCAGTAGTTATTCAGGAGCAGGTGGTTCAGTTTCCATGTAGTTGTGCAGTTTTGAGTGAGTTTCTTAATCCTGAGTTCTAATTTGTTTGCACTGTGGTCTGAGAGACAGTTTGTTGTGATTTCTGTTCTTTTACATTTGCTGAGGAGTGCTTTACTTCCTACTCTGTGGTCAATTTTGGAATAAGTGCAATGTAGTGGTGAGAAGAATGTATATTCTGTTGATTTGGGGTGGAGAGTTCTGTAGATGTCTATTAGGTCTGCTTGGTGCAGAGCTGAGATTAAGTCCTAGATATCCTTGTTAACCTTCTGACTCATTGATCTGTCTAATATTGACAGTGGGGTGGTAAAGTCTCCCATTATTATTGTGTGGGAGTCTAAGTCTCTTTGCAGGTCTCTCAGGACTTGCTTTATGAATCTGGGTTCTCCTGTATTAGGTGCATATATATTTAGGATAGTTAGCTCTTCTTGTTGAATTGATCCATTTACCATTATGTAATGGCTTTCTTTGTCTCTTTTGATCTTTGTTGGTTTAAAGTCTGTTTTATCAGAGACTAGGATTGCAACCCCTGCTTTGTTTTTTGCATTCCATTTGCTTGGTAGGTCTTCCTCCATCCCTTTGTTTTGAGCCTATGTGTGTCTCTGCACGTGAGATGGGTCTCCTGAGTACAGCACACTGATGGGTCTTGACTCATTATCCAATTTGCCACTCTGTGTCTCTTAATTGGGGCATTTAGCCCATTTACATTTAAGGTTAATATTGTTATGTGTGAATTTGATCCTGTCATTATAATGTTCGCTTGTTATTTTGCCCATTCGTTGATGCAGTTTCTTCTTAGCATTGATGGTCTTTACAATTTGGCATGTTTTTGCAGTGGCTGGTACCGTTTGTTCCTTTCTATGTTTACTGCTTCCTTCAGGAGCTCTTTTAAGGCAGGCCTGGTGGTGACAAAATCTCTAAGCATTTGCATGTCTGTGAAGGATTTTATTTCTCCTTCACTTATGAAGCTTAGTTTGGCTGGATATGAAATTCTGGGTTGAAAATTATTCTCTTTAAGAATGTTGAATACTGGCTCCCACTCTCTTCTGGCTTGTATGGTTTCTGCTGAGAGATCCACTGTTAGTCTGACAGGCTTCCCATTGTGGGTAACCGGACCTTTCTCTCTGGCTGCCCTTAGCATTTTTTCCTTCATTTCAACCTTGGTGTATCTGACAATTACGTGTCTTGGGGTTGCTCTTCTCGAGGAGTATCTTTGTGGTGTTCTCTGTATTTCCTGAATTTGAATGTTGGCCTGCCTTTCTAGGTTGGGGAAATTCTCCTGGATAATATCCTGAAGAGCGTTTTCCAGTTGGTTCCATTCTCCCTGTAACTTTCAGGTACACCAATTATACGTAGATTTGGTCTTTTCACATAGTCTCATATTTCTTGGAGACTTGGTTCATTTCTTTTTACTGTTTTTTCTCTAAACTTCTCTTCTCACTTCATTTCATTAATTTTATCTTCAAGTACTGATACCCTTTCTTCCACTTGATCAAA
Source organism: Macaca fascicularis (assembly GCF_037993035.2). Lineage (NCBI taxonomy): Eukaryota > Metazoa > Chordata > Mammalia > Primates > Cercopithecidae > Macaca > Macaca fascicularis. Next base: position 65,118,261 of record NC_088384.1, read on the forward strand.
TCAGCTACTGAAGCTTGTGCGTGTGTCATGTAGTTCTCGTGCCATGGTTTACAGCTCCATCAGGTCATTTAAGGTCTTGTCTACACTGTTTATTCTAGTTAGCCATTCATCTAATATTTTTTCGAGGTTTTTAACTTCCTTGCAACGGGTTCGAACATCCTCCTTTAGCTCAGAGAAGTTTGTTATTACCTACTTTCTGAAGCCTACTTCTGTCAACTCATCAAAGTCATTCTCTGTCCTGCTTTGTTCCACTGCTGATGAGGAGCTGCAATCCTTTAGAGGAGAAGGGATGCTCTGGTTTTTAGAATTTTCAGCTTTTCTGGTCTGGTTTCTCCCCATCTTTGTGGTTTTATCTACCTTTTGTCTTTGATGATGGTGACCTACAGGTGGAGTTTTGGTGTGGCTCTCCTTTTTGTTGATGTTGATGCTATTCCTTTCTGTTTGTTAGTTTTCCTTCTAACAGTCAGGTCCCTCAGCTGCAGATCTGTTGGAGTTTGCTGGAGGTTCACTCCAGACCCTGTTTGTCTGGGTTTCACCAGCAGAGGCTGCAAAACAGCAAATATTACAGAACAGTAAATATTGGTGCCTGATCCTTCCTCTGGAAGCTTCATCTCAGAGGGGCACCTGTCTGTATGAGGTGTCAGTTGGCCCTCACTGGGAGGTGTCTCCAAGTTAGGCTACATGGGGTTCAGGGACCCACTTGAGGAGGCATTCCATCTGTTCTTAGAGATCAAACACCATGCTGGGGGAACCACTGCTCTCTTCAGAGCTGTCAGACAGGTATGTTTAAGTCTGCAGAAGTTTCTGCTGCCTTTTGTTCAGCTATGCCCTACGCCCAAAGGTGGAGTCTCCAGAGGCAGGCAGGCCTCATTGAGCTGTGGTGGGTTCCACCCAGTTTGAGCTTCCACGCCGCTTTGTTTATCTACTCAATCCTCAGCAATGGTGGACCTGCTTGCCCCCAGCCAGGCTTGCGGCCTCACAGTTAGATCTTGGACTAGCAGAGGGCAAGACTCTGTGGGCGTAAGGACCTGCTGAGCCAGGCACCGCATGTAATCTCTTGGCGTGCCATTTGCTAAGACCATTGGAAAAGTGCAGTGTTTAGGTGGCAGTGTCCCGATTTTCCCGGTATAGTCTGTCACGGCTTCCCTTGGCTAAGAAAGGCAAATCCCCAGACCACTTGTGCTTCCCGAGTGAGGTGATGCCCTGCCCTGCTTCAGCTTGCCCTCCATGGGCTGCACCCACTTTCCGACCAGTCCCAATGAGATGAACCAGGTACCTCAGTTGGAAATGCAGAAATCACTCGTCTTCTGTGTCGATCACACTGGGAGCTGCAAACCAGAGCTGTTCCTATTTGACCATCTTGGAACAGACCCCCTATTTGGATTTTCTATCTTTTCTTTTTGATTAGTCTAGCTAGTAGTCTATTTTATTAGTTTTCTTAAAAAACAAACTCCTAGATTAGTTTATCTTTAGTTTATCAGGTCTAATTTTGGTTATTTCTTGTCTTCTATTAGCTTTGGGGTTGGTTTGCTTTTAGTTCTCTAGTTCTTTTAGTTGTGATGTTAGGTTGTTAAATTGAGATCTTTCTAGCTTTTTCACGTGGGTATTTACTGCCTTAGCTGTGTCCCAGAGATTCTGGTATGTTGTATCTTTGTTCTCATTAGTTTCAAAAAACTTCTTGACTTCTGCCTTAATTTCATTATTTCATTATTACCCAAAAGTCATTCAGGTGTAGGTTATTCAATTTCCATCTAACTGTATGGTTTTCAGTGATTTTCTTAGTCTTGATCGCTAATTTTATTGCACTGTGGTCCAAGAGAGTGGTTGTTATAATTTCAGTCCTTCTGAATTTGCTGAAGAGTGTTTTGTCTCAGATTATGGGGTTGATTTTAGAGAATGTGCCGTGTGGCAATGAGAAGAATGTATATTCTGTTGTTTTGGGTGAAGAGTTCTGTAGATGTCTGTCAGGTCCATTTGATGCAGTGCTGAGTTCAGGTCCTAGATATCTTTGTTAATTTTCTGCCTCAATAATCTGTCTAATACTGTCAGTGGAGTGTTGAAGTCTCCTAATATTATTGTATGGGAGTCTAAGTCTCTTTGCAGGTCTCTGAGAACTTGGTGTTCCTGTGTTGGGTGCATATATATCTAGGTTAGATCTTCTTATTGAATTGAACCCTTCACCATTATGTAATGCCCTTCTTTGTCTTTTGCATTCTTTGTTGTTTTAAAGTCTGTTTTGTCTGAAACTAGGATTACAACTCCTGTTTTCTTCTGTTTTCCATTTGATTGGCAGATTTTTCTCCATTTCTTTATTATGAGACTATGTGTGTCATCGCATGTGAAATGAGTCCTTTGAAGTAAGTATACCAATGGGCCTTGGTTCTTTACCCATTCTGTGCCTTTTAATTGGGACATTTAGCCTATTTACATTCATGGTTAATATCGATATGTGTGAATTTGATCCTGTCATCATGATATTAGCTAGTTATTAGTCAGACTTGTTTATGTGGTTGCTTTACAGTTTCACTGGTCTGTGTACATAAGTTTGTTTCTATATTTGGTGCTTCCTTCAGGAGGCAGGTCTGGTGGTAATAAATTCCCTCAGCATTTACTTGTCTCAAAAGGATCTTATTTCTCCTTCACCTATAAAGTTTAGTTTCGCTGGATATGAAATTCTGGGTTGAAATATTTTTTCTTTAAGAATGTTGAATATGGGCCCCCATTCTCTTCTGGCTGAGAAGTCTGCTGTTAGTCTGATGGGCTTCCCTTTGTAGGTGACCTGACCTTTCTCTCTAGCTGCCTTTAACATTTTTCTCTTTCATTTCAACCTTGGAGAATCTGATAATTTTGTGTATTGGGGATGATCTTCTTGCGAAGTATCTTGTTGCAGTTCTCTGAATTTCCTGAATTTCAATGTTGGCCTCTCTAGCTAGCTTGGGAAGTTTTCATGGATGATATCTTGAAACACATTTTCCAAGTTGCTTATACTCTCCCCATATCTTTCAAGGACACCAATGAGTCATGGATTTGGTCTCTTTACATATCCCATATTACTCAGAAGCTTTATTCAATTCTTTTCATTCTTTTTTCTCTATTCTTGTCTGATTCTCTTATTTCATAAAGCCAGTTTACAAGCCCTGAGTTCCTTTCTGCATCTTGATGTATTCTACTAATAAAATGTGTGGTTACATTACGAAATTCTTGTAGTATGTTTGCAGTTCTACCATATTGCTTACGTTCTTTTCTATACTGACTATTTTGTCTGTTAGTTCCTGTATTGTCTTATCATGATTCTTCACTTCCTTTGATTGGGTTTCAACGTACTCTTGCATCTCAATGATCTTTGTTTCTATCCATATTCTGAATTCTGTTTCTGTCATTTCAACCATCTCAGCCTGGTTCAGAATCCTCACTGGAGAGGTACTGCAGTAGTTTGGAGGAAAAGAATCATTCTGGCATTTTGAGTTGATTTACATCCATGGTGTTGCAAAGGACATGATTTTGTTCATTTGTATGACTGCATAATATTCCATTGAGTATATATGCCACATTTTCTATATTCAATCCACCATTAATGGCCACCTGAGTTGATTCCATTTCTTTGCTATTGTAAATTGTGCTTCATTAAACATATGAGTGTGTCTTCTTGGTAGAACAATTTATTTTTCCTTGGGTATATACCCAATAATGGGATTGCTGAGTCCCATTTTTATTGAGTTCTATGCTTGAGTTCTATGTTTAGTTCTTTGAGAAACCTCCAAATGATTTCCACAAGGCTTGAACTAATTTGCATTACCACTAATAATGTATAAGCATTCCCTTTCTCCACCCCCTTGCCAACATCTGCTATTTATTGACTTGTTTGTAATAATCATTGTGACTGGTGTGAGATGGTATCTCATTATGGTTTTGATTTACATCTCTCTAATGACTAGTAATGTTGAGCATTTTAAAAATATATTTGTTGGTTACATGCATGTCTCCTTTTGATAAGTGTCTGTCCTTTGCCCTCTTTTAAATGGAGTTGGGTTTTTTTTTTTTTCTCTCATTGATGTGTTTAAGTTTCTACATATTCTGGACATTAAACCTTTGTCAGATGCATACTTTGCAAATATTTTCTCCCAATCTGTAGGTTGTATGTTTCCTCCCTTGATAGTTTATTTTGCTATGCAGAAGCTTTTCAGTTTAATTAAGTCTCATATATCCATTTTTGTTTTTGTCACATTTGTTTTTGAGGAGTTAGTCATGAGGTCTTTGCCTAGGTCAATGCCTAAAAGAATATTTCCTTGGTTTTCTTCTAGAGTTTCAACAGTTTGAGGTCTTACATGTAAGTATTTAATCCATCTTGAGTTAATTTTTATATAGGATGATAGGTAAAGGTTCAGTTACATTCTTCTGCATATGGTTAGCCAGTTTCCTAGCATTATTTATTGAATAGGACATCCTTTCCTCATTACTTAATTTAGTCATCTTTGTTGAAGATCAATTGATTGTATGTTTGCAGCTTTATATCTGGGTGGTTTATTCTGTTTCACTGGTCTATGTTTCTGTTTTTGTACCGGTACCATGCTGTTTTTGTACCAGTACCATGCTGTTTTGGTTACCATAGTCCTGTAGTATAATCTGAAGACAGGTAATGTGATACTGCCTGCTTCATTGTTTTGCTAAGGATTGCCTTGGCTATTTGTACTCTTTTTTGATTCCATATGAATTTTATAATAGTTTTTTTTTTCTAATTATTTGAAAAATGATCTTGGTACTTTGATAGGAATAGCACTGAATCTATAGATTACTGTTGGCAGTATAGACATTTTAATGATATTGATTCTTCCTATCCATGAGCACAGAATGTTTATGCATTTGTTTGTGTCATCTTTGATCTCTTTTAGCAGTGTTTTGACCTTCAGTTTTGTAATTCTCCTTGTAGAAATATTTCACCCCTTGTTTAGATATAGTCTTAGGTATTTTATTTTTGTGTGTGTGGCTGTTGAAAATGGGATTGTGTTCTTAATTTGGTGCTCAGCTGGATTATTATTGGGTATAGAAGGGATAACATTTTTAAAGGGATAAAAGACAAAAACTATCAGACAAAAATTCCATACTCAGCAACATTATCCTTCAAAACAAGGCTCTTTAACACCTCTAAAAATCACACTAGCTCACCAGCAATGGATCCAAACTAAGAAATTCCTGATTTACCTGAAAAAGAATTCAGGAAATTAGTTATTAAGCTAATCAGGGAGGCACCAGAGAAAGATGAAGCCCAATGCAAGGAAATCCAAAAAATGATACAAGTGAAAGGGGAAATATTCAAAGAAATAGATATCATAAAGAAAAACCAATGAAAACTTCAGGAAACATTGAACACACTTACAGAAATGCAAAATGCTCTGGAAAGTTTCAGCAATAGAATTGAATAAGCAGTAGAAAGAAATTCAGAGCTGGAAGACACGGTCTTTGAATTAACCCAATCCAACAAAGACATAGTAAAAAAATAAGAAAATATGAACAAAGCCCCTAAGAAGTCTGGGATTATGTTAAGTGACCAAACCTAACAATAATTGGTGTTCTGAGGAAGAACAAAAATCTAAAGGTTTGGAAAACATATTTGGGGGAATAATTGCGGAAAACTTCCCCAGACTTTCTAGAGACCTAGACATCCAAATACAAGAAGTACAAAGAACACCTGGGAAATTTATTGCAAAAAAATCATTGCCTAGGCACATTGTCATCAAGTTATCTAAAGTTAACATGAAGGAAAGCATCTTAAGAGCTCTGAGACAAAAGCACCTGGTAACCTATGAAGGAAAACTTATCAGATTAACATCAGATTTCTCAGCAGAAACCCTGCAAGCTAGAAGAGATTGGGACCCTATCTTCAGCCTCCTTAAACAAAACAATTGTCAGTCAAGAAATTTGTATCCAGTGAAACTAAGCGTCATATATGAAGGAAAGATACAGTTTTTTTCAGTTAAACAAATGCAGAGAGAATTCACAACTATCAAGCCACCACTACAAGAACTGCTAAAAGGAGCTCTAAATCTTAAAAAAAAAAAAAAAATACTAGAGACACATCAAAACAGAAACTCTTTAAAGCATAAATCTCACAGGACCCATAAAACAAATTTAAAAAGTGAAAACAAAAAACAAAAAAAAGGTACACAGGCAACAAATAGTACAGTGAATGGAATGGTACCTCACATTTCAATACTAACATTGACTATAAATGGATTAAGTGCACTACTTAAAAGATACAGAACCACAGAATAAATAAATATTCACCAACCAACTATCTGGTGCCTTCAAGAGACTCACTTAACACAGAAGGACTCACATAAACTTAAAGTAAAGGTGTGGAAGAAGGCATCTCATGCAAATGGACACCAAAAGCGAGCAGGGGTATCTATTCTTATATCAGACAAAGCAAACTTTAAGGCAATAGCAGTTTAAAAAGACAAAGAGGGACATTATATAATACTAAAAGGCCTTGTCCAACAGGAAAATATCACAGTCCTAAACATTTATGCACCTATCACTGGAGCTCCCAATTTTGTAAAACAATTACTAATAGACCTAAGAAATGAGATAGAGAGCAAAACGATGATAATGGTGGACTTCAATACTCCACTGACAGCACTAGACAGGTCATCAAGACAGAAAACCAACAAAGAAACAATGAATTTAAACTAGACCTTGGAACAATTTGACTTAACAGATATATACAGAATGTTCCATCCAATAACCACAGGATATACCTTCTATTTAACAGCACATGGAACTTTCTCCAAGATAGACCATGTGATAGGACAAACCATATGATAGGCCACAAAAACAAGCCTAAGTAAGTTTAAGAAAATTGAAAAATTGAAATTATATCAAGAACTCTCTCAGACCACAGTGGAATAAAACTGGAAATCAACTCCAAAAGGAACCTTCAAAACCATGGAATTACGTGTAAGTTAAATAACCTGCTCCAGAATGATCACTGGGTCAAAAACGAAATCAAGACAGAAATTTAAAAATTCTTCAAACTGAAAGACAATAGTGACATAACCTATCAAAACCTTTGTGATATGGCAAAGGCGGTGCTAAAAGGAAAGTTTTTTTTTGATGTTAACCCTACATCAAAAATACTGAAAGAACACAACCTGACATTTTAAAGTCACACCTCAAGGAACTAGAGAAACAAGAACAAACCAAACCCAAACCCAGCAGAAGAAAGGAAATAACCAAGATCAGAGCAGAACTAAATGAAATTGAAACAAAAAGATACAAAAGATAAATGAAACAAAAGGCTGGTTCTTTGAAAAGATAAAATTGATAGACCATTAGCAAGATTAACCAAGAAAAGAAGAGAGAAAATCCAAATAACCTCAATAAGAAATGAAACGGGAGATGTTACAACTGACACCAATGAAATACAGAAGATCATTCAAGGCTATTATGAACATCTTTATGCACATAAACTAGAAAACCTAGAAGAGATAGATAAATTAATGGGAAAATACTAACCTCCTAGCTTAAATCAGGAAGAATTAGATACCCTGAACAGATGAATAACAAGCAGCGAGATTGAAATGATAATTTAAGAACTGCCAACAACAACAACAAAAAGTCCAGGACCAAATGGATTCACAGTAGAATCCTACAAGACACTTAAAGAATTGGTACCAATTCTTTTGACACTATTCCACAAGACAGAGAAAGACAGAGCCCTGCCGGATTTATACTATGAAGCCAGCATCAGCCTAATACCAAAATCAGAAAAGTACATAACCAAAAAAGAAAGCTACAGACCGATATCCCTGATGAACATAGATGCAAATATCCTTTACAAAATACTAGCTAACTGAATTCAACAACATATCAAAAAGATAATCCACCATAAACAAGTGGGTTTCATACCAGGGATGCAAGAATGCTTTAACATACACAAGTCAATAAATGTGATACACCACATAAACAGAATTAAAAACAAAAATCATATGATCATCTCAAAAGATGCAGAAAAAGGATTCGACAAAATCCAGCATCTCTTCATGATTAAAACTCTCAGCAAAATTGGCTTACAAGGGACATATTTCAATTTAATAAAAGCCATCTATGACAAACCCACAGCCAACATAATACTGAATGGGGAACAGTTGAAAGCATTTCCACTGAGAACTGGAAGAAGAAAAGGATGCCACTCTCACCACTTCTCTTCAACTAGTACTGGAAGTCCTAATCAAAGCACTCAGCTAAGAGAAAGATATAAAGGGCATCCAAATCAGTAAAGAGGAAGTCAAACTGTCACCATTTGCTGGCAATGTGATCATTTACCTGGAAAATCCTAAAGACTCCTCCAGAAAGCTCCTAGAACTGATAAATGAATTCAGCAACGTTTCCAGATACAAGATTAGTGTACACAGATCAGTAGCTCTTCTATACACCAACAGTGACCAAGCAGAGAATCAAATGAAGAACTCAAACCCTTTTACAATAGCTGCAAAAAAAAAAGAAAAACAAACAAACAAACCAAAAGAACCTTAAGAATATACTTAACTAAGGAGTCAAAAGACCTCTATAAGGAAAACTACAAAACACTGTGAAATAAATCATACATGTCACAAATAAATGGAAACACATCCCATGCTCACGGATGGGTAGAATCAATATTGTGAAAATGACTATATTGCCAAAAGCAATTTACAGATTCAATGCGATCCCCATCTAAATATCAAAATCATTCTTCACAGAATTAGAAAAAACAATTCTAAAATTCATATGGAACCAAAAAAGAGGGTGCATAGCCAAAGCAAGACTAAGCAAGAAGAACAAATCTGGAGGCCTCACACTACCTGATTTCAAACAATACGATAAGGTCATAATCACCAAAACGGCATGGTACTGGTATAAAAATAGGCACATAGACCAATGGAAAAAAATGGAGCACCCAGAAATAAACCCAAATACTTATAGCCAACGGATCTTCAACAAAGCAAACAAAAACATAAAGTGGGGAAAGGACACCCTTTTCAACCAGTGGTGCTGGGATAATTGGCTAGCCACTTGTGGGAGAAAAACTGGATTCTCATCTCACCTTACATAAAAATCAACTCAAGATGGATTAATGACTTAAATCTAAGACGTGAAACTGTGAAAATTCTAGAAGATAACATCAGAAAAACCCTTCTGGACATTGGCTTATACAAGGATTTCATGACCAAGACCCCAAAAGCAAATGCAAGGAAAACAAAGATACATAGCTGGGACTTAATTAAACTAAAGAGCTTTTGCACAGCAAAAGGAACAGTCAGCAGAGTAAACATATAACAAACAGAGTGGGAGAAAATCTTTGAAATCTATACATCTGATAAAGGACTAATATCTAGAATCTACAATGAACTCAAACAAATCAACAAGAAAAAAATAAACGGTTGGGCACAGTGGCTCATGCCTGTAATCCCAGCACTTTGGGGGGCTGAGGCAGCAGATCACGAAGTCAGGAGTTCGAGATCAGCCTGGCCAATGTGGTGAAACCCCATCTCTACTAAAATACAAAAATTACCCAGGCATGGTGATGTGTGCCTGTAGTCCCAGCTACTCAGGAGGCTGAGACAGGAGAATTGCTTGAACCCAGGAGGCGGAGGTTGCAGTGAGCTGAGACTGGGCCACTGTACTCCAACCTGGGTGACAGAGAGAGACTCCGTCTCAAAAAAAAAAAAAAAAAAAGTTACATCAAAAAGTAGGCTAAGGATGTGAATAGACAATTCTCAAAAGAAGATATACAAATGGCCAAGAAGCATATGAAAAAATGCTCAACATCACTAATGATCAAGGAAATGCAAATCAAAAGCACAATGTGATACCATTTTACCTAAGCTGAAATGGCCATTATTAAAAATGAAAAAAAAAAAAAAAGAAAAAAACAGTAGATGTTGGCGTGGATACAGTGATCAGGGAAAACTACCCTGCTGTTGGGAATGTAAACCAGTACAGCCACTATGGAAAACAGTGTGAAGATTCCTTAAAGAACTAAAAGTAGAACTAAAAGTAGAACCAACTGATCCAGTAATCCCACTACTGGGTATCTACCCAGAGGAATAAAAGTCAGTATACCAAAGAGATACTTGCACAGGCGTGTTTATAGCAACACAATCTGCAATTGCAAAATTGTGGAATCAACCCAAGTGCCCATCAATCTATGAGTGGATAAAGACACGTAATGAAATACCAACTCCATCATAAAAAGGAATGGATTAATGGTATTTGCAGCGACCTGGATGAGATTGAAGACTTGTTTTTGTTGTTGTTGTTGTTCTTGAAGACTTGTTTTTGTTGTTGTTGTTGTTGTTGTTGTTGTTTTTAGACAGAGTTTGGCTCTTGTTGCCCAGGCTGGAGTGCCTGGTGTGATCTTGGCACACCGCAAGATGGTGTGATCTTGGCACACCGCAACCTCTGCCTCCCAGGTTCAAGCAATTCTCCTGCCTCAGCCTCCCGAGTCGCTGGGATTACAGGCATGCAACACCACACCTGGCTAATTTTGTATTTTTAGTAGAGATGAGGTTTCTCCATGTTGGTCAGACTGGTCTCGAGCAACTGACCTCAGGTGATTCGCCCGCCTCGGCCTCCCAAAGTGCTGGGATTAAAGACGTGAGCCACCGTGCCCAGCCGAGATTAGAAACTATTATTCTAAGTGAAGTAACTCAGGAATGGAAAACCAAACATCGTATGTTCTCACTGGTATGTGGTAGCTAAGCTATGAGGGGACAAAGTCATAAGAATGATACAATGGACTATGGGGACTTGGGGGGAAAGGGTGGGAGCGGGGTGAGGGAAAAAAGACTACAAATAGGGTGCAGTGTATACAGCTCGGGTGATGGGCATGCCAAAATCTCACAAATCACCACTATAGAACTTATTCATGTAACCAAACACCACCTGTACACCAATAACCTATGGAAAAATAAAAATTTAAAGTAAGAATAATAAAAAACTAAAAACAGGCCACATGGTTATACCAGGTGTCAAAAAAAAAAAAAAAAAAAGAAATATAGAAATCAAATATAAGTTATTGCATAGATAAATATAAAAGTCTATATTACCATATTTGGGATTGCAACTCTTCTTTTTATAATATTTCCTACATGATTTAAAAGACAAATAAATACACATCACTATAAATTTATGCTAATAGTCACACAATATCCAAAAATGTAATTTGTGAAAGCAACTGTAAAGGCAGGGAATGGAACTATATAGTAATGTAGTTATTGTATAGTACTGAAGCAAAATTTGTAAAAATTTAAATAATATTGTTATAAATTTATGATTTTAATTATAACCTTTATGGTAATCACTAAGAAATTTTCCCAAAAATATACACAAAAGGAAATGAGAAGGAAATTCAAACAATACACTCCAAATAACAAAACACAAACAAGACAAATGGAGGATACAAAGAATAAAAAAGGTATAAAACATATAGAAAACAAATACCCCAAATGGTAGAAGTAAACCCTTCCTCAAACAAATATGTTATGCGTGAATGAATTAAATGCTCCAATCAAAAGGCAGAGATATGACAAAATGGATTTGAAAAATATGATCCAAGAGTATGCTGTCTACAAGAAATTCATTTTAGTTCTAAGGACATAAATATATTGAAATTAAAAAGATATACAAAGACATTTCTTTCAAACAGTAACCAGAAGAGAGTTGGGGTGGTTATGCAGTAATAGTATTGGACAAAACAGACTTTGACTCAAAAACAATTACAAGATACAAATAAGGACTTTGTATATTGATAAAAGGGTCAATTTATCAAGAAGATATAAACATCATACACAAGAAAGAACAGAGAAGTGGAGTATGCACACATTGACAGAATTAAAGGGAGAAAACATAGTTATACAATAATAGAGATTTCAATGCTAAACTTTTAATAATACATACAACAAAATAACTGAAGCTCAATAGGAAATAGAAGACTTGAACAACACTAGACCTAACAGACACAGACAGAATACTCCACCCAACAACAGCAGAATACATACTTTTCAAGTGTACCTGGAACATTAGCTAAGATAGCCCATATGTTAGGCTACAAAACAAGTCTCAATAAATTTTAAAAGACTGAAATTACACAAAGAATATTCTCTGTCTGTGATAAAATGAAGCTAGAAGTCAATAATAGAAGAATAACTAGAAAATTCACAAATATATGGAGACTAAATGATACACTGAAAATAAATGAGTCAAAAAATGAATCACACAAGAAATCAGAAAATACCTTGGCACAAATGCAAACAAAACTTAACATGCCACAGTAATGGGATGCAGCAAAAGCAAGGCTAAGTGAGGAATTTATAGCTAGAGACACAAACATTTATAAAAGAAGAAAGATTCTAAACTAACAACCCAATACTACACCTTAAAGAATTAGAAAATAAATATCAAACTTAACCCAAAGTTAGCAGAAGAAAGGAGATAAAGATTAAAAGAGGTAAACAAAATAGAAAGCAGTAGAGACTCAGCAAAACCAAAAGCTGGTCCTTAGAAAAAAATCAACAAAATGACAAGACTTTAGCTAGACAGAAGGAGAAAAAAAGAGGATACACAAATAGCTAAAACTAGAAATGAAAGTGGGGACATTACTACAGCAAATTAAATAACAGAAAAAACAGACAAATCTTAGAAATACAAATTACCCTTGGTGGCTCAAGATGAAATAGAACATCCTAACAGCCCTAAAACAAGTAAAGATGTTAAATCAATAATTAAACACCTTCTAACAAAGAAAATCCCAGGACCTTATGGCTTTACTGATGAATTCAACCATACATTTAAATAATTAACATCAATTTTTCTCAAACATTAACAAAAAATAGAGAAGAAAGAAACACTTTCTAACTCCTTCTATGATGTCAGAATTACCCTGATATCAAAGTCATATAAAGACATCAGATCTTTAGGGGTGATAAAAATGTTCTGGAACAAGTTGTGAATGTCCTAAACGCCACTAAGTTGTTCACATTCAAATAGTTCATTTCATATTTGTGAAGTTCACTTCATTAAAAAAGCAAATAGTAGGAACGATAATGTATGCCAATTAAAAATGTAATTTAGCAGGTCAGGGATCTCAAAATGAAATTCAGACTGTTACAAACAATCTAACTGCATTACAAATGGATGAAACACTTCACTGAAGAGGATGAAGAAAAAAGATGCTGATGTAAGTAATTTTAGAAATCAGTGGAGACTCAGATTGCAAAAAACATTGTACCTGAGCACTGTACTCTAGTTGATAAACTTTTTCCCATGTGGGTATGGGTTAACAATTCTAGTAGTGCTATAGATGTACACTAGATTTGAATAATTAAGTAAGTAGATGGCAGATGTTGAGAGCCTGTTTTTTTCTGTTGGAGTAAGAATTTAGAGATAGCCAAGGGGAGCAGGTTAGAATGATTCATGTGGTAATGGATTACAGTTGATTGCAGTATGAACTCATGTTTATCTACCTATAGACACTGCTTCCATATAGAAATATTTATAGATATGCATATATACATTGCTTAATAAACACACATATATCTTCTGGCTCTGTCCACTGAGAGGCTTTATAAACAATAACATCCTGGTGGCAACCTGATGCTCAGATCGTGGTTTCTAATACCATTCTCCAACAAAAGGAATCAGAGGTCCTTGGAGACATGGCTGATTTTAGGGCTGGGACAAGAAATATGCAAAATGAGCCTGGATTATCTTGAAGTACCTGCAAATAAGAAAGGACTCAAAAATTAAAAAATAGGAAAAAAATCCACAATGATGAAAATATATCAAACCAATACAAGAGTCAATGGAAAGAACTTCCAATAGCCAAAACTGGAACAATCTGAGTGACAAAGTAAATGAAGTAGTATTGGATTATAGCCCAAAGTGTAAAATAAATATCCATGAAAAATGCCTGATGCCTCAAAATTGTCTAGGGCATAAAAACGAGAAAGGGAAACTGTTACAGCAAACAACAGCTTTAGAAGGCATGATGACTAAATATGATGTAGTATCCTGGATGCAATTCTGGAACAGAATAAGATCATTAGCTACAAACTAAGGAAATATGAACAAAGCATGGACTCATGTTAATAGTAACAGTAACATTATCAGAACAATCATCAGCAACATCATTACCGTTATCATCAATGTATCAGTATTGGTTCAGGAATTGTAACAAATATACCATTCTAACATAAGATGTTAGTAATAGAGGAAACCACGTTCAGGGTACATGGAAACACATTATACCATCTTTGTAATTTTTCTGTAAACACAAATCTGTTCTAAAATATAAAGTTTTTGTTTTTAAAAGTCATATGTGTAGTGATTGTCAAATTTTATTCTACTTAAAGATTAGCTAAGGAAATTTTGAAAAATGTCCAGTTCAATCACCTCCCAAAGGTCTTGATTCAGAGAGTCTGGGAAAGAGTGTATGAATCCTCCTTATTAACATGCTTGCAAAGTGATTCACGTTTTAAGACACAGTGGTGCAGAGGAAGGCCACCAGCCTGAAGCTCAGCAAGTTAAAGTGTTACCCAAATTCACTCTTTAGTGGGAGGCAGAGCTGAGGCTTACACCCTGGTTGTCTGTACTTCTCACTGATTTCACCTCTCCCCTTCCTTTCCATCTCCCCACCTCTGCTGGACCTGGCAGGAGACACCAGGTGAGTTGACCAACTACTGTTATCATTGTTAAGAATGATGTTAGCTGTGTTTTTTGTTTTTGTAAATGCCCTTTGTCAGATTGAGCAAGTTTCCTTACATTGTTTTTGACTATCTTCACTATGGAAAGGTGTTAGATTTTTTTCAAGTGCCTTTTCTGCATCTCTTGAGACAATCTTATGGTTTTTTGCTTTTTTCTACTAATATGATGTATTAATTCTGTTTTCTTTTTTCAGCTTGTAAATTTTTGTGGATACATAATAGGTGTAGTATTTATTGTATAATACTGATTGATTTGTATACATTGAACCAACTTTATACTTCTTGGACCAATTCTACTTGGTCATTCTGTATAATCTTTTCTATATGGTGTTAGATTTGGTTTCCTAGTATTCGTTAAGAATCTTAGGGCCAATATTTACTGTGATTTCTTCTTTGATTCATCAATTAAGAGTGTATTAATTTTCACATATTTGTGCAATTATTTATTTCTAATATCATCCCATTGCATTTTGAGAAAATAATTTGTATGATTTCAATTATTTCAAATATGTAGAGATTATTTTATGGCCTAACATATGGTCTATTATGATGGAAATTGTTCCATATGCACTTCAGAAAAATATACATTATGCTATTGTTGGTTGGAATGTTCTTTAGATGTCTGTTAGTTCTCATTGGTTTATATTGTTATTTAAGTTTTGTAGCTCCTTGCTGATTGTCTGTCTCATTGTTCTATTTATTATTGAAAGCAAAGATTTAAAATTGTCACCCATAATTGTTGAATTTTCTATTGCCCGCTTCGATTCTCTCAGTTTTTGCTTCAGTTATTTTGGGGCTCTGTTAGGTATATACACATACATGTATATGCACACATGCACACTTACACATATACACATATTTTTATAATCATTATATCTTCTTGATGGATTTAATTTTAGATAATATTTAATGTTCTTTTTTGTTTCTTGAAACAATTTTTGCTCCTCTCACTGATTTATTTCCGGTGACCTATTCTCGAGTTCACTGATCCTTTCTTCTGCTTGATCTTGTCTGCTGTTGAGACCCTCTGGTGTTTCAGTTTAATTATTGTGTTCTTTAGCTCCAATATTACTGTTCAGGGTAAATATTCTCTCTCTTTGTTGAGATTCTCACGTTATTCACACATTGTTTTCTTGATCTCAATGGGCCATTTTCATGAGAGTTATTTTAATTCTAGTAGGAAAACGATACAGCTTCATTTCATTAGGTTCAATTTCTTAAATTTTACTTTATTCCTTTGTTTGGAATCTTTGCCTGATTCATCATTTTCCTTGACTCTCTATGTTGGTTTCTGTGCATTAGGCAAAACAGGCACCTCTCCTGGTCTTCACGGACTGGCCTCCTACAGGAGAAGACCCCCACTAATCAGCTCAGCTAGAGAGACTGGGGCCTCTGCCAATTCTTTTCTTCCCCAAGGTAAAGCAGGCAGCTGTAGTTTTTGTCCACTTGCTTTGTGTTGAGCAGGGTGAAGAATCGCTTGTGTCTACTAGCCTAGGCTGTCATCTCTATTCTTCCCCAGGTTGCTAGACTGTTCCAGACTAATCAGAGCTTCAAGACTGGCAGGATAAAAGCCAGTCCTTTGAGGAGCTCCCTCAGAAAAGTTAGGGTTGTGGATATGCACAGCAACCCCTCCCTTCCCTGGGTAAAGATGGAAACTATGGTTCTCTTTCTGATTCTAAGGAGCTAATCTAAGAGCAGGGTCTCTGCTGAGGGCATGTTTTCAATCTCCTGACTGGCTTTTGATTTCATATTTCCTGGATGCAACAGGCTTTCAATTAATTTATGATTTCTCACAAAGCCAATTTGTTCATGAATTGTTGCTAAATTAGTAGCAATGATGAGAAAGGAGGAGCCAGGGCCTCCTACTCCTCTATCTTGCTGAATCACTCTTCTTGTGACAAGTTTTAATATAAAATTAATTTTGTCTGATATATTATTGCCACTCCAGGTCTCTTCTGGTTACTGTTTGCATGACATGTATTTTCCATAGTTTTACTTTTGAGATGGCAAGATGACCATTTGAATACTTTCCTCAATAAGATGAGATATAACAAAGATAAAGAAGAAAGAAACAAAAAAAAATGAACAAAGTCTCCAAGAAATTTTGGGATTATGTTAAATGGCCAAACCTAAGAATAATTGGTGTTCATGAGGACAAATATAAATCTAAAAGTTTGGAAAACATATTTGAAGGAATAATCAAGGAAAACTTCTCTAGCCTTGCTAGAGATCTAGACAGCCAAATACAAGAAGCTCAAAGAACACCTGGGAAATTCTTTGCAAAAAGATCATACCCAGGCACATAGTCCTCAGGCTATCTAAAGTCAAGACAAAGGAAAGAATCTTAAGAGCTGTGAGGCAAAAGCATCAGGTAACCCACAAAGAAAAACCTATCAGATTTCCAGCAGATTTTTCAGCAGAAACCTTACAAGCCAGAAGGGATTGGGGTCCTATCTTTAGCCTCCTCAATTAAAATAATTGCCAGCCAAGAATTTTGTATGCAGCAAAACTAAACTTCATAAATGAAGGAGAGATAAAGTCTTTTTCAGACAAACAAATGCTGAGAGAATTTGCTATTACTAACCCAGAACAACAAGAAATGCTGAAAGGTGTTCTAAATCTTGAAATAAAACCTTGAAAACACCAAAATAGAACCTATTTAAAGGATAAATCTCTCAAGGCATATACGATAACACAACGAAAAAAATAAAGGTATTCAGGCAAGAACTAACATGATGAATGGAATAGTACTTCACATCTCAATACTAACATTGAATGTAAATGACCTAAATGCTCCACTTAACAGATACAGAATAACAGAAAAAATAAAAATCCACCAACCAAGTATCTGCTGTCTTCAAGAGACTCACCTAACACATAAGAACTCACATTAACTTAAGGTAAAGGGGTGGAAAATATATTCCATGCAAATGGAAACCAAAATCCAGCAGGAGAGGCTCTTCTTATACCAGACAAAACAGTCTTTAGAACAGCAACAGTTTAAAAAAACAAAGAGGAACATTATATAACAATAAAAGGATAAATCTGAGAGGAAAATATCCCAATCCTAAATATATATGTACATAACATGGGAGTTCCCAAATTTATAAAACAATCATTACTATGCCTAAGAAATGAGATAGACAGCAACGCAATAACAGTGGGGAACTTCAATACTGCACTGACAGGACTAGACAGATCATCAAGACAGAAAGTCAACAAAGAAACAATGGATTTAAACTATACCTTAGAAAAAATGGATTTAACAGATATTTACAGAACATTCTGCCAGCAACTGCATAATATACATTCTATTCATCAGCACATGGAGCATTCTCCCAGATAGACCATATGACAAGTCAAAAAACAAGCCTCAATAAATTTTTAAAAATCAAAATTATATCAAGTACTCTCTCAGACTACAGTGGAATTAAATAACCTGCTCCTGAATAATCACTAGGTCAACAATGAAATTAAAAAACATTAAAAAATTCTTTCAACTGAACAATAATAGTGACACAGCATCACCAAACCTATGGGACACAGCAAAAGTGGTGCTAAGAGGAAAGTTAATAGCATTAAATGCCTACATCAAAAAGTCTGAAAGAATACAGAAAATGTAAAGTCACATGTCACAAGGAACTAGAGAAACAAGTACAAACTAAACCCAAACCTAGCAGAAGATAAGAAATAGCAAATATCAGAGCAGGACTAAATAAAATTCAAATAAAAAAAACTATAAAAGATAAATGAAACAAAAAATTGCTGCTTTGAAATGATAAACAAAATTGATTAGACCATTACCAAGATTAACCAAGAAATGAAAAGAGAAGATCCAAAAATTAAGTTCAATCAGAAATGAAATGGGAAATATTACAACTGATACCACAGAAATACAAAAGATCATTTAAGGCTACTATGAACACCTTTACACACATAAACTAGAAAACCTAGAGAAGATGGATAAATTACCAACAAAAAAAAAAGTCCAGGACCAGATGGCTTCACAGCTGAATTCTACCAGACATTCAAAGAAGAATTGGTACCAATCCTATTGACAGTATTCCACAAGATAGAGAAAGAAGGAATCCTCCCTAAATCATTATATGAAACCAGTATCACCCTAATACCAAAACCAGGCAAAGACATAACAAAAAAAGAAAACTGATGCAAAAATCCTCAACAAAATATTACACTAGCTAACTGAATCCAAGAGCATATCAAAAAGATAATCCACCATGATCCAGTGGGTTTCATAACAGGAATGCAGGGATGTTTTAATATACACAAGTCAGTACACGTGATACATCACATAAACAGAATTAAAAACCAAAATCATATGGACATCTCAATAGATGCAGAAAAAGCATTTGACAAAATCCAGCAACGCTTTATGATTAAAACCCTCAGCAAAATTGACATAGAAGGGACACACCTCAAAGAAATAAGAGCCATCTATGACAAACCCCACAGCCAACATTATACTGAATGGGGAAAAGTTGAAAGCATTTCCCCTGAGAACTGGAACAAGACAAGGATGCCCACTTTCACCACTTACATGCAGCATAATACTGGAAGTCCTAGTCAGAGTAATCAGACAAGATAAAGAAATAAAAGGCATCCAAATTGGTAAAGAGGAAGACAAACTGTCACTGTTCACTGATAATATGGCCATATACCTAGAAAACCCTAAAGACTCATCCAACAAGCTCCTAGATCTGATAAATGAATTCAGTAAAGTTTCAGGATACAAAATCAATGTACACAAATCAGTAGCACTGCTATATACCAACAATAACCAGCTGAGAATCAAATCAAGAACTCAATCCCTTTTACAACAGCTGCAATAAAGTAAAATACTTAGGAATATACCTAACAAAAAGTGACAGATCTCTATAAGGAAAACTACAATACACTGTGAAATAAATCGTAGACAACGCAAACACGTGGAAACAAATCCAATGCTCATGGATGGGTAGAGCAAATATTGTGAAATTGACCACAATGCCAAAAGCAATCTACATATTCAATGCAATTTCCATCAAAATCCCATCATCATTCTTCACAGAACTAGAAAAAATAATCCTAAAATTCATACAGAACAACAACAACAATAAAAGATGGTGCATAGTCAAAGCAAGACTAAGCAAAAAGAACAATTCTGGAGGCATCGCACTACCTGACTTCAAACTACAAGGCTGTAGTTACCAAAACAGCATAGTACCTGTGTAAAAATAGGCATGTAGACCAATGGAACAGAATAAAGAATTCAGAAATAAAGCCAAATACTTACAGTCAACTGATTGTTGACAAAGCAAACAAAAACATAAGGCAGGGTCAGAACATGCTATACAACAACTGGTGCTGGGATAATTGGCAAGCCACATGTAGAAGAATGAAGCTGGATCCTCATCTCTTGCCTTATACAAAAATAAACTCAAGATGGATCAAAGACTTAAATCTAAGACCTGAAACCCTAAAAATTCTAGAAGATAACATCATAAAAACTCTTCTAGACATTGGCTTAGGCAAAGAGTTCATGACCAAGAACCCAAAAGCAAATGCAACTAAAACAAAAATAAATAGATGGGACCTAATTAAACTAAAAAAATTCCGCACTGCCAAAGAATTAACCAGCAGAGAAAACAGACAACCCATAGAATGGGAGAAAATGTCCACAAACTGTGCATTTGATGAAGGACAAATACCCTTAATCTACAAGGAAATCAAACAAATCAGCAAGAGAAAAAAAAAAAACAAATAATTCCATCAAAAAGTTAACTAAAGACATGAATAGACAATTTTCATAAGAAGATATACAAATGACCAGCACACATGAAAAAATGCTCAACATCACTAATTATCAAGGAAATGCAAATCAAAACCACCTTACTCCTACAAGAATGGCCATAATTTTAAAATCAAAAAGTAACAGATATTGGCATGGATGTGGTGAAAAGGGAACATTTTCACATGCTGGTGGGGATATAAAATAGTATTAATACAACCACTATGGAAAACTGTACGAAGATTCCTTAATAACCAAAAGTAGAGCTACCATTTGATCCAGCAATCCTACTACTGGGTATCTACCCTGAGGAAAGGAAGTCATTATATGAAAAAGACACTTACATATGCATGTTTATAGCAGTACAATTTGCAATTGCAAAAATATGAAACCAGCCTAAATGCCCATCAATCAATGAGTGGATAAAGAAAATGTGGATAAAGAAAAAAATATATATATTATATATATAAAAATATATATATATATATTACCATTTTAAAATATATAATTTTATAATTTTACCATTATAAAAATATATATTATATATTTATAAATATATATATTTTATATATATATATTACTGTGCCATAAAAAGAAACAAAATAATGGCATTCACAGCAACCTGGGTGGAATTGGAGACCATTATTCTAAGTGAAGTAAGTCAGGAATGGAAAAACCAAACGTTGTATGTTCTCACTTATAAGTGGGAGCTAATCTATGAGGACGCAAAGGCATAAGAATGAGATAATGGACTTTGGAGACTCTGGGGGAAGGGTGGGAGGGGAGTGAGGGTTACAAGACTATACATTGGGTACAGTGTAAACCACTTGGGTGATGGGTGGGCCAAAATCTCAGAAATCACCATCAAAGAACTTTTCCAGGCAATCAAACACCACCTTTTCCCCAAAAATTATTGAAATAAAAATTTTAAAAGTTAAAAGGACAAGATATAAAAAAGAATCCACAAACACATAATATATGCAGACATTTGAAAAGAGAAATAATCTTAACGATGTCAAACTCATACAGGTGATAGGATCTAAGAATAAAGGAGGCAAGTTCAAGAAGAGACAACTTGCCAAAAACGAAATAAAAGCTACATTTGAGAATACACTAGCTACTTAATTAAAATTAAGAAAATACAAATCAGTGCTACCGAAGTATGATCCACAGCCTGATATTGATGCATTAACTATTTGGTTATCAATCCACACAAATACAGAAATTGAGTCTAAATATTTACATCTTTTGTAGCAATTTGGCATTGCCTCAGGATCCAAAGGTGTCATCAGCGAACTTATCTTGTTAAATATGAAGATGAGCTCAGGTGATGTCAGACTCATGCAGTTGATGCACAGGTAGCTCATGTAGGTATTGGTCATGTGCAGTAGGTCCCCAGAGCAGTCCACAATGTATTTGAAATCAAATATAACATTAATGCTTTCCCATGGACAGCTTAAGACCCATTACATTTAAAACATATGTTTAGAAGATTTCCTTGTCAAATTATAAATTTAACAAAAGAAAAAAAAATCAGTACTATCATTTTTTGTGGAAGAATGAGTGCTCCTACTGATAAAAGTGTAATTGCTACAACCATTAAAAAGAGTGTTAAATAGCATTTATGTAGTCCTGAAATATCCAACTGTTGAGTAATTAATTCTACTACCAATTCTACAGAAACAACTGAGTTGCTGGGTTGGAATTACACACAATGATAATCGTTGTCTGAAGAAGACAGTGGAAACCCATAACTACCTTAAATGCATAACAACAAGGAAACGCTAATTTATTTATATATTCACAGATTGAAATTTTATATAAATTTTACCATTATAAATTATGATTTATAAAGTGTTAAAAAGTAAACTTTGTAATTATAAAATAATATGCATTTATTCTAGAAAAACAGAAAAATATATAAAGAAATTAAAACTCTATAGTCTCAACACCCAGAGGTAAAACAATATTCTGGTGGGTTTGGGGGAGGGGGTTTCCTTGTGTGTATATTTGTTACGTTATTTTCCCCCCACACACAAAATGGATTTCATACATATAGGACACTTTTTTTACCCTACTTTCCCACTCACTTTTATTTTGTGAATGTTTTCTTATCTGTATTAACCAATGGGTAGTGGCTACTGTTTAGTGGTTTAAAATGGTGCATGTCTGTTTCTCTCTAATCCATATTTCCATTTATGGTTAGCAGAAGATCTCTACTTCTTCTCATCACTCAGCCATGCCATTTCTAATGTTGGTGGTCCCTTTGCTAAACCTGGAGTGTTTCCCTTTAACATTTGAGCATTCTGGCCTGGAAATGACATGTGTCATTTCTGCTCATGACTCATAGTCAGGCAGTCCCACAGCCCCACCCAATCACAAGGTGTCCAGCAAACATGAGCTTTCCACATGCCCAGAAGGTGGGGAGCCAAAAACATTTGTCAAAGAGCAGCAGCGACTGCCACGCCAGGTCTACAAAGAACTATCACACTAAGGAAATAGTATTCTATCCCAACAAGGTACCCTAATTTATTCAACCACCCTCATGGTTGGACATTTTTGGTTTTCATTCTTTTTGGTATTATAAAATATAATTGCAACATTTTATATATTAATCTTGGATTATACCTCTGGTTATTCCCTTTGTATACATACCTTGAAAAAAAAAAACTTCTAGATCAAAGCATATAAGCATTGTAATACTCTTAAAAATATTTTGTTAATTTTTAGAGTGTTTGCACAAGTAAATGTTACGACAAGCAGTAATGTGTATATTCCAATCAAACTTCAACTTCATGCTCTCTGTGTATTGTCATTTAGAAGTCTATGTCACTTTCATATCAGACATAGTATTCCATTTTTCTTTTAATTACTATAACTCTTAACAATATATTAAAATGCCTTTACATGATTAGAAAAGACTGGGTGAAATGTCAGCCACAAAAAATAAGACCACGAATGGAGAAAAATTATCTAAAAACTACACAGTAGTTTAATGGCTGCAATTACTGATAATTTTTATCTTATCTATGTTTTTGCATTTGCTAATTTTACTCCAATTATCAGAATAGTAATGCTTACTAATTTTATGATAAAGTGGCATTTCAGATCACTGAGGGACAGAAGATTATTCAATAAATGGTACGGGAAAATTGAGTAGGAAAAAATTTCTACCTACACTATGTACATTAATAAATTCTGGAATAACATCTATCTGTAAATAAGCAAACAAAATAAAATAAAACAAGTCTCAATGTAATTATGTTATAATAAAAATACAATTAAAACTGGCAAGAAAGAATTTGTTAAGCCATATAAAAAAACACAGAAAATATTTTTCCCATAAACTTTTAAACAACTGAACAGTAGGAGTCAACCAAGTTTAAAGAAAAGTAGCAGAACAGTAAAATGTATATTACCAACATATGTAAATGTATGGAGTTACTATCCAGAATATATAAAGAATCTCTACAAATAATACAAAAATGGTCAAAGTAAATCCTGCTACAATTAGGGCAATGTAAATTAAAACTATTAACTATCTCTGTTGTATCCTTCATACTCATGACATTTCATACAAAGACAATAAATAATTTTGGTTGGAAGAAGTGATAGTTGACAAAGTCTTTTTGGATGAAAATTTAGCAACATCTATTAAAATTTAATATTGTACATAGGCTTTGCCTCATCATTTTACTTCTAGGTGTGTCTGTTAGAGATACTGCAACATTTGCACAAAGAATATACGAGAATATTTATTGTAATTTGTAATAATGAAAGACTGGAATCAGCCTAATGTCCATACATATGACAATATCAAAATAAATTAGGATAGTCCATGCTGTGAACTATTAGCTACTAATTAAAATTAATGAGTTATTGTTATATAGAAAGCCATGGAGAACTACCTAAGACATATCATTAAGAAAAAAAAAAAAAAAGAATGCTGCAAAGTAGTCCATTTGGTATGGCCTTATTTTCAATATAGCAGAGTGCAGAGGTTAAGAGAGTGTGCTCTGGATCCAGACTGCCTGGTATTCTGTGCTCAGCGCACCTCTCACCACCTTGAGCAGGTCATTTACTTTTCCTGGCCTTAACTTTCTCATTGGTAAGAGTGGCGTAATAACAGCTCCTATCGCATTATCAAATGAGCTAACCATGTTGAGTGCTTAGAAAAATCTCAGGAATATTACAAGTGTTAGCTATCAATTTAATTAAAAATAAAGCATTATGAACCAAGATAAGATGATTCACTTATACATAAAATACATGTTTTCATAAATACAAAGAAGAAAGTATGGGAGATTTTCATAAACTGTGAGATTTGGTACTCTCTGAGCAAGAAAGTGGGATGAGAAAGCTGGGGAAGTTGATTCTGACTTTGAATTGTTAGAAGTGCTGCCAATGAGGCTCTTTCTATACATTATTTGTACAAATAAAAATGCAATTGATGGTTTAAAAATAAAAAAAATTAAAGAATTGATATTTACATATATAGTTATTACTTCTCTGAAATAATTTTATAACTATGCATATGTCATGGATTTACTTTTACTTTATTTCATGATCTACTGAGACTGATTGATTTCTATCCCTATATAGCTGCCTTAAAGATCAATTTCTTTCCACACATTCAACTTTCAATTAACTTTTATTGAACTACTGCTATGTTCCAGACCCACAAGTAGTTAATGGCATTTAAAATGTTAATATAATCAAGTCAGCTTCATAGTAAAGGAAACAGACATAAATAATCTACTGCTGGGCAGTGTTGCTACGTGTATGAGAAGATATGGACAAAGGGGACTTGAAGAATTCCAAGAGAGGTTAATTCTGCCAAGGAGACAATACTCCAAGAAAGCAGGGTTCCTGGAGCTCTTGATCACCATCCCACCCCTAGCACCGGACGCTCTGTAAATGAAGAGACTGGGGAGGAAGTAGAGCCCTGCAGAAGAAGGAGAGTGCCATGCAGGCAGGAACAAGTTGAGCACAGGATGACAGGGATGGATTGATGCCTCAACACATGGACCAGTGGACACACCCTCGCATTTCCAGTGCTCAAGGAGTAGAGACATAGCCCTATCCATACCATTGACATGAATGCATAAATGAAATTCGCTCCAGTCCTTCCAAAAATTGTATAATGAAAGTAAATTCCTGGTACTCATTTTGATGTCAAATGACATTTGTAAATCAGGTTATTCTTAAACTGATTGTCTGCATGCTTAACAAAAATTAAACATTTGAGCCAAGAGAAAGTCTTTGAGGTCAGATACAGGCTTTTTTCATCTAACTGGCTTTCACATGACTCTTGGTATCTTCTGATGAGACTATCTTCATTTGACCCAGCAATGAGATGGTGGCAGCTATGGTGGCAGCTACTGTCTAAAATGGAAATGGCATCCCCAGCCTACAGCTTCTTTAGGAAGTGCTGTGTGAAAAAAAAAAAATGCCATGCACATGATTTTCTTTCTGTAGCTAAAGAGAGGCTAATAGTTAAGAAGAACACAGTTTTAAGAAAACACATTTGGTTTGCTTGGTTTATATCTTTTCTAGATGTCAATTAAAATTACTTATCAGTCACTTAAGTTTTTCCAAGATAAATGTACAATGATTGAGTGTCAAATGAGGCTAAATCCTCTGCATTTAGCCTCTGCAGCAGCATATGAAGCTACAAATATCCTGCATTATAATTGCACCGATACAGACAGTTTCATGTCAGTTAAGGCTCAGTAATAGCCATTAGACTGGTTAAAATGTAATTTCAAAGTATAATAAAACAGTATTTTGACTTTGTAAAACACAGGTTTTCTGACTTTCATTACTAAAATGCTGATTTGATCAAGAGTAAAACAGCCTTTAATTATAACTGAATTTTGTACTTTTAATTTAGGGAATAGCCATCTATAGTTCCAGTTTTCAAAATAAAATGAAGCATAAGACAACTTCAGAGTTGTGAAGGTTTAAGAAATGAAACACAGCTTTTATCTTCAGAATTAAAATTAATAGCATGTTTAGTTTTAATATTTAAATGTTATAAATCAAGTTAATATGGAAATAATGTTAAGACCATTGAACTGATAATAACAAAATACATAATTTCTTAACATGTTTTTACATGTGTTAAGTACTTGAATGAGTAGCAACTCAAGTAAAATTGACTATGGCTTTACTTAGTTACTATAGGTCTAAATGTATTTCTTTCTTCAAAAAGAAATGGGATTTTTGTTATTTCCTCTTAGGTAAAGTCATTTAATAGTCAAAATGTATGAAACACTTTAGCATCAATTAAGTAATTTAAAATGATAACCCATTTATTTTCTTAAAAGGCAAAACGGCTTATAAAGTAGAAACTCATTTATTTAAGCACAAACACGTTTCTCACAAAAATACATGCCCGTTCCCAGGTCGAGGTATTTCCTTTGAAACTCCCCAACTGCTGATTTTCAATCAATCATTCTATTTAAATAAATTTGTCAACTGAAATGAAAACAGCTACCAATGCCTTTATATGGCATCCCTTGTTTGGATAATAATGAACATATTACATACACCTTGGAAAAGTGCTTTTTAATTAAAAAAAGAAAAAGAAAGTAGAATCCCACACATTCAGAAGGCACAGAGTGTCTCTTGAAATATTGAGACTTGGAAACATTTCCCAAATTTCACTTTCACTAACTTAGGAGGGGAAAAAAGAAGTGCACCGCTCTTTACAAAGTCTGGCCGTCCCAAGGAAGACCTCACCCAGAGAGACTGGACGCATATGGACGCCATTTGTAACCAGTGGAGAAATGCGCAGGTCAGCCTAACCTTTGGTGTCTGCCTATCCATCTGTTTTCACATTAGTTGCAAATTATAGAATCCTCCAGACCCACATGACCATAAATCAGTACTATGAGCATGTACGCTTTTCCCATCTGTCATAAAACAATGAATTAAATTCATGCCTGTCAAAATAGGCTGCAGCAAAATGGCCTTCTTCTGCAGCCGAAGGAATACAAAACTTCACCTCATCGCTATAATTTATGGTCTCTGTGGGGCTTTGGGGTGATTAGGACTTGGCCCACCAACACGCAGAAAAACAGTAGGAACTCCAATAACTCCAAATGGAAATCTTGGGTCAAATTTATCAAACAAATCAGAGAGAAATCTATTTCTGTTTGGAAAAGGAGGAGATATATTGCATGTTTAGTGTTCGTGCACAGCTTTGGAACTTTTGGCTATTCGGTATTTGTGAGTTTTGGAATTTCTCGCTTAAATAGTATCACCAAAGGACATGTAATGTATTAGACATGAGCCGTTTTTAGCCAAATAAAATATACAATGGTAGGCAAAGAGGTTTTTCAATGTTAACATCAACATATTTGTGCAAATGATGTAACTGAAAATTTTCTAGGTAGACCTAAAAAAAAGCATAGCTTTAGTACTGGAAAAATACACTTGGAGAAAAGGAAATATGTTAGCAATAGGAACCAAAAAGGTAATAAAAAGGAGGGGGCAGCCAAAGCGATAAGGTGTATAGACTCTAACTAGTCCATGCCAAGGGGTTTATATCAGTCCCACCACACAGTTAATGTTTCTTTAAAACTTCCCTTCCATAAAACTGCGTTAAAGTCAATACAGCTTGGCATGTGAAAGCAAAGAGACAGGGAAAAAAACAGAGAACAGAGCAAGGCAGGCAAAAATACTGATGTTTGCTATACAAAAATTATTGGTCACAGTAAGATCTGATGAAAAATAAATGGAGATAATTTGGTTGTGGGGGAGGGGAAAGGGGTTGAAACTCATCTGGAGATTTTGGCACTTGTCCCTCCTTGTAATCCACAGTGTGCTTGAACTGGTGTTTATCACGGAGGCCTGTAGGCATTCATTCAATCAGAAAGTCGTATTTCACCAAACACCCTTGCTGTATTAGAAATGTTCGGCAGGGTTAGAGCCAGTGAAATGAGAAGATGATGTGGCAACACTGTATGTCATAGATCTGGTTAATATCTAGCCGTGAATTATTGCGTCTTTAAGAGAAATTCTCTGAGTGTTCAATATCACTTCCAGGGGACTAGAACCCGCATCCAACAGCATTCAGGTAGTCTGCAAAATATTTTTGCTGCCAGGAGTAATGACGTTCAGCTTTCATTTCTGATACTCGGGCTATGTCATCCCATGGGTTCCCAGCAACGTGAACTGTGCAAGAATGGGGTATGTCTGCAGCACCCAGCACTCAGCAGTACCTGACGATGAAATACCTGTGTTCTCATGCACTCCCTCTGCATATTGGGGAGCTACAGAAGAATACTGTGCTGAATGCTGGCGGCAAGGTGCAGCAGAGGGATCATGAGTTTTGGAAGCTGTGATTTACTTAACATAAAAAGATTGGCAAAGTTAAAAATACTTATTTGATATAGATATTGTTAACAGTAAACTCAATGTGCTTGACAGAATTGCAAGATGGTAGGTTCCCAATAAATAAAAATCTTCTTCATCTTATCTTTCTTTTCTTTTCTTTTTTTTTTCTGGAGTCTCACTCTGTCAGAGTGAGACTCTATCGCCCAGGCTGGAGTGCAGTGTGGCATGATCTTGGCTCACTGCAAGCTCTGCCTTCTGGGTTCAAATGATTCTCCCACCTTAGCCTCCTGAGTAGCTGGGATTACAGGTGTGTACAACGACACCCAGCTAATTTTTTTATTTTAGTGGAGAGGGGGTTTCACCTTGTTGGCTAGGCTGATCTTGAACTCCTGACCTCAAGTGATCTACCCGCCTCAACCTCCCAAAGTGCTGGGACTACAGGCATGAGCCACCACGTCTAGCCTCTTTCTTTTCTTTACTACCTTCTTTGTCTTTTTCTTTCCTTTCTTTTGCTCTTTCCCCTTTTCTTTTCCCTATTTTCTTTCCTCTGTGTTATTCCCTTTCTTTTTGTCTTTCTCCTATACATAGATGCCAAGCATTCACTCCTGCATGCAGTGATTCAACTGCATAAACTGAGTAGTCCTAGGCCCTGTGTAGAACTTGGATGTGGAGCATGTACAGTTTTGGAAGATTGAGATATTGAGCAACACGTTACACACTTTAATAATTAATTGCAGTTGCGATCATGGCTGAGAGTGAAATTTTCCAGTTGCTATAAGAACACTGAGTAGAAGGGTGGGGTCTGATCACATATTGGTTTTCTGTGCCACTAAACCAAAAAGCCCCACCCCAAACCAAACAAAACAATCAAGATTGTTTCTTCTAAGACACATCATAGATGTTATCATTATGACCACTGGTTTATTACTTCGTACCCAATAAAGTGACTCACTGTATGCTTTATTGCAGTCTTGTATTATTTTTTTAATGGGAAAACCGTAGTAGCTCCTATTACATGAAACTGACCACCAATAACTACAGGCTTATTTTATTTGAGAGAGGATTTATTAAATAAGAACATATGTTTGAAAGAGAAGAAAATGTGCCACTGAGTTTCTCTTCTCCTATTTACTTTCCAAACCAAAGGTTACAGAAGCCACTTGCAATTGATTAAACCTGTTCCCTGGACATCTAACTCTATTGCCAACAGCACTCATCAAAATCAAGTGGTGACATTTAAAAAATAATTAAAACTTTTAAAGGTAGAGTTGCAGATGGAAATTGTTTCAGGAGAGTTATTGAAAAATGTTGCTAAGTAGAGAAAAAGTATTTCATTCTATTTACTTTAACTTTGGTATACTATTTTACACATTTCTAAGAATGGATACACACACATGTGAACACACCCCTGCCAAAAATTAGATCACAGCTATTCTATAAAAATATATCAACGGGTTCCAAGGATTTGAGGAAAATTTTCTAGTGTATGTAGACAAAATTTGTATTTTAAATTGCCATCTTTGTGTATATGTGTTGGTAAAACATGTTTTCTCAAATTAAAAAATACATTTTCATTTTTACATTCTTTTTGTTCCCTATATTCATGTTTTAATTACTTTAACAAGACAATTGCAAATGTGACTGAATTACTGGTAGATTCTCGAAACCTTGACAAGGAAGGAGGAGAACTGTATTTACTATTTCATTCTAGAGATTCATGAACATATACGATAAAAGGCTTCGTGAAATGTGGAGTCCCGGCACTTCCGCTTCACCTTTGGCAAAAGGAATGACCCTGAAGGGTATTGTAGATTGTCAGCTTCAGATTTCTAAGCAGAATTCTCTCAGGAGGCCTTCTTCACCCAGAGACCCCAAAACAACGTAGGAACTGCAAGCAGGAGAGACACATAGACACCTTCCTAAAGCAAAACCACACTTCTCTTTAGGTTCCACTGCAAATACCCAAGATGACTTCAACATGTCTGCAGTTACAGACTGACAAGGCCACAAAGTCTTAGTGAGCCATGATTGGAAATTATTTATTTTCCCCCTTTCGTATCCATAATATTTTAAATATGAGGTTTGGCCATTAAATTGTGGCAAGTTAGAGAAAACACTATGCAGCAGCATGAAGCAGGAAAACCTGCAGGAAAGCTGTATAAATCCAGGCTGACGTGGGGAGAAATGAGAGCTGAGCGCCATGCCATACCCTTGGGAGTGGTGAATTGAGGAGTTATCTTGGGCGCGTGACTTGGCAGGGCCTGCAGGGCAGAGACAGATCAGACCCAGAAAGCTTAATAAAAGGGAAAAGCGACCCCCTCAGTTAGTGCTAAGCTATATACAAACAAAATATAATAAAACAAAATAATCCCAAGGCCTATATGTGCTGTTAATCTGTGAAGAACTCAGCTACCCTCTGGACAAATATTTTCTTGCCTTTGCACGTTGCTTAAGGCTACAGTTAAGTGACTTCTGTTGTTGGTGATATTTGTTCTCTTTAAGGCTGTTCTAAATCCTCAGGTGAATCTGTGAAAATGACCATGACAATGCAGAGGTGGAGACACAGCCTTATCCCCTCCTGATCACAACTCCTCAGGGGACTAAACCTATTCAGATGTTTGTTTCTGAAATTAACTGAGTTGTAATAATAAAAATGTGTGACTATTACAGGTGAACTTCAAACACCAGACATCTTCTACAGTCACATAAAAAGAAAAATAAACATAAACTTTCCCCCATCATTTACAAAGAACTGCTCATATTTGATTCTCATAACAACTATGAGATAGACTTTCGTGAAGCTGCTTTTGTAAATGATAAAACAGTCTTACCAAAGTGATTCGTCCAAGCCCCTACACACTTATCCTAAGTCACATGTTGTTCTTTTCTGTATGGCAAAATAGGAAGGAAGTGAAGCTGTTGGAAAATAACGTTTCTGTCTCTGGCAGAGTCTGGCACTCTATTTTGAAGTTACTTATTTCTTTCACTCTGTTGCCACTCCTTTGCCGTTTTCTCTACATCAAGGAGTACTTCTTATAATTTTCATTTCAAAAATCTCTGACACTACCCGATTCTTTTGTAAGGCTATGATTTTTTACCTAGCCCTGTGCAATTACAAAGCGCCCTGTCTACTACAGCTTCTTAATTTGTGTTGTATTTCTGTCCCTACTGTTTGGTTGGGGACCAACATGCAGTGGCTGGTTGCAAGTGACCCTGAGGCAGCAATCCTTGGGACAAGCAGTCCAGGCAAACAGGGAATTAACTTCCTGGCTGTCCCCGCGTGACAAGCAGCCTCTTTCCTGGAGCCAAGCCTCATCCCAGCCACATGCCATCTCCTCCCGCGGGGCAAGGCTGTCCCAGCAGAGCAAGACTCAGGGGCAGCTGTGGGAGAGGTGGTGTTAGGGACACCCCAAGAGGCCCTTAGAACTAGGAGTGCGGAGGCTGTAAGACCTCCTGTCGAGTGTCACTCCGGATGACAGCCCCAAAACACCATCCTCCAGCACATCAGAAACGGATGTCTTTTTGGTTAAAGTGCCCTTTTCATTCAAACTAGCTATGAGATGCTTGCTCTGACTAGGCATGTGCACCCTGCAAAACACAGCTTCACCATTCTTTCAAAGTCCTTGATTGACACATGAAAATCTTAGAGTAGATTGGAAATCTATGCTTATTATCACAAGAAATTGCAGTAGCTCACTTGTCCATTAAGAAAAGCAAATGCTTTTGAGACTTTAATATTTCAACTCATGTACATATTTAGATGGGTGAACAATGGCTACTTTTTATTACCTACTCGAGTGAATAAATGCCCTTATTTACAATGACTACAAAACAGTGGAATTATTATGGCGCTAACCAAATTTAATCTTTCACCAGCTGTGTGAGTGCTTGCAGAGTTGCTGGGAGTTGCATTCTAGGTTAGGAGAAGACGCTGGATTTTAAACAGAAAGCTTTCTACATAAGCATTTTTGAAAATGACCTAAAGATACTGCAGAGGAAAGAGAACTATATCACCAAGCCTCCAGTAACTCACTATGACTTCTTTTCTCATTCTAAAAAATATTAACTTTTGTATCTGATTTTATATTTGCAATCTTCTGTTCTCTTACTTAAAGTCTCCCCTCTCCCCCAAATCATGTAAGAGTTAGACCCACAGAACCTGGGTCTGCCTTTTATACAGAATTCCGTGAAACCATAGCACACATAAAACCTGACAGCTAGAGGTACAGGGGCAAGTTCAAGGTTCTTATTAAAAAGGTAGAGCGAAAAAGAAAAAAAAAAAAAACCTGAAACATATTTCTCGTGGAAGATTTATATGAATCCTGTATTTAATATTTTTCTAAAAGGATCACATTTTATTTTCCTTATCATAATTACATAATATAAAGAACTTGTCATGAACATCTCACCAAGTGTTAGATAAATGTCCCTGAAGGTCCTGGATGCTGCATTGTACATATGCAATCATTTTCAGTGTGCTATGATGTGGAAAAGGAGGAACGCTGCTTCCTGTTCTCTGGTGTGGTCCATGGATGCTTTTGCTCTGATTTCTCATTTCTAATCACAGCCATGTGCAGCCCCAGGATCCTGCGGGAGGAGCTCAGAAGCCCAGACAGAGCTGCCCCTGCCCCACAACCGCGCAGTGCATCCTGGCTAAGGGTCAGGCACGTGGGCTGGACCCACTTGGCCAGATCGGTCAAACAACCAGACTAAGCGTTTACATTAGACTGGCAGTTGACATGGTAGTCAAAGCTGTCTGCGCTGTCACAGACAGGGTAGTGTGGAAGTGTTTGTGGAAGTGTCAGTTACTTTTCTTAAGAATTAGTGAGAACTTGGTTTTCTGGGACGCCATTCAGTCGTTAAACCACTCGGTTACTCTTTGTGATGTTAAATCACAGAGTTAATGATATTAATCATTACCATTAAGGATGCTAACATCTTAATGATGTTAAATCATGAACTTAATCTTTATCTACATAAACAATTCAGACTCACAGAGTTGCCAGGTCTCTGTTTATTTGGAAGTTTCTCTATTTTGTTTTGGTTGAGGTTGTTACTTGTTTGTTTTGATTCGCCACCTTGACCCTTTTGAAGAGTACTCTCCAGTTATGTATCATCTGTCGCATATCTCAGTCTGGGTTTGTCTAATGGTTCCTCACGAGTAGATGTGGTTTATGTGTTTTGGGCAGGAACATCACAGAAGCCTTGTGATGTCCCTCATGTCGAGGGACATCACATCAGAGCTCAAAGGGTCCATTTGTCCCGGGACTGGTGACAAGAACTTGGATAACTTTGTTGAAGTAGGAAAATTAGAAAATGAGCTATAGATTAAATAATTGTGTTGTGTTAACATTCATTTCCTCATTTTGATATTGTACCATGGTTATCTAAGATAACACCCTTATTGTTGAATATATATACACTGGAGAGAGAGGGAGGAGGGAGAATAAGAAAGGAAATGAGTGAAAATGTTAGCATTTGGAAGAATGGGAGGAAGATATATGGACATTCTTTGTACTATTTTTGCAGCGTTCCTTTGCTCTGAAATTATTTCAGCAGAAAAAACAGAATGCAAAAACAATGCAGAAGCAGTTGACTTAGCACAAATCTCACATCTGAAGGGTGGTTTCCATTTCTATTTGTTTTTATTTAGGCATTATTTTGTAATCCAAGAGATTTTCTATTAGAGCCATGTTTTTGACCCAGTTTTCAATGAGGCAGCCATCAGTCTAGAAGGATTTTTACAATGAAGTTTCTGTACAAAAACTGAGGGATGAAAAATTACAATAGCCTTCTCAGTCTATTTCTGAACATCTGGCTCTGAATCAACTTTCAACTTTGCAAAGATTGACTAAAGTATGTCTAAAAACCATGTGCCAAAATACACAGCAGAACAGGACTGCTTTAAAGAGCATAACACGGACACTATTAACTCTTCAATTCTCACTTCACTGTCATTATCCCATCCTATGTCTGCTTTTGGGAGAAAGCTGCTTTCCAAATTTCGAAAGGAAATCTGTAGCTAGGTTAGGATAAAATTCCAGAACATCCTGGTGGGATGTCAAAAACAGCAGTGATCCCTAAAGTAACTGACTTAGTTGTTCACTTTAACATATTAAGAATGTGAAAGCCTGTTCAAATGTTTGTTGTTTTTAACATTTGGCTCTGTTAAGTTGGCTGAGGGGACATTTTTCTGAGAATCCCAAAGACCACAGTTTTTATTATTATTATTATTTTAAATCACAGTCCATAACTTTGGACTTTGTAAGTCACAAAGTTTGGGTAAATTAGAAAGCCAGACAATACATGCAATTACTGAAGAGAATGTTTTGATAGTCCTGCGGTGACTGCTTTTTTCAAAAAATAAATGTACTATGATCAGTGTCATGCCGTGAATATTGCACATGAAGAATGATAGAAACTCAGCCTGCTGGCCTCTAGACATGGTCAGGGGAGCAGTTTGATGTAGTTAAGGGAGTCAACCAGATTTGGATGTGCCAACCAGCTGTGTCATTTACTAGCTCAGTGACTGGGTAAAAGCTCACAGCATGACAGCAATGTAAGGTTGAAGTACTGCAACAAAATCACTTGGCCAAGAAGGTGGGCCCACAAATCTCGCTCACATCCTGCTCACCTGTCTGTACGCTTGGCAAGACTGTGTCTGCCCAAAGAAAGAAGAGGTCATTTTCTAATGGGTCGTGTGAGTGGAGGGGTGTCTTTGTGATCCCTCCACCCAGAGGACACTGCTTTGTAGTCAGCTCAGGGGACACAAATGTGCTGAGCGAAGCCTGAAGTCCCTTTTTACCTGCCCTCACTTTTGGCGTGAGGGCAATTAAGTTAGGAGCAGTTCAGAGACTCAGCCTGGAAGATGTTTGTGGCAATGGTGTTTGAGACAGGGAAAAGTTGGAGCCTAAAGAGAGCCAATGAAGGGAAAATGCCTTCATCTCATGTATGAGAGGAAGAGGACCATTAAGATCTTGTTTCCAAAGAATATTTAATGATATAAGAAAATATTCACAATATAACAGTTGATAGTATTAATAAGAGAAGTAGAAATATGGGTGTGCAAAATCATAGGTGATTATACATGTCACAGCCTGACAATAATTGTCTTGAGGTTACAGGAATATGCATGCTTTGTATTTTATTCATTTCACAGTTTTTATATTTTCCAAATTTTTAAAAGACAATATATATTTTATAAGAAAAGAGTTGCAATGAAAAAATTTAAACAGAACTGTTCATGTTCTTTGACCCAAGTCTTTAACTTCAAACAAATTATGCTAAGAAATCAGAAATATTAAGCATATTTCCTGAGAGAGAAACATAACAATCTGAAAATATTGAAAGAAAAGCAGAACACAAACTCGAATATATTCTAACACCTCAGTTATGTAAATACTGTAAATACATAGATACAGAGCCAGCATTTAGAGACAAAAATCGGAAGGAAAACACAAAAATATCACAATGGTTATTTCTGTAATAGAATCATGGGCAATGTTAATTTTGTTCTTTGTAACATTTTCTGTATTTTCAAATTGTTATACAATTAACACATACTAGTTTAATTACTGGGGAGAAAAAGCATTCTGTTTAAAAACAAAATGCCACTTTTGATGGTGTGTCTGACTTAGTAACATTATTTCAGTCTTTCCCCAAAATGTCTCACTGGGAGCCAGTTTAGAGACATAAATTAAATTATATTTTAAGGACTGCATACTATCCCTTTGAGCAAATAGGAAAACGTCTGGAATGTTGTAAAACCGAACTAAAAATCATACTTACTCTATAACACTTTCCTTTCTCAAACTTTGTTCTCTCCCTCTCTTTGCATCTTAATTATCCCAAGCATTTTATATTTTTATACTTTGAGAGGACATCAATGAACAAGATCACTGTAGGATTTTTTTTTATTTGTTTGGTTGTTTGCCTGCTCTGTTTAGTTTGTAGGAGGGAGGATGACTTAAGAAGAACTTGCCAGAGTCTTGTATTTATGTTGCTGCTATGGACTTACCTGAAAGGGCATAAGCTCCTCTCTCGCCTGCAAGTAATTGAAGGACTGTCCAGGGAAGAAGTGTGGAGGGAGACTGGGGTCTTTAATGGTCAAAGACTGGTGAGAACCACACCCTGGGATAATGACCCTGGACAGAAGGGAGGTTCCATGGATGCAGAACATCAGATCTGACTCCATCCCTGTAGCCTGAGTGGTAAACCCCCATTCCCCTGGGGGCACATGGACAGTGGAGGTGCAGCACGGGTCATCGCAGGCGAAAATAGAGGACCTGGCCAGCCTCCAAGGAACTGTGGGGGTCTGAGCTAGGTGCTCTGGGACTGGGGGACAGGATGGAGGAGGAGGTCCCCACCAAATTGACAGATCCTGGGTTTCTTACCTAGGCTGGTGAGTGGGAGCTCAGGCTGTATTTAATTTGACATTTTTTGAAAAATAGTAAACTGTGGCATTTTTATACCCTGAGTGTCATGGAAAAATTTATGCCTGTCTTAGTAAATAAAAAAGCATTAATAAAAGAAAATGATTTCTAAGCCATAATTAATAACCATATTTCAAAAAAACTCAGTCCCTGAAAACCTTGGTCAAAGGGCTAGGCTGAAGTATAAACTCAGGATCGTGGAATCTGTAGATAGGCGTTCTCCTGCCAAGCCAAAGTTTAGGTGCTGGGCATCTCTGCCTTCTCCCCGGGGTTGGGTTGTGCTGAGTAAAGTGATCTTAGGCAAAGTCTTTCTTCTCCCACCAATTCCTCCGTGCACACTGGAGTTTTCACTGCATAAGGGTTTTCTTGCTAAAAATTTCATTAAAACTTCAGAGAGTGGTCATGGTCTTCTTAAATCCACACTCATTTCCTTGTCACTTGAGGGTACAGGTCCCAAATGCACATCTCCAAACTTGTGCTGTCCACTGACCTTCAGACTTCCACAGAAACCCCCAAATCCTTAGCAAAATCCAGGGGCAGGGAAAAGGGTGGCAAATGTGTTTCACTCTGGGGATTTTAGTAAAGTCACCTAGTGCATGTTATACCTCCAGTGGGGTCTGCGGTATCACCTCACAATCAAACACATCAAAAGCTCTGCTGTGAACATATGGACTAAACTAGGGGGCTAAACTAGGGTTGTCAAGAGCCTCATATTGGTTCGGGTTATATTTTGCTGTCAAAAGAGGTGTTTAAATAATTCTCATTTCTTGGACATTTATGGATTCTTGAATTGTCAATAAGGAATCATAGAACTGTAATTAATCTGCCTGCTTGAAACCTCAGCTTGGTTGTCCAAATGATTTTCGAAATGAATACATCTAAAAATAAATCTCCTGAACTTCATCTGTAAAATTCCTTTCCCATCTTACTCACTGGTCTCTTTTCTGACCAGATCGCTAAGGCCAAAACCCTTTATTCTCTCATCTCTAATATTGACTTCACTGACCAGTCATGTTAGTTCAACATTCAAATCCTTCATTGTCTTCCCTCTCCATAGTCATGCCATGGCTAATGCTGCCACCCTTGTTGGCTGGGTTACAGGAGCTTTCTAATTAAAATTTCACCCACTATTGTCCCATCTGACCCCCCAATCCACCTGGAATTGCAAATGGAAGAATCCTTAAAAACCATAAATTCATGTCACTACTAGGCTTTCAATCTTTGGTGCTTCCTATTGTTCTGCAAGTCACATTGTAAATCCTAGGCCCTGTTTGATGCCACCCCTCCCACCTGCCCAGCTGCACCTTGTCACACTCTCTTTCTTGCATTGCACTCCAGCCACACTGACCTCTTTCTCTTGTTCACACCTGCTGTGCTCTGTCCCATCATGAAATAGCACTTGCTGTTCCCTCTGGGCAGCTCCTCCGTGTCCTTCCAGCCCCAGCTTCAGGGGCATTTCCTTTGAAAAGTTTTTCCTCTCATTTCCATCTAACACAGCCACCCCCCTCCCACCGCCACCTCCACTTCTGTCTGTGACACAAAGAGCTCATTCTGCTGGGACACCAGCCTCACCGTGTGATCCTGTGGATTTCTGCATGTGTCTGCTGCCGTCTCCTCACTGTGCCGCAGCATCATTTCTGTGAGGGACTCGTTCACCGCCACAAACTGGCCAGGGTCTGGCTTGTGGTAGATGTGCAAGAAAAACTCATTGAAAGAGTGAATAAATGATTAGTTGACTGAATTATGTGGAAATTAGAGCTAGTTCATGTTAAGTATCTCACATGATGCCTAGGAAATAGCAAACATTCTGCAATTGGAAGTTAATGTTATTCTCTTATGCAATTATTATTATCGCCAGAAGGCAAGGAACCTTGGGTCTGTGGTCTATACAGACGGCTCCAATAAGTGGGGATGGGGGTGAGGTCTCCATATGTATGGTTACCCACTTTAAAATTCTAAGCAGGTACTGTTTAGAAGGTACTGGTCTCGCCTCTGCTTGCCTTCCAGTGCATAGCTTCCATCAAGGATTATGATCTATGGGTCTCGGGGCTTCTTTCAAGAACTCTAGGGACTTTTAAGTGGGTAATTAAATCT
Organism: Macaca fascicularis; assembly: GCF_037993035.2. Lineage (NCBI taxonomy): Eukaryota > Metazoa > Chordata > Mammalia > Primates > Cercopithecidae > Macaca > Macaca fascicularis. The sequence goes on from NC_088384.1 coordinate 65,157,659, forward strand.
AGAAAGATTGGTCTTGGGCATTTCATTCAGTTCAAAAAATATTATATTCATTGATATTCACCATACGGACCTCAGAAAAGGAATTCATTGCTTAATGATTAAACTTCACATATGTTACAGATTAAGCTCAATATGTCCCATGACATATTTAGATAACACATTTCCCAATTCTTTTACTACTCAAGCCCACATTTCTTTTTTGAAATCAGATTAGTTATCATCTTGACTACTATATATTACCTATTCATCATTTTTTTCCATTCTATCCAGTAGAAAAGAGCAGAAATATCCGGTGTGCTTGAAATCATAACTATTTATTTGTTTTATTTAAGGTAGAAGAGAATGACCTTAAATTTTAAAAGTTTTATCTGAAAGAGAATGGATCAATTGTGCTTATATAAACAAGCAAACAAACAAACAACAACTCTTGCATTGGATTAAGCAGGGAAACAATACATTTCTAGAGAAGAATGTTATTATATGTGGTAATTTAAAACACATATCAAAAGTTCTTTCCTCTAATGTAAAGAATATAGGCGTTTTAAAAATGAAAAGGACATGAAAGATATATTTCTCATGCCATTTGATGAAATGTTTGACAGAACATAAAACCCCTGAGATTATTTGGATTTGATGTTCTTGGAAGCCATTCACCATGATTTCTGCTTTTGTGGTTGTTTTAGTATGAAGTAAATTATGAGCGTTCACCTACTGTGAAAAGTCATATCTGACCATCTGGCTCTATTTCAATGTGATCTTCAACATTTTTTCTCAGAATTAAAAAAATCACTTACTAGTGGATTTATTAATGCACTTGAGATTTGGGCAGGGGGGCTAACTGGATGAAGCTAACTGTGTTTACTTCAGAAATATCTAGGAAACATCTTTAATCACAATTATATAGCAAAAGCAACAGTAAATACTTCAAATGAATTTAATGATCATCTTAAAGGTTCTCAAAGTAGCTCCTTCACTTATTAAATGAATCCCACAGATTCAGAATTTACGATAACCATTATGATTTGACTGAGTTAGTTTCTTGTAGTTTTAGTTTAGAAAATTTTAATTAACAAAAGCATATGGTAAATAAGGCTTCAAGTGATTTTTGAACATTCATAATATATTTTTGTGACTATAATGCTGGTGATAACGATGTATAATAATGATATAATTATCACCACCATGATGTCTAGAATACCAGAGCCACCAGTTTTATAGAGGAGTAAAGAGAGGTTCAGAGAGACTAATTAACTTGTCTAGGATCACACAGCTAGAAGGAGGCATAATTTTTACTCCAGAGCTTTTATTTTCATCTAGTTTTGGAAAAAAATGTTTAATCACTAGTTTGTGCTACTATATGCAAATTTTAGAAATAAAACCACATTTTAACATCCACAATATTGGCTGTTCATCAGTTCAAAATAACTTTCCCAACAATACACCTGGAATAAGTGAGGATTCATATGATCAAGGCCTTTGCAAATGTTGTACTTCAAAAATATTATATCATATACACCTAACTCTCTTTTTTTCTACCTATTTTAACAGACAGTGTGGTTTCCTTGATGCTAAAAAGACTACCAAGACACAGATCAACCCCAATAATCAACATTTGGATAACTACAGAGTCCAAAACATCAGCAATCTTGTTCGTGGATTTAATGATCAACTCAACAAAACATGTTGATATATTGCCTTAGAATTTCCAGTAGTGGCTATTTCATAATTCAAAGCAATAGGTGCTGATGCACTGTGTTCAGTGTTGGGCTTTCTTAAACCCTGAGGTCTCTTTTTTCCTTCAAGAGTGCAGCTGCTTGATGGATCATAAGGACAAACCATGCATGCCCTTCCTTAGAGCCAGGCATGGTGGCCGCTAGGTTTCTCAGACATCAAATTTTGTCACTGAGTTCTAAAGATAGCAAAAATATATTCAAAAGTGGTGCTTGACTAGGGTCTAAAAACAGCAACACATGATTAGTAAATCCTTCCATGGTGAAACTCTTTTGTAACAGAATTTATGGTAAAAATATTTTCATGTGAGTTCCACTTGGAGCTTAGGCCATTTGACTTAACAGTATTATTATTTGATAGTTTTTTAGTTATTCAACTATGGAAAGCCCAACAGATAATCCCCATAATATTTTAAATGCGAAATAAACTTTGGGCAACCTAGTAGCTTTCAAGATTAGGGAGTGAGAACAAATCAAATAGAAAGAAGTGTATTTGCTGGCTCTCAGATGCAGTAACAATGGCTCGCCAGGTTTCCCGGTTGGTCTGCGGTTCTGCTGGCCTTTCAGCTGGTAGCTCTGCAATAGGAGATTAAATACAAAGCCAGAGGTGGAAAAAGCATTGCTTTGCCTTATTCAGTGTGCGTCAGATGGGACCTACAGGAAGCAAATGCCAAGGCGTTTACAACTCTACAACTGCAGGCATTCATTGGGAGCAATACCTGTGAATGAATGATAAAGAAGGCAGGAGTAGGCAGGAAATGTCTTCTGATCACAGTGCAAGTCTCGCACTGTGGAAGGAATAGGGGAAAGGAAGGAGGATTGAATAGGAAGAGTTTCAGCCCGCAGGGTAGTCCTGAGAAAAGAAAAGAAAGTTCCAGAGTCAGGCAAAAACAGCCAGGCCCTGGAATCCCTATAGGATTCACCCTTGACCAGGAGTCACCTGCAAAGTGTGAGACCTCAGTGAAAATGCTATGGAAGATCCCCAAAGCTCCACACCTGGAGTCTTTCTGCTATCAGCACTCCTCACTGCTGGTCAGCGAGTTCCTTCCTGTTGGGAGATCCAAGTGGCACACCTCCGTGCCTGCCTGGGATGGTGAATTCTATGTGTCAGCTTGACTGAGCTAAGGAATGCCAAGCTATCTGGTGAAACGGAGTGTCTGGGTGTGTCTGTGAGGAGGTTTCTGGAAGTGATTAGCATTTGAATCAATGGACTGAGTAAAGAATATCTGCCCTCACCAATGCGGGTGGACAGCATCCAATCCATTGAGGGCCTGAATAGAACAAAAAGGTGGAGGAAGGTGAATTCTCTCTCTCTTTTCTTGAGCTGGGACATCTATCTTCTCCTGCCCTTGGAATCAGAGCTTCTGGTTCTCAGGCCTTCGGGCCTGGACTGAATTATACCATTGGCTTTTCCAGCTCTCCAGCGTGCAGATGGCGTGTTCTGGGACTTCTTAGCCTCCGTAATTGTGTGAGTCAATTCCCATAATAAACATCCTATTATACATCTATGCATATCCTATCACTTCTGTTTTTCTGGAGGAGACTAGTACACTGCCCTACAGTGTTTTAAATAAAATTGTGTCATTATTTACAGAGTTGTTCAATATGATTAAATATGATTTAATGTGATTGTTGAAATACTTAGAGCACTAGAATTCAGTCCTAAGTTTTAATTCTGCCTCTAGTCACAAAGCCCTTGAAAATAAACTGAGTGGGTGGAACTATTCCCTTTACTAGCAGAGATATTGCCATTTTAAGGCCACAGTTGTCATGAGTTTCACCCTCATGTATTTCCTGTAGCAGCAAGTAGTCAGGCCACATCCTCTCATTTCCACAGCACCATGACAATTTACTAGTCTTCCAGCTTCTTGATGCCAATCTTGACCCATAGAAACATATTCCAGTGAAGCAAATCACAGATGGTCCCCAAACTCTTACTTTCTTGGTCCAAACAATCCTATCTGGTATTCTGCAGCTGATCATTGGGTCTAGCCCCAACATACCTAAAAAATAGACAATGTGGGGAGGCAACATAGTGGGCCTTTTGATCTTTTTGCTCTCCTCCCATAGACTCTGTATGTATTCAGTTCACTGAATTTATGGCAATATCAGAGAGAAAAGATGACTCATCAAATATCTGTAAGTCCCAGTTGCATCAGAAACCAGCTCCCCAGTGACGCAGGAGCACCTCTACAACATGTGCCTGTTCAAAGTTCAGACAACAGAAAGATCATCAGATCATCAGAACCTCAAAGAGCTTCAAGCTGAAAAGCATTCCCTCTCCACCAAATGCATATCTTGCAATACTCTCCACAACTGCTTTTTTTAAGATGTAAATTTTGATCCCAAGTGTCATGCAAAACCATGAAAAACATTTTCAGAGCAGGCTCCAAAATAGCAGAAGAGACAAATGGATTTTGTGTATACCCTACCTCCCAGGGAGATAAAACCTAATAAAAAGCCAGCATGTGGGTACAGACCAGCCTAGTGTTGTTGAATGTGGAAAGCCAAATAATCTGAAATCTATATGCAGTGTGACCAGCCCCATTGCTGAATCACAAATAATATCAGGAATTAAACCAAATAACATTCCTCAGTCTTATAGCCATGGTATGTCCTGATTGTCATGGGAACGCTTTTGAGAAGAGTGTAACTCAAAATCGGGCCTTGGCTCACTTATTAATGCAGTAAATAGCTCTCCTTTTTATTGCCCACTGCTGAGGATCACAACGGGTCATTTTTTAGGAAGATGGCATCAGTCTCCATCAGTCATTCAGCAAGTTTATAGAATCCATGGTGTCAGGACACAGGGGTCAGCTTCCAATCTGATATACCCTGTGTCAAGAAGAAGAAGACTGAACATTGGGAGAACATGAATTTCAAGGTTTTCTTCCTGTAGCTCTTTGGTGTTTTTGACATGTGGAGGTGAGACCAGGAGTTCTTACCTCTGGAGATGGTAAGAGTATTTCCTTGAGTGACAGATAATTTATTTAAGCCATTTATTTTCTGTGGTAGTGCCATAGCATCTGGTGGCTTGGACCTCTAAGTTCTAATAGCGAGCAAAATCCTGGGTTTACAGGTAGGAGGGCACAGATACTAATAGGGGTGGAAGATGGATTTGTTTTCTCGCTAGTGCCCCAACCATCCAGCCACGGCTGGATCATGTCATGTTAAGTAAGGATGCCAGTGTGCTGAACTACAGGCGGGAAGGGGTGGCAGTGGCTGGAGGTGAGACCATCTGTTCACACAGGTGTCCCTAAGTTTGGTTTTGCTCAAAATTGTTGCTGAACACACAGAATATGTGTCCCAGTAATTTATTGCCCTGTAGCAAACCACCTCAGAAGTTAGTGAGTTCTGATAACCATTTATTTTTCTTATGGTTTTCTGGGTTGGGCAGTTTCTTTCTGATCCACCAGCGTGGCAGGGGCTAGAGGACCAACTTACAGGGAAATTTCTTCACTCTCATGTCTGATACCCTTCCCTACATTTGGGCTTCTCACAGCGCAGAGGTCTGAGGATTGTTTACCTTTGTTCATGGTTGCTGGCTTGCCCCAGAGTGAACTTTCCAAGAGAGAGTTTCCACACCCAGAAGGAGGCTGCAAGACCTCTCAGGACAAGCAGCAGAGCTTGCAAAGCATCAAACCCATTGTCTTCTATTGGTCAAGCCCAGGTTCAAGGAGGGAGGGGGAGTCAGACTCCACCCTTCAATGAATGGAGGAGCAAAGACTCTGTGGCCACCTCAAATCTAGCACAATGTATGCCTAAGACAGGGAATCCTACAAAATCTCACTCTGCAAGGGCAGGGAACCTGACTGCCTCACTCACTGGCGTTTGGGTGTAAAGTTGGGAAAGTGGTGTAAACAGGTCTTTTTTCTCTATAACCTAGAGTTTGGAGCCCAGTGCTGCTATCTTTCATGCATTTACACATCACTTATTTCACATCCTCCAGCTTCTTATTTCTGAAGTAGGAATAATAATACACAACACTGTAGTTTGTTACTGGAATACAGGAATACTTTGCCAAAAGAACTTTTTAAGCAGTTAAGGGGAAAACATGTAAGGGAAATAGCTTGCCCTAGAGAATGCACTGGATAAATATGGGTGTTGGAATGAGATGAGCCTGGGTTCAAATCTCTTCAATGAGTACGATCTGGGGCCAATCCTCTCCCAGCTTCGGATCATTCATAAAGATGAAGAAACTGACACTGAAAAGTGGGTATAGGGACCAGATGCCACCTTATAAGTAAAGTGGTGGGTGCCAGACAGGGCTAGTTACGTGTCAGTTCACTTTTTCCTTCCTGGCAGTCAGGGATTGGGCTTTTTCAAATACTTCAAAATGAATGAGAATCACAGGAAATATCCATTGACAGTGATGATGGTTCAGTCCTTGGCTCCACACCAAGAAGAATGGTAGCACCGTCCAGGTAAGGCTGGCAGGATCTAAGTGAGCACAAGCACCTGAACAAAGGGCAAATCCCTGGCTCCTTGGGAACACGCCCTCCTGCCAATTCTGCTTCCTATGCCCTGTTGCATAGGTGAAAATATGGGGGAGGTTTAAGGAGAGCTCTGCATCAGAAGCAATCTGTTGACAAGATAGGCTGCTGAGTGGGTGATTATTACCTCTCACTCTGTTAGTACCATGTAAGTTAGCCTCATTGGATGAGGAAATCACACTTAGTTTTCACTAAGGGAGTCTCAGAACCATTTATTCTTACTATGGAAACACCAATGTATTTGGAGTTGAAAGGAATATGGCATTTGACCTGAAAGTAAGATTCGCTCAATTCTTTCCAGACACCAGGGTTATTTTCCAAATCTAAGAAGCTATGATAACATGCAGAGTCATTTTCCTTAAGGATCACACTTCTATTTTTCGTTCAGAATGACACTGACATATGTTTGAATCTCAGTTGTCTGTTGGTGACAAGAAGTTCACAAACCTTTAAGGACAGGGAAAGAGGGCACACAGGACAGAGCCAGACAGAATTGCAAAGGATCCTCTAACTTGCTATTATCCACTTACTAACCATTATTTTCCTTCTCTTCTTTTTCCTACTAAGGAAGCATGGACAAAGCATATTGTAAAGAATTGCTTGTGGTTATAAAAATAATAAGAATGAATTGTCTATTAACAAAACTGATGTTTGATTCACCATTGGTAAGGAATGCATCATACAGGATGTTATTTTTGGACCTATTTTTACTAGATATGTTTATTTTTATACACATATTCTATGCTGTTGTTTGGCACCTCTCAAAAACAATAAATAATGCACAACTACAAGATGAAGGAGTCACGTTAGTGGTACATTATTCTGTTCCTGGGATGGAAAAGTCACGATAGCTTTACATTAACATTCAAACTGTATCTTCGCCTCACTGCCACTACCCTCAACCCAAGCCAACAGACCACAGCTAGCCATAGTTATTTCATTCATCATGGGAGGGCTGCTCTCACCAATTAAGAGGAGTAACAATATTTTCCTACACAAACATTCTGTTAGCAGTGGAGATGGCAGGTGGGAGGCCCGGGGGAGATGACATTTGTTCCTCCTGACTTATGTCTTCTTTGGAAAAATTGTGTTACCAATGGCGGTGGAGTCCTAATAGAAGATACAGTCCATCCCATCTACATAGCTTTGAACATTGACTCTGTACACACACATGGCTTTACTGCAAGTCCCTGTAACTGCCTGCCTGCAGGCTCTCTCTTGATAGAGAAGGAGAATTTGTTCTCTTGGGCAAGTCTAAAGCATAGAGGCTTTCAGACATGGATGCCCTTGGAGCAGACTTTAAGTAGTAACAGGATGTTAGGTGGAAGCACTCCAGTTTCCTTGCCCCTTGGGTGGGGGAAACCCTGAAATGCTTTCTGCACAGTTTCCCAAGGTGTCCAGAAAGATCAAGCCCCAGTTGCCCACAAAAGAATTCTCTATGGACCTCCACTCCTGCCTTGTCTTTCCCCTCCACTCCCTCACACCACTTCTTGGGTCCCCCTCTTGATAAACTGCTTGTTGCAGGGTCTGTTTCTTGGGGGTTTCCAACCTGACAGAACTCTATTCATCCCTCTTACTATTTGTTCCTCTTCTTTCCCCAACCATCAGAATTTTTGTTTTCTAGTTTTCTGGCTGGCATAATAAATTCAGATTCCATTCAGTGAGATGGATCACCATATTCACCTGATTTTAGATGATTGTAATGTTGGGATGTAACTTCAGAGAAATCTACTGTCTAGTCCAAGGATGCCAAGCAATTTGGGAGAGCGTGTCGGTATTCCTTCCACATGTCCCGGCTCTGAGCCAGAGGCTATGAATTGCTATTGAGGAAGATACTTTTTCATTCTGTCATTGACTTTTTATGGAGATTAAATGGATAAAATGTTTCATGTCTTTCACACTTTTATTTCTCCATTCATTGCCTTTAGTTATCACTTTGAGTCAACTTTGAGCTATTTCTAGAAATAATATTTCTTTGCAATTTGAAAACTCACACAATAAATAAGAATGCATCCTGATCTCTTGGATTTACCCCCACAGAGTTTCTATCTCCAAACATTTTGAGAATGACTTTCATATTTCTTTCCTTTATAGCTAGCCATGACCAAAAGCACACTCGCAACTCTATGTAAGACACTTTTCCCTTTTTAAGCTTCAGTCATGCAAGCCAGTCATACAACCAATCTCCAAGATATATAATCAATTTGCCGTTTGTACCCAGTTTCTAGCTTTGTTTTTGCTAACTTAGCCTCCATCAAAATGATGTCCTAATTAAGCCTGAAGAATGGGAATTTTCCTTTACTTTACCAATGACTTCATTCCAGTATGGATATGTATTGAATGTACTTACAACACACACACACACACACATGCATGCATGCATGCACACACACACACACACAGTTTTTTGTAGGTTTTTTCCTTCTATGAGTCTGTATTCCTTTTTCAATTGTCATATTTGGAACTTCATTTTGAAGATCCATTTGTTCATCATATTCTAAAACACAACCTAATAGGATACGACAATGATCTTAAACCAATTTCTACTTTGAAACATTCTTGATAACACGCTCACTCTGACACTGAAGGGAGAAACTGGAGAAACATAGTGCCACGAAACCACATGATGAACCCAACCTTCTCCACACCATCCCCTCACATACTCAAGAGCTTTACGTTTCTGCTCATGCAAGTCTGTATTCCATGCCTTTCAAAGTTCCCTACCCCCAAATAAGGAACAGAGGCAGTTAAAATGTGGAAAATTAAGAAAATGCAGAACACATCATTAACTCATATACTCAGGAAGCTGTGGCAATCTTTACTTTTCCTCACATAAGGCCCACTATAAATGAAATATACATTTTAATTATTTCCAGTTTAGATATTCCCAGTGTGCCGTACACAACCTCAATTGCTTGCTGTAGAATGAAGGGAAACTGGGCAATGAGAAAGCAAAAAAAAAAAAAAAAAAAAAAAGTTGTAGTTAATGCAGAACAGTTGCATGTCATCGTCACATTGCCCTGAGCAAAACTCTTCCTTTTATTTTGTTGAAAAAGCAACTGATTCCCCACGAGCAGCCTCTGTTTTCAGATTGTGTTTACTCATGAGCTCTGACAGGTTTACCCCAAGCAACTTTGCAAACCAGCTGCTCCCCTCACAATCTCTGTGCTTACAATTCTTTTAAGTTGCAGGGATAACTTAAAATGTACACAGCTCTCCAGGATATGAGGCAGGCAGCAGGAACTGTTGACATATTTTATTTTTTGCATAGCATTTTCAATTACAGAAAATGGCATTGCTATGAACTTTCACTCAGTGGCCCCCTCACTTGACATTAATCAGGCAACATAAAGCATGCTAAGTCACTTCAACTCGGCTTCTCCCCAGAAAACCCTGCACACTGGCCGATTATGTCTTTCTTTCATTCCTGATGCAATGAAAACCAAGCCAGAGTTCTTTATGTGCACTGAGTATATGGCCTTTCCAGTTGTCTTCTGAGAAGGCTTATACCCAGAAGGGAATTTGGAAATTGCAATGAAGTGGGCAATATAGCTTTCACATTTTTTCAGCTTCTCGGCTACTTCCCTCCTTGAAAAAAATAAAAGGCTAATTTCTTCAAAAGTTCATATAACCTGCAATTGTTTTTCAAGCTTGGTGACTCTCTACTCTAAAACTTTATCACAACTATTGCTTCTGCTGAAGAATTTTGACATCTGCTTTAGGCAGTAGAGTTTCTGAAATGAGATTAAGACAGGTGTATCACCAGGCACAGTGGCTGTCCTCTGTAATCTCAATGCTTTGGGAGTCTGCAGCAGGAGAATCACCTTAGCCCACAGGTTTGAGACAAGCCTGGGCAATGTGACGAGACCCTGTCTCTACAAAAATACAAAAAAAAAAAAAAAATGCTGGACACGTTGATGCTTGCCTATAATCCCAACCACCTGGGGGTTGAGGTGGGAGGATCTCCTGAGCCTGGGAGGTCAAGGCTGCAGTGAGCCATGATTGTGCCACTGGACTCCATACTGGATGATAGAGTGAGACTCTGTCTCAAAAAAAAAAGGACACAGGTTTAGTATTTTGAAGAATACAGGAAGGTTCTTCTTATTTTATAAAACTGTTTATAAGCACGGTTTTGGCCTGTAGCCAAAATATGATTATTAAACTTGTACTGATGCTATATCTAAAAATGCACGGTAGTGAAAATATAAATGAAACTCTCAGGGGATACAAAAGAGTGGTTACAAAGCATCATAACCTGCTCAGACAGAAATGACTGTCAGAATGAATTGAGATTGAGAATAGTCCCTGCTCCTTCAGGAACTGTACTTGCTGGCTGCATGAGTCCTTGCCTATTCCCCAAATTCCAGATGCCAAGGGTTTTCATTGTCTCTTCCTGACTAGAGGACTCATCATCTAAGTCCTGGATCAGAGACAACTGCACAACCTCCCTGGGCTCTTTTTGGAGGAAGCAGCCTCTTCCAAAGCTGCCACACAGCAGAAGGTTCATGCGAGGTGCCCAACTATGGCTCTGAGCTCGTCTGCCCATGAACTTTTCCCCCATGCAGCTACATCATCAAAGTAATGCTCTTCTCTGAGATCTACTCTCCATACTGTTACAAAATCTCTGCAAGATGCCAGCTTAGGAAACATTTGTTAAATGAATAAAGATAAAGTCATGGCAGAAATAAGTATATATATACATATATATGTGTGTGTGTGTGTGTGTGTGTGTGTATATATATATATAATATTTACATACTGTTTTTATTATGTGAAAAATTTCAAACTGCTTATAAAAGAGACCCTTTCATCCTACAGTTCTTAATTTGCTATGAGTGGCAGCTCACTTTTTAATTTTTCTGTACAGAAGACCAATGTTTTACAGAAAAAATATTGCTTCTGAAATAATCATTTTAGTATCGAAATGCTCTTATCATATTTCAGGCTCCATTTGATTGTTGCTTATATCTTTTCTACTTAGCTTGTGGCCTCTCTGTTAAAAAAAAGTCTACTTAAATATGTGTGTGTGTTTGAAAAGTCATCAGCACTTCCCAAATAATCTATTCCAGTAAAACATAGGTCAGATTTCCTAGAATTACTAAAAAACAAAACATGGAAACTAATGCCAGGTATGAGAAGAAGGAAGAAGAGGAGAAAGAAGAGGGAAAGTGAAGGAGGAGAGGGAGAAAGGGAAAGAAGAAGAGGAGGAGAACAAATAGAAAGAGGGAGAACAAATAGAAAGAGGGAGAACAAATAGAAAGAGGAAGAACACAAAGATGAAGAAAGAAAGAAACAGGAGATAGAGAAGAAGGAGAAGAAAAAGGAGAAGAGGATGGGGAAGAAGGAAGGAAGAGAAAGACTTACAAGCCTTCTCTGAACCCACACATAACTAGTACTAGCAGCTAACATTCATCAAGCTTTGCAAGCTAGACATTGCTTTAAGTACTTTTCATGTATTGTCTCATACAATCTTCACCATCACTCTCTGAGCAGGTCCTAGGTTGTCATGTTATTACTCATGAGACAATCGAGTCTCAGAGGCTGATCTGCCCAAGGTCTCCCAGCTAACATATGGCAGCATCAGGATTTAAACTTGGATTGTCTGGCTCCAGAGGCCATGCCACCTCTTCCTCTCTGGGAAGAGGCCTCCATACTTGCTATTCCAACTTTCTTATTTCCCAGTCACACCCCACCATCTCCAAGCTGTCCTTTGATTCCATTATTTCAATGAAATAGCCCCTGGGGGTCAGCAATAACCTCCCCATCACAAGGGTTATTATTCAGACCTTCTTAGCTCTTGGTCACATCTGATACAGCTGACCTCTATGACCCTTTATTCTGGGTCACAGTTCTTTCCTGTTTTCCTCCTACTTCTCTGCTGGCTCTTTCTGCCTCCTAACTTGAATAATTCCTAAGCCATCCATTAAAACTTGAGATTCTCAAGGTATAGTCCCAGTCAAGTAGTCCCTGACCTCAGGTAGTCTCTGGACTCCTTCTTTTTTCCATCTTATTTAATGACCTCACCTTAGAATCTAAGAATCAGATCATGTCATCTTTGCCCCAAGCTTCAATTGTCACCTACACACAAATGTCACATACATATATGTTGCAACTCAGAATTTACACCTACATTCTGCGGTCCAGACCAAATATTTCCAAAGGCCTATCTGATAGTTCCTCTTGGATGTTGTGAAGATACTTCAAACTTGATCATCAAATTATGTATTGCTGAATCCCCAGAGCCTGCAACAATGCCTGACACACAGAGGACAATCAGTACATTCTTGTGGAATGACTTGATAAATAAATGTATGAAACTCAAAGTGTCCGAAACCAAATACATAATCTCCTATCCCAAAAAACTTGTCCTCTTCCAGCATTCTATCTTTAAGTGGTACCACCTTTGTGAACCCTGTTTTCCTCTGTCATTTCAACACTGATGTCTCTTAATTTCATTTCCTAATTATGTTTCAAATCACTCCCCACTCTCTATTGTCACAGACTTCTGTCTATGCTATCTCTCTGTCTTCCTGGGCTACTGTACAGGTACTATTACACTAACAAGTAACCCACATTTACCACAGCATTTCCAATTTCTTTTCCACAAGACTGTCAGACTGTTCCTTTCAGAAGATAAATCTGATAATTTGTCAACAGAATTAGAACTCTTCAGGAGTTTTTCATTTTTCATGTAACTAGGACTCAGGTCTCCTTAGCATGACCAGTAAGACTCTGAGCTCCCTATGTCTCCAGACCAACTAGTTCTGGTGAACTTTTTAATTCCCTGTAGAAGCCAAGTTCTCTCCTGCCTGGGAACTTAGGAAGTTGCTGCAGCCTAAAGCCCTCAGCATCCTCCATCATCGCACATCAGTGAGTTGATCCCATTCATTCTTCTCTGATTTTCCAGAGTGGTTTCATCCTCTTATTGAAGCTCTAAGTTGTCATATGACAATTATTTGTGTAATAGTTTAATGAATATCTTTCTTCTTCACTTGGCTGTAAACTCCATTAAGGTAGGGAGTGTCTTTTTTGCTTAATTTTATCTTTATTTCTTATCAATATACCTGCTCAACACAGAATTACTTGTATTATAATTATTACAGGAATGTATTGATAAGCAATTCATTTTTTAAAAGATCTACACCAAGACACAGGTTGAAAAGTTACTTTAGACCAGACACACTGGCTCACACCTGTAATCCTAACACTTTGGGAGGGAAAGGTGGGAGGATCACTTTAGTACAGGAGTTTGAGACAAGACTGGGCAATGTAGTGAGACCTCATCTCTACCAAAAAATAAATAAATAAATAAATAAACAAATTAGCCAGGCTTTGTGGCAGGCACTTGTAGTCTTAGTTACTCGGGAGGCTGAGGTCGGAGGATTGCTTGAGCCCAGGAGGTCAAGTCTGCAGAGAACTGATATCACACCACTGTACTCCAGCCTGGGTGACAGAGCAAAACAACAACAACAACAACAACAACAAGAAAACAAAGCTACTTTAGTTTGAGAAATATAGAAAGGATATAGCAATCCTAGAAATAAAAACATTTGTGTGTAAAGGTTAAAGCTTCCAGACTGGATTCCTTAATCTCCAAAAATAGTTTACATTAGAAGACGTTAAAATAATACGTTAGGCTTTGAGAGGAAAAAATTCACCCAAAGAAATGTAGTAAAGCTGTTGTTCAATACAGAGGCAATAGAAAGCTTTCTTAAATATATGTGAGCAGAATCATAATGTTCACATCATTCATTTCTTATGACTTATTACATGCCTGCAGCATGCAAAAGCTGGAAAAAGGCATAATAGTCAGAGAAGCAAAAAAAAAAAAACACACAAAAAAAGTAAAATGAGGTGATATACATAAACGTTAACATGTCTTTCATCCTAGTAAATTTAAAAAAATAAATTCGTTGAAACAAAAAATAACTCTCAAGATAAAACCAAACCAAACCCCAACACACTTGAAACTAAATAATTAGAAAAGTTTGCAAGAGAAAATATAAGAGATCGAAGACCTAAATGTATCATCTAAAACTATAAAACTCAGAAGAAAAAATGAGAAAAGCTTCAAAACATTGGATTTGGCAATGTGTTCTTTTGAAAACAAAAGAACAAAATAGATAATAGGACTACATCAAAATTTAAAACTTCTCTGCATCAAAGGATGTAATCAACAGAGCAAAAAGTCAACTCATGGAATGGGAGAAAATATCTATAAATAGATATAAAATAAGTGGGGAATATTCATACTATAAAGAATGCCTAAGACTCAACATTGAAAACAAACAACCTGATTCAAAAATGGACAATGAACTTGGAAGTACATTTCTCCAGAAAAGACACACAAATGTCCAATAAGCATATGAAAAAATGCTCAACATTACTAATTATTAGGGAAATGCAAATCAAAAGTACGGTGAGATACTACCTCACATCCATAAGGATGGAAACTGTAAAAAAGTGGAAAATAACAAGTATTTGCAAAGATGTAGAGAATTTGGAATTCTTGTGCACTGTTGGTGGAAATGTAAAATGGTACAGCCCTTGTGCAAAACAGTATGGCAGATTCTTAACAAATTAAAAATAGAATTACCATCTGATCCAGCATTTCTATTTCTGGGTATATACTCAAAAGAATTGAAAGAAGAGACTTTAAAAGATCTTCATACACATATGTTTTTAGCAGCATTATTTAAATAGTCAAGAAGTGGAAGCAACCCAACTGTTCATTGACAGATGAGTAAATCATCAAAATGTGGCATATACAAATAATGGAGAATTACTCAGCCTTTTAAAGGAAGGAAATTCTGACACGTGATACAACATGAGAGAACTTTGAGAACCTTATGCTATGTGAATTAAGCCAGTCACAAAGGGACAAAGACTATATTATTCCACATAAGTGGAATCTTACATAAGATACCACTTATATAATATAGATGATATTATATAAGATATAAGATACCTTTTATAAGGTACCTAGATACCTAGAATAGTCAAATTCATACAGACAGAAAATAGAATGGTGTTTTGCCCTGGCATAAGTGGAGGGGGGAATGAGGAGTTATTGATAGGCATAGAGTTTCAGTTTTGCAAGATGAAGAGAGTTCTGGAGATCAGTGGTGGTGATGGACGTGAATGTACTTAACACCTGTAAACTGTACACTTAAAAATGTTATGATGGTAAGTTTTATGCATAATTTATCACAAAGTTTTTTTAAAGAAGGGAAAAGATATACCATGTAAATTGGAAGTAAAAAGAAAGCTAAGGCCAATGAATGAATGTCAGGCAAATTTAAAAAGTTATTTAAATTGGACAGAAAAGGCTGCTTTATCATCATTGTGCATCATTATGCTGATAGTCCTCTACTGTGAAGAGGAAACTATAAGGAATTTCTATGCACCAACTAACTTGGCATCAAAATATAGAATTAAAAACTGCAGAAATGACAAGGAGAAATGGAAAGAAACAGACCTTTAATTCCCAGTAATGAGATTCTCAATGATGAGAATCTTAACACACCTTTTTGGTTAGCAAATCAAGTCAATAAACATAATAAAAGATATATAAGATCTATTTTTCAATTAAACTGATGTGTAGTTTACATACAGTAAAACACATAATGAATTTTTACTTATGTCTATACTCATGTAATTGGCAGTTATGTCAAGAAACAGACAGAAAGTTTCCTTGGGTTCCTTAACCAGTCAATCTTCAAGGTATCTATATTCTAACCTCTACCACCACGGATTCACTTTAACTGCATTTCACTCTAGCCTATATAGTTTTCTCTGCTCACCTTTTTTCATAATATTTTTGAGATTCATTCATGTTTCATATATAATCAGTTTGTTCTTTCTTCCTCCCTCCTTCTGTCCTTCTCTCTCTCTCTCTTTCTCTCTCTCTTTGTTTCTTTCTTTGTTTCACTCTTGTTGCCCAGGCTGGAGTGCAATGGCACAACCTCAGCTCACCGCAACCTCTGCCTCCCAGGTTCAAGTGATTCTTCTGTCTCAGTCTTCCATTTAGCTGGGATTACAGGCGTGTGCCACCAAGCTTGTCTAATTTTGTATTTTTAGTAGAGATGGTGTTTCTTCATCTTGGTCAGGCTGGTCTCAGTTTGTTCATTTTTATAGTTGTCTAGTATCAATTGTATAAAGATAACACAGATTGTTTTATGTACATCTTTGATAAGTTTGTCTGTGTCACCACCCAAATCTCATGTCCTTACATTCCAAAACCAATTATGCCTTCCCAATAGTCCCCCAAAGTTTTAACTCATTTCAGCATTAACTCAAAACTCCACAGTTCAACATCTCATATGAAACAAGGCAAGTCCCTTCTGCCTAGATTTTAAAGGGTGTATGGAAATGCCTGGATGTCCTGGCAGAAGTTTGCTGCAGTGGCAGGACTCTTATGGAGAACCTCTGCAGAAGGGAAATGTGAATGGAGCCTCCACACAGAGTCCTTACTGGGATACCACCTAGTGGAGCTATGAGAAGAGGGCCACTGTCCTCCAGGCCCCAGAATGGTATATTCACTGACAGCTTGCACCATGTGCCTGGAAATGCCACAGGTATTCAACACCAGCCTGTGAAGGCAGCAGGGAGGGAGGCTGCATCCTGCAAAACCAGAGGGGCAGAGCTTCCCGAGATGATGGGAACCCACCTCTTGCTTCAGCCTGACCTGGATGTGAGACATGGAGTCAAAGGAAATCATTTGGAGCTTTAAGATTTGACTTCCCTGCTGGATTTTAGACTTGCATGGGGCTTGTAACCCCTTTGTTTTGGCCAATTTCTCCCATTGGGAATGGCTGTATTTACCCAATGCCTGTAGGAAGTAACTAACTTGCTTTTGATTTTATAGGCTCATAGGTGGAAGGGACTTGCCTTGGCTTAGATGATACTTTGGACTGAGGACTTTTGAGTTAATGCTGAATTAAGACTTTGGGGGACTGTTGGCAAGGCATGATTTGTTTTGAAATGTGAGGACATGAGATTTGGGAGGGGTCTGAGGTGGAATGATATGGTTTTGCTGTCTCCCCACCGAAATCTCATCTTGAAATGTAACTCCCACAATTCCCGTGTGTGACAGGAAGAATCCGGTGGGAGGTGATTGAATTATGGGGTTGGGTCTTTCCTGCACTGTTCTCCTAGTAGTTAATGAGTCTCATGAGATCTGATGGCTTTAAAAATGAGAGTTTCCTTGCACAGCTCGCTCTTTGCCTGCCATCATCCATGTAAAACATGACTTGCTCCTCCTTGACTTCTGCCATGATTGTGAAACCGCCCTAGCCATGTGGAACTATAAGTCCCTTAAATATCTTTCTTTTGTAAATTGCCCAGTCTTGGGTGCGTCTTTGTCAGCAGTGTGAAAACATACTAATACTGTCTTTTTGTGGATATATTTTTGTCTCCTTTCTCTGGAGTGATATATATAAAAGTCAAATGGCTGGCTTACCCTGGAATATAGGGTGTGTATATGTTTTTCTTTGTTAGAAACTGCAATACAGTTTTTCAAAGCATTGTTTCCATGTTAAACTCGCAACCAGCAACCCATGATATTTCCAGTTGCTCCACATCTTTGCAAACAAGTAGTATTATCTCTTTTTCAGTTGCTCCTCCATATGTTTTAATTTGCATTTCCCTGATAAGTAAAATATTTGAATACCTTTTCATGGGCTTATTGGTCATTTAGATAGTTTCTTGTTAAATATTTGTTCCAGTCTTTTTCTTTTTCTTAAAAATTAAGCTGTATGTCTTTCCTTATTGATTTATATTTCTTTAGCTATTCTTGAAACTATTTTGTCTAATATAAATATGGAAAATATTTTTTCCAGCCTGTGGCTTGCCTTTCACCTTTTAAAGGTGCATTTTAATGACCAGGAATTTTTAAACGCAATGAAGCCAATGTTACCAATTTGTGATCTTTTTTGGTTACTGCATTTGCATCCTTTTCAAGAAATCACTGCACAAACAAGTTATGGAAGGTATTTTTCAATATTTTCCTCCAGAAGTTTTATGGGTTTAGTCTTCATGTTTAGAAATATGATTCATTAATGGTTTATTTATTATAAGCAGCTGAGCCAAGAGATAGAAACATACTAAACTCCTACTTGAAAGAAAGGGAAATAAAAGTTTTATATATCAATATAAAAATATAAAATAATAAAATATAAAAATATATAAAAAATAAAATATAAAATGTTACTCTAAAATAGAGAAAGCTACCTGAGTTTTCTTTGAAATTAGAGTGCCATCTGACACTGTTTTGGATCATATGATGAAATTAGAACCTGCTGAGCCTTCCCCTGCCTGCTTAAAAAAACAAAAGAAAACAAAACAAAAAAAACACAACTTTTTTTCAGCTTTATTGAGGTGTGATTGACAAATAAATATTTCATATATTTAGGGTGCACAATGTAATGTTATGATATATGTCTACATGGTGAAATGATTATTATAATCAGGGAAATCAGCATATTCACTACATCACATAATTACCTTTCTGTGGTGAGAAAACATGGTATCTACTCTCCTAACAAATTTTACGTATGCAACACATTATTAACTGTAGTCACCATACTGTACCTTAGGTCTCTACTTATTCATCTTATAGCTGAAGAGTTACACCCTTTAATCAATATCTACTTTTCTGCCCAACCCTGGTAACCACCATTCTACTCATTTTATTCTTTGGTACTGTGAGGTCTTTTTTATTTTAGATTCCACACATAAAAATATTATGCATTATTTAACTTACTTCACTTACGATAATGTCTATAATATCCCCAAAGTTCATCCTTATGGTTACAAACGGCAAGACTTTCTTTTCCTACAGGCTGAATAATATTTCACTATATATATATATACACACATACACACACACACACACATACACACATATATGTATATATGAGATATATGTACGTCTCATATATATACCACATTTTCTTGATCTGTTGTCAATGGAAACTTGTTTCCATATCTTGACTATGGTGAACAATGTTGCATGCCATGGGAGTGCAGATATCTCTTTGAAATAGTGATTATTTCTTTTGGACATATGTAGATTTATTTCTGGACTCTCTATTCTGTTCCATTGATCTATGTGTCTGTATTTTTGCCAGTACTATATTGTTTTGATTATTATAGCTTTGTAATATAATTTGAAATCAGGAAATGTGATGCCTCCAGCTTTCTTCTTGATCAAGATTGCTTTAGCTATGCAGGGTCTTTTGTGGTTCCATACAAACAACAAGTTTTTTTTCTATTTATCTAAAAGTGTCATTGGAATTTTGATAAGGATTGCATTGAATTTGTAGATCACATTAGGCAGTATGGATATTTTAATAATATTAGTTTTTCCAAACCATGAACATAGAATATCTTTCCACCAATTTGTGTCTTCTAAAATTTTCTTTATTGATATTATATAATTTTTAGTATACCAATTTTTAACTTCCTTGGGTAAATGTATTCCTAAGTATTTTATTTCTTATTGACACTATTGTATATGAGATTATTTCTTGAATTATTTTTTGGAATGCAATATTCATTATTAGTGTAGAGCAATGCAGCTGATTTTTGTATGTTGATTTTGTATCCTGCAACTTTATTGAATTTGTTTATTCTAAGATTTTTGGTGGACACTTTCAGGTTTTCTATACACAACATCATGTCATCTGCAAACACCGACAATATAACTGCCTCATTTTCAATTTGAAAGACTCATTTTTTTTTCTTGCTCATTTGTTATTGCTAGGACTTCTAGTACTATGCTGAATATAAGTGATAAGATGGGCATTCTTGCCTTGTTATTTATCTTAGATGAAAAGATTCAACTTTTCACCATTGAGTATGATGTTATCTGTGGGCTTGTCATATCTGATCATTACTGTGTTGGGGTCCATTCCTTCCATACCTTATTTGTTGTGAGATTTTTTTAAATAATGAAAGAATGCTGAATTTGGCAAAATGTTTATTCTGTATCTATTGTGATTATCATACAGTTTTTGTCCTTCATTCTACTAATGTCTTATATCACATTCATTGATTTGTATATGTTGAAACATCCTTGCATGCCTGAGATTAATATCATTCTATAACGGTGCATAAATCTTTGTTATTGTGCTGTAAAATTTAGTTTGCGGCATTTTGTTGAGGATTTTTGTATCTATGTTCATCAGGGATATTGGCCTGTAATTTTCTTTTGTTATAGTGTTTTTGTCTGGCTTTGGCATCAGGGTAATGACAGCCTAGTAAAATGAGTTTGGAAGTATTCCCTCTTGTTCAATTTTTGTAAGAGTTTAAATAGGGTTGATATTAGCTCTTTACATGTTCAGCAGAATTCACCCATGAGGCCATCAGGTCTGGAACTTTTCTTTTTTGAGAGATTTGTAATTACTAATTCAATCTTCTTACCCATTATGGGTCTGTTAAGATTTTGTATTTCTTTTTTTTTTTTTTTTTTTTTTTGAGACGGAGTCTCGCTCTGTAGCCCAGGCTGGAGTTCAGTGGCCGGATCTCAGCTCACTGCAAGCTCCTCCTCCCGGGTTTACTCCATTCTCGTCTCAGCCTCCCGAGTAGCTGGGACTAGAGACGCCCGCCACCTCGCCCGGCTAGTTTTTTGTATTTTTTAGTAGAGACGGGGTTTCACCATGTTAACCAGGATGGTCTTGATCTCCTGACCTCGTGATCCGCCCGTCTCGGCCTCCCAAAGTGCTGGGATTACAGGCTTGAGCCACCGCGCCCGGCCGAAGATTTTCTATTTCTTAATGATTCAGTCTTGGTAGGTTGTATGTTTCTAGAAAGCTACCTGTATCTTCTAGGTTATCAAATTTGTTGGGATATGATTGCTCATATTACTCTCTTATAATCTTTTGCATTTTTTGTGGTATCAGTTGTAATGTCTCCTCTTTTATTTGTATTATTTGAGTATTGTCACTTTTTTGTTAACATGTCTAATTAAATTTTTGTTATTTTTGTTTGTCATTTTAATAAACTGGCTCTTAGTTTTATTGAACTTTTCTATGGTTTCTTAAGTTTCTATTTTTTGCTCTGATCTTTATTATTTTCTTCCTTCTACTAACATTGGGCTTAATCTGTTCTTTTTCTAGTTCCTCGAAGTGCAATGTTAAGCTATTTGAAATCTTCTTTTTAAATGTAGGTGTTTATTCCTATAAACTTCCCTCTTAAAACTGCTTTGATTGCATTCTATAAGTTTGGGTACACTGTGTTTTCATTTTGAGTTACCTCAAGACATTTTTAAATTTTTAACATTTCTTGTTTGACCCATTGGTTTTTCAGGAACACGTTGTTTAATTTGGACATGTTTGTGAATTCTTAGTTTTTTCCCTGTTATCAATTTCCAGTTTCATATAATTATGGTAAGAGAAGATACTCAATATGATTTCAATCTTTTAAAATTTGTTAATACTGAATATTATTTCACTCTTTATATATTTGTTAAGACATTTTTTGTGACCTAATATTATAATCTATCCTGGAAAAGGTTCTGTGTGTACTTGAAAAGAATGTGTAATCTGCGGCTGCTGCTGATAGATACAACGTTCTGTATATGTCACTCAAGTCCATTTAGTCTAAATTATAAAGTTCAGTGTTTCCTTATTGATTTTCTGTCTGGACAATCTGCCCATTGATGAGTTTTGAAGTCCCCTACTATTATTGTATTATAGTCTATCTCTCTCTTCATATCTATTACTATTTTCTTTATATATTTAGTTGCTTTGATGTTGGGCCCATTTACAATTGTTATATCCTCTTGATGAATTGAACATTTTTCATTGCATAGTGACCTTATTTGTCTTGTTTTATGGTTTTTACCTTGAAGTTTATTTTACCTGATATAACTATAGCTATTCCTGTTCATTTTTGGCTTCTTTTATTTGCCTGAGACATCTTTTTTTATCCCTTTGCTTTTAGTCTATGTGTGTTCTTAAAAATGAAGTGAGTCTCTTCTAGGCAGCACATAGTTGTGTCTTGTTTTGTTATTCATTTAGTTGCTCTATCTTTTGATTGTAGGTTTTAGTCCATTTACATTTAATGTAATTACTGATTGGTAAGGGTTTACTATTGGCAATTTGTAAATTGTTTTCTGGTTGTTTTATAGAAACTTGTTCCTCTCTTGCTCTCTTGCTGTCTTCTTTTGTGATTTGAAGTTTTTCTGTAGTGGTATGCTTTGATTCCCTTCTCTTTGTTTTTTGTGTATATATTCTAGGTTTTTCCTTTGTGGTTACCATGAGGCATACATAAAACATCTTATAATTATACCAGTCTAGTTTAAACTGTTAATGACTCACTTTGCTTACATACAAAAGCCCTGCACTTTTACCTCACTTTCTCCTCACATTTTGTATTTTTGATATCATAGTTTACATCTTTATATATTGTGTATCTGTTAAGTTATTGTAGCTGTAATCATTTTTAATACTTTTAACTTTTAACCTTTATACTGGATTATAAATGATTACACACCACAGTTACAGTAGTACAGTATTCCGAATTTGACTATATATTTACTTTTTACCAACAAGTTTTATGCTTTTATTTGTTTTCTTATTAATAAATAGCAGCTTTTTATTTCAGCTTTAATTTCCTTTAGCATTTCTTGTGATGTAATTCTAGTAGTGATAAACTCCTTCAGCTTTTGTTTATCTGGGAAAGTCGTTATCTCTAACTCATTTATGAAGGACAACTTTGCCAGGTAAATATTTTTGTTCACCAGTTTTTTTTTCTTTCAGCACCTTGAATATGTCATCTCACTCTTTCTTGGCCTAAAAGTTTCAGCTACAAAATCTGCTGAAAGCCTTAACAGAATTCCAGTGTATGTAATAAGCTTGTTTTATCTTTCTGCCTTCAAAATTCTCTTTATCTTTGATTTTTAACAGTTTGATTGTAATATGTTTCGGTGAACTCTTTTGGGTTGAATCTGATTGGTAACCTTTGAAGTTCATGTACCTGAATATTCATATCTTCTTTCCCCATAAATGAAAAGTTTTCAGCCATTGATTCTTTAAATAAACTTTCTGTTACTTTCCCTTTCTCTTCTCCTGAAAATTCTATAATATGAACATTAGTTCTCTTGATACTGTCCCATAGATCCTGTAGGCCTTCATTCCTTTTCATTCCTTTTCCTTTCTTCTCCTCTGACTAGATGATTTCAAATGATCTGTCTTCAAATTTCTATATTTTTTTCTGTGTTATCTAGTCTGCTATTAAAACTCTCTATCATATTTTGTAGTGCAATCATTGTATTCTTCAGCTCCAAAATTTTCATTTGGTTCCATTTTATGAATTTGATCTCTTTGTTGAACCTCTTTTTTGTTGTTGTATTATTGCTGATTTTGTTAAATTGAGAGTCTGTGTTTTTTCATAGCTCAATTAGCTTCTAAAGAATATTATTTGAATTTTTTTATCAGGTAGTTTATGGGTCTCCAATATGTTGGTATTGGTTTTGGAAGTTTTCTGTGTCCTTTGATTGTGTCATGTGTTCTCAATTCTTTGTCATTCGTATAGCTTTGTATAGGTGTCTACACATTTAAACAGGCAGTCCTCTCTTACAGACTTTATGGATTGGCTTCAACAAGGAAAAACCTTCAACTGTGGGCAGTGGGACACACTGGAACATGCTGTGGCACTGGGCCTAGTGACACAGGGCACCAAGTGCAAGAGGTACAGTGACTCCAGGTCTAGGGAGGTGCAGTGTCTCATCAGCTCAGGTAGCTGCAGTTTGCAACTGCATGGTTTATCGTTGCAAGAACTGCAGAAGGTTTGTAGTGGCTGCAGGGGCTGTTGGGGATCGTCAACAGTGCCTATGGCTATAGTGACAAAAGATTAGAGAAAGCAGGCAGCAGTGAGGGCCAGTGCTGCACATTCTTGACTGTGGGAGCTAGCTTCTGGCATGTGCATAGTGGTGGACCGTGGTGACATGGATCTGGAAACTACATGCATGTGCACAGCTGCAGGGACGAAATTGGCAGCATGCATGCACATAGCTGTAGGGACTAGCTGTAGGTATAAATATGGTGGTGTGGGTCAGTGACAAGAGTCATATACAGCTGCTTGTGCATAGCATCTGCAGGGGTCATGACTGCCAGCATTCATAAGCTCAGCTGCAGGGGCCAGCTGTGGGAGCATGCAGAGAGTGCTCTTGCCCTCTCTTTCTCTCTTCTTGCCTTGAACAAGGGCATAATGGCCATCTTATTGCCATATTTAAAACATCATAAAATCTCAGAAATTTATTTCTTACAGAAATAAACTAAAGAAAGAGCATCCGCAACCATTTACGTTTTGACTTCTTGTTTTGTGAGGGAAAGAAAATGTCATTGTAGTCATCTGAAAGGATTCATAATCGATAAGTGTGTGTAATGATCAGAATAGATGGTCATATCCATAGAATAGAGTTAATAAAAAGATGAAGGTACAAATGGGAACTTATTTTATGATAAGGTAGCTTCAAATCAGTGGTAATAAATTAAAACAAGTTCATAGCTAGTTGAAGGAAGGAAAATAATAAAGATGGAGACTTATCTTGCTTTTTTTTTTTTTTTTTTTCTGAGACAAGAGTCTCACTCTTGTTGCCCAGGCTGGAGTGCAGTGGCGCGATCTCAGCTCACTGCAACCTCCGCCTCCCGGGTTCAAGCAGTTCTCCTACCTCAGCCTCCCGAGTAGCTAGGATTACACTCATGCACCACCACGCCTGGCTAATTTTTGTAATTTTAGTAGAGACGGCGTTTTGCCATTTTGGCCAGGCTGATCTCAAATTCCTAACTTCAGGTGATCTGCCCACCTTGGTGTCTCAATGTGCTTACTAAGCAAAAATTAGGAAATCTTTATTTCTTCTGCAATGCTTCTCCAACATGTAGAACGAGATCTTTGCCTTAAATGTCCACTTTTTAAATAGTTATTACTGCAGGCCAAGTGTTGAAGAAGTAAATTGGGAATATTACATTGGCTTATTGTACTTTAAAATTATAGTTGCCTTTATCAACGTTTATTAACCACAAGTTGAATTTGTATTACCCACAAAGATGAATCAGCATTTCCCTGAAGTGAAAACAACAAGGAAATATTTTTTGTTGTATTTATAGTGTTGAAACAAAGAAGTGCATCTTTGTGTTTTTCTTTTCTAGTTTTCCTAACAGTATTATTCAATCCCTATAAAATGATTTGTGTGACTTCACTTTTTTTCAGTTAAGCTATAATAAGAAATGTATGTTTATTGAATTGGTGCTAAAAGTTACTGGAAAAATCATGTGGGTCTGATGCCTTTGGGAATAAGATACTGATTACTTTTTTATTTTTATTAATACTTGTTTTATGGTTGTGAAGACTAATCATGGCATTTATACTTTCCTAGAAAATTGTCCATTGCACGGGTTTTTAACCTATTGGCAAACAGCTGTTCATATCAATTCATAGTTTCTAAAATACTTCATTATATGTTTGTGCTCCTTTATTTTTTCCTGATATTGTTTGTTTATATTCTTTCTCACTCACTTTCTCTCTCTCGCTCTCACTCTCTCCCACCGTCAAAGCATTTGTCTGTTATATTCGTCTTTAAAAATAGTGTTTAATCTTAATGATCAACTCTACTTTTTGTTTATTTGCTACTTAATTACTTTTGTCTCTTATTTTTATTTCCTTTTTTCTATTTGGTTTAGATTTTGTGTTGTTCCTTTCTTCACCCTTTGGATTTGAATATTAGGTAATTAATCATAAATTTGTCCTTTACTTACAGCTTAGGGGTGCATACTATTGGTTCTAATATACAGCAGTCTATTTAAAATATTTTATAACATTTCCTTAGATTTTCTCTTTAATGATTTTTGAAGAAATGAGTCTTATAATTTCTCAAGGGTGTTTTGGCTATTATATTTGTGTTCTAATTTTATGTATTTTTGTGGTGAATGTTCTCTCCCCAAAGCCCATCTAAACATGAGAAAAATATCAGAAAAACCCAAATAGAAGGATATACAATATTCTGGCCAGTATACATGAGAACTGACAAGGTCATTAAAAACAGCGAAAGTCTAAGAAACTATCAAAGTCCAGAGGAGACTAAGAACACATGACTACTCAATGCAATGTGGTATCTTGGGTGGAATACTGGAACGTAAAAAGGACATGGGAAAAACTAGTAACATCTGAATTAATTGTGGAGTTTATTTAGTAGTAATACGCTGATGTTGCTTCATTAGTTTTGACAAATTTATCATTGTAACATAAAATGTTAACAACAAAAGAAACTGGGTGAACATTATATGGGAACTCTCTACAGTAGATATGCAACACTTCTATAAATCTAAGACTATTCTAAAAATTGCTTATATTTTAAGATAGCTAGACAAAGCAGAACAAAAACTCTCCTGGGGCTTGTTCCCCCAGGCAGCATACAATATGCCCATATGCCTATCATGCCTCTCTGTCCCTGCTATCTTAATCTTTTTGCACAATACTTTCTCCTTTGCTCATTTTACTTTGCCCCACCCTCATGGACCTTTTTCTTGTTCCTCCAGCATGCCAACTGTGATGACTCTGAAGGACATGTTCACATGTTGTCCCCAGAATCTATGTATCTTACTCCCTCGAATACTTTATATTTTTATGAAAATGTCCCTTTTGAAGTGATGTATGTCTGACCACTTTATTTTAAAGTACAACTTACCTAAGTCTTCTCCTTATCCTTTTATCACATTTCTTTTATTTTTCCTTCATAGTGTTTATAACTTCCATCTATCCCCCCCCCCCACACCCACCCACCCACACACACACACACGCACAGTTTTCTTTATTGTCTGTCTGCATTAATTAGACATAAATTTCATTAGGGTAGCAATCTTTTTATGTTTTATTCACTGATGTGCCTTTAAGTCCTGTAAAACATCTGACACGTAGTAAGAACTCAGTGAGTATTGATTGAGTAAAATGAATTAGGTAGGACACTTTAGTAGTAGCCCAAGAGAAATGCCAGTGATTTGGACTTGGTTTATGGCAGTGAAGATGGAGTGAAGTGGTCAGCTTTAGTATGTATTTGGCATGTTGAGCAAATAGGACATACGGATAAATTAGATGTAAATCTTTTGGGAAGGAGAAGAGTGAAGAATTGCTCTTAGGTGTGTGTTTAAGGTGGGACCATTTAATAAGATGGGAAAGATTTTAGAGGAGCATATGGGGTGGAGAACTCAGAGTAATGTTTGAGATGTTGGATTTGAGATGGCTTTCAGATATCCAAAAGGAGATGTTCAGTATGAGTTTCCCATTTGAGGAGAATGGAGCTAGAAATACTGACTTGGGAGTCATCAACAGATGGTCTTTAAAGCCATGGTACAAAATAAGATCACGTAGGAATAGAAAATAAAAGAGTAGAGGATCAAGTGCACCCCATAAATATAATCATGTGACCAGAGGATACATAGAGTTAAAAAAAAAAAAAAAAGCAGGAGGTAATATAGCAAGGGTGGGAGCAAAAAACTAGACAGAAGTAGCATCATAGGGGCTTTGAAAAGATTTTTAAAGAGGAAATAAGTCAACAATATCAAACACAGCTAAGTAGTCATTAAGATGAAGACCAAAAGTTATCCTTTGGCTTGGGCAAGATGCAGCCCACTGATGTCTATAATATAGTTTATTTTCACTGAAGCATTGAGGAAGAAACCCTAATTGGCATGGATCAGGAAGAAAATGGGAGGTCTGGAAGTACAGACAGTGACTATAGCCAGGGAAGGAGGGCTAGGAAATACAGCACATCTGGGATCTCTCTATTTTTGTGTTTAAGAGGCTAGCAGAGGTATCCAAGAGAGAGGATACAGTCATGGGTTCTCAGTTTCTGTTTCTGGTCGGGCCAGTACAGATGCTTCCTCATCCCTCTTTTCCACTTACCACTAGAGACAGAAACTAAAAACATGATTTTCGGCTGCTAAAAGCCTAAAACAAAATGAAGCAGAACAACTATTACAACAAAATAAGACAGGTTGGACAAGTGTGGGCTAGAGCATGGTGTATCAAGTAGATTTCAAGTATCAAGTAGATCAAGTAGATTCGATGGTGGAAAGCTAAGAGACAATATTCTGTATAGCAAGAGAAAAACAGAGAAACAGAAAACAAAGGATTCATTTTAAACATTGCAAGGGATTATAAATTAAATTATAGAGACCAAGCTATTAATTTGTACAATAGGATGAAATGGGTTAAAAAGCCCTATTATTATAAAAGTTTATGTTTGGATTTGAAAACTGCTCTACTCAATTTTTCTGTGTATAAAAGCATTCTCATATACAGAATATAAAACCAAAGTAATGAATAAAGATTAATTATACAAATGCAAATGAACAGAAAGCTTAAATCTCAACAATGTTCTCCTAATAATTTTACTTCTGGATTGGAGTCTGAGACAAAGGACAACCAAAGAAAAAGTACTAACTTTGTTGGACACTCCCTGCTGCAATGACCCACCAGTGGCTACATGAACTGAGGATGCTGAGGCATGGAAGGAAGAAAAGCATACCCAGCTACAGCTCTTGACAATGGTAGTCACCATCCTACTTGGTTTGGAGTCCTAGAGAATCCTAAACCGTGGACACACAGGATACTTCCTACTCTGATCACAATGATAGCTGTTAGGTTAGTGCCAAAGTAATTGCAGTCTTTGTAAAGATCTAACAGTTCTAGGGTACATAATGGAAAGTAGTCAGAGTTACAAAGTGTCCGAGAGGAAAAACTTTTAGGAATTGTGGATGTATTGGATATACAGTGGGCACTCCATATCCATGGGTTCCATATCCACAGGTAGATTCAACCAATCACAGATCAAGAATATAATATTCACATAATGCAGAACTCTTGGATACAGAGGGCTGAGTTTTCATATCTGCAGGTTACATAGGACCAATGGCAGAACTTGATCATCCATTGGGAGCATGGGAGATGCTAGAACCAATCCTCCACAGACACTGAGAGATGACTCTATACTGGTACTGTCGAACTCAGTAAAACCTCTTTTTTTCCATGTCCATGGAACATTTGTGAAATTATAAAATTACAAAATTTCCATGAAGGCTCCACAGATTCCTAAAAGTGCAAATTTTATAGACATATTTATAAGTACAACAATATAAACATTAACAAAAACAACAACAAGAAAACTCTAATCACTTGGAAATTGAAAAATAAAATTTCTGAATGAACACAAGGGTCAAAAAAGAAATTAGAAATTCAATTATAATCTTTTAGAAATAATAATGGTTGGAAAACAATAAATCCCAATCTATGCCATGTGACAAATACTATACTCAGAATAACATTTATAAACAAATATTTTATTAAAAAACAATAAAGAAGAAAGTTAAATGACATGAAAATGTAACTCAAGAAGGTCGGTGGGGTAGGTAAATAGCCAGCAAAAGCAAACGGAAGGCACTAATAAATATATGTGCTAAATTTAGTGAATTAAAGAACAATAAAATTCAAAATTAAGTTCATGTGCAAGTTCTTTGAGAATTCCAGGGAAAACAGAAAAACTACTGGCATCAACCTAAAGGGCACATGAGAGTGGTATTGGCAGTGGGAAGCAGGGTGCCCCAGTGAGAGGGTTGATGAGGTGAGCTATATCTCTGCAAAGCCCAGCATGGCCCGAAGACAGTCCTGCATCTGACACCCATTCATGAGCCGCAATCTGAGGAAAGAATGTGCCTAACCTCTTCGAGTCTTAGGTACCACTCCAAAGAGTAAGAAGAATGGCTGAGTCCTGAATAGAGAGACTTTTGAATAAGAATGGACCAAGTTTACATTACCAAATTGTACCAAGATATTTTGGGATTGAACTAATTTCTTTTTTCTTCAACTTTTCATTTTAAGTTCAGGTGTGCATGTGCAGGATGTGCAGGTTTGTTACATAGGTAAATGTGCCATCGTGGTTTGCTGCACAGATCATCCCATCATCTATGTGTTAAGCTCAGCATTCATTAGGATTCTTTCTGATACTCTCCTTCCCTCCAGCCCCCATCCAAGAGGCCCCAGTGGGTACTGTTTCCCACTATGTGTTCATGTGTTCTCAGCATTCAGCTCCCACTTATAAGTGAGAGCATGCAGTGTTTTGCTTTCTGTTCCTGTGTTGGTTTGCTAAGGATAATGACTTCCAACTCCATCCATGTCCCCTTATGGCTGCACAGTATTCCATGGTGTATGTGTACCACATTTTCTTTATCCAGTCTATCATTGATGGGCATTTAGGTTGATTCCATGTCTTCGCTATTATGAATAATGCTGCAATGAGCACATGTGTGCATATATCTTTATAATAGAAAGATTTATTTTTTTTTTCAGGTAAATACCCAGAAATGGGATTGCTGGGTTGCATGGTATTTCTGCCTCTAGGTCTTTGAGGAATCACCACACTGTCTTCCACAATGGTTGAACTAATTTACATTCCCACCAACAGTAAAATTTTTTTTCTCCACAACCTCATCAGCATCTGTTGTGTTTTGGCTTTTTAATAATTGCCATTCTGACTAATGTGAGATGGTATCTCATTGTGATTTTGGTTTACATTTCTTTAATGATTAGTGATGCTGAGCATTTTTTCTTATGTTTGCTGGCCACATGTATGTCTTTTTTTTTGAGAAGGGTCTGTTCATGTCCTTTGCCCACTTTTTAATAGGGTTTTATTTTCTTGTAAATTTGTTTAAGTTACTTGTAAACTCTGGATATTAGACCTTCATCAGATGAATAGATTGCAAAAATTTCCTCACATTCTGTAGGTTGTCGGTTCACTGTGATGATAGTTTCTTTTGCTGTGCAGAAGCTCTTTAGTTTAATTAGATCCCATTTGTCAATTTTTGCTTTTGCTACAATTGCTTTTGGCATTTTCATCATGAAATCCTTGCCTGTGCTTGCGTCCTGAATGATATTGCCTAGATTTTCTTTTAGGGTTTTTTTTTTTTTTATAGTTTGGGGTTTTACATTTAAGTCTTTAATTCATCTTGGGTTAACTTTTGTACATGGTGTAAGGAAGGGGTCCAGTTTCAAGTGTCTACATGTGGCCAGCCAGTTCTTCCAACACCATTTATTAAATAGGAAATCCTTTCCCCATTGCTTGTTTTTGTCAGGTTTATTGAAGATCAGATGGTTGTAGGTATGTGGTCCTGTTTCTAGAGTTCTCTAGTCTGTTACATTGGCCTATGTGTCTGTTCTTGTACCAGTACTATGTTGTTTTGGTTACCGTAGCCTTGTAGACTTGTTTGAAGTTGGGTAGTGTGATGCCTCCAGCTTTGTTCTTTTTGCTTAGGATTGTCTTGGTTATTTGGGCTCTATTTTAAGAGCCTGAATTCCATATAAATTAAAAGTTTTTTTTCTAATTCTGTGAATAATGTCACTAGTATTTTAATGGGAATAGCATTGAATCTATAAATTACTTTGGGCAGTGTGGCCATTTTCACAATGTTGATTCTTCTTATCTATGTACATGAAATGTTTTTCCTTTTCTTTGTGTCCTCTCTGATTTCTTTGAGCAAGCGTCTGTAGTTCTCCTTGAAGAAGTCCTTCACTTCCCCTGTTAGCTGTATTTTCAAGTATTTTATTCTTTCTGTAGCAATTGTGAATGGGAGTTCATTCATAATTTGTCTCCCTGCTTGCTTCTTGTTAGTGTATAGAAATGCTAGTGGGTTTTGCACATTGATTTTGTATCCTGAGATTTTGCTGAAGTTGCTTATCAGCTTAAGAAGCTTTGGGGCTGAGAGAATGGGGTTTTCTAGACATAGAAACATGTCATCTTCAAACAAAGATGATTTGACTTCCTCACTTCCTATTCAAATACACTTTATTTCTTTCTCTTGCCTGATTTTCCTGACCAGAACTTCCCATAATATGTAGATTAGGAGTGGTGAGAGAGGACATCCTTGTCTTGCGCTGGTTTTCAAGGGGAATGCTTCCACTTTTGCCCATTCAGTATGATGTTGGCTGTGGGTTTGTCAAACATTGTACCTGAAAGCATAACAGTCTCTCAGACCACAGCACAATCAAATTAGTACTCAAGATTAAGAAATTCACTCCAAACCACACAACTACATGGAAATTGAACAACCTGCTCCTGAATTACTCTTAGGTAAATAATGAAATTAAGGCAGAAATCAAGTAGTTTGAAACTAATGAGAACAAAGAGACTAATGAGAACAAAGAAACTAATGAGAACAAAGAGCATCTCTGGGAAGCAGCTAAAGCAGTGTCAAAAGATAAATTTATAGCACTAAATGCCCACATCAAAAAGCTAGAAAGATCTCAAGTTAACAACCTAACATCTCAACTAAAAGAACTGGAGAACCAAGGGAAAACAAACCCCAAATCTAGCAGAAGACAAGAAAAAACCAAGATCAGAACTAAACTGAAAGAGATCGAGACATGAAAAACCCTTCAAAAAATCCACAAATCCAGGAGATGTTTTTTAAAACAAAATAATAAAATAGATAGACTGCTAGCTAGACTAATAAGGAAGAAAGAAGAATCAAATCAACATAATCAGAAATGATAAAAGGGACATCATCACTGATCCTATAGAAATGCAAACAACCATCAGAGAATACTATAAATACCTCTATGTAAATAAACAAGAAAATCTAGAAGAAATGGTTAAATTCCTGGACATGTGTCCCAGGACTGAACTATACCCTCCCAAGACTTTATTTCCCAAGACTTTATTTCCAGTAAGAAATTGAACCCCTGAATAGACCAATAATTAGTTCTGAAATTGAGGCAGTGATATGGTTTGGCTCTGTGTCCCCACCCAAATCTCATCTCAAATTGTAATCCCATAATATCCACATGCTGAGAGCAGGACCTGGTGGGAGGTGATTGGATCATTGAGGAGTTTTCCCTTATCCTGTTCTCATGATAGTGAGTGAGTTCTCATGAGACCTTATGAGCATATAAGTGTTTGACAATTCCTCCTAAACACACACTTTCTCCTGCCACCATGTGAAGAAGGTGCCTGGTTTCCCTTCTGCCATGACTGTAAGTGTAAGTGTAACTGTGAGTCAATTAAACCTTTTTCCTTTATAAATTACTCAGTCTTAGGTATTTTTTTATAGCAGTATGAGAACGGACTAACACAGGCGGTAATAAATAGCCTATCGAACAAAAAAGCCCAGGACTAGATGATTCACAGCAGAATTCTACTAACAGTGTTACAAAGAAGAGCCAGTACTATTTCTACTAAAACTACTCCAAAAAATTGAAAAGGATAGACTCCTCCCTAAATCATTCTATGAGGCCAGCATCATCCAGATACCAAACCTGGCAGAGATACAACACAAATAAGAAAACTTCAGGCCAATATCTTTCATGAATATTGATGCAAAAGTCCTCAATAAAATACTGGCAATCTGAATCCAGCAGCAAATCAAAAAGCTTATCCACCACGATCAAGTTGGTTTCATCCCTGGGATGCAAGGCTGCTTCAACATATGCAAATCAATATATGGGATTCATCACATAAACAGAACTAAAGACAAAAACCACATGATTATCTCAATAGATGCAGAAAAGGCCTTCCATAAAGTTCAATATCCCTTCCTGTTAAAAACTTTCAATAAACTAGGTATTGAAGGGACTAATTTTTAAACTTGGAAAGAAATAGATCAAATCTCTAATTGGGCAATACAGGGACTAGAGAAGTAAATTAAGTTCAGATATATAAAATAAAATTGGCTTTTATACCTGAGTTAAAAGATGTATGAGTGTCACACGAACTGCAAATATGAGACAAAATGTTCCACTTCTGTAGTAATAAAAGAAATACAATGTACAATTTATGAAGGTGACAACAGTTTGGTCAATGTCTGTCTTCCCCCACTCACTATGAGCTCCATGAGAACAGGGGCCAAACCTGTTTTTGGTCAACACAGTACATGTGGTATACGGAAGGTAGTGGTGTTTAGTAAGAA
Source organism: Macaca fascicularis (assembly GCF_037993035.2). Taxonomy (NCBI): domain Eukaryota; kingdom Metazoa; phylum Chordata; class Mammalia; order Primates; family Cercopithecidae; genus Macaca; species Macaca fascicularis. Next base: position 65,191,838 of record NC_088384.1, read on the forward strand.
TGAATTGAAAGAAGGAAAAAAAATGGGTAGGAAAGAGGAAGAGGAGGAGAGAGAGAGGGAAGAAGATTTAGAAGGAGGGTGGTGGAGGGAGAGGCAGGGGAAAGAGCAGGCAAGGGGAGTGGGTTTTTCTGTGGAATACAATTTGGAAAACATAGGCTGTGCTTTCTAACGTCTTTGCCCTATAAATATTTATGTTGGAATGCTCACATGTGTTTAACACCCAGATGAATTTGGAGTGGGTATACAGAACTAGATTTCAGAGTATTGGAATTCTTTTAAGCATCTTGACTAATGGTAGGAGTTAAAGCTTTAAATCTTGACAACTGCAAATTACTCCAGATGACATTTACAGTGGTGGGAGATGGCAAGCCATATCTGATACTCCTGTCCTCCATCTTCTCATCCCCTTTCGTAAATCTGCTGCTCCCCTTTTAAGCTTATTCATATTCATTTCTGAAAAAAACTCTTTAAATCATAACCACATGTCATCACTTTATGTGCCTTCCTCATCCCTTCCCTCTTTCCTGTGTTCCTTGCTCCTCTTATCATTCTGCCTCTGTCCCTTCTTTCCCTGAACAAATATAACAAACCAATTCCATGGCCTTTCCCATTTTATTCCTCTTCATCTGAAATTCTTTACTTTGTCCCTGTCCTTTCTAAATGTGGAGTCCAGCAGAAAGGCACTACTCTAGATGTAGCCCCACAGCCAGTACAATGCGACAGTCATGTTTCTGAACCTGAATATCAGGTCTTTATTAATCCACGTTAAAAGTACACTTGGTTTGGAGCAGCCCATAACGCTTTTGGCTCAGGGTGTGCTCACAACCCACTGAGCTTTCTTGGGTGCTTGGTCAGGCTAAATCATGTCCAGGCTGGACAGGTAGCATCAATAGCTGTCATGATCCTTTTCAAATGACCTGGTTATTCCTGTTAATTGTACACCTTGCAGTTTTCAGGCTGTATGAAATAAATAAAACCCTCTGCAAACTTGCAGTTTGTTTGCCAAGCAACAGAATGACATGAGAATTAACTTTTGTGGCCTGATAAAACCAGGACTTACGCAGTTTGAATACTTTACCAGTTTCGTTCCATTGTGGATTCTATTCATTTCCTAATGAATTTACAGAACCTCTGGGCTTTTTAAAGGTGAAGCGGAAGTTGGGCTTCACCTTCACTTCGACAAGACCGGCCCTGATATCATCTCTTTTGTATTTCAGCATTTTCCATGAACGAGTGTAGAAAAGACAATGGAGTACACTATTTTTAAAACATTTGAAAACTGGAGACTTTTACAAAGCATTCCCTCCTGTTGACATCTAAATGTCAAAGTTATCCTACCCATTATCCTTTCCATATAGGCAGGAAAAAAGGTCTTTCTTTTTTTCACTTGGCAAAGCTCTTGATTCTCCACCTCAGCCCCATGCCCTCCAACATTTTCTGCATCTCCAATTTTTTTTTTTTGAGGCAGGGTCTTGCTATGTTGCCCAGGCTGGCCTCAAACTCCTTGGCTCAAGGGATCTTCCTGTCTTAGCTTCCCAAGTAGCTGGAATTACAGCTACATGCCACCTCACCCAGCTTGCAATTTATTTATCTCAGTGAACATCTTCCCCTTAATCTATAAACAGAATAGCCCATGCTAATCTGGCACCAGCCCAGGCTACCTTCACTTCACCCTCCCTTGCTCACTGGTTTTGGAGTTGTGTTTGCCACCACACTGTGCGTCCTCATCAAAGGCACCCTATCGATTTCCCAGTGTTCATTATCCTGATATCCTCACAGCATTTCTTAAAATCCGACCATTAGCCCCACTCTCCTACCACTAGAATCTCCCTTGAAACCTCTCCTCTCCCACAACATAAACCCATTGTAATGGCCCATATTTCAATGCCATCAAAGTTACTTCATTTTGTGAGTTTAGGGTTATTCACTCAGTCTAACCCAGAAAATTGTGGTTTTTGTCATCCATCTATATTAGGTCTAACCATATAAAACTACTCTTTTATAGATCAAAAATGCTCCATAGTTTTGCTATGTTACCATTGGAGGAAACTGGGTAAATGGTGCATAAATTCTTTCTGTATTACTTCTCACAACTGCCTGTCAACCTATAATTTTTCAATAAATATTTTAATTTAAAATGCTCAAATAAAAATTTCACAATTCAACCTAATAGCATTCAACAACATTCAGAAACAAATGAGTTTTTTTCTCTTTGTGGATTTTTCTATATGTTACGAAATGCTAATGTAGAGAGCCCAACTTTATAAACTCTAAATAACTTATAAAGACATGGAGTATTTCCATGTCTTCCTCCATGTCATAAATATTCCTGGAAATATTCCTTCATTATTTCCAGGAATAATTATATTTGTTCACATAGTGATTAAGCTTAAACATTTAGTAGATGTAACATTTACTTAATGCCAAATTCTTTTAACAAAGAGTTGACCTTAAAAAACTCTCATTTTTTTTTTTACAAATATGTATTTCCCATGTGTTACATAATTTTTGCTACTAATGAATCCAATGTCAATTACATAAGCTTAGGCTTGGATTTGGGTGAAAGAATCTAACCAACTTGGCTTTATTTGCTTATCTTTTAAAATGTTATAGATTAAAAAGTTGACTATGGATTGGGTCAAGCCATGGATTAAATACTAGAGGCATCTTTGAATCATAGAACCTCAGGATAAATGGGACATTAAAGTCGTATAACTTGGTCACACATACCTTTCCTACAACTTCTCTCTCCAGATCATCCTAAACCATCCTTGGATACTTCCAATTGCTAGATTTTGTTGTATTCCTCATCATAAGGTAGCATCTATTTCTCTGGAACTAGTAGTAATTCTTTCTTGGGTCAAAAGAAGTAAAGCGTGGAACTTAATTAGATTTGTAAATAGTTGCACTTAGCTATTCTGTTCTCCTTTGTCTTAAATGTTGTTTCCCAAGTCCAATGTTTCCCCAGTTCCCAATTCTTCATCATGTGGCCTGACATTTGGTTTCTTTTTCATCTTGCTTGCTCTCCTGTGATGGGTTCCTGTTTGTGTTAGTCCACAGTTAAGTGCCATCTCTGCAATCTCAGCTGTGGTCTGAGAAGTCCATTGTTCCCTCCACTCATCCATCTAGATACCAGATCTAAATAATAAAGACTGAGATGATCTCATCAGATATTCTTGGATTCGGCATTCAGATTATGCTATTAACTCTTCCATCTCTTAACTACACAACCAAAATTGTCTTTCATGTTTTCCCACTTCTCCTTCACTTCCAGATCAATGTTTTGGCTCTTGATGGTCAAGAATGGCCAGTAACAAGACAAAAATAACTTGTACCAAATTCAAAGATCATAAACAGATCTTATATCCTTCCACACCTCAAGAACTGGTGTTTATGCAGAAATGAGTGATTAAGCAAAAGACGTGAGACCAAAATTATCCATTTGTCTTCTATGAGTTTCAGGTTCAAACTTCCAATTAGATTAAAAACAAACAAACAACCAAAAAAAAACAAAAAACAAAAAAACTCTTTGGTGAAAACAGGTTAGTCAGTGATTAGCATAATTGGAAGATGATACAGATCATTGCAGAGTGTTTTCTATGATGGGAGGGGAATGGTAGCCTCTTTCTCAAATTATAGAGCAAAACAAACAACTTGTTATTTCCAGACAGGCAACAAGGCAAATGCTGAAACAAGTTTAAATTTATAAGAAGCCACATTACAAAAATGAGAGGGAAAAAAAAGTGATGAGGTGTTGGCCTGGGTAGTTCTTGCAAATCCAGAGTGCTCAGTGCTGGGAGCATCGCCCACCCCTATCTGCCTGGTGGGCTATCAGGTATTACCTGAGAAGGTGAAGCCCACTCACACGTTTGGGTCCTTCTATTTCTGAATTAGGAATGGGAGCCTGTCATGATGAGGGGTGCCTTCCTAAGATGCTCTGAGAGGCTAAACCCCAAGGAGGCACTAGAACCTGTTTAACCCTGTTCTTCATACAATTACTTTCTGCTCTACATTTTCCTTTTCAACTGCCTTAAACTCTTGCCCAAGCTTTGCTATCTAACCAATCCCACCTCTGGAAAGTTTAGATTTTATCTTAAGTTATATAATATTTGGAAGCCATCAAAATACAAGCTGTATCTGGAGACTTAAATTCTAAGACAGTCATTTCTTTTTTTCAGCAGGTGGCACTGTTGCAATGAGGCTGTTTCTTCTAGTGAAGACAGCATCAAGAGGAATCAGCAAATTTTAACCTTATAGTATATTTAATTCAAGGACGAAATTTTTAAAAATTACCTTAACAAGTGATGAAATTATCTTCACTTGTAATGGGACAAACCAACTTCATGTGTTGCACTGAGGACATGCCACCTTATGTGGTGTTTTTGCCAAAAATGCATGACCTGAATCGAACCCTGAGGAAACATCAGACAAATCTAAAGTGAAGGACATTCTGCTAAATATTGACCAGTACTCTTCAAAAATATGAAATTTAGGAAGACAGAGAACGGTTAAGCAATCATTCCAGATTAAATAACAGAAAAGAGACATAATAACTAAATGTTATACATAATCTGTGATTGGATCCTAAACCAAGATTTTTTATCCTGGACAGGACATTACTGAAGCAATTTGCAAAATTCAAATGTGCACTATAGGTTAGGTAGTAGTATTGTATCAGTATCTACTTTCCTGATTTTATGCTGTGGTTATGTAAGAGAATGCCCTGGATCTTGGGAAACGCAACTGGAACTACCTAGAGATAAAGGGTATGATGAAATCATGTCTTCAAATTATTCTCATATGTTTAAGAGAAAAATATGGTTTGCATATATTGTATATTTTGTATATATGAAATTATGTCAAAATAAAAATGAAAATCCCCAATGTTATATTTTCCTTGCCCCTTACTCAACTTCTCTTTCCAGCTAATAAAAGATGCATGCTGATACCAAACTTCATTGAGAACATCTTCCTTTTTTAAAAGTTCAGAAATTGTTTTCAGTTACTTCCTGTTTCTCTTTGAGTTCTCAAGTCATCAATACCTTTAGCGACAGCCTTTGAGATACGGTTTGGTCTAATGTCACCTACTTTCAGATCGTCTACCCTTCAAATATGTTTTGTAGATTCCTTTCCAATAAGCAGTGTATGTTCGTTTACTTAAACATGAGAACATGTTTAGAAAACATGATCAGAGGTTGGGCACAGTGGTTCATGCCTGTAATCCCAGCACTTTGGGAGGCCGAGGCAGGCAGATCACGAGGTCAGGGAATCAAAACCCCCCTGGCCAACATGGTAAAATCCCATCTCTACTAAAAATACAAAAAATTACTGGGGTGTGGTGGTGCGTGCCTGTAATCCCAGCTATTTGGGAGGCTAAGGCAGGAGAATTGCTGGAACTCAAGAGGCAGAGGTTGCAGTGAGCCAAGATCGTGCCACTGCACTCCAGCCTGGGTGGAAAAAAAAAACAAACAAAAACGAAAACATCATCAGAATATCTAAAATCAATCACAGGATAAATCTTAGAATTTAAGAGCCAAAGGAATTTTAGAAGTCATTGTGCAAATATTGTCCCATCCCACCCTCCACATCACCTTCTGGGAGAAGAAACAGAAGACAATAGAGCTGCCATGACTTATCCAAGTGTACATGGTCACTAGGTGTGGAACCAGGTAAAATGCCCCCTAATTCCTGTCCTGCATCCAGTACTCCATCCCTCACTTTGCTTCTCACAGAGAAATACAGACGATAAGGTCAGATGCTGAAGACATGAAGCCACAAAATAACACAATGTAGCTCCTGTGTCTTGACAAGAAATTTAAAATACCCTATAATACTAAAATAAAAACATATGCAAAATTTACCTAAATTTTCAAACTCAAAAATAGCAGACTTAAAAAATAATTGACACTTGTCAGGGTTGCTTTGGACTGTACCCTCAGTCACTCCAGGAGTAGAAGGCCATTTTTTTCTACTCCATAGTAAAAGTTCTCAGTTAGAAATGGCGGAGAGGTCCTGGGACAACTTAACCAACCAACAGGAAGGCGAGTTCAGCTGAGAACTCAATCTGCACAGCTCTTCTGCACAAGAGAATTTGGTAAAGCCCCGCTGAATTTCCTCCACACTAGCAAAGTGTAGGTCACCCTGCAAACCAAACCACAGTTGTCAGCTATTACAGATACTACATGCCTGGCATCCTAGGTGCTGTGTGACCAGGAGAAGCAAGGGCCCTTCCAGAACAGCTGGCTTTGTGTGAGAAATGCCCACAACCAACCCCTAGAACAGTGCGCCTCTCCACCCCCACCCCTGCCACACACACATACTCACAGGCCAGAGCTATATTTCCCTAACTCTAGCCTGAGGTGGTTAAAAGCCTGGAGCTCGTCAGGCCCAGCACATTGGAAATCAGAAGGGACCTCCCCTGCTAATCTCTAGGCAAATATTTTCTCAGCTCTGCTGACTTAGTGGTGAGTTACCAGCCTTGCACCTCTACAGTAAATTGAAGCAAGCCCACTTGGGTGGCAAGAGCACCAGTGCAAGGGGCCTGCCCTGGCCACTTGCCCCATCACCACCGTCCCAGGTGAAGATGCTAATGTTCTCTTCCTCTTTTCAAGGTGAGTCAAGAAAGGACCAAAAGGAAGACAGCAGGCAGCCACAAGGGCACACGGCCAGATTGAAACTAAGCATAGTAACAGAAAAATAAAGCTACCCTTTTTTATAGCTGTGTTTGGGGACTGATGGATCATTCCTACTATACCTAGTCCTCTCTTTAGCCCTCAATTTACGACACCAAGTACATTCGAGCTTTTTGAGTTTGGATTTGGTTGGCGATTAGGTTGGATTTCTCCACTAGTGGACCCTGAAACAAGGATCCACAAGCAAGTACTTATTTTGGCAGTGATCCCAGAAACCACCCCTAAGAGAATAGGGAAATGAGACAAGAAAGAGAAGGCAACAAAAAATTTAAAAGGTGTGGATCAAGCATGTTTCTATTGTGGGTGTTAAGCAACCCTGCTGAGAACCACCGGGGACAGTGCATCAGAGTCGCCCCATGGCAATTCTTCCTTGTTTCCAGGGGCAAGGAAGCTGCAACATTTATCCACCAACTCTCATCAGCATTCATGTGAGGGCTGCTCCTTTCAGATGGACATGAACTCCCCAGCATTAACGGGCTACCCTGCACCTGGGCTGAGGACACCTTGCTAGGACATAAAAACTCTCAGGCAGAGTTCCAGGTGCCTGCGATAGAAAGCCAAAAATGATGCAAAAAGAGCAGGTGCCAAAGGGGTGGGGATGGGGCACTGGCAGCATCTACCCCAGGAAGCCCAAAGCTAGAATCAAAGAGCACATAAAGATCAGTCCCTGAGTGTCAGACCAGTAGTTTACTCCGGGCTTGGTTTTCTTCCCATCTTTAGATTCAATGTGGCACAATGAACTAAAAGAAATCTCCAGCAGGATAGCAAACCCCACTCCACTTTCCATGGTCTTATCAATTTTATACCGCCAGTGGACTGTGTAGACAGAAGGGAAGGTGGCACAATAAAATATGGTGCTAGGAACCCGATTCCAGTAACATGAAAAGGCCATTTTTACATTAAAAAAGAGCTGAGTTTGGAGATTTACAAGGTAAATAATCTCCCACTCATGGCTTCTCTTGACCTGGCGGGATCCTATCTTCAACAGGCAGTTTGTCATCACAATCCAAACAAGACCCTCTCCCATGAGTGACTGGAAGATCCTAGAAGCCATACTCTCTGAACTGGCTCAGGGTGATATCTCCTGGCACCCTGTCCTGATCATTTCTGCTGCATGCTTAAAACACAACATGCAGCCTCCACAAACTTTGTGTGTCATAGAGCTCCTTGTCGCCAAGCCTCAAGCCCAGCCCTCTTAAGACCACTCCACACTCTTTATCTTGTTGACCTTTCTGCAGAAAATAAAACTGGTCCCCTTTTTTAGAACGTTTTTTCCTTGCATTAAAAGTCACTATTCTCTGGTGGCCTTCCTCTCTCGATGGCTACTCAGTGATTTGCTGAGTTTCTCTGCTGTATTAACCTCGCCTTACTACCTTCTAGGACTTTGTCCTATGCCGTAATCTCTTTTTACTTGATATTTCTCTCTTTGGTCAGCTTTCCTCCATTATACCCCAAATATGTAACCATAACCCACAGACTCATGATGCCTACTCTATCCTTAACTCAGAATTATGCTCCGAGCTGCCTACTTACCCCTAATACCAATACATACACATTTTATTGCCTCACCCTTTATATCTGCCCCTTCACTCTGTGTGCCTAGTCTGATGCATGCCCCTATTCTTCATTCAGTCAACAAAAGCGGAGAGTAGGTCATTGTCCTACATGCCTCCATCTCTCCACCAACCATTCCAGTTCCGATTCCCACGCCTTCATCACCATAAACTTTTTAGTACATCACCCCAACCAACTCGACTCTCTTTGATAACTAAAGTGACTTCGTTAGACATCCACTGTCTCTGGCTTCAGCTTTGCTCCAATTCATCTTCCATATACGCCCAGGCTCTTTCTAAAATGTAATGTTAACATGTGCCTTCTCTGCTCAAAAATGTTGGTGGCTTTGGCTTTTCAAAGCCATCAGGATTAGTTCAAATTCCTCAGCCTGACACAGGGCCACCTCCAGTTCATCATCTGCTCTCTCACTCTCTCTTTCCATTCTCTCTGTCTCTGTGTTTATCTTGGTCTTTATCTCTGTCTCTCTCCCTCTTTTTTTTTTTTTTCTCTCTCTCTCTCTCTGTCTTACACACACACACACACACACACACACACACACACACACACACGCTTTGTCTCTCTCTGCCTCTTTGTCTCTGTTTCTCTCCCTCTCTCTCCTCTCTCTGACTCTGTCTGTCTTACACACACACTCTCTTTGCCTCCCCCTGCCTCTCTCTCTCAGTCTCTCTTTGTCTCTCTCTGTCTTTTCTCTCACTGTCTTCTTACACACACCCACACACAAACACAGACAACACACATCTCCACATCATTAGTCCTGATGCTTACACAGATATGTTCTTCCTCTCTCAGGCTACTGGTCTCTATACAGACCTCAAGGCTAATCTAAGCTGTCACCTCCTTGGTGACAGACTCTTACTCTCCCAGTCTTTAATTCATTAGATGACTTTTTTAGATGTTCTCCTGGGGTCCTCTACATTCCTTTGAAGCATCTTTGTGGCACTACTTTGTGATTGCTTAACTGTGTTCTCACTGAGAATAGGGACCATGTGTTTCCATGCTGATTTTCCCAATTTGGAGCACAGCATTTGGCTCGGAGTTGAAGTCCCCTAAATGTTTGATGAATAAATGAAAATGAATAAATAAATGACACCTGATAGTGCAGGGCATAGAAAAGTATAGTTTGACAATGGTCGACATTTATGCTTTTCACCCTTTCTTCCTACTGTCCGTTTCCATTACAACCTGCTTAGGGCAACCAAAGCTGTGGCTGACCCAGGTCTCTCAGGGCCTCCTAAGCCAGCTCTGAGACTAAGACTGGAGAGGAATGCTAACTTGCCTCGACTATGTAAGACTTTACAAGTTCCAGAAAATTGATCTTTCCAGGCCTGCATGGCTTGGCATAAAAGTCAGACAATTTTTATTGAATCTGGTCCTGGTTGGTTAGATTTTTGACCTTAGCAATGTGGCCAATAGATTGGACCATGAATACTTTTTTTTCTAATTTTTGCCACATGGGCTCATGTTTCCCAGGTCAGCCAGTAGGTTCAGTCATCATTGGCTTCCCTTGGGATCTGTTTTCCCTGTTCCCGTGGCATCCGTAATTGTGAATAGGCTTGTGGGTGCATTTCTGAGGAGTGGTGCGATGGCAATGGTGTGTACTATAGGAGATGTGTGCCAACTGGTGCTTGGTTGCTGTTTATGTTTGTCAGTGGTCCCTGTAATTGGAAGGCTGTATTGCCTTGCAATTATACAAAGGATAATAAAAAGAAAATTGGGGAAAACGTATAACATCAGACATAAACCAGTGATATTTTGTAATTTTACACAAATACAATACAGATTTTTTTCCCCCAAAATCTACTCAACTGTAGTGAATACTGAACAGAGAAAGCTCAGAAAACTCCACTTTAAAATGCAAGCACAAACGAATAGCTAATCTTTGGGTCTTTGAACATGATACAGTCCACTATAACCATACACACCCTCTGTCAGAATTCAGTGAAGGCAGGAATCCACGGTTGTTGTTTTTCCAATGAAAAGCATTAACTAAGAGGTGTAGGAATGAAGCATGCTATAAATAAAATGGATACCTTGTATGGTTGCAGGGGTTCTACCACATCTTTCTAAGATTGCCACTGTAGTAAACCTTGTCAATGCAGACTTCTCTAGCTCCGACATTACTCTATTGTAAATATATATATATATATATATATATATTCTTCTGAGAATATGCAAGTTTTGACTTTTTTAAAAGAGGAAAATCTGAACATTCATCTTAAAATAAAACTAAAAATTAAGGTTTCTATCAAGAACCTACTCTATTAGATTCAGGAAAATAATATTATTTAAGGGATTATTTATTGTTAAAAAATGAATCTATAAAATCTGGTATGCCTTAATGTAGGCATATTGTGAAACTTTTGAAAACTTTAACTGAGTGCTTGTTAATATAATTACACTATGATATGAAAAATCTTTGGGAAAACAGAAGTACACACCATCACTGCGTCTCAGTTCAGGCTTTGGTCAGACAGCATCTTACTGCCGTCTTACACATTCTCAGACTTTTCCACATTTGCACACTGTCTCAGTCTATTTTTTGTTGCTACAACAGAATACCTGAAGCTGGGTAACATATAAAGAAAAGAGGTTTATTTGGCTCATGGTTCTGGTGGCTGAAATTCCAAGATTAGGCAGCTGCATCTGGTAATGGCCTAATGCTGTTTTCACTAATGATGGAAAGTTTAAGTGGGGGTGAGCATGTGCAAAGAGATCACATGCTGTGGGAGGAGGCAAGAGAGAGAAACAAAGGAAGCCAGATTCTTTGTCTTTGGTCACTCACCCGTGAGTGAGGGCATTAATGTCTTCATGAGTGATCACATCCATGACCCAAACACCTCTCACCTGGCCCCAGCTCCCAACGCCACCACACTAGGGATTAAGTTTCAACATGAGCTTTGGTAGGGACAAACAAACAATATCCAAACCATAGAACACATTTACAGAATGTTTCAGTTACTTTTCTTTCTTGCTGCATGATCATAGGACTTGCAGTACAGCTGCACAACTACAGTATAATAAAAACAAAAAAATGTATTATGGTAGTTTCTCAACCATACTGGCCAAGTTTTAAATATCTAATTCATGTATTATACTAATGGACTCAAGAAGTGCCTCTGCTATTATTCATACATATGGTTATATTTTAAATCTTTCATTTACTAAAATAGCAAACATGATTTGCACTGATTTATAGCTTCGGCAGCTTTTTCTCCTCATGGCACTGTCTTCAGGAGCAGCATGCAGAACTCTGAAAAGCCTCCGTGAAGCAGGATGGTGAGCTGTTTCCTCAGACTGTAATGTAAGGGAGCCCATCGGCCCTCACTCATGTCATTTCCAGAGTATGCATGTGGGAAGCAGAAACATGAGAAAAGATCACTCTCCCTGAGCCAACATTTAGCTCTTGATCTCTACAGGTAACTGTGTTACCTGTTCATGGAACCAATTGGAAAGCCATGAGTTTCCTCAAGGAAATGGCCTAGATGAAGTATGATCCTAACTTTTTTTTTTTTTTTTGGCAGCATACAGGGCTTCTGAGCTTCTTTAGACTTAACGTGCTTAGCATCTGGACTGGCTTAACTTTCCCTCAGCAATGTTTTGGATATTTTAATGGATAGGAAGTGCCTTCTCATTTTCTCTCCTTTGGGGAACCAAGACTTATGTACAGATTTTCCTCTCAGGTTTGAATGCGAGGTCTCAAGTCAAAACCAGGATTTTTTTCCTCCCCTGAAAAATGTCACATGTGCAATGTCCAGGAACATCCCTTTGGTGGAGGGGAAGAACAGCACAGGGGTTTCATGTGTGCAGAGAATCAAGGAAATGAGCAGGCTCCTTCCCACAAAGTCCTTCATAGAGGGGACAGGGAAGATAGGCATAGAAGGCCAAGTTTCCTGCTTCATTATAACTATTTTTAAATTTATGACTCTTGTCTCTTTCAGTTTTGAAGGGGCGTTTTTAAAGGTATTTTTCTTGGCTACCAGCTAAGGTTTATTGAAAACTAAAGCCAGAGTTAAGGAAAAATGTATAGGATGGGGAAGTTGAGCTCCTGGGGCCAGTAACACACATTTCCCATTCTTATGCAGACTCTGAAGATGTTTCAGAGTTTATCATCTTCAGCCAGCAGAGGAGATGATCAGTGTTGGCAGATGGGTTTAAAGATCTCGCAATAAAATCAACTGCAATTAGATACAAAGCAAAGAGCCTTTCTCCTTTATTTTACATTGAAACAACCCTAGGATGATAAGAAAAGTGATTCAAAAAGAAACATGATATCTGATCTTTCATAGATAAATAAATACTTAAGAGCCATAAAAGTCCAAGACCAAAGGCCAACATCTACCAGTGGAGCCTCTGATGTGAAAAAGTGACCCAGAGCTATGATTCCATCCTGGGATAGCTTCACCCTTATGTAGTTTCTTCGCAAACACCCTTCCCTTCACACCAGATAAAGCTTGAAAACCCAAGGAGATATACTGAGAAAATGACTACAGCTCTTTGTTCCCTAATTTGTCTGTCTTTAACATAAGTAACAGAGCCAATGACCTCTCCCCTCACACAACCTGCTCTGCAACTGAAAGGTCCAATGACAAAGGGCATCTTCACTTTGGAGGGTATAAGAACTCCACATTACTCAGAGATGTGTTACACATAAAAGAAAAGGAAACAGAGAGAAGTGATGGATAATTCATTTCCAGAGGAAGTAGAATTAAATGGAAGTACACACTTCAAAAAACAAACAAAAAAAGAAAATGCCTAGTATTATAGAACAAACTGAGGCTGCCAGAAACACATACCTTTTTGTCAGAACACTTTTTATTGGACTCTCAATGTAATAATTAGCAGTCTCACACAAACTTAACCAAACAATCCATATCAATTCCCACTTCTGCTAAAGGTTCTGTCTCAGTCACATCCATCTAATTTTTAAAACATTTTCCTTTGAAAAGTCAATATATTGAGTCTCTCAGTTGTTTTTAGTTGATTTCTGGGGCAACAAATTTCCATAGCATGAGAAACTTCTCAAGTGCATAGTTAGATATTTCATGTTTACTTTTTTTTATTATTTATTTATTTATTTATTTATTTATTTATTTATTAGACGGGGTCTCCCTCTGTCACCCAGGCTGGAGTACGGGTGGTGCGATCTCCGCTCACTGAAAGCTCCGCCTCCCAGGTTCACGCTATTCTCCTGCCTCAGCCTCCGGAGTAGCTGGGACTACAGGCGCCCACTACCACGCGTGGCTAATTTTTTGTATTTTTACAAAAAATTTCACCGTGTTAGCCAGCACAGTCTCGATCTCCTGACCTCGTGATTCACCCGCCTCGGCCTCCCAAAGTGCTGGGATTACAAGCATGGGCCACCACACCGGCCTCATGTTTACTTTTATACAGACAACAGCATTAATCTAAATATACTTTAAATTTTTTAAATGCACTTTAAGTTTTTAAAGTGTATTTAGACTAATGGAAAAATGAATTAAATTATTTGAAATTTATTCAGTTTTTGTGCTTAAGAAATATTTGTCATCTAGAGATTGCAACTTCATTTTAATGGAAATAAAGGAGAAAGAAAAAGTGCAAAGTAGAACAAAGAAATTCTGTCCTTGGAATGGGGGGAAGATTCAGGGGGATTTTCCAAATATAGGAAGACACAGCTTGCACTGATACCTACACGTTCTTAACTGTTTCCTATACCCAGCTCATAGATGAATTTAGGTGTCCAACGTTGAAATAATTTTAAAAATACTGAGTGAGTAGCTCATGAAAATAAAAATTTATCATAGTGATGGTTGATGACTGTAACAAAGATTTATTGATCCCAACTGGTAAAATAAAATAACACTGAATTAACTGGCACAGGAAAATTAAAATTTCAAAAGAAATTCTTAAATTGCAATATTTTCTTTTAGCAAGGAAAAATAGTGACTCAACTGAGTCACTCTGAAGCAGTGATTTTTAAACATTTTCAGGCTCTTCTTTGACTGGAATATTACACAATATTCAACATATGAAAGAGATCAATGTGAAACTGCAAGGCCGAAGCAGGATCCCAGAAACTGGAGTTCATGCCCCTCTAGCTGTGGACCAAAGACACAATACTCTAAATATACACAAATGCACAGGTCAGTTATTTTCAAGATCCTTCATCAACATGGAACCAAAAATCCCAAATAAAATACTAGCAAATAAACAAAAAAATAGTGATATTTTAATATATTACTGTAGAATGTTTTCTAAGATAGATTGCTAAAAAAGAAACAAGCAAAGTGTAGGAAAAAGTGTATTCTATTCTAGCACTATTCAGAAAAGGAAAGTGATATGAATACAAGTTTCTGTAAATTTTCTTTCTAAAATGTATTAGAAAACTAAAATTAAAATATTTTAAATGTTGACTTATGGCAGAAAGAGAGACTAAGATAGAGAAGACAGAAATGGACATTAAACTTTTTTGAATATATCTTATTTTGCATGCTTAATTTTGAAATCATGTAAATATTTTTATATAACTTGAATAAACAAATACATAAAATAATTTCTAAAAATAAAAATAAAGAGCAACTATGTATATAGTTTGTGGTGTAAACACACTCAGAGGAACTATTTCTAGTTACTTTAAAATATATTATTTGACTGTACATTACTAGTTGGACATGTCCTAAGGACAAGAAGAACTGTAAAACCATGTTCATGGCTCTTTTTTATTTGTATATAGGTTTTTCCATTATCTTATTATATGTAGTAACAGTGGTGTTGTGTGCGTTTTGTAGGATATAACAAGTTGTTATGTTGGCATTTGTGAGAATAAGGTGTTCCAGTATGACCTCATGATGCATTTTATCTGTTTTAAAAAATCATTTCCTAGTGGTGAAAATGTAAAGTGAAGAAAGCATTTTACTTTATAGTGAAAAGAGCTAGAAACAATGGCACAAATAAGATGTCACCCAAGCTGTGATCTTTAAATATCATTTCCCATTGAAAGGGACAGGTTCTCCTTTGGAAAATGAATGCAAGACTGGAAAGGAATTGTGCAAAACGAACTTGAGACACATTATTATAGGAAAAAAACAAGGATGCAATTAGGACTTCTGGAACAACTATGAGGAAATCGGCAACTTCTCTCCCCAGTGAAACAATGATCAATTTTTGATTATTGTAAAATACAGCCATTTGAAGTCTTTGGAAATGGACCTAAGGGCATACAGCAAATTGAGAAGCATTTATTCAATAAAATCTATGAAACCTTGGAAAGAACAGTGTGGCCAAGAGGATGGCAGATCTTTTTACTCCCAGGACAGTCATAAGGCTATGGCTTCACCCCAAGAGGGACAAGCTGCTGGCATCTCTTCTCCTCTCTGTTCTGGGAGGTGCAGTCAAGAACTGGGCCTCATTTCCACTCATTTGATGGAGGGTCTATCTAAGGCTTTTCAGGTCAAGAATACCAAGGCCCTGATTACTGCCTGTCCACAGTTTCTGCTTGTATGTTATAGGTTCTCCCCAGAGAGGGGCAAGCTGAGAATACCACAGGCTACTATACTTAATCCCAGCTCCCACGTATAAGGTAAAGGTATAAATCTGGAAGAAGACCACCATCTCCACCTCCAGTTCTGGTACAGTAGAGCACTAGAAGTTCTTCCCAGAGGGAAGGGCAAGATTGGAACACTGGAAGCTCTACAGATCTTCTCAGAGAAGGGCTGATAATATCTGGAGAAACTCAGGTCTCAAGGCATTGTGGAAAATAATAGAGATCTTAGCAGTGAGCAATTAAGAAAAGTCTAAAAATTCATCAATACAGTTGTGACAAAATAGCTGACCAGCCAGAAGTTTAACAGAGAGAAACAGAACGGGAAAAACAAAGAAATAAAAAGACTGCTAGGACTACATTGAGCCCTGGGGTTCTGAAAGCTGTGTATATGTGCTAGGCTGCACTCACCCAGGAGCAGCCAGACTGAGCACTTGAAAACTACTAGCCCCTGGCAAAACATGGGGTGAACTTGAAACTATACACATATTCATCAACAAAGGGCCAAAGTCCTACAAACTTAAAGGGCACTAACTCTGACCAGTCTTTGAATGAACACTAAACTATGCTGGGCAAACAGTGGCTTCCAGAATGCAAGCTTAAAAAATAAAAACAAAGAAGAAAAGACTGAGCAGTGACATCAGAGGCAACCCTGTGGAGGAAGTAGAATTTAGAGATTTAGTTCAGGCAAACCATTATTCAAATAAACCAACGAAATCCAGCAACATCAACATGCTGATCGAAGGAGGCACTAATTAATTAAGATCCAGAGTTGCCACAATGTATCATCTAAAATGTCCAGTTTTTGACAACAAAAACAACAACAAACGAGACATGCTAAAGAAACAAGATAGTGCTATCAGTATACAGAAAAAAAAAGTGAGTAATAAAAGGCACCTTTCAGAGAATCCAGATATTGGATGTGGCAAACAAAAATTTTAAAGCAGCTATTATAAATAAGATCAAAGAATTAAATGAAGCTATGTTTAGATGATTAATGATGGTTTGATGGCAATGATTTACCAAATAGAGAATACCAGTAGAGAACAGAAACTACTTCAAAAACAAATAGGAATCCTGGAATTGAGAAATACAATATCTGATATGAAAAGTTCACTAGAGGTGCTCAACAGTACATTTCAACTGGCAAAAAAGGGAATCAGCAAACCTGAAGACAGATAATTAGAGATTTACAATCTGAATAACAGAATGAGAGAATGATGAAAAATGAAAAATTCTTCAGAGAGCTATGAAAATCATTAAGCATACCAACAGACACATAATGGGAGTATCAGAAGGAGAGGGATGAGCAAAATAAGATAGAAAATATGTTTGAGGAAGTAATGATTGAAAATGTCTAATGTATGATAAAAAACATTAATCTACACAACCAAGACTTGAGATTGTTATTGGTCAGAGTTGCCCTTTAAGTTTGTAAGAGCTTGGCCCTTTGTTGATGAATCTGTGTATAGTTTGGGGAATGCTTTCAAGTCTACTTCACATCTAGCCAGAGAATAGCAGCTTTCTAGTGCTTAATCTGGTTGCTCCTAATATGGACAGAAGACAGGGAAATATTGAATAAAAGGGTGGTTCCCCAGCAAAGGCCCCAGCCTCAAGCCTGAAGACCTGCAGCTCTAAATAAAGATAGGCATTTCTGGTTTTGCACTCAAAATGTTGCTTTTTGTCCCGCCATGCCCCCACCATCCTGCCCCCATATAAACCTTAGACCTCAGCAAGCACACAAACAAGTGGCTGAACATCGGGACCAGCAGACCAGCTACAGTGAAACAACTCAGCAGAGAAAGACAGAAGAGGAGGGATGTCTGGCATCAAGGGGAGTTCAACCAGGAGTGGTCAGAGAAGTGTCTGGCTGCTGGGCAACCTGATTCTAGGGGAAGACCACCTTCCCACTCCATCCCCCATTTCTGGCTCCCCATACATCTCACTGAGAGCCACCTCCACCATTTAATAAAATCTTGCACTCACCCTTCAAGCCCATGTGTGATCTGATTCTGCTGGTATACTGGGCAAGGACACGGGATATAGAAGGCTGTCACACTGACCCCCTGCCGTTGAGATATAGTAGAGGGACCACTGAGTTGATTAACATAAGCCATCTGCAGACAGCAAAGCTGAAAGAGCACACTGTAACACATGCCCACTTGGGCTTCAGGAGTAGCAGACCCCCACCCCTAAATGCTGCCATGGGGCCAGAGCCCAAAAGCGCTCACACCAGCCTCTGCACCTGCCTGTCTGCATGGTCCCCTTAGGGGTTTGAGTTGTGGGGTTACCAAGTAGGCAACACCCCTGTCTCAATGTCCTGTGAGGGGAACCAGGGAACTGTCCCATTTCACCCCTGGGTGAGTGCAGTCTGGTATATGTACATAGCCTTCAGATTCCCAGGACTGAATGTAGTCTTACTAGGCTTTTATTTTTTATTTTAAAATATTTTTCTTTAGTTCTTTCTGTTAAACTCCTGGCTAGTCATCTATTTTGTTTATTGTAATTAGTTTCACTGGGTTAATAGTCTTTTTTAATTTCTCACCACCAAATCTAAACTTCAAGTAGGATAAACACAAAGAGATCCAAACATAGATATATTACAGTCAAAATGTTTCAGGACAAAGAGAAAATCTTGAAAACAACAGGTGAGAAAAAACTTGTCTTCAGTCATGTACAGTGGAACCCGAATAGGCTTAAAAAATGACTTCTCATGAGAAATGAGGAGGAAAAAAGGCTGTGGGACAATGTACTCAAAGTACCAGGAAAAAAAATCTGTCAATCAAAAATGCTGTATTCAGCAAAACTAAACTATCTTTCAAAAATGAAGGCAAGGGAAAACTGATGCCTAGCATGACAGCATGAGTAGGTCTGCTGATTTACTCCCCAGGGAAACTAATAAAAAATATTTTAAAACAACCTTTTGGAAATAACCCTAAAGGCAAATAGTAAATGAATAAACATCTGTTGAAGAAAATCTATAAAAATTCAGTAGCAGGCTAAGCGTGGTGGCTTATGCCTGTAATCCCAGCACTTTGGGAGGCTGAGGCACGCAGATCATGAGGTTAGGAGATTGAAACCATCCTGCCTAACATGGTGAAACCCCGTCTCTACTAAAAATACAAAAAAAATTAGCTGGGCATGCTGGCACATGCCTGTAGTCCCAGCTACTTGGGAGGCTGAGGCAGGAAAGTCACTTGAAGCCAGGAGGCAGAGGTTGCAGTGAGACAAGATCACGCCACTGAGCCACTGCACTCCAACCTGGGCAACAGAGTGAGACTCTGTCTCAAAAAAAAAAAAATTTCAGTAACAAAGTTGATACTATGTGGTAGATGAACCGATACCTTGCCCTCTTTCCGCCTCTCTCAACTTAACAAGGCACAGAGTCTTCTCAAAATGCTACAGCCAAGAACACAGCACTTCCTATTTCCCAAAATGATTAGGACTCCAGCATTTCTCATCCTATTCTCCGTTACTTGTTGTTGAAGCTAATTCCCAGGCAAGTAATGGCAAGAGGTGGAGGTTCCCCTTATCTGCGCAGGCCCCACTTAAAAGAGGCTCTACCATAGGCACAGTATGCTGAGAACTCAGAAGCCCAAATTGCCCTTTATCTGGCTCACAAGGCTGTAGGTTTGTGCTAGGAGAGAGAAGCCGGAAGTACCTCCTCAGTCTGCTATCCCCTTCACCCAGTGCTCAGCTCCTAGAGTGGGGGTATCACTAGGAGAGAAGACTTCCATTTCCACTACTGCCAGCTCCAGAGCACTGGCTCAGAATTTTCCTGGGAAGATAAATAATCTATAAAATATATAGCTCTTTCTCTCTTCCCAAGGGAACTGACTTTATTTACAACAGAGCAGGGAGAAATTTAAACCTAAAAATCACCCTTAAGAACAGTGGATATTGTGATGAAAGACAATTTGGGGAACTTTCTTGTATTTAATAAAGATACTGTTAACCAACGAGTTTGCCAGAGAGAAACAAGGAATAAGACATGTAGAAAAATCCTTCTGGGTTAGAATAAATATTACACAGGATTTAGAAACTTTTCTTTCAAAGGAGCCATACTTGATTGGATTGGTATGTAGAGCAATGTATGCCCCCAGGAATTATTGCAAACAATGGAGTAATCAGTTAGCATTAGTGGAGTTTAATATCTGAGGTGGTCAGGAAAAGAGACTACCAATACCAGTGTCATCCCAAGTGACTATAGACATACTCAAAACTGCACCTTCCTAAGAAACAACCTCAGAGGTTTAGCACTGTTGGGGGTAAACAGACATCACTAAAATAATCCAGCCACTCACTAAAACATAAAGAAGCAACTAACAATACAAGCTAAGGGTTGGGGAAGGGCTACTACCCAGAGTTGCTGCAACACATATGATCTAAACTGTCCAATTTCCAAAATAAAGTGATGAGGCATGCAACGAAACAGGAAAATACGAGCCATATACCAGAAAAAAGCAGAAAACGTAAATTTGTCTGTGAGAATGACAAAACATCAGATTTAAGAGAAAAGGACTTCAAAATAGCCATTATAATTATGTTGAAAGAACTAAGAGAAAGCATGATAAAAGGCATAAAGTTTAATGATAACATTGCATCAAAGACAATACAAGTTGAATCCCTAATCTGAAAATCTGAAATCTAAAATGCTTTAAAATCCAAGTGTTTTGAACATTGACATGATGCTCAAAGGAATGCTTCACTGGGGCATTTCCAATTTTGAATTTTTTGATTAAGAATGCTGAACCAGTCAACAGATAATACAAATATTCCAAAATCCACCCAGCCCAAATCTGAAATCTGAAATACTTCTGCTCTTAAGCATTTCAGATAAGGGATGTTCAATCTGTATTAATAAATAGAAATAAATTATAAAAGAGAATGAAATGGAAATTCTGGAGTTGAAAAATATAATAACTGAAATTTTAAAATTCACTAGAGGATTCAACAGAGATTTAAACTGACAAAAGAGAAAATTAGTGAACTTGAGGATAAATTGATAGAGATTATACAAGCTGAAGAACAGAGATAAAAAGAAATAAAGAAAAATGATGGCAGACTGAGAAAAATGTGGGACAATGTCACCTGTACCATGTAGGCATACCTAAAGGTGTAGAGAGAAAAAAAGGAAGAAAAAAAATTTAAAAAAAACACTTTCAGAAAGCTTCTCAAATTTATTGAGAAACAATAACTCACACATCTGGAATATTCAACTGGGACAAACACAGACCAACAAACAGATACAGCATAGTAAAAATGCTAAAAGTCAAAGGCAAGAAGAAAACCCTGAATGCATAAAGAGAAAAGCTCATCACTTACGATGGAACCCCAGTAACATTAACAGGCTGACTTCTCAACAGAAACAATGAAAGACAGAAAGCAGTGGGATGAAACAGTCAAAGTGCTGAAAACAAAAAACTCAACCAATAATTCTACATCTGGCAAAGCTGTTTCATTATCTTTCAAAAATGAGAGTAAAGTAAGACTTTTTAAAATAAATAAAAACTGGTCATTTGTTGCTACCAGATTAATCTTACAAGAAATACTGAAGAAAGCCCTTCAGACAAAAAGCAGGTGACCCTAGACACTAATTTGAATTCACATGCACAGACAAAGAATGTTGGTAAAGATAATTTTGTAATTTTATAAAACAGCATAAAAGCACATTTTCTCATTTCTTGTATAAGTTATTTAAAATCAATTGTAAAAATATGCTTATGTGCAATGTAATTTTGGGCTTATCACATATAAATTTGCAACATATGGAAAATATATTTGCCAATACTAGCAAAATGGGGGTGACAGGGAGCAAAACTGTATTAGGATAGATGGTAAATCAATAACTATAACAATGCATTATTGGTTTGTAACATCAATAGAGGTAATGATATATATAAAAATAGTGCCAAAAAAGGGGAAAATGAAATAAAGCTATAATGGAATAATGTTTGCATATATAAATGCCATTAAGAAAGTGCAAATCCAAAGCTGATTCTGATAAATTAAGATACATGTGGTAAACCCTAGAAGAACTATTTTTAAAAAGACCTCAAAACTTTAGTGAAAAAATTGTTAGATTTTTCTAATGTTATGCTACATTAGAAAACATCCACTTAATGCAAAAATAAGCAGTGAAGGAGGAATAAAGGAATAAAAATTACATGAGACATAGAAAACAAAAACTAAAATGGCACATAAAAATCCAGCTATGTCAATAATAGAACTAAATGTGAATGGAGTAAACAATTCAATCAAAAGTTAGATATCGTCACACAGTATTTTAAAAAATGATCCGTCTATATGCTGTCTATAAGAGACAAAATTTATATTCAGAGATAAAAATCCATTGAAAATAAAAGGATGAAAGAAGACATTAAAAGATATGGGAAAATATTCAAGAACAGTGTCTGTAGCCAATGGGCTTAAATACTACATAAAAGCAGCATACCCTTCTGCCTGGGCAAAAGAGACTTCTGCCATAGGCCCATACTTTAAAGCCCTCAAATATCATACCCAAAAAACCCCAAAGTTAATAAATACAGGGCACCTTAATCAGAACATGACCGTAAGCAGCCACCTTAGGACTAATGTAGTTGAGGCCCCAGGTAAATGCTTCTCTACATTTTTTGCCTTATGTCCTCAAAGCAAAGGGTGACTGCATGGAAAGGCAATGAAGACCTGCATGCTATGTCAGAGACAGACGTGGCTTCAGAACACAGAGAGTTTTAATCAGTGGAAGCATTTAGGCAAAATAAGTAAGTACAAAACAAAAATTCATTTTCTCTCAGAAAACATAATGACAGCAAGTTCTTGGGTAACAAAACATCATTTTCCAGTGGTGCCAATCATTCATTTTCTTACTTTTCTGTGTGTTTTTCTGTATGCTACCAGAAGTATTCATGGATTTTCACATTATTAGCAATATTTGCATTTTTGTTGAGGAATATTTACAATATTAACAATAAATATTACTTTTAAATATATATGTATAAAATGCACATACTTACCCATATATATGTATACATATGTATGCACATAGACATGCAGGTACAATTCTTTACATTTGGGATTTAGATGAACATTGAATACATCAATTCCAAGAATTGCAAATAACCTACTTTTGGTTATTTGATGCCTATATGATCAACTTTTTACTTAATATGGCATTGTGAATATTATCTCTTATCACATAATATCTAATTAATTCTCTATTTTTGGACCTTTATATTTTCAGTTTTTGCTTCCATAATTAGGGATGAGATAAACAGCATTACCATCAAAGCTCTGCAAGTATTTATGGGATAATATTCTAGAAATTATTTTCTGAGTTAAAGGAAACACAAAATTTTAGCATGGGTTGTGTTACAGTAATCAGTAATTATTTTAGTTTGATAAGCTTAATAAACATTTGAGTAAATGTGTAATAATTAGAGCATCTCATGAATAGCATTCTATTGTGTTTTTAAAATTTTCAGATAAATAACCAAATTTAATACATCAAAGAAGCAATCATGAATGTCAGATGATCAAATTTTATCTCGGAAAATGCCTACAATTTTAGTTTCTCTAAAATGGGCATTCTTAGTCAACTGTGAATCTTTTTAAAAAGATGTCCCACACACTTGGACAAAATATATAGAGACATGTTACATGAACATGCATTTGTGTTTATTTATTTATTTATTTGTGAATGATCATTATAATACACATGCTTTGGAAAGATATTTGAGTGAGTAGTTACACCATAAAAATATGCCATGGTTTGGAGGATTTCTCCTGTTGAAAGCCTCTGTAGTTCAAAGAGAGAATTTATGCTTTGGGTAAATATTTATTTACAAAAAGAAACCAACAAAAACAAAATTTTCTTCTTACTATTTCTTTTTAAAGTCAAGCTTACTTTAAGGGAAAATACAATAAATATTTGGTAATAGGGAGCAGACCCAAAGTTACAGAATAAAAACTATTTAATACCAGATAACAAAACAGAGTCATCAAAGGAAAACTCATCTTAAACTATTTATAGCATAACTGTCGCCCATCTTATAAAGGCTTTTATGTGATATTTGGTTATTCATGTGATTCCTACCAACATATGTGTTTATGCTATTTTGAAGGCAACTATTCAACCAATTATATTGTTCAATTCATCTATTAAGCTTTAATGTTCTTTCACACAAAAATGTTTTTGACAAATTGGCCAGTATTTGATCTATAGTTTATATTTTGCTACTTTTTATGCAGGGAAAATTAATACTTATCTTCATGTAACACTTTACTGAACAAAACTAATAAGCACTCAACAGGAGTTCAAACTGAAGTATATATGAGATTCAAATACATTAAATAGAATTCTTGCAAAAACTTGCCAATTCACAGGTCATGTGGTTTAAATTTTTACATATGAATTTGACACTCATCATGCTAACTTAAGTATCATAAATATGCAGAAATAGTGCACAGTATACGAAATTGGGAAGTTGCTATCTCTCTTGTGTCCATGACACGCTCTATTAATTACACTTTGTCTTCCAGAATCTCCCTGATCTCATGCCACTGACTGAGAAATCCCCTGGTTAAATGAAACTCTAGAAGGTCATTAAAGAAGACTTCCATTTGTCAGTCCATACTGTAGCTTTTATCCTCTTCTTGGACTGTTTCAGAAAATATGCTGGTGGTGACTCTAGTTCAAGTTAGGCCTCACCTGAGGCCACAAATTGTGGAGAGTCAATAATCAGTAAAGCCCACTAAGTTATTATTTCACTCAGGGAACCCTACAACCAGAACCCAAGAACTGAGCTGACACAGGCACACTTGGGACAATGGTGATGTGGGTGTGAGGCTGTGGGAGTGTGATAGGGCAGGAGTGTTCATTTTTATAAGAAAAGCTTGTGTGAATATTCTGTTCTTAGATGACTCAGGATTTTATCTGAATCTTAATAAATTTCTCTGCTATAGGACCTTGGTTTCCCAAAACATCTCTAGAAGACAAACGGTTGCTCCTAATTCTTGTCCTGAAATTTTGGACTCCTTTCTAACCTGGCTCCTCTGTGGCCATAGCTGCTTATACTTGTTCTTGGCCTTTTTTGGAGCTTTTTTCATTTAACCCTAAATTAGTTTCAGACTTCACTAGAATCAGAAAAGTGAAATGACTCTAGATGCCCCTGGCTCCTGCTAATGATAGCTGAATAGAAATGTCACCACTTCAATGACATGTCTCTGGCAAAGCATCTAGCAAGACTGTGTATATTGTTTTAATTAGGCCATACGATACAAAGTCTTTTTAAAAACAGAGAACTAATAGGAAAAGTAATTTTTCAGGAAACATAATTATCTTTTGATTAACTACATATTGTTGCATTTGAAGAAAAATAGTCTAATAACTACATCTTTAGACATTTTTAATCTATATTTTCATAAGGCACAGTTTTTTTCTTCTAACACCAAGGAAATCATACTGCAAAGAAGACAGATTTTAAAAAAAATAGAGACATTCATTTTTAACTTGTTACAAACCAAAAGCATTTAAAGCCTTATAAACTTGTTTATTAGAAATAAAAATGTTTTTACATCCCTCCTGACATGCTTTGATTTTTCTCCAAAGATGTATCCCTCCCATAGCTAAGAGAAGAAAGCATGTTCAAAGTTTAAATTGCTATTTATTTGTCATAACTAGTATGTGCTCTCCAACTTCTCAGCAAAGATGACTGACAAACTAGAAGCCCAAGGCTGACTTTGTCACTTGGGGTTGACTCAACCAGGCTCTTTTGCCTTGCTTTGGGTTTTCTGTGAAATATGGAAATCATTACACTAATGATTGTGAAGACATGATGAGACCACAATGTCTCCTTGGAAGATCTGTGGGACAGGGATGGTTAGAAGAACCCTGAATTGTCCTTCCCTTCATGTGACCATAGACGGATGAGCTGCTCTTCAACGAAGTGCCCCTATGGTTTCCCAGCGAAATGATGAGGTAGAACACAAGATCTGTCATCACCCCAAATTTATTCAGCTGCTGCCACAGTGTGACAATCATGAGATGCTGGGAATGAAGAGGTGGATAGAACACATTCCCTTTCTTCATGGGTTCACATTTTTGTCGTTGACCTTCACAGTCCTTGCCAGTTCGGTCATGTCATGGCATTTGTGTGGTAGCAGCCTCTGAGATGGTGCCCAGCGATTCCTGCCTCTTAGGATTCACAGCCTTGTTCCATCCACTTCCCCATTGTTTCGGGCTTGGTCTATGTGACTAACGCATATGGCAGAAGTCATGGGATGTCATTTCTGACACAAATAATGTTGTAAAGGATTGTGCTCTTCTTTCTGTCTCTCTCAGATCTTGATCTGAGAGAAGCAAGCTACTCTTTTGTGAGCAGCCCTGTGGAAATACCTAGGAGACAAGATGCTGAAGCCTCTGGCTAACAGCCAAGAAAGCAAAGAGGCCTGTGGACAAATGTGTTTGAACTTAGGAGTGGACTCTGAAGCCCCCACGTCAAGCCTTGAGGGGATTGCAGAAATGGTTGGCAGCTCAAATGCAATCTCAAGAGGCTTGGGTGCAAAACCACCCAGCTAACACATTTCTGGGTTTCTTCCCCTCAGAAGCTGTATGAGATGATAAATGTTATTTTGAGCTGCTAAGTTTTGGGGGTGATTATGAAGCAATAGACCATTAATATAGTGTTCTCACTTTGGAATTCCATTGGCCAGTCAAAAGAGCCTATATCCAAAGAGCTGGGTTCTCCTTTTGGATGTGATGTTGAACAGGTAATTTAAATTTTTTGAAAAATTTTCATAATCCACAGGACGAGAAATTGTGTCTGTAATTGAACCCCTTATAAGAAACTGATTATTTAAAAATAAGATTATTGTAATCAATGCAAAAATAATTAATTGCTCTTTAAAAAAATCTTGAGAAAATGGACTGGGGCAAAAGAGACTGAAAATGTAGCAAAACTAGTTGTGAGCACAGAAGAGGGCCGTGGTGCTGTGTGTGGTGTGCTAAGCCAGTTTCTACCCATTCCTAGAAGATGATGGTTAAATTCCAGGAGTTTCATGAGTTGGTAAATACAGTTCTTATTAAAAATTACATTGGCTAGGGGTGGTGGTGCATGCCACTTTGGGAGGCCAAGGCGGGCAGATGATATGAGGTCAGGAGTTAAAGACAAGCCTGGCCAACGTGGCGAAACCCTTTTTCTACTAAAAATACAAAAATTAGCTGGGCATGGTGGCGTGTGCCTGTAGTTCCAGCTACTTGGGAGGCTGAGGCAGGAGAATCACTTGAACCTGGGAGGCAGAGGTTGCAAGTGAGCTGAGATCACACCACTGCACTCCAGCCTGGGCAACAGAGTGAGACTCCATCTCAAAAAAAAAATACATTATGTAAACTTACGATTAAGTAACATATTCAAAACCAGGGAAATAAATATTCAAACTTCATCATTCCTAAATATTTTATTAAGTTTTGTTATTATGTATGCTTTTGTGCTTATTTATGTCTATTGTATTGTATGGTGGAAAAACAATATAAAGGCATGCCATTGTTTATTTCTTCCCAATGCTGCCTTCAATGACATCACCTTGGCAGCTCTAAATCAGTAACAGTGGGAGTATTCATGCCATAAAAATTGGCAAACACTGCATATCAGAGCTTCCCGCACCCTCTGCAGAGCCAGTTAAATGTTTTCCAGAATGTTTCTGGAAATAAATAAATAGAAACCCCAGGTGAGAGTAAACAGAATGAGCAGTCTATTTGCCCCAACAAGAGCCAACAAGCATCAAATACAGAATTGGTATGAGAATTAAGAAGAGAAAATAGCCAGAAAAGGCTTTTTAAGACAGGAGGATCTCCAGCTCACTGAAAGAGAAAGAAATGTCAAATGCTGCCCTAGTAGGAGTCTACTGTTTCCCACGAAAGTGAAGAGGAAACAAGGAAGAAGACTTCTGAGAAGAAAACAACTGGTTATAGAGCCTGAGAGCAGGTCCTTGGCAGTGAAAGTCCAATAGCACATCAGGAAATACCTGAAGGAGATTATGCATGGAAACTTTGATATCTCAATGCCTGGGCATAACTTAGAGAAACTGATTGGGAATGAATATACATGAACTAAGCTCTTTAGGATTGAGACAATACATATGTATTTTTTCCTGCATTTACTCAGTCTAGTCATGTGCTGGCAAATGTTTAACAACTGGCTCTCTGGGGGTGGGGCCCCCTCACTGGGGGAAAGCCCTGACCTGTAGTGTTTGCTGATTTCCATGGTGGAAACATAAACAGACTGAACAGAAAAACTATTTCCCTATTTTGGCACAACTTCATTCTGTATGTCCACCTCTCTGGTCCATTTCTCTATGTATGTTAGCTTACAGAAGTGACATCTCTCCCCCTGTGAGTACTGAGTGTTTATGATCCTGGTACTGTTTGTAAGCTGACAAAGTACAGCAACCTCAGTTTCTATAAGAGGCAATAAAAAATTGTTTTCACTTGAGGACAACATGTTGTTTAAGACCATGCCACTCTCATTATTATTCAGGTGGATAGTCATGAAAACACTCTGCGTTATCTGGATTTTTTTTTTTTTTTTTACAAAGATCATGACTTGTCCTGTACAATCAGTATAGAAAAGGAATATTTTCTTCTTCCTCAAGAAGAATCTTCATGGATTCAAAGATACAGAGTCAGCTAGGTCATGTTTCAAATCCTAGTTCACAACTTGGTGCCTCAGTTTTTTCATATGTAAAGGGGAATAATAATTGCACCTACCACACATGGATATTTTAAGGATCAACTAAGGTAATGTCTATATAATAATTAGGAAAATAATTGACTTCTAATAGATACTCAACAAATGTTATCTTTGATTCTTCTTCTCATTTTCTCTGTGTGCTTCATCTCCACCTCCCTCCCAGCTTTTATGCCCCTTCTACTTCATCTTCAAACTCGAGTTCACATCTCCCTCCCTCTGACAACCCCCTCTCAACTATGCTACCCATTGTAATGACTGACTCTTTATTGAAGGTGAGATAACTTACACATCTTCATTCTCTCTGTGATCCTTGTTTTCTAACTTTATAAAAATATACATATTCTCCCACAATTTGACTTCAAGCTTCCAAAGCAAGGAACAATCCCTGGTGCTTTCTGAGTACATACAACATGCAACATGCACTTAACAATTGCTCATGAAAAAGTTGAACTTAGTCATGAAATGGCCACTAAAGTTGATATAAAATTATAGGGAAATAGACATTAAAATATTACAAAAGTAATGAAATAAGATGCTGAATAGAGTGATACGTGGGAGGAAAATAATGCATGTATATCAGAACTTCAGCAAATGGATAATATATCTCTTTTCCATGACAAGCTATAGAAAAGACAAAAATATTGTATTAATTACTCTGAAAAGTAGTAATAACAATTGAGAATGGGAATTTAGAATTATACATGTAGTAGTTTCAAAGAGTATTGGGTGCTCCTGAGGGTCTGTGATTTATTACTGTATCACTTTTTATGGCACAACAATATCTGTAGGCCACCAGGCAGAGCATATAGAAACCAAAAAGTTCAGCGTCACAACCTTCTGGTAGCAGAAAGAGGCCAAAGCAGATACAATAAAAACTGTATGTCCATCCCGGAGCAAGATGGCTGAATAGGAACAGCTCCAGTCTCCAGCTCCCAGCGCGAGCGACACAGAAGATGGGTGATTTCTGCAGTTTCAACTGAGGTACTGGGTTCATCTCACTGGGGAGTGCCGGACAATCGGTGCTGGTCAGCAGGTGCAGCCTAACCAGCGAGAGCTGAAGCAGGGCGAGGCATCGCCTCACCTGGGAAGCCCAAGGGGGAAGGGAATCCCTTTTCCTAGCCAGGGGAACTGAGACACACAACACTTGGAAAATTGGGTAACTCCCACCCTAATACTGCGCTTTACCAAGGGTCTTAGCAAACGGCACACCAGGAGATTATATCCCACACGTGGCCGGGAGGGTCCCACACCAATGGAGACTCCCTCATTGCTAGCACAGCAGTGTGCGATCTAACTGCAAGGCAGCAGCGAGGCTGGGGGAGGGGTGCTCACCATTGCTGAGACTTAAGTAGGTAAACAAAGCCACTGGGAAGCTCAAACTGGGTGGAGCCCACAGCAGCTCCAGGATGCCCGCCTGTCTCTGTAGACTCCACCTCTGGGGACAGCACACAGCTAAACAAAAAGTAGCAGAAAGCTCTGCAGAGGCAAATGACCCTGTCTGACAGCTTTGAAGAGAGCAGTGGATCTCTCAACAGGGAGGTTGAGATCTGCGAATGGACAGACTGTATGCTCAACTGGGTCCCTGACCCCTGAGTAGCCTAACTGGGAGACATCCCCCACTAGGTGCAGACCAACACCCCACACCTCACACAGCGGGGTACACCCCTGAGATGAAGCTTCCAGAGCAAGAATCAGACAGGATCACTTGCTATTCAGCAATATTCTATCTTCTGCAGCCTCCGCTGCTGATACCCAGGCAAACAGGGTCTGGAGTGGACCTCAAGCAATCTCCAACAGACCTACAGCTGAGGGTCCTGACTGTTAAAAGGAAAACTAACAAACAGAAAGGACACCCGCACCAAAACGCCATTAGTACATCACCATCATCAAAGACCAAAGGCAGATAAAACCACAAAGATGGGGAAAAAGCAGGGCAGAGAAGCTGGAAATTCAAAAAATAAGAGCGCATCTCCCCTCCAAAAGAACGCAGCTCATTGCCAGCAATGGAACAAAGCAGGATGGAGAATGACTATGACGAGTTAAGAGAAGAAGACTTCAGTCGATCAAACTTCTCAGAGCTAAAGGAGGAACTACATAACCAGTGCAAAGAAACTAAAAATCTTGAAAAAAGAATGGAAGAATGGATAACTAGAATAATCAATGCAGAGAAGGCCATAAACGAACTGACAGAGATAAAAACCATGACACGAGAAATACGTGACAAATGCACAAGCTTCGGTAACCGACTTGATCAACTGGAAGAAAGAGTATCAGTGATTGAGGATCAAATGAATGAAATGAAGCGAGAAGAGAAGTCTAAAGAAAAAAGAGGAAAAAGAAATGAACAAAGCCTTCAAGAAGTATGGGATTATGTGAAAAGACCAAATCTATGTCTGATTGGGGTGCCTGAAAGTGAGGGGGAAAATGGAACCAAGTTGGAAAACACTCTTCAGGATATCATCCAGGAGAACTGCCCCAACCTAGTAAGGCAGGCCAATATTCAAATTCAGGAACTACAGAGAACACCACAAAGATACTCCTCAAGAAGAGCAACTCCAAGACACATAATTGTCAGACTCACCAAAGTTGAAATGAAGGAAAAAATGTTAAGGGCAGCCAGAGAGAAAGGTCGGGTTACCCACAAAGGGAAGCCCATCAGACTAACAGCAGATCTCTCAGCTGAAACTCTCCAAGCCAGAAGAGAATGGGGGCCAATATTCAACATTCTTAAAGAAAAGAATTTTCAACCCAGAATTTCATATCCAGCCAAACTAAGTTTCATAAGTGAAGGAGAAATAAAATCCTTTACAGACATGCAAATGGTTAGAGATTTTGTCACCACCAGGTCTGCCCTATAAGAGACCCTGAAGGAAGCACTAAACATGGAAAGGAACAACCGGTACCAGCCATTGCAAAAACATGCCAAAATGTAAAGACCATCAATGCTAGGAAGAAACTGCATCAACTAACGAGTAAAATAATCAGCTAATATCACAATGACAGGATCAAGTTCACACATAACAATGTTAACATTAAATGTAAATGGACTAAATGGTCCAATTAAAAGACACAGACTAGCAAATTGAATACAGTCAAGACCCATCAGTTTGCTGTATTCAGGAGACCCATCTAACATGCAGAGACACACATAGGCTCAAAATAAAGGGATGGAGGAAGATCTACCAAGCAAATGGAGAACAAAAGAAAACCAGGGGTTGCAATCCTAGTCTCTGATAAAACAGACTTTAAACCATCAAAGATCAAAAGAGACAAAGAAGGCCATTACATAATGGTAAAGGGATCAATTCAACAGGAAGAGCTAACTATCCTAAATATATATGCACCTAATACAGGAGCACCCAGATTCATAAAGCAAGTCCTTAGAGACTTACAAAGAGACTTAGACTCCCATACAATAATAACGGGAGACTTCAACACTCCACTGTCAACATTAGACAGATCAACGAGACAGAAAGTTAACAAGGATATCCAGGAACTGAACTCAACTCTGCACCAAGTGGACTTAATAGACATCTACAGAACTCTCCACCCCAAATCAACAGAATATACATTCTTCTCAGCACCACTTCGAACTTATTCCAAAATTGACCACATAATTGGAAGTAAAACACTCCTCAGCAAATGTACAAGAACAGAAATTATAACAAACTGTCTCTCAGACCACAGTACAATCAAACTAGAACTCAGGACTAAGAAACTCAATCAAAACTGCTCAATTACATGGAAACTGAACAACCTGCTCCTGAATGACTACTGGGTACATAACAAAATGAAGGCAGAAATAAAGATGTTCTTTGAAACCAATGAGAACAAAAATACAACATACCAGAATCTCTGGGACACATTTAAAGAAGTGTGTTTAGGGAAATTTATAGCACTAAATGCCCACAAGAGAAAGCTGGAAAGATCTAAAATTGACACTCTAACATCACAATTAAAAGAACTAGAGAAGCAAGAGCAAACAAATTCAAAAGCCAGCAGAAGGCAAGAAATAACTAAGATAAGAGCAGAACTGAAGGACATAGAAACATAAAAAAGCCCTCCAAAAAATCAGTGAATTCAGGAGCTGGTTTTTTCAAAGGATCAACAAAATTGATAGACTGCTAGCAAGACTAATAAAGAATCAAAAAGAGAAGAATCAAATAGACGCAACAAAAAATGATAAAGCAGATATCACCACCGACCCTGCAGAAATACAAACTACCATCAGAGAATACTATAAACACCTCTACACAAATAAACTAGAAAATCTAGAAGAAATGGATAATTTCCTGGACACTTACACTCTTCCAAGACTAAACCAGGAAGAAGTTGAATCCCTGAATAGACCAACAGCAGGCTCTGAAATTGAGGCAACACTTAATAGCCTACCACCCAAAAAAAGTCCAGGACCAGATGGATTCACAGCTGAATTCTACCAGAGGTACAAGGAGGAGCTGGTACCATTCCTTCTGAAACTATTCCAATCAATAGAAAAAGAGGGAATCCTCCCTAACTCGTTTTATGAGGCCAACATCATCCTGATACCAAAGCCTAGCAGAGACACAACAAAAAAAAAGAGAATTTCAGACCAATATCCCTGAAGAACATCGATGCAAAAATCCTCAATAAAATACTGGCAAACCGAATCCAGCAACACATCAAAAAGCTTATCCACCATGATCAAGTGGGCTTCATCCCTGGGATGCAAGGCTGGTTCAACATATGCAAATCAATAAACATAATCCAGCATATAAACAGAACCAAAGACAAAAACCACATGATTATCTCGATAGATGCAGAAAAGGCTTTTGACAAAATTCAACAGCCCTTCATGCTAAAAACTCTCAATAAATTCGGTATTGATGGAACGTATCTTAAAATAATAAGAGGTATTTATGACAAACCCACAGCCAATATCATACTGAATGGGCAAAAACTGAAAAAATTCCCTTTGAAAACTGGCACAAGACAGGGATGCCCTCTCTCACCACTCCTATTCAACATAGTGCTGGAAGTTCTGGCTAGGGCAATCAGGCAAGAGAA
This sequence comes from Macaca fascicularis, assembly GCF_037993035.2. Lineage (NCBI taxonomy): Eukaryota > Metazoa > Chordata > Mammalia > Primates > Cercopithecidae > Macaca > Macaca fascicularis. Next base: position 65,225,416 of record NC_088384.1, read on the forward strand.
AGAAATAAAGGGTATTCAGTTAGGAAAGAAGAAGTCAAATTGTCCCTGTTTGCAGATGACATGATTGTATATTTAGAAAACCCCATCATCTCAGCCCAAAATCTCCTTAAGCTGATAAGCAACTTCAACAAAGTCTCAGGATACAAAATTAATGTGCAAAACCACAAGCATTCTTATACACCAGTGACAGACAAACAGAGAGCCAAATCATGAATGAACTTCCATTCACAATTGCTTCAAAGAGAATAAAATACCTAGGAATCCAACTTACAAGGGATGCAAAGGACCTCTTCAAGGAGAACTACAAACCACTGCTCAGTGAAATAAAAGAGGATACAAACAAATGGAAGAACATGCCATGCTCATGGATAGGAAGAATCAATATTGTGAAAATGGCCATACTGCCCAAGGTAATTTATAGATTCAATGCCATCCCCATCAAGCTACCAATGAGTTTCTTCACAGAATTGGAAAAAACTGTTTTAAAGTTCATATGGAATCAAAAAAGAGCCTGCATTGCCAAGACAATCCTAAATGAAAAGAACAAAGCGGGAGGCATCATGCTATCTGACTTCAAACTATACTACAAGGCTACAGTAACCAAAACAGCATGGTACTGGTACCAAAACAGAGATATAGACCAATGGAACAGAACAGAGCCCTCAGAAATAATACCACACATCTACAGCCATCTGATCTTTGACAGACCTGACAAAAACAAGAAATGGGGAAAGGATTCCCTATTTAATAAATGGTGCTGGGAAAATTGGCTAGCCATAAGTAGAAAGCTGAAACTGGATCCTTTCCTTACTCCTTATACGAAAATTAATTCAAGATGGATTAGAGACTTAAATGTTAGACCTAATACCATAAAAATCCTAGAGGAAAACCTAGGTAGTACCATTCAGGACATAGGCACGGGCAAGGACTTCATGTCTAAAACACCAAAAGCAATGGCAACAAAAGCCAAAATTGAAAAATGGGATCTAATTAAAGAGCTTCTGCACAGCAAAAGAAACTATCATCAGAGTGAACAGGCAACCTACAGAATGGGAGAAAATTTTTGCCATCTACTCATCTGACAAAGGGCTAATATCCAGAACCTACAAAGAACTCAAACAAATTTACAAGAAAAATAATCACACAACCCCATCAAAAAGTGGGCAAAGGATATAAACAGACACTTCTCAAAAGAAGACATTTATGCAGCCAACAGACACATGAAAAAATGCTCATCATCACTGGCCATCAGAGAAACTCAAATCAGAACAATGATGAGATACCATCTCACACCAGTTAGAATGGCAATCATTAAAAAGTCAGGAAACAACAGGTGCTGGAGATGATGTGGAGAAATGGGAACACTTTTACACTATTGGTGGGAATGTAAACTAGTTGAACCATTGTGGAAAACAGTGTGGCAATTCCTCAAGGATCTAGAACTAGAAATACCATTTGACCCAGTGATCCCATTACTGGTTATATACCCAAAGAATTATAAGTTATGCTACTATAAAGACACATGCACACGTATGTTTATTGCGGCACTATTCACAACAGCAAAGACTTGGAACCAACCCAAATGTCCATCAATGATAGACTGGATTAAGAAAATGTGGCATATATACACCATGGAATACTATGCAGCCATGAAAAAGGATGAGTTCATGTCCTTTGTAGGGACATGGATGAAGCTGGAAACCATCATTCTGAGCAAACTATTGCAAGGACAGAAAACCAAACACCACATGTTCTCACTCATAGGTGGGAATTGAACAATGAGAACACTTGGACACAGGGTAGGGAACATCACACACCGGGACCTGTTGTGGGGTGGGGGGAGGGGGGAGGGATAGCACTGGGAGGAATACCTAATGTAAATGATGAGTTAATGGGTGCAGCACAGCAACATGGCATGTGTATGCATATGTAACAAACATGCATGTTGTGTGCATATACCCTAGGACTTAAAGTATAATATTAAAAAAAAGAAATTGAAAGCACCCCATGTTCATGAATTAGAAGCTTGCTATTTTTTAAATAGATACTTTAAACTTCATATATTGATCTATATATCCAACACAAAGATTGATGCCAAAATCTAAATGGTCTTCATTAGAGAAACGAAAAAGCTTATCTTTAAATATGTATGGAATTGTAAAGTGTCCTAAATAGTGAAAACAATCTTGGAAAAGGAGAACAAAGTTGGAAGACTAACACTTCCTAAAGTTTTTGCAAAGCAACAGAAATCAAAACAGTGACACTAGTATGAGGATAGACATATAGACCAACGCAATAAAATAGAGACTCCAAAGTAACCCATATATCTATGGCCAATTGATTTTTGATCAGAGTGCCATGACTAATAAGTGGGGAAATAATAGTCTCTTCAACAAATAATGATGAAAGAACTGGAAAACCACCTACAAAAAAATAAAGTTGGATCCCTACCTCACACCATAGGCAAAAATTCACTCAAAAACAGATCAAAAAACCTAAATAGATAGAGAAAAACATAGGGGTAAATTTCCATGACTTTGATTTGGGAATAGATTCTTAGATAAAATGCTAAAAGCCAAAGCAACAAAAGTAAAATAAATAAATTAATTAAGCTATATCAAAATTTAAAACTTTTGTGGGTCAAAGGAAATTAATAAGAAAGTGAAAAGATAACCTACAGAATGGGAGAAATGCCTTCAAATTATGTATCTGGTAAAGGGTCTAGTATTTAGACTATACAAAAACTTTTACATTTTAATAACCCAAATACAAACAATCCAATTTTAAAATGGACAAAGGATTTACAAGACAAAGTAGATACACAAATGGGCAATAAGCACATAAGAAGATGGTCAACAGCATAAGTCACAAGAGAAATCAAAACCAAAATGAGTTACTGCTTGACACTCACCAGAATGGCTAAAATTCAAAAAAAAGAAAAGAAAATCATGACTTTTAGCATGGATGTGGAGAAAATGGAAGCCTGTGCCTTGCTGGTGGGCATGTAAAATGTTTCAGCCATTGTGACAGTAACTTGGGCAGTTTCTCAAAGAGTTAAATGTAGAATTACTATATGATTCATCAATTACACTTCTAGAAATGAAAACAGGTACTCAAACAAATACACACACATGTACATTCATAACAGCACTGTTAACAAGAGCCAGAAAGTGGAAACAGCCCAAATGCTCATCAATATATGAATGGATAAACCACTTGTGGCATATACATACAGTGGAAAATTATTCAGTTGAAGTACTGCTGCCTGATACAATGTGGATGAGTCTTGAAAATATTATGGTAAGTAAAAAAAGCCAGATACAAAAGGTTATATATTGTATAATTATATTTATGTGAAGTGGCCATAATAGGTAAATCCAGGATACAGAACATAAAATTGGTGGTGCCAGAAGTGGGAGAAATAGGGAGTAATTGCTTAATGGGCACAGGTTTTCCATTTAGGGAGAGGAAAATGTTTTAAAATTAGGAAGGGTGGTTGTTGCACAACGTTATGAATGTACAAAATGCCACTGAATTATTCACATTAAAATGGTTACTTTTAAATTTTCACTACTTTTTTTTTTTTAAAGAGTGTCCAAAGGGAAGTTAATGCATACATGTCTGCAGACAGCTGAAATAAAGCTAGAGCATTAGGATGGGAAATTAATTTTGTTTCATTGTTTCTTAGTAATGATAGCAAAATTAGTGTGATCATGTTCTGCTGATTTTGTTTGTGCATGTTTACACACCTTCCTTTGTCATGAAATGGTAACTGAATGAGTCGCTTACCCTTGGAAGAAGTGTCATTATTGTACTAAGACATCAAAATCCCAGCATTTTTATTTTGGAAATTGACAAACTGATTCTAAAATTAATATGGAAATGCAAGGGATCCAGAATAGCCAAAATAACTTTTTTGGAAGGAAAAAAATAGTTGGAAGACCAAAACTTACTAATTTGAAGACTTATTATAAAGCTACTATATACACCATGGAATATTATGCAGCCATGAAAAAGGATGAGTTCATGTCCTTTGTAGGGACATGGATGAAGCTGGAAACCATCATTCTGAGCAAACTATCACAAGGACAGAAAACCAAACACTGCATGTTCTCACTCATAGGTGGGAATTGAACAATAAGAACACTTGGACACAGGGTGGGGAACATCACACACACTGGTGCCTGTCATGGGGTGAGGGCATAGGGGAGGGATAGCAAGGCAGGTGTGATTGGTACAAAAAAATAGACAAATAAATCAATGGGAAAAAATAGAGAATATAAAAATAAACCCACATGTATATAAATAACTGATTTTCTACAAAGGTGCATAAGTAATTCAATGGGGAAAAGGGTAGTTTTTTCAACAAATGATGCTGGAACAATTAGATATTCATATACGAAAAACGAACTTCAATCCACATCTTGCACCATACACAAAAATAAACTCAAATGGATTGTAGAATGAAATGCAAAATCTGAGACTATAAAACTTGTAGAAGGAAATAGAACAAAACTTTTGTGGCCTTGAGTTAGGCAAAAACTTCTTTGCTATGACAGCAAAGTCATGGTCCATTGAGAACAAAATGGTAAATTGTATTTCCTCAAATTAAAAACCTTTGCTTTTGGACCAACATTGCTTCATTCATAAAAGAATGAAAAGGCAAGTTATAGCTGGAAAGGTATATTTGCAAAGCACAAATCTAATAAAGGACTTGAATACAGAGCCCCCAAAACTCAACAACTTTAAACAATATTTTAATAGGCAAAACAGACACTTCACCAGAGAAGATATATAAATGATAAATAAGCATATGAAAAGATTATCAACATTGTTAGTCACTAGGGAAATGCAGATTAAAACCACAATGATATACCACTACACTCCTGTTTCAATGGCTCAGATTAAAATGACCGTCAGGTGTTGGCTAGGATGTGGAGGAACTAGGATTCTCATGCACTGCTGGCAGGATGTGAAATGGTACAACCACTTTGGAAAACAATTTGGCAGTTTCTTTAACAGTTAAATGTACACCTCCTAGTTGATCCAGTAAAAATGAAACTATCCATACAAAGATTTACACTTTATTTGGTAATAGCCTAAAACTGGAAACAAGCCAATAGTCCATCAACATATAAATGAATAAACCAATGACAGTATACATAACAGAATATCACTCACTACTCAAAAGGAATGAAACACTGATATAAGCAACAACATGGATGAATCTCAGAATAATGATGGTGAGTAGAAAAAAAAAAAAGACTACATCCCATATGATTCTATTTATATAAAATTCTGGAAAATTGTCATTAACCTACAGATCTATAGTGCCAGAAAACAGATCAGAGGTTTCCTCTTGTAGGGTGGCAGGGGCAGATTAGGACGGGGCAATGGAGGGATTATAGGTATCCAAGGAGATTTGGAAGGTGATAGTTGTGTTTATGATCTTGATTTTTGATGATGGTTTCATATGGCAAAGCATATCAAATTGCACATCTTAATAATTGTGGTTTATTGAATGTCAATTATACCTCGTTGAAGTTCTTGAAAGCATATCAAAAAGCAAAATGTCTAAATTCATTACACAGCAAACATTTACTAAATTTCTGTTTATCTATTTTTTTTTTTTTTTTTGGTCCAACTCTTCTCTGTTTCCTACTCATATCTTGAGTGAAACAGTTATAACACTTTTATTTATTTTTTAATTTTTTAATTTTTATTTATTTTTTTAAATTATACTTTAAGTTCTAGGGTACATGTGCACAACGTGCAGGTTTGTTACATATGTATACATGTGCCATGTTGGTGTGCTGCACACATCAACTCGTCAGCACCCATCAACTCGTCATTTACATCAGGTATAACTCCCAATGCCATCCCTCCCATCTCCCCCCTCCCCACAATAGGCTGTGAATCCATGTGGTCCTGGACTTTTTTGGTTGGTAGGCTATTAATCATTGCCTCAATTTCAGAGCCTGCTATAGGTCTATTCAGGGATTCAACTTCTTCCAGGTTTAGTCTTGGGAGAGTGTAAATGTCCAGGAAATTATGCATTTCTTCTAGATTTTCTAGTTTATTTGCGTAGAGGTGTTTAGAGTATTCTCTAACAGTAGTTTGTTCTCCTGGATGATATCCTGAAGAGTGTTTTCCAACTTGGGTCCATTTTCCCCCTTATTTTCAGGCACACCAATCAGACGTAGATTTGGTCTTTTCACATAATCCCATATTTCTTGGAGGCTTTGTTCATTTCTTTTTCCTCTTTTTTCTCTAGACTTCTCTTCTCACTTCATTTCATTCATTTGATCTTCAATCATTGATACTCTTTCTTCCAGTTGATTGAGTTGGTTACTGAAGCTTGTGCATTTGTCACGTATTTCTCGTGTCATGGTTTTTATCTCTATCAGTTCGTTTATGGCCTTCTCTGCATTGATTATTCTAGTTATCCATTCTTCCATTCTTTTTTCAAGATTTTTAGTTTCTTTGCACTGGTTATGTAGTTCCTCCTTTAGCTCTGAGAAGTTTGATTGACTGAAGCCTTCTTCTCTCAACTTGTCAAAGTCATTCTCTGTCCAGCTTTGATCCATTGCTGGCGATGAACTGCGTTCCTTTGGAGGGGGATATGCACTCTCATTTTTTGAATTTCCAGCTTTTCTGCCCTGCTTTTTCTCCATCTTTGTGGTTTTATCCGCCTTTGGTCTTTGACGATGGTGACATACTAATGGGGTTTTGGTGTGGGTGTCCTTTCTGTTTGTTAGTTTTCCTTCTAATAGTCAGGACCCTCAGCTGCAGGTCTGTTGGAGTTTGCTTGAGGTCCACTCCAGACCCTGTTTGCCTGGGTATCAGCAGCGGAGGCTGCAGAAGATAGAATATTGCTGAACAGCGAATGTTGCTGTCTGATTCTTGCTCTGGAAACTTCGTTTCAGAGATGTGCCCAGCCGTGTGAGGTGTGAGGTGTCAGTCTGCACCTAGTGGAGTATGTCTCCCAGTTAGTTTACTCAAGGGTCAGGGACCCAGTTGAGCATGCAGTCTGTCCATTCTCAGATCTCAACCTCCGTGCTGCGAGACCCACTGCTCTCTTCAAAGATGTCAGACAGGGTCATTTACATCTGCAGAGGTTTCTGCTTCTTTTTGTTTAGCTATGCCCTGTCTCCAGAGGTGGAGTCTACAGAGGCAGGTAGGTCTACTTGAGCTGCAGTGGGCTCCACCCAGTTCAAGCTTCCCCTTCCCTGGTGGCTTTATTTACCTACTTAAGCCTCAGCGATGGCGGGCGCCCCTCCCCCAGCCTCGCTGCTGCCTTGCAGTTAGATCGCAGACTGTTGTGCTAGCAATGAGGGAGTCTCTGTGGGCGTGGGACCCTCCTGGCCAGGTGTGGGATATAATCTCCTGGTGTACCATTTGCTAAGACCCTTGGTAAAGCACAGTATTAGGGTGGGAGTTACCTGATTTTCCAGGTGTTGTGTGTCTCAGTTTCCCTTTGCTAGGAAAAGGGATTCCCTTCCCCCTTGGGCTTCCCAGGTGAGGTGATGCCTTGCCCTGCTTCAGCTCTCACTGATCGGGCTGCACCAGCTGACCAGCACCGTTTGTCCAGCACTCCCAGTGAGATGAACCCAGTACCTCAGTTGAAAATGCAGAAATCACCCGTCTTCTGTGTCGCTCGCGCTGGGAGCTGGAGACTGGAGCTGTTCCTATTCGGCCATCTTGCTCGGGATCAGTTATAATGCTTTTAATTCTGCCTTTTGATACTTTAGTGATTGTATTAGTCAGTTCAGGCTGCTGTAACAAAATACCCCAGGCCACGTGGCTTAAACAACAGAAGTTTATTGTTTCACAGTTCTAGAGGCCAGAATTCCAAGATCAGTGTGCAAGCAGGGTTGGTTTCTGGTGAGGTCTTGCTGGTCAGGTTGCAGATGGCCACCTTCTTGCTGTGTCCTCACATGTCCTTTCCTCTGTGCACCTGCAGAGAAGAGAGAGAGATCTCTAGTGTCTCTTTCTCTACTAATAAGAATACCAGTCCAATCAGATTAGGGCCCTACACTTATGACTTCATTTAACTTTAATTACTTCTTTAAAGACTCTATCTGTGAATGCAGTCATATGGGGGTTAGAGCTCCAATATATGAATTTTGGGGGAAGGGGAGTCGGGCATGATTTAGTTCATAAAAGTGATATTTAGTTTTATTTTTAAATCTTTGTTCAAATACAATATGCAATAATAATTAAACATACACAGACCTCTAGAGAGGATTATGGCCCCAGGTCTAGCTATTGTCAGGGTCCGTATTCTTAGTGACTAGGACCACGTGTCTCAAAACTTTGCTAAAAATGCATATTTCTTAGCTTTCAGCCCAGGCTACTAAATCAGAATCTCAAGGGGTGGCATTTTTAAATAAGTATCACAGGAGATTCTTGGGTACACTGAAGCTTGAGGGCAACTGGACTCCCTTTCCCTTTAACTGTGACTAATTATTATTCCAGATCCTTTCTGTCTTTTATACCACGGGTTGGAAAACTTTTTTCTGTAAAGGGTCAGATTATCGTTTTAGACTTTCAGGGCCATATGGTCTCAACTATGCCATAGTAGCAAGAAAGCAACCATAGACAACAAATAAACAAATGGCATGTCTGTGTTCAATCAAATTTTATTTACAAAACAGGCAGGTGGTGCTGTGGGCCATTTAACCAGAGGTATAGTTTGTGGACTCCTGGCCTGGACAGTCTATTAATGCTACCTACTCAAGAGACAACCGTGTTGAGGTTGGTTTTACATTTTCTTGAGGTGAGAACAAGAGTTGATTCTCTGAGATTCAGATTTAGAACAGAGATTCACAGCCAAATCATCAATAAACAATTTTGAATGCAGATTTCTGTGCTCTCCTCTCATCTACTGAGTCAGAATCTCAAGAAACCAGGACTCAGGACATCCTTAGGCTCACCAATGACCCAGATGCACAGACAGTGGAAGGGATTCTGGAAGAGGATGCAGCATGACCATACTTACTTTGCTCCAGGTAAGCTGGAGTGTTGCTGCTACAACCATCAACTTCTCCTCCACATGGCAGACACTGCACCCATGGCCACTGCAGGCAGAATTTATTTTTTTGTTCAATGAAATCCAAGGAAATGGGAAAACTCACCTAAAGCTAGCCTGGACCTTAGCCTTTAGGGAAAATAGAGGCCACATGATCCTCCTTGGGAAACTTCGATGGCGCAGGAAACCAGACACAGTCCTGCTGAGCTACATGCAGGCCATTCCCACCATTCCCATCCCATTTCCTCAACCTCTGCGCCATCTCTTGAGGACAGGATTCTAAGAACCAAATGGGGAACTGAAATAAGTGTGTGCTTTAAAGTCAGATAAATGAGGGTTAAAATCATAGCTCTGCTATTTTTAAGCCAAGGGAACTCAATCAACGTAGAAAAGTTTACTTTCCCTGAACTTCAGTTTCTCTGTTTTCAAAGTGATAAAATCGGAATAGCAATAAATACCTCATAAAGTTGTTCTGAAGATTTAATGAAATAATGGAGCTGAAACTTGACCTATCACAGACGCTTGGTGTCAGCAGAGGCTGAATGGGCACAAGCATTATTTTTAGTAAACGTTTAAATTTAGAATAATTTTAGATTTATAGAAAAGTTGCAAAGATAGTACAGAATTCACCTATACCCTGAGCCCAATTTCGTCTATTGTTCACAGTTTACGTTAGTGTGGCACAAGTGACTCAATCAATGAACTAATATGGACACATCATTATTAACTAAAGTCCACACTTCGTTAAGGCTGCCTCGAGTGTCTTCGCTCTGTCCTATGCAGGGTCCCACATCACATTTAGTGATCTTATATCCTGAGCCTCTGGGAGACCCTGGCCATTTGTCAATCCTCTTGTTTTTCGTAATCTGGACAGCCTTGAGGAGTACTGGCCAGGAATTTTGTAGAATAAATGTCCTTCAATTTGAATTTGTTAAATGTTTTTCTCATGGTCAGACAGGGGTGGTGGGTAGTATTTTTTATTTGTCTTCTCTCTGTAGTTTCTATCCAATGTTATTCAGATTCTCAGGTGATGGGCCATCTGACCCAGAATAACAAGGCCAGGAGGGAGAAACCTATCATTATTATGGAATCAGGGCAGCCACAGGAAGGCATAAGTGCAATAGCACTACACTGAGCTTAGATTTGCAAACAAAAAATGTAGTTCTCACTTGTTACACATGTGCTTGTTATAAAGTTAATTCGGGATTTTGTCCCAGGAATGGGTGCAAAGTAACAGCTCTTGCTAATTCCTTAACCGTAGGTAATAAGTAGTAATAAAAAGTTCTCTTTGTTCATCACCACTGAGTTGCAAAATTTGCAGGCAGTTTACATCTCTGTGTCATAAAATTTAAACAACAAGCTACTCCTTCAAGGTCAGTTAGTGAGAACTTGAAAGATCTGAGTCAGGCCATCAATAAAATATGGCAAAATGAGATCCAGGTGGACAATCTGTCGTGTTCAAAAGTCTGAAATGAAATATGATCATCAAATGATACAGAAAATTTCAGCAGCTAAAATTCAGCTAGGTTACTTGAAAAAGTTGCCTGCACTGGATAGCATCTGTTATAGATGCCAGAGATGCAGTTGCTATTAAATTGTATAAAGTATCTTTTAAGTAAAACATCACATTTCTTTTCCACTATTATCAGGAACCAAGACATTTGCATATTATTGCAAAATGTATGCTGTCCAGAGGGTGTGTATGACAGACTTTGATGAAGCTAAAGCCAAGATCAAGGAAAACTAAATAGGAAAGATCCATTATTGACTCCCTTCAAGCACACACATAACTCCCATACGTGGGAATGGCAACTGCATGCGCATATCAAAAGCTGAGTATTTGCTCAAGCTCTTAAGACTGAAAAATACAGTTTCCTCATCTGTGAAGCAAGCAGGCAGCACTAAATGGTCTCCAGGGTCCCTTCCAGATTGAAAGTCCTAATGTCCTGTAATTCTACCATCCCAGCCTTTGATATAGAATACTCACTGAGAAATAAGCTCAAATCAGGCCTGACAGCCAAAATATAATGCAGAGAATCAGTCTTCCTACTCCTAATGCACTAACTGAATTAATGGTTTAATACATGGCTTGTCCTGACAAATTCCATTCTGTATCTGGTAGCAATACCAGCAGGGTAGGGGAAATCCTTGGAAAATGCAGCAGCAAGTGTCTATAATGATAATGCCTGTTGAGCACAGTTTACTGTGGGCTAAGTTTAAAATCAGCCCAGATTGTTAAGGAAAAATACACATCAGGAGATTTTCCAGGAGATTAGTTGGCTTTTTCCACACTTGAACTTTGGGAACTTGGAAGTCAGCCCAAGATCTCATAACTTGGCAACAAGGGGGTGGGGTGGGCGTGGGGGACGGGTTTGGAGAGTGTAGAGAGAGAGGTTTGGATTTACTCTACTTCCCTCTTTCTAACACTTTTCTGATATCCAACACAGTTCCTCTTCCTTTAATAAATCAGTAATACCAAAGTCAACAAACATGGGAAAGCTGACTAAACAGCAATTGGCTCTGGCCTGCTGTAGTTACTACAATGAAATGATGCCATTAACTGGCCCTGGCCCCATCCTGCTCAGCGCTGAGATTTCTAATCTTACACAGCTGTGCAGCTCCTGGGCGCCTACAGCCCAGAGAGTCTGACTCAGGCCTGAAAGATGCCTCATCTTCAACTCTGCAGATCACTGAAGAGGGTCACTTAGTTTGCTTGCCCTTGCTACTCACAATGTAGCCAGGCAACATCAGCACCAGTTGGGAGCACCTGGCAGACTCTTGGGCCCCACCCCACCCAGAACTACCAAATCTCAATCTGCATATTAACTCCGCAGGTGGCTCCTATGCACACTGAATTTTGGAAAGTGTTGTCCTAGACCTTCCCTTTGCTTTCCTCTTTGGGAGAGAGAACAATGTAGCAACTTTAGGTCTCCAAGGCTTCAGTTTTCTGAAAGGGCACCAGATTCTAAGCATCATAAGAAGTGGCATCCAGGCCAGGCATCGTGGCTTACGCCTGTAATCCCAGCACTTTGGGAGGCCAAGATGGGTCGATCACCTGAGGTCTGAAGTTCAGCCTGGCCAACATGATGAAACCCCGTCTCCACTAAAAATACAAAAATTAGCCAGGTGTGGTGGCATGCACCTATAGTCCCAGCTACTTGGGAGGCTGAGGCAGGACAATCGCTTGAACCCAGGAGGTAGAGGTTGCAGTGAGCCAAGATCTTGCCACTGCACTACAGCCTGGGTGACAGAGCAAGACTCCATCTCAAAAAAAAAAAAGAAGCTTCATTCAAAAAGAGAGTTGGAACTTTTTATGGTATTCTGCTCTGTGTGGCAGGTTAATTGAGACGGCCCTTTGTTGTTTGTTTGTTACCCATCCACAAACAGACACAGAATCAGCATTTGGGAGATGGGAGACCAGGGATGACTCCTTCCTCCTGGGAGAGCTGGAATTCCAGTCTGTGCTCCATGCACAGGTGCTCCTGGGAGCGATTCTGGGTCATCAGGCCAGAGAATCACACTGTCTGCTATCAGCATCCAACCTACTCGAGTCCTGACCCCACCCTGCCAGGAGAGTCCAGCAAGCCCTGACGGCCTGAGCACAGCCAGGCTGGACATTGGAGGCAGCCCTGGGAGATGGTATGTGGCCTGTTCTTGGAGAAGCTGGGTCTACCTCCTGGCTACCTCATTTAGATGTGGTTGCGTTTAATCACCATTTTTTGTCATTGTTGTTTCTTGAACAGATGAACCCCCATGCTTTCACAATGCCCCTTCTAACATATTTTTACCGTATTCTAAACCATTGCTACTTAAGAGTGCAATCCAAGGACGACAGGCCATTGGCATGCCTAGGAGCCCATCACCTCTGCAAGGCTCCTGCCCCACCTGCTCCCACTGAGTCTAAATGTGAATTTCAAAAGATCCTGCATGATTTGTGTGCACATTAAAGTGAGAAACATTGTTGTAAACAACTACTGCATACCATGAAAAGACTGTTGGAAATGTGCTCAAAAAAGAGCCCTCCTCATCCTCTCCCTAACTGTACCATAACACAGAGCTAGTGCTGAAAAGATAACAGCACATGGTGTGTCTGTGTGATTACTTGTTTCTCAAAATTTGTTATTTAGAGGAGTATTTCTTGCAGTGGGCTTCTTTTTGACTTTATTTTGACCCACTAGTTCAGTACTGGTCCCAGTTCCCAAAGAGTTTGGTTTTTATTGATGAGATGGGGTGGTGGATTACTGAATTAACTGATGTCCATCTGCAACTAAGTAACTGGGTGGGTTCAGAGCCCTTCCTCTCATGGACTGCTTAACTTCTGTCCTCTACATCGTTGCTGTCCTTTTATAATGCTTTTCCTCGCTTCCTAGGCATGGTTCCTGCATTACATCCATCCTCAACCCTTTCTCTTCTTGGCCTTACTCAGCTTAATTCCAGAATATGATTTATAAAATATCAGTCTAAATAACATACTAAACTTTATATGTAAAATGATAGTCTCTAGAAATATGTCCAAGTCAGGTGTTTCTATGACATTTCTGGAGCCAAAAGCAAAATACTAAACACAGTTAAAAAGGAAACCTCACTTCTTCCATTAGTAATACCCAAACAGTGACATATTCAATGCCTGCCAAATTCTGAAACCTGGAAAAATGCAGCATTGATGTGACTTACCACTAGAAACAATTAATAAGATTATAATGACTTACCAAGAGTTACCCTTTATGATTATGAATCTTTGTACATTGATGTCAGCGTTTCAACAATGTGACTTGTCTCTTGAGGACAGGAATCATAATTTAAAGTCATTCACCTTCCTAGTGCCAAGCAGTGCCCAGGATCCCATAGAATGATGGCTATGCTGGGAATGATGGTGCCAGTGATCACCAGGATGGAGATTTTGCCATTTTCAAGATGGGTTCAACCCTTTCAGGATGTAGATTTTATCTTGTAGTTATTCTGTTTTCCAGAAAGAATTAATTTTAGAAATAACTATAAGAATAGGAAGTCTAGCAAAAAGACTCTTGGGTCCTTCAAGAACGATTCCTCTGCTATAAAAAGGTTCTTCCCCTTTAGAAAGGAGAGCATGGGGCCAGGCACAGTGGCTCACACCTGTAATCCCAGCACTTTGGGAGGCTGAGGCGAGAGGATCACTTGAGGTTGGGAGTTCGAGACCAGCCTGGCCAACATGGTGAAACCCCTTCTCCAATAAAAATACAAAAATTAGGCGGGCATGTTGGTGTGCACCTGTAATCCCCACTACTCGGGAGGCTGAGGCAGGAGAATCACTTGAACCTGGGAGGTGGAGGTTGCAGTGAGCTGAGATCATGCCTCTGCACTCCAGCCTGGGTGACAGAGCAAGACTCTGTCTGAAAAAAAAAAAAAAGAAAAAGAAAGGAGAGCACTGGAGAACCCAAATTTTGGGTTTAATATAATTTCATCTACCATCATTTGAAAAAAGACTCCAGGTTCTCCAAAATGTAGCCAGGCATCAGCAGCATCAGCACCACCTGTGAGCACATTAGAAAGGCAGACCCTTGGAAAAACAGTTCTGCAACCTGCAGCAAATCCTGCTCTCTCCTTCTCCTTTAAAATGTCACGTTTCTCTATAGACATTAGTCATATGTATCTATTTGGAAAATGAATTTATACCTAGGGCAAGGAGGTTAGCTTCAAAGTAAAGCCAGGAAGAGAAGGGGTTGAGGATGGATGTAATGGAGAAACCATGCCTAGGCAGCGAGGAAAAGCATCATAAAAGGAGAGCAACAACGTACAGGAGAGAAGTTAAGCAGTCCATGAGAGGAAGGGCTCTGAACCCACCCAGTTACTTAGCTACAGATAGACATCAGTTAATTCCATGATCAACCACCCCCATCTCACGAATAAAAACCAAACTCTTTGGGAACTGGGACCAGTACTGAACTAGTGAGTCAAAATAAAGTCAATAGGTACCCATGCTTTCCCTTGCAGCTTCAATTCTAGCCACCACTCATACTTAACAATCAAAGTTTCATGAACTCACCTCTTTGAGCCTTTGTGTCTGATGCTAAGTCTGAAAAGAGTACCTTCTTCCTGCCTGACCCAACCTCCACTCATGCTCGAGGCCACTGCTTTCCACAGTGAGTTTTTGCTGATATTCACACCTGCAAGGCTCTCTTGTGGTAGCCTGTGTTCACTCCTGTTGGAACTTATAAAATTATCTCTTTACTTGTCCTCTTCCTATCTCAACTGTTATCTCCTGAAACATAGAAATAATTTTGTTTGGTTAATTTGTGCCTCACATATTGCTAGGATATGTTAGATACCCAATACATATGTATCTAATCAACTCATGAACACTCTATGATACTCATTGATTAGTATTCTTAAATACCACCAGGTTCTCAAAAAGTGGCTCTTGCATGAAAAGAAATTATTTTCTAAATTACTGTTTCATATTTGTCTTTACATCCATCACTTATTCCTCCTCTAAAGAAAAGGGGAAAGAAGCGTTGTTATAGCCACAGTTTCCTGTTCTCACTCATAAAATGGTCATTTTATGTTGCTGTTGGGATGTAGGTGGTTTGTGCAGGAACTTGGGGTGATAGCGGAAAGCCAGACACAATGACTTTTTGGTCCTTTCCAAACTCCAGAAGATGTCTTTAGACATTTATTTTTCTCCCTCTCTTTTCAAAATTAGGTGGGACCTTCTAGGTGCCACCACAATCCATCTCTACACTAATGATATTTATCTAGCTGCGGACATAAACTTTCAAACCTTCTCTTGACTCCTCACCCAGAAGATCTGCCAGGAAAGCTCAGAATGGAGCAGCAGGAGGGGTGGAGAAGCACACTTTGTGCTTAGAGAGTCTCTTTTCCTTCCCTCAAACTTCTACTGTCCCACTACTGTGTTTTTCTAATACTGTCTACTCTTCATTGTGGTTGAGAAGCTACTGAACAGGTGTTTCCTAAATTCTAGAACTAGTGCCTGATTAATGAGCAAATTATTACAAAACAGTATACAACCTCCAGACGAAAAGCTTAATTGCAGAGTATTATGTCAGGACCTTAGAATTCATAGCATGTAATATGTACCCTATTCTATTGCTGCTGTCTGACCACTTCCACAATTTCTGCAGAAATTAGATATTGTCTTTTTAAACTATAATTGTCTCAAAGGGAAAAAGAAAACTGTCATGACAGTGCAGTCCTTCCAAATAGAACTTCGTGATCAGTTAATTGACTTGGAGGCATCTTAAAGAAAAATTTGAGATCACCTAATCAAATCATCCATTTTATAAATAGGTAAAGTGAAGCCCACAGAGGCTTTGGGGATTGCCCAAAGGCCAAGACTTGAGTCTCACAACATTTAATCTAATCTGGCATTCATCTCAGTAGTAGATCTCAAAGTGTGCTCCACAGACCAGTAGCCTCAGTACAACCTCGGGACTTATTAGAAATGCAGACTCTCCACCCCATCCAGACCTATTGGATCAGGGCCTCTTGTGGTCAGGCCCAGCAATCTGTGTTTTCACTGGCTCTCTAGGGTGTTAAGATGCACCTTGGGTTTGAGAACCACTGCAGATGCACTACACACCATCCAAACGTTGCTCAAAAGTAATGGGCAAGTCTTCTGACTCCAAGATCGTGTTGACCAGGGAGTGGGGTGGAGAGAAATATTCTGATAGCCAAAGGAGAGGTGATCCAGTAAGAATAAAGATACAAAATAAGAAGGAAAAGTAGGCTCAGGACTCCAGTTGAAATGACTGTTGAAGTCGCAGCAAGATCCCTGCTTAGCCTTGGCTATGAAATAGTGACTTTTCCCTTTCAGAAAATACAACATGAGAGGATGGAGGAAGATAAAGAACCAGTTTCCCTTCCCAATCACTTCCTTAGCTCCAGAAAGTTTGCCTCCTAAGGAATTTAATCAGGAAATAAGATCCCAGTAGGATGTGGAGTAAGTTCTTTCTTCCACAAATCACCTGACAGTTTCCAAAGTCATTAATCAGCATTTTCAGTTCCACTCCTCCCATGTGTGGGGCTCAATCTATCCTTCCTTTACACAGTGGAGAGCATAGCTTTCTTCCTGCGGCCCAGTGTCGCCAGGCTTATGTCTTCATAGCTCATTTCCGAGGAGATAGGGGAATCTTACCTCATAGCTTTTGGCTTTCAAAGTGCATGAGAAAACCCTGGTGGGTCCAGCTTGGTTATTCTGCTACAGCATGGACTATGTTCCACAGACAGACAGAAGAGACACTATGATTAACCAGGTCTGCGTCACAGAACTATGCTCTAAGCAACAAAAAGGTCACTGAAATTAGGGATCCTTACCAGTGACCCATGAAAAAAATGAGTGGAAGGTTGGTGTTCCCAGTGGAAATAGTGGAGAGATGGCTGCTATGTCCCTTCTCCCAGTATTGGCCTTACGGAGCCTCAGAGCAATGATACATCCTGATGATGTATCATTGATAACTAATGATTATCTAGTTATCATGGATGATGATAAACTAACGTTTGTTATTAAATATTTTGCCATCACAGGACCCATTTATGTGGTTAACAGATTAGAGAAGGTGTGACACCGGGGGATTTGAGGGGGATGCAGTTCTTGGTGAAATTAAAACAGCAGATTATGGTAACCCAAAGTCCAAACACAGACATGACCCATGCTAATTCAGAACAGGGATTCAGGAACCAAAAGCCACACTATTCAATCTTGCTTCTATCTTACTCTATCAGGCTAAACCTTGAGATGACAGTAGAAAGAGTATTATCCCTTCCATAAATCTTACCAAGGAGAAAGCTAACACCCAGAGGACTTTACTAACACTATTAATAGTAACAGAGCTGCCCCAGATCCTAGTTCAATGCCCTTACAATGATATCAGATTGCTTTTACACAAGAAAAAAGAAAGATAATCAGGCTTTCAAGGTAAGATCATCCTGGATACTCATATACATTCTGATGATCACAGAAATAAGCAGAAAGGTGGTCAAATATCTGAATATTGTCATTTATACGATAGGGAACCAGAGGTGAACGTGTGTCATATACTATGCTTTCTTCCTCCAAGTGAATTTTCTAATTAGAGTTCAAGCATGGTTCAACTGGGGATGGAGGAACTAAAATATGGAACTTTTATGGATCTGCTCCTGTGTCCTATTTTATATCAAATTCTTGACCATTCTCATGAGTTTAGATCTGATTTATGATGACTTAGGAAATTGCATATAGATCCAACACTGCTGAAATAATGTGAGGTGAGGAAAGAGCCTGAATCCACTCCAGGAGGTCATTTAAAACCTGAGGGGGAAAAATAGATAAAACATGGAGGAGACCAGCAGCAAAATAAAACCCGGCAATGCTGTTCCTTATTGAGAAGCTAGGGAGTGGAGAAGCAGCAAGCTGCGCACAGTTGGAAAATTCAGGGAGTGCTCATTTCAGTGGCCAGTTTTTGAACATGTCAGTTTAATTATGATGCATCATAGTTGACAGCGATGCATATGGAACCAATTACAGCACATGTTAAAATCAATTATTGCATATTTCAGCTATCCTAAACACTGGAAAAAGCGTTCTATGCATTGCTGCAGATTTCAGCTCCACTAATCATTTTTACTATCATGGTTCAACAAGAAAAGGAAATATATATCTATATATGTGTGTGTGTGTGTGTGTGTGTGTGTATGTATATGTATAAAAGTATACATATACATATATATATCTATACTGAGAAAAACACGTTTCACAACCAACATCAAATGCAAAGCACAGAAACAGTAGCAATAGATAGAAAAGTTTCAAACGTTTGTTCTTACAGAAGTCTAATCTTCCATCCTGCCTTTTTGAAGAGAAATAACAAAAAATAAAATTCCTTGCTATCTCCCAAGCACTGTTTTGATCAATTTAATCCACCTTGGCCTCTTTACCAGCAGTGAGGTCCATTCTCAGCTGCTGTCTACTGGCTATTTTGGTCTAAAATGTTTGCCTTAACTGTTTACCCTCTTTCTGTGGCCTTTTCTCCCCCTTCAGATTTCTAACTCAAAAATTCTCCTTCAAAGTTCACAGCTTATTCATTTTCTGTTTACTTTTATATGCACCAACAAATAACTGGGTTATTGAAAAATGAAGGTGAGGAGGAGGAGGAGAAGGAAGGTGAAAAGAGTGAAGGTGGATGGCATTTGCCATTCCTCAGAGATTTGCACATTTGCTGGTTGTATTAAATCAGCAGCCTGTATGGTGTAGTGAGCTCCAAAATACGTTTCCTGTGAAGAAGGCTTATATTCTGAAAATTTGGATTTCTACTTCCTCTTCACCATGCATAACAAAAGTGAGCTGCAGAAAATCCATTGTGTCTGAACTGCACTGAAGGCTTGGGGACACACACTGGTGTCCCATGGTGATAATTTATCTACGCAAATCCTCCTGTCCTGAGATGAGGCAGAAACTCCAAGGTGACTGAGCATTCCAAAAAAAGCCACACGCCTCACAAAACTTGGCTCCAGGGAGCAGGTGGGTGTGGATCCCGGGAAAGGGATCAGTGGTGTCTGAGTCAAGAAGAACCCAGTGGTCCAAGCAAGAGCACAGAAAAACAGCCCATGTGGTTTAGTCAAGAGAGCGCCGGGCGGGATGTCGGGAATGCTGACTTCTCTGCTCAGCAGCTTGCCCAGCTGGGGCAAGGTACTCAATGCCTCATTGTCCTCCAGACTGTCACCTGGCAATGAGGGAAGTGTATCAAAGAGAGAGCGAGGCCTCTGAATTGCTTCAGGGCCCATAAAAGGAGGACTGCTCCATTTTAAAGTTTTTGAGGATCAGGGTGGGAACCACTTATGCTTGTTTGTTCTGTGACTAAACGATGGACCCCAACTTGTGCCAGCTGCCCGCCCTTCCTTCCTTCCTTCCTTCCTTCCTTCCTTCCTTCCTTCCTTCCTTCCTTCCTTCCTTCCTTCCTTCCCTCCTTCTTTCTTCCTCCCTTCCTTGCTCCCTTCCTTCCTTCCTTCCTTCCTTCCTTCCTTCCTTCCTTCCTCCCTCCCTCCCTCCCTCCCTCCTTCCTTCCTTCCTTCCTTCCTTCACTTAAGAAGTACTTATTTTGAACTAGCCCTAGAGATACCCATTCTCCTCTAGTGGAACTGATAGATTACCAGTGAAGACAAGTGCATCAATAACCACACAGACATTAAGGGAAGTAAAACAAGACCCAGGCCCCTGGGTTGTGTTTCAGATAAAGGGAGAATCTGCACTATACTGTACACATGCCTGTGATCTGCCACAAAGGGAGTATGGTGGGAAAGTGGAGGAGAAGGAATCCAACATTGCCCCTTCCCAAGAATTTGATGGGCTCTTAAGTCTGCATTGTGATTCAAGTGATTTAAAGGGTATCTTGTGTTCCATCCAATAAGTGGGGACCTAGGCTGTGTGAGCTGAATAGGAAAATCTGCTAGTGGCCATT
This sequence comes from Macaca fascicularis, assembly GCF_037993035.2. NCBI lineage: Eukaryota > Metazoa > Chordata > Mammalia > Primates > Cercopithecidae > Macaca > Macaca fascicularis. The sequence continues at coordinate 65,245,876 of NC_088384.1, forward strand.
TGTGAGTTGGAGGACAAAGTTCAGACATAGTTTGGGAGGAAGGAGTTTCATCGGTCAGGGTCCCAGAAGAATATGGAATTCACCCATATGGTTCAAATGTAGAAACACTGTCCAAGGGGCAGCAGACAGAATGTAGGCAGAGTGAACCAACAAGGGTTGGGAGGCCCCCAGAGACGAGCAGCAGCTTGGAGCGATTTGGAGCTATTACTGCCCTAGGAGACACTAGGAGCTAAGGAAGAGGGCTGCAGGCAGGAGTGCCCACCAGAAGGGAAGGGTGCAGCTGCTGCTGGAACTGTGATCCCAAGGCAGGGAGGGAGTGGAGAAAGAAATGCCCCATCTCTCTCTTCTGTTTGCTGATGGTCTTCGACAGAGCCCAGATGTGGCAGTCAAGCAGATCAGTTCCTCAGCAAAGAAAAACATAGGTTTATATGGCTGGAAGTGGCCAGAACAAGGGCTCCAGCAGCCCCAGAACATGCCGGTTGCCCAGGGTTCAGGGACTATTATCTCAATGTATGTGTAACTAAATCTGACACTCAAATTGGGATGCTCTAGAACATAATTCACCCCAGCAAAGGTGTGCAAGGAGAGTGCGAGACAGGAGCCAGCTCTAGATGAAGAGACCTAGGAGCAATGGTGTAGAGTATCATGTCCCCAGCATGCTTTGGGCAGGCTTGTGTGGTCAGGGAGGGAGGCTTGGGAGAGAACCTCAGAAAGGTTGAGAAAAGTCCTAGAAGGCTTTACTAAAGCATTTGTACTTGATTCTAAAGCAATGAAAACAAGCTTTTAAGATGAGCCCACTCACTTCACCTCTCTGTTCAGAAACACACAAGTGCTTTTGACCCCAATGGGTTCAATAACAAGCTTGTGAGTAGATGCAAGTGGCTTCTATAAGTCAAAGCTCATCAGAAAAGCCATCAGTAGTTTCATGTAGTTAAGAGCATGGGTTCTAGCCTTGGGTACACCACTTACCAGCTGTGTGACCTTGGGCAAGTTACAGACAGTTCCTCAGTTTCCTCATTTGTAAAATGGTGATAAAAATGGCACTGACTTCATTAGATTGCCTTGAGGAGTAAATGAGCTCATGTTGAAAAGATCTGAGAACAACAATTAGTATCCATCTTCATAGCAGCCACATATAATGCATAATAGTTACAAATTCAAGAGAGATATTCTTATTGTAACACTTACCAACTGACCAAGAACACTGAAAACATACCCCTGAAGAGCACCCATAAAGAGCTTTCAGCTATAAATAAGAATCAAGAAAATATTAGTGGTCCTAGGCTGCCAGCTCATCAAAATTGTCCCAGACCAGACCACAGAGCAGAACAGACATCTGAGGGTTTTTTGCATATACTCTCTTATGACAGAGAGAATGACCACATACAGTCTAATGCTGAATGTCCACACGTTGTGAATATTTCCAGACCTACAAAGCTTCCAGGTGGCATGTCACAGCATTCTAGAGGCAAGCTGTCAGTGTCACAACACAGAACTTTCCTGAAGGCATCTCAGAGCCAGAGGAGTAAACAGCAGAGACCAGCTCCCAGGTCATCTGCCTGTAACCCTCACTGTTGCTAAAACATTCCAACAAATTACTCTTACCATCCCATCTGATTCACTTGGTATAAGCAGAAAGTGCAGACACCCATGTGTGGTCTGAACCACATGACCCTTCAAATAAAAAATATAAAATATGTCATTGTATTTCCCCAATCCTCTGCAAAAGAAAATGCAATTTTTTTTCTCTTTTTCATTTTTCTGTTGACGTTCATAGCTCTACAGTTGACATTTGGTCTTCTAAAATGTCTTATATAGAGGTATCAGAGGTTTAGGCAACTGAAAAAGCGGAAGCATAAGGAAGGTGTTTCGTAGTTTATCAAACTGTGAGTACTGATACCTCATTAATTTTTAATGCTTCCTTCAACCAAGGCGAGGCAACGTTTTCCTCCGGCAATCTTAATGATGCAAGCCCTGCCACTCACACAGGTGTTAATGGCAAAGTAATTTTGAGGTTTCTGGATGAGACAAACATTCCACATTTGTAGAACAAACATTCAGGAGGGATCCAATGTCAATGTTTCCTACGGATTTTTATTTAATAGCTCTGCTGCCTGGCCTGCTGGGATGCTCTCAGGAAGGGACACTGTTGTCCAGTCAGTCCTCGCTGAATCACCCATGCCCACTATAGCTCAGACATGCTCACATTGTCCTCACTCCTCACCACACCCTGGAGAGGGCATCTTTCCTCCACGTGCTGTTCAAAAATCGACACAGCAGAAGAGGAGCCACAAGATACCAGGACCGACCCAGGAAGTCTCTGCAGCATTATTAAGGCAAGGGTGCTCCAGAACAGTTGTTCTTAAAATGCAATTCTGCAGTTCACCCAGGAACTTGTTAGAAATGCAAATTCTTAGGCTCTACCTCAGACCTTCTGAACCAGAAACACTGGCGATGGAACCTCCCTATCTGTGCATCAACAAGCCCCGCCCCAACACCCCGCAACAAGTGATCCGATGCCTACTGAGCCAACCAATCAAAAATTACACAAATACCAATGTGGTTTTGTGTAAGCAAGGTTAGTACATTATCTGCATGGCGAAACCCTACAAAACATAGGTCACATCTGTTGCTCAATCTAGAGAGAAGGTATCTAGGGTCCAAATGTCAGTAGAGGCTTCAGGACATTGAGGAACTGCCCTTGCCATTATGTGGAAAGAGAGAAAAGGTGAAGACTACCCCTGCTCCCTCACCCAGCAAAACTAAAATGCCCTAAAGGGTATAATTTAACAGAGCCATTTAATGATCAGAAAGGGGCTTCTTTTGTCGGTCAGAAGGAAGGAGGAAAAAGGAAGCAGCACATTCTGCAGTGAGGGAGAGAAAGCCCCTTTGGCAATCTGGTGCAAGCCCAGTTAGAGCATGGTTTTGGAGCCTCTGCACAGCAGGTCTGGGACCACAGTCTTTGGGATGATGTGACACTCCCTCAACAACCTGGCAGACCACAACGACAAGAAGGGTGGTGATGGATGATACTGGATCAATTACTTGGATTCCACCACTTAAGTAGGAGGAACTTAAATGAGAGCTAGAACACCAGCCACCATGCTATGCAGGAAAAGGAGCAGAAAAACAGCTTATGATTTTTGCTTCCTGGCTGGGAAGGGGTCTGCTATGCAAGCAATAAAGTGGTTTGACCTGCCTGTTTTGACACCATGTATGCAAAGCTTAGTCTGTCTTGAGGATTTTAGAACACTGTGCCTAGAATTTTATAGCCTCATGTTCTATCACAATTCCAAAAAGACATCTGCATGAAAACAAGAGGTTTGGAATCTATTTAACAGAGCTACAGTCCTGATGTGGAGAAGAAATAATATTCAGATGGCATCCTCTGTCTATCCATGGTGGCTCAATACCTGCCTTCAGCCTTCTAGGGACTTTTCCTTGCACTTCCTACTTAAACTCTTCCTTTAGCCAAGCCAGCTGCCCTCACTGTCACAGCCTCCAGTGTTCAACACTTCCTAACTCTATGCCTTGGCCTATCATGCCCTCTAGGCTGAGTGCTGCCTCAACTCCCTCTCTGGTTACTTGTTCCCAGGACTCTCTTACTCCTCTGCATCTTCACTGTTCAGTTTCCCTCTCTCTGACTTTTCCCTTCTTTTTATGTGTTCATGATGCTCTGCCCTGTGCTGTGCACTTGGACCGGCACAGGAAGTAACCCTCATGGAATCCGTGCAGGCGACCAGGTATACAGGTTTGGCCCTCAAAGCAGTCAATTTGTACATAACCAGTTATTTACATTTCAATTCCCAAATTTTACCAAGGCAAATTGCTGAAATTAAAGTAATATCTGTTTACAATGGCTTTAAAAAGGATTTTTTTTTCTTTCAAGTATTTGCCAGATTAGAAACACACAATCTATGTTTCAGAAAACTGAGGCACTACAGGTGTGGAAAGAGCCCAGCAATGCTTGCCACTCTCTTAGACTGAGAAGTAAGGTGGGCTCTTCCTGCAGAGGGTAGAAAAATGGGGTGGAGAAAAGGAAGGGTAACAATATTGAGTCCACCCATTCTATCCATCTGTATCAGTTCATTTTCACAGTGCTGATAAAGACATACCCAAAACTGGGAACAAAAAGAGCTTTAATTGGACTTACAGTTCCAGAGGGCTGTAGGCAGGAGGCAAAAGGCACTTCTTATGTGGCAGCGGCAAGAGAAAAATGAGGAAGAAACAAAAGCAGAAACCCCTGATAAATCCATAAGATCTCCTGAGACTTATTCACTATCACAAGAATAGCAAGGAAAAGACTGGCCCCCATGATTCAATTACCTTCCCCTGGGTCCCTCCCACAACATATGGGAATTCTAGGAGAAACAATTCAGGTTGAGATTTGTGTGAGGACACAGTCAAACCATATCACCATCCATCTATCCATTCATCCATCTATCTAATCATCCATTCATCTATCCATTCATCCATCCATCTATCCATCCATTCATCCACCATTCACTCATCTGTCATCCATCTATCCATCCATCCACCCACCCATTCATCCATTCATTCATCTATCCATCTACCTTTCCCTTCATTCATCAATCTATCTATAGATACATCCATCCATATATTTACATATTTCTATCTACATATTGTTATAAAATTATATTATTATATATTGTAAAATTATACTAATATACTATTATTAGGATATAGTTTCAATGGTTATAACAAAAAAAAAACCCTACCAATGATGACTTAAACAAGATAAGATTTCTTTCTCACTTGCTTAAATACATAGGCTTAGGCAATTCTGAACTGATGTGGTGGCTCAACAGCAACAAGGACTCAACTTCCTTAGTTTTCTCTTTGCTGTCCTCAGTGATTAGATTGCACCTCCTGGTCTCATGTGGCTACTTCAGCACCCACTGCCATGTGCAGAGCACAAGGGACAGAAGGAAAGATATGAGCATGACTGAGAGGGGATATCCACCATCGCCATTCACATACCTCTGACTGTAAGTTTAGCATGTGGCCACCAGCACTTAGAGGTTCCTCTGGACGAGGGACCACACTCAGTATACACTCAGATAAACTATTACTAAAGGAAGAAGGATGAAAGGGATATTGGATACCTGTATCTCTGCTGTACTGGCTATCCTGATTTAATAATGTAGAAATTCCTAAATTATAAAAGATATTCATAGTTATACAAAATTATTTTCCACAGAAAGCACTAACGTGTATGGGCTGTTTGCCATCGTGTGCCATCTGTCACTCCATCTTCCCATTGCCATTGTCATCTTGACTGGGCCCTACCACAGCACTCCATTTCTGGGTGGAGATTAAGTTCATAGACTGTTAAACTTTCCTTTATGTTTTTAAACTTATTTTATAGAGTGGGATTTATTACAAATGTCATGCAATTTTATTATAAAATAATTCAAAAATGCAAATAAGCAAACAGAAGGAGAGGAGAAGGAGAGCAAAAAAGAAGAAGGGAAAGAAAGAAAAACATTTTGTGATTCTATCCCACAGAGACCATGATTTGTAATTATTTGGTGTACATCACTTTATTTATTATTTTTCTACCAAAATAAAATTACAAAGTATATATGACCTTGGAACTTAGTCACCCCCTACTTAACACATACACTTAATAGTACAGTATAAATTTGGTTCTATCTGAATACAACAACATTTCTGCACAAAATTTGCTAGTATCTATTACAATATACCACTGTAAAGATGTTTTTAAATTAATCTAACTATTGTTGAAGATGAAAGTTTTACCACTGAAAACAATAAACAAATTCTGTGGAAATACAGAGCTAAAGCAATGGAAAAACTATGTTATCAGCATTTATGCTTTGAAATCTTAGATTCTTTGGGCAGTCAGTAAGCAAAAAGAGGAAAAGAGAACTGGAATCAGTGTTTTATCAGCAAGATCATATTTGCAAAACTATTTTATGAACAAGGGTAAGTGGAGAGATTCATTCCTTTCAAGAGAAAGAATTCTAGAATACATTCCATTACCAATATTCATCCCTATGTGAAGATGATCAAAAATATGTGCATTGAAAAAAAGAAAAAGAGGATAAAAGATTGTACTGATGTCCCAAACAGAACAGATTGCTCTATTGTAGCTGATGTTTTCCTCTTTCCCTATAATCAAGCATCAAAGGCCCTAACAGACAATGGCTAAGTTGTCCCAGATGGCAGCACACACATATGGGAAAAGAAGACCAGTGCATGACTGTGCTGATGGGGATAGGACACATTTCCTAAATGTCTATCCAGGAGGACAAGGCAGGCCTGGCCAGACCAAGGCTACAGACACATCGAAAGAATTGGAAACCTGACAGTTCACCAACTAAGCAAGCCTATTTGGGTGCCAGTCATGCAAGCAGCATGTGTAGGTTGCCTCTTGTCTGCAACAGCATCTCGTACTCATTAGCCCACTGGAGCCTCCTGCTTCCAGGGCAAATGTGAAATAAATTAAACCGACAGGGTCCTGCTTTGCAAGAATTTATGTCGTCTTTTTTTTTTTTTCATGGCCATATTGGGTCCCGAAAAGGGCCTCCTCCTCCAACCCTAGCCCCAGCTTGCATCCTGACCAGGTAACCTAACATTTATGAAATGCCTCATTCTCCACATTTAGCTGGAGAGACAAATCCTTGAAGACATTAGGGATATGTTTTGCTTAAAAGCAAATTCTGATATATAAGATATAAGCATGGGGTAACTTTTTATTCTACAAAATAATTCTGAACTTATAGAAGAATTTCTCAGACAATTCTCAGTGAGCTTTTTAATTAAGAGGCAATTCGCAAAACCATTCATACTCAACTTTTTTCTGAGAATTCATCTATTGTGTAAAGTTAAGTACAACCACATTGTTAGAGTAATCATAATTAGATCAGTTATTTCACACAATAAAAGCCACTAGTAACATTGTGTCTTATGGTTGACAAAGCACTTTCATAACTATGATCTTTCATAACTATGACCCTACAACAACCTCCAGTGAGGTAGTAATTACTATTCTCTCTGACACACTAATGAAGACAACTGAAGCTCAGAGAGGTTGAGTAACTTTTTAAGAATACACAGCTAGTGGATGGTAGAAATGGGGCCGGAATCCATTTCTTCTGACTTAACCATACTTTCCTTTCATTTCAACTCTTGTGGTATAGAACCAGGATGACCACGTGTCCCAATTTTCCTGGTATCACCCCTGTTTAAGCCTCTTCCCCAGAATAAATTTATTAAGAATGTTTTCTTTTATTCTCAAAAGTGACCGTGTTTGTATGATAAATGACAGAACAGTGTTTTATGTTCCATATTTTACAGGCTTTAAGATTTCTTGTGATGCCACACAGGGATGGAGAACAGGGAAAGAGGTATAAAGACCAAGTAGGCTCAAGAATCCCTAACTGCATTTCAACTGCAGTACTCATACCATTATCTGTTTTTATATATTTGTTCTGTTTTTAAACAAAATGGAAGATGGATACTACTCCTTTAAAAGCTTGTAAAGCCTTTTATCTATAAAAATAGTAGCAGATGTAAGACTATGGAATACACATCATTAGTACAATCTAACCACTACAGGTGGAAAATAATTTTCCAACATTGAGAGACTTACACATTCAACAAAACAAAGCATAGGCTATCATATCACTTAAGACTGGTGGTTGCTATTAACTGAAAATCCGATTCACTGATTTAATTGAAAAGTAAAGAGAAAAAATAATGACAGTATTGACTCACATAGCTAAAAAGTCTGGGACTAGATCCAGATGCTCCAAGCTGTCATTAGAAGTTGGTTTCTCCATGTTTCACATCTGCCTTACACTCTAATGAATCCATTCTCAAGATTTCTACTGCTCCCTGAGAGTGCAGGGTTTATATAGTGTCAGCAATCTCAGCAAAATGCTTCGTGTCTGCCTGATTCGCCTTCCTCTCTCCATTCAAAGCAATCAGGACAGCCAAGTGAAAGCAACGCTCAGATTAGCCCATAGGAATTGCCATCCACATTCTGCACCTGGAGGTGGGATCTGCCCAAAGTACATGTCAGGAGAGTAGAGGAAGGCAGATTACCCCAAGAAAGAAAGAGGGGAAATCATTACAAACCATTTAGATACTAAAAGGGGGAAAATGTATACTATACTGTACTATCACATACTACAAATAACTCCATGCTGGTAAACTAGATAACTTAGATAAAACAGGGTGGTGTTGCATTTTGGAGGTGAAGATTCCATCCTTCCTTTTGCACCCATATCCTAGATTCTTGAGGTAATCTGTCTTCCTCTACTCTCCTTATAAGTGAGAACATGTGGTAGTATTTGACTTTCTGTTATTTGATTTAAGATAATGATCTCTAGTTCCACCCATGTTGCTGCAAAAGACATGATTTCACTCTTTTTTATGGCTGAGTAGCATTCCATGGAATATATTTATATACTACCACATATTCTCACTTATAAATGGGGCCTAAAAAAAGGTGTACACTTGGACATAGAGTGTGGAATAATAAATATTGAATACTTGGAAGGGAGGAAGAGTAGGAAGAGGGTGAGGGATGAGAAATTACTTAAGGGGTACAAATGACACTGTTTGGCTCAGGCTTTACCATTATGCAAAATATCCATGTAACAAAACTGTGCTTGTACTCCCTAAATTTACACAAATAGAAAACAGGAAAAAAGAACTCGAAAGGAGAAAAATAGTCTACTATATTTACGTAGCTATTTCTGTTTATCTTCTTTTATTTTTGAAGTTCCAAGTTCCACTTCTTATCATTTCCCTTCTGTCTGAAGAATTTTTTAAGCAATTCTTTTAGCACAGATCTGATGGCAATAAACTCTCTTAGTTTTCCTTCATTTGACTATATCTTTGGTAATCCTTCATTCCTGAAGGAATTTTTTGTTGAATATAAAATCCTGGTTTGATAATACTTTTCTTTCAGCATTTGAAAACTTGTATCACTTCTTTCTGGTCTTCATGGTTTCTCAAGCATCCCAGTACTTAATGCATCATTTTTCCCTGGCTGTTTTCCAGGTTTTTCTTTGTCTTTTATATTTAGAACTTTAATTACAATGTATCTGGGCATTGATTTATTTGGGTTTATTATGTGTTGGGTTTGCTCAGCTTCTTCAATCTTTACATTTGTCTCTTTTACCAATGTGAAAAGTTTTCACTCATTGTTTTTTGAAATATTTTTCTACACCAGACTCTTTCTGCTGTCTTTTTTGACTCTGATGACATGAATATTAGACTTTTCATTATTGTCCCACAGCCCATGAGGTTCTCTTTTTTTTCTTCTCTCAAATTTTCTATGTCGTTCAGATTAGATAATCGTTTTTGTCTATCTTCAATTTTACCGACTTTTCTCTTTCTTCTCCTTACAGCTATTAAGCCTTTTTATTGAGTTTAGGTCTTCTTATAGCTTCTATTTGTTTGCTGAGACTTTCTATTTTTCCCCTTATTTCAATAGTGTTCACAATTTCTTCTTGGGGCATTTTTAGAGTAGCTGCTTTAAAACCTTTGTCAGGCAGTTCCAGCATCTGTGTGTTGTCATCTGTTGACTGTGTACCCTTGCAAGCACAGATTTTCCTCATTCTTCATATGATGAGTAATTTTGAAGTGAATCTTAGACATTTTATTTTCTTGTGTTACAAAACTCAGGATCTTGCTTTAATTCCATACAGAACGTTAATATTTTTGTTTTAGTGGCAAATTGACCTGATTAAATTAAGCAACATGTTCCAATTCACCTCCTGAGAGCTGTGGTTCTAATCTCAATTCACTTTTCAAAGCTTTGCAGTGCAATTCAATGGAGAAATGATAGTTTTTCAACAAATGGAGCTGTAACAACTGTAATTTCACATACAACAAAATCTAGACATAAAGTTTACAACTCTCACAAAATTGATTCAAAATGGACCATAGACCTAAATATGAAATCCAAACTATAAAACTTTTAGAAGATAACATAGGAGAAAGTATAGCTGACCTTGGGTTTGTTGATGAGCTTTTAGCTACAACACCAAAAGCATAATCCATGAAAAACTGATGTTAAATTTCATTAAAATTTAAAACTTCTGCTCTGCTATTTAAAAATTTAAAAATAGGCCAAAGACTTACAAGAAATTCTTGCAAAACACTTATCCAATAAAGGAATTGTATTCAAAATAAATAAGGAAATCTTAAAACTCAAAAAAAAAAAAAAAGGAAGTGAACAACCAATTGAAAAATGGGTAAAAGATCTGAATAGGCAGCTCACCAAAGAAGATACATGTGGCAAGTAAATATATGAAAAGAAGTTTAACATCATGACAGTAAGAAGTTGACAATGAGAACAGCAATGAAATACTACTACACACTAGTTAGAATGAAAAAAAAATACAAACAAAAAAACAAAAAAAAAAAATACCAAGCGATGGTGATGATGTGGAGCAACAAGAACTTTCTCCTTCATTCCTGGTGGGAATGCAAAATTTCACAGCTACTTCGGAAGACAGTTTGGCAATTTCTTATAAAATTAGACTTATTCTTACCATATTATCCAGCAATTTCTTTCCTGTTTTCTAAAATGAGTTGAAAACTTACATCCATAAAAATCTGCATATTCATGTTTATATCAGCTTTATTCATTATTGCCAAAAGCTGGGATCAAGCAAGATGTCTCTCAACTGACGAATGAATAAACAAACTGTGGTAGATTTGGAACGTTATTCAGGAATTAAAAGCAATGAGCTATAAAGCCACAAAAAGACAGAAAGAACCTTAAATGAATGTTGCTATGTAAAATAAGCCAAAAAGAAAAGACTATATATTATAGGATTCCAACTATGAAACATTCTGGATAAGATAAAACTATAGAGACAGTAAAAAGATCAGTGGTTGTGAGGACTTTGAGGTTCAGGGAGGGATGAGTACTTCAGCATGAGGGATTTTTAGAGCAGTGTAAGTATTCTGTATGGTACTGTAATGTTCGATACGTAGCATGCATTAATCAAAACCCCTAGAATGTACAATACGAAGAATGAATCCTAATGTATGTAAACCATGGCCTTAGCTAATAATAATGTATCAGCATTGGCTCATCAATTATAACAAATGTCCCACACCAATACAAGATGAAAATAATAATGGAAACCATGAGTGGGGGAAGTGGGGTCATATGGGAACTTGGTATTATCTATTCAATTTTCTGCAAACTTAAAACTGCTCTAACAAATAAAGTCTACTAATTAATTTTTTTAACTCAAAGAAACAAAAAGCCTTGGCAGTGTTCTTTACATCTATCACAGGCATGTGCCCCTAGCAGCTGGTCCAGACCTGGGCAGTGATCTGTCTCCTGCTCTGCTCTCAGCATCCCCCATGCTTATTACATCAGACCCATGTCAACTGTGCGGACCACTCTCCTGGGCGCCACTCTCTCCATAATCTCCCAGGAATTTCCAGCTCCCTCAAGTACTGTTTTAGGTCTTCCAGCAACAAAGCCAGGACTGCACACTATTCTGACATGCACTTCTGTAACTATGCATCCAAGGCCAAGGGCTAGAAGGAACAGAGAAAAAAGTGGTAAATTCATCACTAACTTTGGCACTTGAAATTCTGGTTGTTTTTTGAGTCACTTTTCAGAGTCCTCACAGCTGCCCTGTGCCTTATGTTCAGGTTTTATAGCCACAACCAGTGAGTGAGATGAGTGAAATGTGCTCCCTCCATTATACCTGGGACCAGGACTTCTCATTATTTATTTAGATACTCCAATGACGAGAGCCAAATGGACAAATATGCTGTAAAATGAGGTGGCCTGCACACCTCGAAAATGCCAAGGTTAAGTTAGACAAAAAATACTGAGGAAGTGGCCAAAATTAAAGCACACTGAAGAAACAAAACATAACAATAAAGGATAACAATATGGCAAAATTTAAATAGAGTCTGCGGATTGAATAGTAGTGTTGTATCCTTTTTAAATGTGCTGATTTGGTAACTATTATGGTTATGGAAAGGGGTATCCTTGTTTCTTGGAAATACACACCAAAGAATTTACGGGGCAGAGGGCATGATATCTTTAGCTCACTTTCAAATGGTTCGAAATTCACATAAACACACACACATATGCACGTGCACACACACACACACATCCCTGCACATGCAAGAAGGTTGAAGGGTGCAGAGGAAGGAGCACCATCAGGAGGATCAGGAGACCCAAGTTCTGGTCCCACTTCCCCTATAAGCCTGCACTAGGGCCAGTCATCAACTTTGTGGTGCCCCGTTTTCCTCTTATAGAAGATGGGATAGGATAAGTGACCCCTAAAATTGCCTCAAACATGCCAAATGTGTGTATAGAAGAAGGATGGAGTTCTGTCTCCATGGAACTCTCATGAGTGCTGAGGCTTATGTGGTAAAAGAAAGAGATCGGGGGAGAGAGAGAGAAAGAGAGAAAAAAGAAAGAGAAGGAAGGAAGGAAGGAAGGAAGGAAGGAAGGAAGGAAGGAAGGAAGGAAGGAAGGAAGGAAGGAAGGAAAAGAGAGAGAGAAAGAGAAAGAAAGAAAGAAAAAGAAAGAAAGAAAGAAAGAAAGAGAAAGAAAGAAAGAAAGAAAGAAAGAAAGAAAGAAAGAAAGAAAGAAAGAAAGAAAGAAAGAAAGAAAGAAAGAAAAAGAGAGAAAGAAAGAAAGAGAGAGGGAAAGGAAAGAGGAAGAAAGAGAGGAAGGAAGGAAGGAAGGAAGGAAGGAAGGAGGGAGGGAGGGTGGGAGGGGAAGAGAAGAAAGGGGAGGGGAGGGGAGGAGGGGGAGAAGAGAGGAGAGGAGAGGAGCGGAGGGGAGGGGAGCAGAGCGGAGAGGAGGGGAGGGGACGAGAGGGGAGAGCAGAGGAGAGTTGAGTTTAAGTTTTCTCTTGAAACGAGTCTCTCACTTTGCTCTGATAACAGAGAGTTCAGGAAAGCTGGAGGTGCCTGATCTCACCACACTGCCACCTTTCAGCTCCAGCTCTGTCCTCTCTTCCTTCCATCTGCTGTGGGAGAGGGTTGGTAAAGTCACTCGGTGTGGTTTTGAGCAGCTGAGTTGTTTTTCTTGTTGTTTCAATGTTAAAGGCAGAAGTAAAGCTAAGGCTTCTGATTATCCAAAAACTAAGCATTGAAGCAATTAGATATTCTTTTAAATTCACTCATGGCCATTAACTTCAAAGTCTAAGAGATGGAAGTTTAACAGTAGGACTATTACAGAAATACACTTATATTCTGGGAATTATCTTTTGACCTCATGAGAGGTAAATCAGCAGAACTTCATCTATAAAGTAATGAGCCAGGACCAAGATGGAGAGACCACATGAATCCACTCCCTCTTGCCTTGGAGCTGTAGCTATGATGAGCCCTTTTACAACATGAAACAGCTGAAAATTAAAAGGCTAAACAACTTTCTGTAATTTGAACCAACTCAGTCTCACCTGAAACCTCTGATCTAAGGCTAAGGTGTAAGTGACATAAAAGAAGTAGCTGGGCTTCTATAGCTAGAATCAGAATAGAAAAATGCACCAAATTAGATTACTTGATTAATCTGCCTTTTCAAAGGATCCTTCTTCCAGTGGGAGCAGCAGAGAAGGAAGGGTTTGAGTTAGACAAACATACATTCAAAGTATGCGTTGAGTCCTGGGCAAATCACTTGACTGCCCTGAGCCTCACTTTCCCCTTCTGTAAAATGGAATGATAATGGAATCTATCTTGTAGGGTTGGTTGCTGAGAAGATACAATGCTATCTAAGATTTAAAATGCCTTGCATAGTGCCCAGCCCTTTGTAAATGCTTAATCTGTGGCAACCCTCCTGAGATCATGAATGTCATCTTGCTTTACAACACAAGTTTAAGACTCTTCTGATTCGCATTCAAATACCAACAAAAAGCAAACAAATACAGTCCACCAAGGAAACTTCCTGCTTCCAGAGTGAAATTTTTAAAGATTCCCTGGTGTTGGGACAAGGCCATTCATCAATGTCTACTACAGCATCCCAACATGGCAGCCTCTTGCAAATCGTGCAGCAGCACTACCTCCTAGAAATATAGCACGAGCCACACAGGCATGTCAGATTTTCCAGAAGCCTCATTAAATAAAGAAAAAAGGTGAAACTAATTCATAATAAATGTAACCCAATATACCCAAATTATTACCATTTCAACATGTAATCAACCCTCAAAATATTGGTGAGGTATTTCACATTTTGATAATCTTTTTTCATACTAAGTCTTGGAAATATAGTTAGGTCTTTTACACATAAAACACATCTCAGTTAGGATGAAGTTTCATCAGAAATATTGATCGGTATTTAGGTTTCATAAAATATACATTTGAAAAAGTAGATTTATATGCTGAACTTGTTCTAAACATACTTAGAAGTTTTCCAATGACTAAATTGAGTATTGGTTCTTAAATTCCAATTTAAAAAAATTTAAAATTAAATAACTTACAAATTCAGCTCCTCAGTCACACCAACCACATGTCAACTACTTACCAGCCACATGTAGTTGTGGCTGGTGAGTCGGGTAGTGCAGTCTTCAACATGGAGACTCTAGGGGACCTCAAAACCTTGTACATGGATTCTGTTGATCTTCCTCCGGAGTGAGTCTTTAAGGGTCTATGTATGAGACACAGAGAGTTAAATATCGCTTTTATTTCTCAATGATCAACAGATAAACCCATATTGAAAATGTATCTAACCTAAGACGAACTCTCCAAATATTCATTTATTCAATCTATCAATTACTTGTTAATTTATGATTTATTATTGTAGGGTTCACTGAGAGCCACTCTGTGCCACCATAGAGGGGACACCCGAGGTGTGTCTTTCAGAAGAAGTAGGTGCCAGCCCAACAGTGAGGCAGGAGTAGGAGCTGACACAGGGCATCCTTCAAGCTGACTGTGATAAGCCTTTGGTCACTGCTCTGGGGTGTCATCATTTCATAAGGTAACCCCCACCTAAGAACATCTAGGAGGAAAGGCCCCATCCTAAAATTATTGCCATTCCTCACCTGACCCTGTCCTAGATCACCAGCACACAGCACCCGACCAGCATTTAACCCTCCAACTGACTCCAAAGGCTCAGGACACATGTGGAAGGCTGGCCAGGCACTGCTGATGAGAATCTATTTGGTGAACTTCCTCAAGGTGAAGTAGGGCAGGTTCACAAGCCTGTTCCATGAGCTACACACACATACACACACACTCCCTACTCAATGAGTTATTATAAGAGGAGCACATCTTTAAAATCTGTAAAACAGGACATACAGCAATATAGTAGCTTGATGGTGAACTCAGTATCTTTGTGGCTGTGTTTATGTGGCATTCATTCATTCATTCATTCATTCATTCATTCATCGACAAATGTTTACTGAGCTAGCAACTGCAAGAAAGTTCTGACAATATTCCTATAAAAAGACAGTGTCCCTGCCCCCTTGAAAGTCACAACCTCCTAGGGCAGAAGTGAAGTCTCGAGGCTGCAAAGTTAAAAAGCATCCTCAATAATTTAATAATAATGGCCATGTAATGGAAGCTTCCAATGTGCCTAATACATTGTCCTATGTGAGTGTGTTACTAACTCTACTGTGCAGATGGCGTAGCTGAGGCTCAGAGAGGCTAAGTCAGTTGCCTAACTTTACATAGTAATTAGTAGCAGGACCAGGACCAAAACCTAGTTTTAGGTTTCCCCCAAAATCTGTCTTCTTAACCATGGGGCAATACAGTACTCAGTTGGTTCACTTCTACCTTACACACAAGCTCGTCCACCTGAGTGAAGGAATGGAGGTAAAGAATAAAATAGCAGCAAACAAGTACAAGTGATTTCTTTTTATCCCATCAGAGTAGGATTGACCCAAGATTTCAAACCTGAGATTTTGTGTTAGGAATAATTTATTGTCATATTATAAATTCATGTTTTTCTATACTACCATAAAACATATTAATATTTGTGATATTGAGTAGTCCTGAAGAGGTTAACTGATGTTCAATCTGACCTAATTCAGATGGCAGAGAAGTGTGTATAATGTTTCAAAAGAATTTCCACTAGAATAATTAAAATAAGTTATTCTTTATTATGATGCAATGTAAATGAAGCTTTAGTAGGCAATTGGGAATGAGGTTGACTTGACTTTAAATTCTGTTCCTAACATTTACTAGCTTTGTAAACTTGAGCAAATAACCTCTCTGTAGCCCCGTTGTGCATCTATAGAGTGGGCTTAATAATGCCAACTTATGAGTGCTATTGAGACACTGATGGTAAACTATATTTAGAGCGTAAAGCACCCAGTAGTGCATCCAACACACAAAGAGATGAGAAAATCGATTTATGAGATAACAAGTAAAGGGTGCATTAATCTAGAAAAGACATTCCAAGACACGGATATGCTCAAAAATATATTTTTATACTCCGAACTAGAGAATACAGCCAGTGTGTGGGGAGTAGGGTTGGAACTGCAGGCTTCTCATACTACTTCTTTCACTGAAGAGTCATCAAGAAGTTGAATGTGAAGGCTGCAGCAGTATTAGTAATCATCTGGGGAAAGACAGAAAGTTCTGTGTTTAGAATATGATGGTCCAAAGCTCAAGAATGAATAAGAAGATCTGGAAGGAACGGTAAACGTGTGGAGAACGTAGTGAACGTAGTGCGAGAATGAGAGCAGAGTACACACAAGCAATAGGAGGTTGGCTTTTGGGCTATACAACATGAGTAAGCAAATGTTTTTTATAAAGGGACAAACAGTAAGTATTTCAGGATTTATGGGCCATACAATTCCAGCTACTCAACTGAGGAGCACATGGCCAGATGCCCAGGCCACACTCTTGGATCTGTTAGATTGTAATCCCTAAGAGTAAGACTCAGGCATAAGACTTTGCAAAGATGTAAGGGTCTTCACTGGTGTGAGTCATGGACCATTCTCATGTGTGCTGGTAAGGGGCTATGACCATAACTGGTACCCACTGTGGCAATCATATAAACCAACACACGCTTAGCAATAAGAGGAAATAGGCACTGGAAATGTGGGTCTGGGATTGAGGAGAGAGGCTGTGGTCGGAAGTTTCTATCCAATTGAGAGTTCCCTGCCCAACACTGTGAGAGAGAGAGAGAAGAGAGCCTATGGGTGGGCGGGTCCTGATAGGAAGAAGGAGAATAGCAGAGGGAGGAAGCCCAGGGAGAATGGGGTGAAGGTTAGTGATATCCAGAGCAGTATTCTGACAGCAGATCTAAGGCCCCAACCAGGTTAGCTCCCTTCCCTTCATCAAGTATTAATTGGTCAGTGACTTTAACACATGTCATACTGATACATTCATTCAGCTGCAGGTTTTCAGACTGGGCACTACAGCAAAATGGAACTGCTATTCCTACATCCAATATCCATTTACCTAGAGTGTCATGAACTTAGTGGGAACTAGTGCTTGCAGAAGCCACAGGGCAGCAAGACCTGACTTAGGGCTAACTCTGCATTTTATGAAGCATGCTCGTATAGCTGATCATGGAGAGAATAAAAATCACATTCTCAATTTTAATAAGGTAATCAAATATAAATAAAATAAAGATCTACAAGAGCATTTTATTACTTCCAATCAGTTCTTCAGAAGTGGATGCACTGAACAAAGACTCAGAAATTATTCTGATTGTAATGGTCACCAGAGCATGTTCCAAAAATATAAACCTATGATCATACACTCATTCCTGTATAATGTTAAATAAAAAGCAGACCATATGTTTATGATTAAATTTGAATTTGGAATTAAGGTATTTTGGAGACTGAATTGAGTAGCAAATCATTAACACAAAATTACCTCTCAAAAGCATCATATAATGACATGAAACATAAGACTATCCTAACCACAGAGCCCGCAAAAATGTATATTCATAGAGGTGAGAGGGACCTAAGGACATACTGGGCTCCAGGCCTTTCATCGTTCTTTATAGATACTACCATGGTTAACTTTCATATTTCATCATACTTATCTGAAGATAAGTATTAGTTTGACCATGTGAAATTAGAGGGTTTTGTTTGTTTGGTTGGTTTTTATAAGAAAATTGTGTTTACATAGAAAGAGGGCCATTTGAAATTCAAGCCCAGATCAACAAGCACCTTCTATAGTTTGAAGAAAATAAGACCAAAAGAAAAATGTTGGCCAGGCGTGGTGGCTCACGCCTATAATCCCAGCACTTTGGGAGGCCCAGGCGGGTGAATCATGAGGTCAGAAGTTCAAGACCAACTGGCCAAGATGGTGAAACCCCATCTCTACTAAAAATACAAAAAAATTAGCCAGGCATGGTGGCGGGCACCTGTAATCCCGGCTACTTGGGAGGCTGAGGCAGAGAATTGCTTGAATCCGGGAGGCAGAGGTTGCACTGAGCCGAGATCGCGCCACTGCACTCCAGCCTGGGTGACAGAACAAGACCCCATCTCAAAAAAAAAAAAGTTTCTGTAGATAAACTAACTCTAAAGTTTCAAGGTTTTTAAAATTTTAAGGTCAGATTTTCCTCATATTTATTTCTACTGGAATTGACACAGATACTCGCTGAATGATTTTCAAACTCACACATTGACTTAATATGCCAAAAATTAATGCCATCTCCAAGGATAGAGATCATTAGAGCTTACTGGAATGTGATATTTGGATAACTTCTCCATTCTGATCAGAAAAACATTAAAAATAAACAGAGAAAGTCCTACAGTTGTGTTTTTTAGGTTTTCAGGTTTCCTAGACTAGGCTGATACTTCTCTGAGTAGCCTCAAGGCAAAAGGATGTGCCTGTGTGGGTTCTTCCAGGTCTAGTTCTCTGCCCCACACGTACTTCTCTGCACCTAGATCTGTGTTAAGTCTTTAGACTTAATATGGCTATCTACATGGACCTGCCAAGTTTGCCTAATACTTAACATACATAGCTAATAAGGCAAGTATCAGATAAGCACTTTCACTAACCTCTGAAAAAGAGACCTGTGGTGGTGGTTCACACCTGTAATCCCAGCACTATGGGAGGCTGAGGCGGGTGAATCCCTTGAGGTCGGGAGTTCGTGACCAGCCTGGACAACATGGTGAAACCCTGTCTCTACTGAAAAGACAAAAATTAGCCAGGTATGGTGGCGCACACCTGTAATCCCAGCTACTTAGGAGGCTGAGGCAGAAGAATCACTTGAACCTGGGAGGTGGAGGTTGCCGTGAGCCAAGATCACGCCATGCCACTGCACTCCAGCCTGGGGGACAGAACAAGACTCTGCCTCACAAAACAACAACAACAAAAAAGAATCGCCCCTCAGAGGTCCTACCACCACCACTACCACCAGTGGGGGGAAAAAATGAAATGAAGTTAGCACTTACTCTGAAGAATAAGGGAGAAGAGTCCACTCAAGTTGGCCATTTTAGAGACAGCAACTGTCATTTTGTGGCCTATGGCAAGAACCTGGCTGTCATCTCCTACCACCTGCCTTGAAGTAGCTGGCAGTGTTGTTGTTTCTGTTACAAGCTCTGTAAGACCCAATGATACCTTCTCCTGTTGCAAATGAAGTGCCTGCTATTCTCTGTCCTGTTAATTGACTCTGGAAACCCCTCAAAGGAGCTCTTTCCTATGGGCTTTGTCCCACCACTATTTAAAATTACTAACACTATTCACAACAGCAAAGATATTGAATCAATCTAAGTGCCCATCAACAGATGAGTGGATAAAGAAAATACGGTATATACAGTATATACACACCATGGAGTACTACTCACCCATAAAAAGAAATGAAAGTGTGTCTTTTGCAGCAACATGGATGGAACTGAAGGGCCTTATCTTAAGTTAACTAACTCAGAAGCTGAAAACCAAGTACCGCATGTTCTCACTTAGAACTGGGACCTAAACAATGTGTACACATGAACATAGAGAGTTAAATAATAGACACTGGAGACTCAGAAATGTGGGAGCATGGTAAGGGATGAGAAACTGCCTCAGGGGTGTGATATACACTATCTGGGTGTTGTTTACACTAAAAGCCCAGACTTCACTACTATGCAATGTATCCATGTAACAAAACTGCCCTTGTACCTCCTAAATCTATAAAAATAATAAAATAAAATCACTAGCAAAAGATGGCTGGCACAGTGGCTAGCTCTACAATAGGTAATTCCTCATGATAATTGAATTGACTGCTATTGTTTGGCAGTCCCCACCCTCACATGGAAGCTGCCCCAAAAGAGAAGCTCAGCAAATTTCTTTTCCTCTGCTGGTTGTAAATCAAAAAACTCCATCAGGGCCGGGCTTTACTCCTTCACTTTCAGAAACTGAAGAAACTTCTCACCACACACTGACCTCATCAAGAGTTGCATATGTATTTTTATTTTGAGTCCTATTATTTTCATATTAGAAATACAAACATTAAAAACTAATCTATTTTTCTTCCTTCCATATTTCAGATGAATATTTTATCTAATAAAATTGCTTTTGTTTCTTATCCCAGAAATTGCACGTAAAATTTATAATTAATACTATCCACTGTGTTTCGATACAAATTAAATACATTATGTAACTTTGCCCACTTCCTTTTACCCTTCTTTCTCAGGGTTTCTCTTACCTAGCAAGATTTAGCATCCAAGCTCTTCTGATTGAAAGACTCAAACCACAGTCTCTATCAGTTGTCCCATTAATTCCAACCCATAATATCTGTCTTCATTTAAACACTTGAGAAATATATAGATATAGATGATAGATTAGATAGATACATAGATAGATAGATGATAGATTAGACAGAGAGATTAGACTAGATTAGATTAGATTAGATTAGATTAGATCTCATGCCTTGAAGAAAGTGAAGGGTCAACTCAATCTACATTGAGTATAACCATTCACTGAGGAATTAATTATTAAAGTGGTAGATGAGTGGATGGAATCACTAGGAACCTAGTGCTGAAGAGAGTGACACCACCTTATCAATGGTGTTAACATAGCAAAAAGCACAACCCCTTGAATCTTGGGGGCCAAGTTTTAGAATTGGACTGCTTTCCCTTACCTCTATTAATTAGTCCTGTTTAGGGATAACCAAACACAATTTTTTAAAGGCATTTTATTTAAGCATTCAAGAATCTTGTTAAAGAGAGTCATAATATTTCCTGGATAAAAAAATGAAATAAGTCTTCCAAAATAACATTTTGATGAATTGAGTGTAAATGAATTAGAAACACACGGATTAAATTTCCCTTGAAATACACATGGGTTTCAAAATTAAGGGGAATTAACTTCTCCAAATGTGTTTTCAATTTTGCCTGACCTCAAAAGTTTGATGCATGGTTTGAAACGGTTGGCCTGATGCCAGTTTTGCCTACCCTTACCATGGCTTTACCTGGGAAACCATTTTATTTTCAGATCTTCCTGGCCTTCTGATGCCTTAATAATATCACCAATCTGATGCGTAGGGCCTAGTCCATTGCAATAAATATTATAATGGTGAAAAATTGCAGTTTTTAAAATGACCTCCAAGCCTAATCATTGGCTCTTTGATTTCATCCAGCTTTGGGTGGTATATAAAATTCCAACACAAATAACGATTTTATGAAGCCTCTGAAAATGTTTTTGATCAATGGTAAAAAAAAAAATGATTCACATTCTCTTAAGAAAGATATTAGAAATAATAAAGATTTCATTTTAGAAGACATTTATTGAAAAAGCAGTTGGATTTTGATGTTTGAAAACGTCTCATCACTTTTTTCACTCAATACCTTTAAAATACTTGCATCATGATTACCAGGTAGATGTTAACTTGTTTTTTGTACCTGATAGAAAACTTAAAGCATAAATGAGCTTTCCAGCAAGTCACTGGGAGGAAGCATTACGATGCCCCCGCTTCTTTGTCTTTAAAGGTTATTTTCTAGATCACCAGCAGCAGACAATCCTGAGCCATGTATATCTCGTAAGCATTGGCTTTGGTGAAGAGCTTACCACTGGAACAACTCTGAGTTCCAGAAAGGTCATCTGACCTTGGGTTCATGGCCGCTCCTACCTTGTTGTCTCCTCTATCAAGACAGAAAACGGCAATAATCATGTGGCAGCGGCAACAAATCTTAGCTCAGCATATCTGGGGCTAGAGAACAGGAAGAGAGGGGTCTTGGATGCTGATAATGGTGTAAGGAAGTGAAAGAGGAAAGATAGGACAGTCAGTGGTCAACTGAGCTGAATCCCATGCTGAAACTCTGGGAAGTGTTTGAAATTTAGTCTCTCTCCAGGTGAGGGAGCTGAGGTATGTATACCTCAGCACCTTTCTGTCATGACTGAGGCTGCTGTGAGTGGGAACAGGAGTGGAGCTGCTACATCCCAGCACTTCCAGCTTGCCATATCTGGATCTGGCAATGAGAGAAAGCTCCAGACGAAGCAAAGAGCTGCTGGCAGTTTCAGATTGCAACTGAGTGCACTAAAAAGGTCAATGCTGACAGGTTACCATGAGGCCCTTGGCAGTGTTTGCTACAGGAGGCTTTGAGAGATTGATACATCACTGATGTCCAGGCTTTTCTTCAGAGACCTCCAGACACCCTCAACTTTGTGAAGGCAGTCAGAGAAACAGAGAAACCATGTAACTCTTCTATTCCTAGTAATCTTATCTCTTGTGTATTGGTAAAGAGACATCACTGTTGTCCATTCAAATTTTTCTGAATAAACAGACATTGTTTTTCTGGTTCCATTGTGAATGGATTACTCAAAGGATAGTGGCTCTGACTTTGCCAGCAGTTGCAAGACCTCACCGTAGGCTGGTTCCTAAATTACACTCTACGTTCCATCAGCCCCACCCTTTACCCCAATTTGCACTAATATGTATGTTGCAGAGGTGGCAGTGTTACAGTGTGGTCCTGGTTTCAGGTTGACCTTCAGGGATGTGGCCCATCACCTCAGCTCCCTCATCTGGAGAGAGAATAAATTTCAAACACTTCCCAGAGTTTCAGCATGGGATTCTGCTCAGTTGACCATGTTGGCATGTCTTGACTTAGCTTAAAGTCCCAGTCTAGACAGCAGGCTCAGTGGAAAACACAAACTGTTTTAGGAGTACACACAAAGTAGGGGGCCAAATCAGCTAAATATTCATGAGACCAGCTTTAAGAGCAGAAGTATTTTATTGGGATAGGCCAGGAAAAAAAAAGGTAGGGCCTTTTTACATTTTTCTCATCTCCGAGTCTCACGTCACTCTGTGATGTGGCACATGGCTGACACTTGTCCATGACCTCTCCTGGACCACACCTCAGTTTGACTGCACAGGCTTACATATGCCAAGAAAACCTTATAAATTAGAAACAGAAGCTAAATAACTGCAGAAAGAGTTGAGAGAAAGCTGCCCTCCACTTGTCCCTGCCTCCTGTCTCTGGGCTTCCAGAGGCCTTAAACTAAAGAAGAAGACAACCAATGAGTCAGATACAGACAAGTGCGGGAGAAAAATCAGATATTTTGTACAAAAAGAGTAAGAGACAAAGAAGTTACTCACGATCATGATTGGTCCCTTGTTTGCAAATTCTTTAGGGCAGTGGTCCTGACCCAGCAGCCTAAGCCTCATCTGGGGGCTTCTTCAAAATGCACATTCTTGGGTTCCAGCCCAGACCTACTGAGCAGAAACTCTGGGGACGAAGCACAGGAATCTGAGTGCTAACAAGCCCCCCAGGAGATCTCGTGCCCGATGAGGCTTGAGAATCACTGCTTCAATGAGAGAACACAAGAGATCAAATAAAATCATAGCTAAATATTGTAACTAGTGATATAATTACATAAATTAACAAGTAAAGTTCAGCTACAGTATCGCAACGGTCCTTCTAAATTCATTCCTTTGCTTTCAAAGATCTGAGTTATATTCAGGTAATACAAACCAGATATGGCTCAACCCAGATGGACCAAATTAATCCCCCAGAAGCTTAGGCAGGGCTTATCCTCGAGGAGTCAGCCACAGTCACCCATTATTATACCACTGGGGCCTGAGTAACAGTGCTCCCCATTTCAGGATAAGCACACACAGCTTTCTTGTAATATTTTCAAATGGGAAATTGGTGCCCAGAAGAAATCTTTCCTCAGTAACTGAATGGAATTTTATTATGACAAGCCTGAATGAAGATTACACATTGATGGGCAATACCTAGTTCAGTGGAAACTTCTGAAAGCAGGGATACCACCTGCCTTTTACAGACTGCTTCCTCACCTTGTTCCAGGTTAATCAATTATTGATGCCATTATGATTTGTGTGGAAAACTACAAAGGCACAAAGGGGAAGTCCCCAGTCTCTGAAATGGTATGGCTAATATACAGCTTTTCAAAATGCAATTCACTGCATGATACTATAGTGACAGATACATACCACTATATATTTGCCCAGACCCATAGAATGTACAACACCAAACTGTGGGTGATTGGTGACAATGAGATGTCAATGTAAGCTCATCAACTACAACAAATAAACTACCCAGGTCAGGGATGTCGATAAGGCAGAGGCTATGCATGCATGGGAGCAGAGTGTGTGGGAAATCTCTGTACCTTTCTTTCAATTTTGCTGTGAACTAAAACTCTAAAAAAAATGCTTTTTTAACAATGCAATATGCAAATTAATCCATGGGAGATCCCACTACAGTGTAGATTCTGATTCAGTAGGTCTGGGATGGGTCTTGAAGTTCTGTGTTCGTAACCAGCTCTCAGGGGTGCTGATGCTGCTGATCCAGAGTGCACTTTGAGTATCAAGGATCTAATAGAACTGTCAAGCTGGTGCAGACACAGACTTCTTCATTCTTCATCCTTGAATAAAATATAATAAAATATGTGGCTCTTAGAAACTTGAAAGTGAATGGTTTAAATAATATAAGCCAATCACATGGTGCCTCCTTGGAGTTCCAGCTACTCAGGAGGCTGAGGTGAGAGGATTGCTTGAGCCCAGGAGCTTGAGGCTGTAGTACGCTATGATCATGCCTATGAATAACCACTGCACTCCAGCCTGAGCAACATAGCAAAACACCATCTTTATAAAAAACAAACATATATATATAATATATGTTTACATATATATGTATGCATGTTTTAATTCATATATATGTTTGTTTTTATAGAGATATATAGAGAGAATTTGTATATATATTCACAGATACATATACATATATGTATATATGTATGTATATATGTACACATATGTGTGTATTAGGTTGGTGCAAAAGTAATTGCAAAAAAGTATGTCCATATATATATATATATGCCTGATGATTGAAAATAAGAGGCCTTCTTGGCAGCATAATCTCCATTTGCTCCCTCCCTTGGGCTTGCCTTATTTGTTATTTATGACAGGACAATGTCAAGGCAAGTTCTATGAATGTGCTTCTCTCAAATTTGTTTTGTTTTGTTTTTGTTTTGTTTTGTTTTTTTGAGACAGAGTCTCACTCTCTCTTCCAGGCTGAAGTGCAGTGGCATGATCTTGGCTCACCACAATCTCTGCCTCCCAGGTTCAAGCGATTCTCCTACCTCAGTCTCCCAAGTAGCTGGGATTACAGGCACGTGCCATCACACTCAGCTAATTTTGTATTTTTTAGTAGAGATGGGGTTTCTCCACGTTGGTCAGGCTGGTCTCGAACTCCTGACCTCAGGTGATCTGCCCGCCTCAGCCTCCCAAAGCGCTGGGATTACAGGCATGGGCCACTGCACCCGGACACAAATTCACTTTTATATCTTACTTATAAGATATAAACTCTTTTATCAAATTATGCTATCAAAGCTCTTTATTTGTTAATACCTTTTTTATGAAGCTTTGTCAAATTTTAAGAATCCCAAAAGTTTTTCCATTTCATAATGTACTCAATCAAAATTTTGTTTTTAACCTTTTAATGTTAGCTTGCTTTCTGAAATAAAGTCCAGACTGTACTCCTCCCTCCCTCCTCTCAGTCTACCCCCAAGCCCTCCTGCATCCACATAGAGTCTGTGGCCATAAAACTTGAACTATGGAGTTACACTGGCCTCGTTTCTGGTCTCATCTTTCTTTTAAATGGCTGCAGTATCTTCAGAAAATTTGCTGAACTTCACTACTGGCCCTCTACTTGCTCCTCTGAACAATGAAGATAATGCTAGTTCCTAAGCACACATAGGTAAGGCAATTAGCACAAGCCAGGTACCTGGTAAGTACCCAATAAATTTAATGTTACTGTTATCAACCACCATTTCATTATACACAAGAGAAGGACGACTACTCTTTAGCCATGGAGCAGGTTGTTTCCAACTATATCAGGATGACAGAACTTTGTGATGGAAGAGGACATGGTAAGTAATCACAAAAATGTCTGCCCAAGAGACTACCGCCCTTGGTATGGATTATGTCTGTTTAGCACAGTCATCTGTTATCTTTTCTCCTTCTTTCTGCACTGCAAGGCTGCTGATAATTCAGCAGATTCACTCAGGGATTGTCAGCTAGAGCTCAGGAAACTACTAATTTATCAGTAGTTACTAATTTATCAGTGGATACTTCGAAATGGATGTGAGCACATGTATAAGGAAAAGCTAAGTTTATAAACAGGTCATCTTGTAAATGTTAACATTTGCAATTGAGGTTATAGTTCCCTTTACTCATCATTCATTATAAGAACAGTTAAAATGTTTATTTCTCTTATCTGTGGCTATTTATCGAGGTTATTTATATCAATAGTATAATCCCCAACCAGAAAGATGGGCCCGCACACACGCGGTTTTGGCTCTCACATTATGATTGATAACCTTCAAAATGTTTTGTGTAATAATTTCACAACAGCTCAACTGAGAAAAAATTTTCATTTGCATTGTTCATGAATAAATTATTTGCCAAATGTGGGAGTAAAAATGGATCCAAAACTTTTTGAAAAACTAAACTGTTTGTCAGTATTAATTAAAGCAAAATATGCACTTACCCTATATCTCAACACAACAAAATATGTGTGTTCTAACAAAAAACACACATAAGAGGACTTATGTCAACATTATTTGAAATGACTGCAAACCAGAAAATACCCTAAAGTTGATCAATAGTAAAATGAATAAAGATATTGTGCTGTAGTAATAAAATTGAATACTATGCAGCCATGAGCATGAATGAACTCCAACTACCTGTAACAAAGTGGATTAAACTCACATCCTGTTGGGTAAGAAGAGCCTTATACAAAGGATATATACTATATAAATAGCAAAGCGAATTCAGGTATTAGAAATCAGGATAGTGGTTATTATTTGGAGGACTCTGTGTGGAAGGCAACAGGGGTGAGGGTGCTTCTGGGGGCTGATGAGATTTTGTCTCTCAATTTAGGTGCTGGTTATGCAAGAATATTCAACTTGTGAAAATGCACTGAGCTGTAAAATAGTGATTTGTGCACTTTTCCTTTAAAAATTCTATTTAAAAATTTCACTGATGGGCCTCTGGTATCATGGCCCCAGGGTTAACCTGGTTTCCTCTGTTTACTGCACTATTTGACTGACCCAGCCACAGAGCATTACTCACCAGCCTTCATGGGTGTCAGCACTGTGGTCTTGACCTTTGACTATCTTCCA
Source organism: Macaca fascicularis (assembly GCF_037993035.2). Classification (NCBI taxonomy): domain Eukaryota; kingdom Metazoa; phylum Chordata; class Mammalia; order Primates; family Cercopithecidae; genus Macaca; species Macaca fascicularis. Next base: position 65,273,389 of record NC_088384.1, read on the forward strand.
TCCCCACCTAATAAGCTACCAGAAGTGTCAAAGCAGCAACCCAACAAAGAAATAAGCGTGTAGTCTTTTTGGTATTAGAAAACGCTATAGGAGTAAAACTACTGCAAGCTTTATAAATGATTTAATAGCTTTACAATAGTTTTTTTGTTTTGTTTTTGTTTTTGTCTACTCTGCAGTTTTCATCACCATTTTTCTGTTGGTGTAGTGCAGACAGGATGAAATTCATGCAGCTGTCAGTCAAACACTAGTCAGACACAACTTATGGGGCATCACAAGTGGTAAACTCCACATCCCTGGACAGCAGAGGGAAAAATGGTGGCTAGGAGGCAGGACTAAATTGCAGCTCCCTAAATTGCAGAGCAGAGTGTGGAGACTCATATCATGAAGTTTTGCTCCAAGAACTACTGCAGGAATATACCAGGAAAGCCAAGAAAATCCACAAACCCTCTGAAGAAAGCAGATTACTTCTGCAGGACCTGAGAGACAGCCCAAATACTGTGAGTGCCCAAACTGTGAAAGTGGGAAAGGGGGATTGTCCACCCCCAAACACACACCCTCACTGGGAAACCTGAAGGGCCAAATCACAGGCGAAGGATTTGACCTTACCTGGAGCTGAGACAATTTAGAGAGCTGAGCAAAACACAGGGGTAGAGGAAGCAGCAGGAAAATCCCTGTGGGCTCTCTGGGTCCCCAGGGAAGCCATTTCTGACTTGTCTCATAGGGGTGCTTGGGGAGGGCTACCAGGGGAACTTGGAAAAGACCACAGGGAGAAGGAAACCTCTAGACAAACTTGGTAATAATTCCAACCGAACATGAAGTTTCCTGACCAGAACTCAGGGGAGGGCGTGAATCTTGTGTGCAGACATAACAGACAGGGAGGTGCAAAAGCCTTGCCTGCTTTCTCAGCTGGGAGGCTGAGTTCTCAGCACTGCTTACCCACTGCCTGGAAACAAACTCGGTGCTTTTGGCAGGGGCACAGTGGGAGTGAGACTGGCCTTTTGGGTTGCATGGGAGCTGGATGAGACCTATAACTGCTAGCTTTCCCCCACTTCCCTGACAACCTGCATGACAGAGAAGAGGTAGCCATATCCTCGTGATAACATAACTCCATTGATCTAGGAACCACAACCCCATTCCCCACAGCAGCCACAGCAAGCCCCACCCAAGGAGAGTCTGAGCTCAGACTCACCTAACCCTACACCAACCTGATGGTCCTTCCCTACCTACCCCTGGTAGCTAAAGACAAAGGTCATATTCTCTTGGGAATTCTAGGGCCTTGCCTACTGCCTGATCTTCCCTATACTGCCACAGCTGACACTCTCTTGAAAGTGTCATCTCCTGGCAGGAGGCCAACCAGCACAAAACTAGTGCATTAAACAACTACAACTAAGGACCCTTACAGAGTCCGTTTCACTCCCCTGCCTCCTCTATTGGAGAAGGTGCTGGAAATCATGGCTGAGACCTGAAGATGGTTCACATAACAGGACTCTGTGCAGACAACACCCAGCACCAGCCCAAAGCCTGGTAGCCACGTGGGGTGTCTAGATCCAGAAGAGAAATAACAATCACTATAGTCAGCTCTCAGGAAGCCACATCCCTAGGAAAAGGGGGAGAGTGCTATATCAAGGGAGCACTCCGTGGAACAAAAGAATCTGAACAGCAGCCTTGAGCCCCAGATCTTTCCTCACACATAGTCTACCCAAATAAGAAGGAACCAGGAGAACAATTATGGTAATATGACAAAACAAGGTTCTTTAACATCCCCCAAAAATCACACTATCTCACCAACAATGGATCCAAACCAAGAAGAAATTCCTGAATGGCCAGAAAAAGAATTCAGAAAGTCAATTATTAAGCTAATCAGGAAGGCACCAGAGAAAGGTGAAGTCCAACTTAAGAAAATTTTTAAGAATGATACAAGATATGAGGGGGAAAATCTTCAGTGAAATAGATAGCATAAATTTTAAAAATCACAAATTAAGGAAATAAAGGACACATTTAGAGAAATGTAAAATGTACTGGAAAGTCTCAGCAATAGAAATGAACAAGCAGCAGAAAGAATTTCAGAGCTCAAAGACAAGGTTTTCAAAATAACCCAATCCAACAAAGACAAACAAAAAATAATTTTAAAAAAATGAACAAAGGCTCCAAGAAGTTTGGCGTTATGTTAAATAACCAAGCAATAATAATTGGCATTCCTGAGACAGAAGAGAAATCCAAAAGTTTGGAAAACACATTTGGGGAAATCAGCAAAGAAATCTTCCCTGGTCTTGCTAGAGATCTAGACACCCAAATACAAGAAGCTCAATGAAAACCTGGGAAATTCATCACAAAATAATCATTGTCTAGGCACATAGTCATCAAGTTATCTAAAGTCAAGACAAAGAAAAGAATCTTAAGAGCTGTGAGACAAAAGCACCAGGTAACCTATAAAAGAGAATCTATCAGGTTAACAGCAGATTTCTCAACAGAAACCCTACAAACTAAAAAGTATTTGGACCCTACCTTCAGCCTCCTTAAACAAAACAATTATTAGCCAAGAATTTCATATCCAGCAAAACTAAGTTTTATAAATAAAGGAAAGACACAGTCTTTTCCAGACAAACAAATGCAGAGAAAATTCACTACTACCAAACCAGCACTACAAGAACTGCTAAAAGGAGTTCTAAATCTTGAAACAAATCCTGGAAACACATCAAAACAGAACCTCTTTAAAGCATGAATCACACAACACCTATAAAACAAAAATACTATAAATAAATAACCCAAGGTATTCGGGCAACAAATAGCTGAATGAATGGAATAGTACCTCACATCTCAATACTAACGTTGAATGTAAATGGCCTAAATACTCCACTTAAAAGATACAGAATGGCAGAATGAATAAGAATTTACCAACCAAGTGTCTACTGCCTTCAAGAGACTCACCTAACACATAAGGACTCACATAAACTTAAGGTAAAGGGTTGAAAAAAGACATTCCATGCAAATGGACACCAAAAGCAAGCAGGAGTAGCTATTCTTACATTAGACAAAACAAACTTTAAAGCAACAGCAGTTAAAAAAGACAAAAAGAGACATTATATATTGATAAAAAGCCTTGCCCAACAGGAAAATATCACAATCCTAAACTTATATGCACCTAACACTGGAGCTTGCAAATTTATGAAACAATTACTAATAGGCCTAAGAAATGAGATAGACAGAAACACAACAACAGTGGGGGACTTCCATACTCCACTGACAGCACTAGACAGGTCATCAAGACAAAAAGTCAGCAAAGAAACAATGGATTTAAACTATACCCTAGAACAAATGGACTTCAGAGATATATACAGAACATTCTACCCAACAACTGCAGCATATACTTTCTATTCGTCAGTACATGGAACTTTCTCCAAGATAGACCATATGATAGGCCACAAAACAAGTCTCAATAAATTTAAGAATATTGAAATTATATCAAATACTCTCTCAGACCACAGTGGAATAAAATTGAAAGTTAACTCCCAAAGGAACCCTCAAAACCATACAAATACATGGTAATTAAATAACCTGCTCCTGAATGATCCTTGGGTCAACAATGAAATCAGGATGGAAATTTTAAAATTCTTTGAACTGAACAATAATAATGACACAACCTATAGAAACCTCTAGGACACAGCAAAGGGTGGTGCTAAAGGTATAGTTCATAGCCTTAAACACCTATATCAAAAAGTCTGAAAGAGCACAAATAGACAATCTAAGGTCACACCTCGAGGGACTAGAGAAACAAGAACAAATCAAACCCAGCAGAAGAAAATAAATTACCAGGATCAGATCAGAACTAAATAAAATTGAAACAAAAAAAATACAAAAGATAAATGAAACAAAAACCTGGTTCTTTGAAAAGATAAATAAAATTGATAGACCATTGGCAAGATTAACCAAGAAAAGAACAGAGAAGATCCAAATAAGCTCAACTAGAAATGAAATGGGAGATATTACTGCTGACACCAATGAAATACAAAAGATCATTCAAGGCTACTATGAATACCTTTACATGCATAAACTAGAAAACCTAGAGGAGATAGATAAATTCCTAAGAATACACAACTCTCCTAGCTTAAATCAGAAAGAATTAGAAACCCTGAACAGACTAATAACTAGCAGTGAGATTGAAATAGTAGTAAAAAAAATTACCAGCAAAAAGTCCAGGACCAGACAGCTTCACAGCTTAATTATATCAGACATTCAAAGAAGAGTTGGAGCCTATCCTATTGACACTATTCCACAAGATAGAGAAAGAGGGAATCCTCCCTAAATCATTCCATGAAGTCAGTATCACCTTAATATCAAAACCAGGAAAGGACATAACAAAGAAAGAAAACTTCAAACCAAATATCCCTGATGAACATAGATGCTTAACGAAATACTAGCTGACCAAATCCAACAGCCTATCAAGAGAATAATCCACCATAATCAAGTGGGTTTCATAGTAGGGATGCAGGGATGGTTTAACATAAGTGAAGTAACTCAGGAATGGAAAACCAAACATCATATGTTCTCACTCATAAGTGGGAGCTAAGCTATGAGGATGCAAAAGCATAAGAATGATACGATGGACTTTGAGGAAAATGTGGGGGGTTGCTGAGTGATAAAAGACGACAAATCGTGTTCAGTGTATACTTCTCGAGGGCTGGGTGCACCAAAATCTCACAAATCACCAGTAAAGAACTTACTCATGTAACCAAATGCCACCTGTTCCCCAAAAATTGTGGAAATAAAAAATTTTTAAAAATTGACAGCAGACATAAAAAGAAAAAAATCAACACCCTTGGCAAAGTTCTATCCGATTTCTACTAATTTTTGTTGTTGCTGCTATTGTTGCTATTGCTGCTGCTACTCAAGCACCTTTGAAACAGAAACACAAGTTTCTTTTAGCACATCCTTTTGGCAAGATCTGAAGCAAGACTGTCTGACATGCACAGCTTTTGTGAGCAGTGACAAAGGTCTCTCTCATCCAAATGCTTTTTTTCTTAACATTTTGTTTTCTAGGTGTTCTGTAGCATCCAACCCAGACAGCATAGGACATCCTTATCTTAGGCAAGACAACAGTCTTCCTCCAGCATCTATCACGGGATTCTGCTCTTTCTCTTTTCCTCCATCTTTGTCATTGTGTTTCATTTCCCTCAAGCTTATAACAGTCTCTAACTGCCCTTCATCATTACATCCATGAATGGCAGCTAAAATTCGTGGACATAGTCTAATGTGGCAGAATGAAAGAGGAAAGGTGAGAAAACTTAAATATGAATCCATGACTGTGTACATCATAATCAACAGTCATTACAGTGGCAGGCATTTTCACCTATGCTATTTGAAATCAAATAGAAGACACTGTTTAGGGGATACAGGTCTATAATTTACCATTAAATCATCATTCTGTAAATAAAATATATTTATCTTCCATTAGCACTGGTTTTATCAAAATGTTTTTTCTATGCCATTCAGCCAATACATTCTGATGTCGGCTGCCAAACACTCTTACAAAAAATATCTGGAAGTAGACATTCTTACTAAAATTATTATTATATATTCAACAAGTATTTATGAAGTACCTAGTATGTATCAAGCACAATCCCCTGTAAATACAACAAGGAAAAGTAAACACACACACGCACAAACACACATTATCACAAGATTCCAACACGTGGCCTATAGGAATAACCTGAAGCCCTCTTTCTGAGAAAGTTACATTTTGGACTAAATTTGTAAATCAGCAGGGAAACTCATGGGCCATCAGTCTAGCCAGCTGTCCCAGGCAGAACAATTCTGGCAATCAGATTGGACCCAGATAGTACAATCAGGCACCTAGCATCTGTTGCCCTAAGTCTTGAAACAAAAGGAGGCTGCCCCAAAATGCCATGAAGTCTTTTGGATCTTATGATTGCCAAAGTCAGAAACATACACTGCTCAGAAGTGAAGAGAATTTGAGTTGCAGAAGCACTTGACTAGAGAAAAAACATCAATCAATTAATCTGTGGAACCCTTCCTCGGATAGAATGAGATAACATGAGCATCCATTTTCTTGCTTTCTTTGTGGTCAAAGCACTGCTTGTAGAGGTGTGCACGAATTAACTCTTCACAACAGTTAAGTCTTCACAACAGTTGTGGGGAGCTGAGGAACATTTTGCAAGTGTTAAAAAACAATCACATGACCCTTAAAGTTGTACATCCAAAAGAATGCTATTAGATTGGCCTTGTATTAGATGCTAGAATTGTGACTACTTACTGTTTACAAAAATATCTTCAAAGGAACTGACTATATTTTTATAAAATTAAATTTTAAATGTCAGCTTTATTTAAAGAGTTTATAAGATTGTACAGGGCAAATCTATGATAATGGTGCTGACATGATTGGTAAAGAAAAAGATGTGAGGCCATAAATTTGGCTGAAAACCAGAAGCATTCCTTGAGCCCCGCATGGCACATGTTTTGAATTTGTTACTATGAGATATGGCCTCAGCTGGGCCAATAGCAATGACAGTCTTTGGAATGATTCAAAATTGTATATGACATTTTCTGGACTTGCCCCCAAATGAAACATCTTGATGAAACACTATCAATTCTGACTTTACGACTTTTCTTGGTCACACGGGGAATGCTGGCTGAATGCTGATAAAGAAATCAGATTTAATTTAGACAAGATACAAAATGTATCAGAAGAGTTAAGCAAAATGTTAAGATGCTCAAACAAATAGTGAATCATACTCTTTGGAAGAAAATCAAATTAATTTTGAATTTGCACTATTCACATTATTTTGTGGGGATCACGGTTGCTATTAATGTTAGCAATAGCTTTCGGAAACAGATCCAAGTTTGGCTATTTTACTCTATAAAGGAGTAATTTTTTAACTTTAGATAAAATGTGAGTTTTTTTAAAAAAAATCAAAAGTGCATGTGAACTATGAAACTGTAAAGAAATCTTCCAGGAAAAAAAAAAAAGAAATTAGAATAACACAAATCATTTATATTACAAAGGGGAAAATTCAAATACATATAATTCCAAAATAAATACAGAGAGTATTTTATGGATACTATAGTGCTGCCTGAAGACAGATTTAAATAAATTAAACAAGAGATGACATTTTTAGTTTTCTTGATAATATCCTAGCACAAAAAAATGTGAAAGAAGAATCCAAGAACTCTGTATCTTCCCTTCATGGATCCTGATATTACTATAAAAGAAGTGATAATTTTTATGTGTCATAACAATTTCTATAATACAATTAAAATATTTTTATAATTTCTATGATAATAGCATATCAGGTATGACAGAATTACAACATTTGAACATGACATGAAAATTTCACCCTTCATTTCTCTTCTAAATTTCACTGAAAGAATTGTATTGAAAATTCATTTGCCTGGCCTTAGCAGAGGAAAATCTCTCAAAATTGAAATTAATTTTAGGAGCCTGTTGAAGAACAGTGACTGGAGCGAGTTAACCAAATTAGCATCATTTTCTGTAAAACACAAATGATATAAAAATCTTGACTCTTAAAAAATAGAATTTCTGATTTTGCTGAAATGAAGGCAAAAAAATTTTAGGAAAAATAATAATTTATGAATTGTACATGTGTTATTCTAAATATCAAATATGAAAACATATGATATCAGGCTGGGTACAGTGGCTCACACCTGTAATCCCAGCACTTTGGGAGGCCGAGGCAAGCTGATCACTTGAGGTCAGGAGTTCAAGACCAGCCTGGCCAACATGGTCAAACTATGTCTCTACCAAAAATACAAAAATTAGCCAGGTGTGGTGGCAGGCACCTGTAATCCCAGCTACTCAGGAGGCTGAGTCAGGAGAATCACTTGAACCAGGGAGGCGGAGGTTGCAGTGAGCCAAGATCATACCACTGCACTCCAGCCCAGGCAACACAGCGAGACTCCGTCAAAAAAAAAAAAAAAAAATCAAAGAAACTTATGATATCAAATATCAAAACGTATCTATAAATGTGTTTTGATATTCTAAACATCACTGGTATTTGCACAATAATAATTAAATTCAGTCATATTTGATATTTTGCTGATTTTCCATCACATAAAAATCTAAGTTTGCACATATTTTTCTGTTTTGTCATGATGAAGATAGAATATCTGTCAATGTAGAAGAATAGAATCTGTTTTATTTAACAGCTCACCAACTTGATTTACAAGTTTTAAATATTGTGCCCATGGGATGTGGGCCTCTTCCCAGGCCTCACACATGTCAGGGGTGTGACTGGAGAACATCTACATACAGGACATAAAGTTCTTATAACTGGGACATTAATTCTTCACATTAGAGATGTAAGAAATAGCAAAGCAAGTATCTAGATGGATCCATGAACACATGGGCACTGAGGTGAAAGGCAAAGTAATAATCCTGTTTGAAAATCATAGAGAGTAGAGATGGTCTGGGAAAATTCTTCATTAGTCCACATCAGTCTTAGAAACAGCCCACCTGTCCAGACCCTGATTAGTTTCTGAATTCCAGGTTTTCAATGCCCTTGTGCTGTCCCCACCTGCCCAGGCTCCCATTGGTGACATCCTCATGCCACAGCCTTCCCGGGCCCTTCCATGTTCCATATCCTCTCTCCTCCCTCTGCTGTCAGAATGTGCTTGTCTGTCCAATTTCCTCAGACCCTCAGAGCTTCTGGATGTGGAGTTTACTCCTTAATGGATAGGAAAGGTCTCCTCTCTGCATTTACCGACCCAGATAACCCTCCCTTACCATGATCAGTGGGATATTATTCGTTTTACAGAGCCCTTAACACAAAGGAGTGATTAGTGCAGGGCATTTCAGGTGCTCCAAGGCACAGCTTTTCAGAGCTCCTGAGTGTCCCTTGAGTGGCACGTTAAGATGGGGCAGTTAACCTGCTTCCTATTACTTTAGGTGCCTTTTGATTAGAAAGTAGAGATAAGATGAGCAAAAACCCCAAATCAGAACAAATCTCGCACACTGGAATTATACATCTGGTGCACATTTGGGGAGCATGGAGAGAAAGCAGAGAAGGAAAACTGAGAGAGAAAAACAGGCCCTCCAGAAGCCCAGTGTCCTGGTGGCCCAACCTTGCTTATCTGATCTTCTGCTGTTTCTTTTCCCAGAAACCAACTGCCATTTCGTCAAGAACTTTTGAAACAATTAGATTCAAAACTGGCACCATGCAAGGTTTAAGATTGGTTAAAAAACTTCAAAACCCATGAAACTGGACTGAGTTCTGAACTTTACAAAACACAGTCCACCAGAAAGTTCCTTTGACTTAATTGCCAAGTATGCTGAGTTGTAGGAGAGCTCCTGGTCATTGTTTTACATCAAAAATCAGGTAACTTTTGTTGTTTGGAATAACGAAGTCCCAATTCATTTCACGCTTTATATTTCACCCCATTCTATAGATGAGATTTCTTTTTTCTTAGTTTTTCGATCCTGGCTTTCAGGACACTTACATTCTCAGAGCTCATTTCAAACATGAAGGGAAGCAGTTATGAAATCTATACTAATCCTAGCAGTGTAATTCCAACCCACGAACATGGTTCTTATTATCAATCTAAAATCACTGGCGAACATCAGTGTCACTGGAATAAAAAATAACTTGGACTAAAAATGATTATTAAGAAAAGCAAAACTCTTTGCTAGTAAGGCTGTAGCCAGAAAGATCATGATTTCCCTTTGTTTCTGGATCAAACAGCCCAGATAACAGTATGTGAACATGTTTTGAAATGCTTTGCAAGTTGTATAATTTCCTGCAGCTGCCTTGCATGTTGATGGTAATGAATTTAGAACAAATTTCTCGTATATGACCTCTGTATAGTATTGACTTGAGGTGGTAAGTTATCTTAGTCTGAAAACACTCCCATCCAAAGAAACACCATACTGTGAGCATTTATACAAACCAATAAGTGTGTGTCCCATGAGTTATGCATTGGCAAAGTTCAAAGGCTTTGGAGCAGGATATTGAGCTGTGTTTCCCTTTATTCAGGTTGTGACTGGAAGTAATTCTTAGGGAATACTCACTATTTTGTCCAACAAAAAGGAAATGCATCAAAATCCTGCAAGCTCAAGGTGGGATGTGAATATTTGCATTCCAATGTCCAATAGCATTGCCAAGCACACTAATTGTGAGACTGAGGTTAGCTTTGAAATGGTCACCAGCCAATATAGAAGTTCCTTTCTCACAGAAAAGCTGAGATGAACTTATTTTCAGGAAATTTTAAATCAACTCTTTAAGTATTGTGCATTCCAGGACAAACATTTTGCCTGAGGTCAGTTAAAGAGAAAGGCATGGAAAGGACTCCCCCAAGTCTACTTCTCAGAATGTCAGTCAGAAATGAAGCTGGAGACTGAAGAAGAGAGATCAGTGGGGGAAATGAAAAAAAAAAAAAAAAAGCGAACAGGATTGGCAATGACAGTGCTTAGGAGTCTAGGAGGGAGGTTTGGGAAGGGCATACTTCAAGGGTTAGAGGGTAAACCTACCATGGTTGGAAATTTCTGCCTAGAAAAGAAAGCTCTCACCTACATTGTGAACCTTTGAGCATATGATGCCCCCGTGTCCATCATACTTCCTTTTCTTAAAACCAATCTTTAGGCCAGGTGCCATGGCTTACACCTGTAATCCTACCACTTTGGGAGGCCACGGCAGGAGAATGACTTTAGGCCAGGAGTTCGAGACAAGCCTGGGCAACATAGAAAGGCTCTGTCTCTATAAAAACATTTAAAAATTGGCGAGGCATATGGGCACATGCCTGTAGTCCCAGTTACTCCAGAGGCTGAGGTGAGAGGCTCACTTGAAGCCAGGAGTTTGAGGCTGCAAGTGAGCCATGATAACACCACTGCACTCTAGCCTGATCACACCACTGCACTCGGTCTCTAGAATTTGCTGGCAAAAATATGCAGATGTCTTCACTATGCAGCGGAGACTTGAAGGAGACCTGTTCGTATACAGGCCCAGGATCCCTTCCCATCAGGGTTCCTACAACCCTCTCACTTAAATGCTGCCCAAGTTCCTCTAAACTCCAAGGCATCCAGACTCCTATGACTGAACCACACTTTGTGTGAAATAAATAAATAATGATCAAGGCCCTCACCTGCCCTTCTTGGCCTTCCATCCTGGGATGCTAGTTCAAGGAAATTCTCGAGTGTTGGAATGTGCTCTGCCTCTTACCGCTCTGGGTCTCCTCCCTAAGATTCTCACCTTCCACAGCAGAGTGATTCTTTCCCATTCCTTCCCCCAGGTCCAGAAATCTGCTCCCTATTTTCTGGGCAAATTGCCTGCTGAGGATATGTCTGCAAATTGATGTTCTCTCTGTTATTAAATGGGGAGATTGCGGTGACATAAACGAGTTCCTGTTGCCAGGAGACCTTTGTGCCTCGTAGCCAACAAAATCATATTTGCAATTTCTCTCCTCATCATCTAATGATTCAGCTGAATCGTAAATGGCTTGCAGCATAATGGTGCAGTGCTTGGGGTCAGGATGGAATGGGGGGGTCATCTCTAAAGACAGAAGGCATGAGTTCAAATCTAGACTCCAATGTGTGTTAGCTTTGTGTAACATGAGTAACCACCTTCCCTCTAAGCCTGAGCTTTCTCGCCTGCAAAATAAAGATCATAATAGGTCCTTCCTTAGAAGGTCACTGTAGGGAATAAAATGAGTTAAAACACATGAAAGGCTTAGAGCAGTGCCTGGCATTCATATGCTCTCAGTAAATATTAACCATTATTGTTATCATCTGTCTTTGCTAAGTCCAGTGTGATCAAGGGATGTGGGGTGTGGCTCCCCAAAAGCAAGATTGGGAAATTAATGAGGGTAGTTAATTTGGGAGCCTGGCACAGAACATGCCTTCACTCAGTGGTGACTCTGGTTGTGATTAGCAAATCTCTCCCCTCATCATGTTACATTGTGTTAGAGCCTAACTGGGGAAATGACTGACTTTGACTCTCCAATTGAGACCTGCAGTGTCATCTTTATGCCTACTTCCACTGTACTTTTCAAACAGTGATCACCTAACTATATAAAAGGCAGGCTAAGAATGTACCTAGGGCACCCAAAAATAAGGGGCACCAAATTTTTTTTAAATGGAGGGGGAGATGGAAGAAAGTTTAATTTCAATTAGCGTATCCAAAAATTGGCAACTAGAAAATACAGAGAGAAGATACTTCAATTCCCCAAAGTGCACACATTGGCCATTGTTTCTTGGATTTGCATATGCCTTAGGGGCACTGATAGCTTTAGGAAGGTCTTGTGACTAATGCTACTGGTGGCTACACTTGTCCCCTTGCCCTTCCTTCCAAGATTCCTCACCTGACTTCCAGCCTCTGCCAGGACCTGCATTCATTCCATTCATTCCTTGCCTGAAGGCTTTGTAAGCATCAATTGGGATAACCCCACAGATGGGATAACCCCGAGGCCCACGGAGCTCCCTAAGTGGGTTGAGCTCCAGCCGCTCGCTGTTGTAAGCAGCTTCCTTAGGCACTTCCGATGGGCTCCCTTTTCTTTCTGGCTCACTTCCCAACTCCCCTGATGGAACTTTCTTCACAACTCAAATAAACTATTTGCACTCAAATTCTTATCACGGGGTTTGCTTCTGGGGGATTCAAAACTAAGACAAATTATCAGCCCACCCTGATCTTTGTGGACACCCTTTGCTCCATCTGCAGTCTTTTGGGTTAACGCCAGTGTCAGCCCTCTCTGGCTGAGAAAGCTAAACTCCACCACATTCATTTACTCCTGGCTGATGTTATCGGCCAGCTGCCTGCCAGGGGTGTTCACCACTCAGGGACACTTAGTTCACATTCCCCGGATGGCTCTTGGCCCTCCGATATTTACTTTCATTTCTATTTCAGACGCAACAAAGTCTTTGTACTGAGCCCAGGGGGCCAGGATGGACTGGTGGCATGCCCACAAGTGGTGCATCAGGAAGGATATACAGCGTGTGTATTTACAGGATCCACAGCCATTTAATTCAGTGCTTGCCTGTCACAGATTTGTCATCTTTAAATTAGCCGACTGGCAGTCACAGAGGCATGGGTGATGCCTGCTTTTAGTTAAGTTCAAGAGAGAAATGTAAGCACATCTGTTAAGAGTTCCTGTACCAATTTGTGGTGAAATTAAGTTCCCTTGGTAAGCCAGGTACCATGTCTCTCAGGACAATGTAACACATGTGAATACATATGCCTAACTATTTTGTATCTGAAATAACTGAACTGATTCAACAACTATTTATTTCCCCGTGGGATTCTTTGAAATTATGTACTCTCACTTTAATTCTAACATGAAATATCTTAAATAATTCACCTTTTTAAGGCCTTTTAGGTGTTTTTAACTTTAAAAAAAAACTACATTTCACTGGATGGGCTTGGCACTTTGAAGATATTTTCATAAAAACTAACATAGTGCTTCACAGAATGTTCCTCTAAGAAGCCCCTGTGAGGAAAGGAGAATAATTGCCCAACATTTTTGGTGTCCAGACTGAAGCTACCCACTCAGCCAAAAGATTGACATTGATTTGAGTCTAATGTCTCTTAAGGATACCTGCAAATTTCACTATTTACTTCATTATACATTTCCCTATTCATGTTAATATAAAATTGTGTTTTGCATTACCTTTAAAGAAGTTGACATTCCAACATTCCATGGAACTTGCTAGAATCTGTTTCATCTCTAGAAACCTCAAGAGAGTTTTCAGGGATTACACACAAGCTGCCTAATCATGTTCTCTTTGTTTCTCTCTCTTTGGGGCTGGCACAGAATTTTTAAATGATTTAAATTAGATGATAACAATTGAGCAATTGGGAGCTTTTGTGTAAAAAGCTAGAATTTCTGTTTGGTTTTGTTTATCTTATTTTGTTTTGTTTGTTTTTTGGAAAATCAGAAGACTTACCTGGAATAGAATAAGTGTTATCTCCTTTTAATGGGCATTTGTTCTCTAGTTCACCACAGTCTCTACCATACCCTATTGCCACATAACTGTCTGTGATTCCTTAGAAACCACTGGGTTTGTAACCCCCAATTTACATCAGTCTTGGCATTCATTCAGCTGGCCAATTACAAAACACCCTGAATAGACAGTGCACAGAAGAACCCCTGTTCACTGCTCACCTTTTGATTTAGTATTTGATCAGTCTTAACTGATTGTTGATAATCTACTAACTTTTATCTGAAATAACTGAATTGATTCAACAACTATTTATTTCCCCAGGAAATAGTTTCATAAAATATTTAAGATTAATTAAGGATAGTTAATTAATTAATAACTAAGAATAAGGGTAATAAATACAGATAAGGGATAATTAATAATATCCCAATTTTTTCTGCATGTCCCTAAAACTCTCAGTCTCACTTTTATGAAAACCTGTTCTGTTAGCTTTTTGTAAACTCTTATCTAGTATACCACAGGTTCTAAAACTCCTTGCCTCCCTCAAGTTCAATCACTGCCCCATGCTGAATACCAAATGAACAATTCTTCATAAAACACTATTTGAATATGGCATCATGACATTTTAGGACTTAGCCTATTTCTTTCCCCAACCCCTCTAGGACATAGCAGGCAGTAAATTGTATAGTGCTACTCAGAATGTGGTCTGCAGAACACCACCAGTTATGTTAACTGCCTGCTATTAATTTGCAACAAGGTAGGCAATTGAGCAGAAAATGCATTTAGAAATTTTCATAGCAATCTGACATTGTTGCAACATCCATGTGCATTATCAGTGTTTTCTTCCTTGAAATGAAGACAGATTTGTTTAGATGTTGCCAAACTTATGTGGTGATTAGCATGTGGTACAAACTGGAGGTAAGTCATATGCAGTAAGACTATGCATCAATCCAGGAGAGATCAGAAATTTTGAAAAACTAGCCCTTTACCACTTTGAGAAGCACTGAGTTAGTAGATTCTTAACAATCAGTAAAGACTGATCAAATACTAAATCAAAATATATTCACATGATAGCACAAATACAGTAAACATAGGGTTAGATATACTTGTGATATAACTTTGATAAAGATTTCCATCAAAAACAATTTCATTCCACATCATTTTAAGCCACTAGAATCCCAAACAATCTTCCATACAGAATTCTTTGAAATGACACATTTCTTCTGCACTTCCCAAAACTCCCAGTCCCACTTGTCACGGTACATGAAGAACTTGCCTGGAGAATTATGAAGGTCATCATGTCTTTGGGTTACATAATGAATTCCTCTAGTGTTTTCTAACTGGCATTAAGGCAACTAGTGTGGTTTTATGTGATTCCTTTCATTGCTAGAAAACAACTGGGATAATTTTTTTCATTTTCATTATTTATTGTTTAACCATTCTGACACTCCTTCTAATTCCTTATGCCTGGCAGTGAGCATCAGAGAAAGCCCTTATGGGTAACATGAATGGAGTCTGTGTTGTAAGATTCACAATAAAGCAACCGCTGCCTGTTCCAAGGTGGAGAAATTCCAAAGAATGGCCACAGCAGGGTGATGCATACAGGTTGGTAAGTGACATAGCCATGCTTGGGTTCCTAGATCTGATCTTCATATTCACACAGATAGATAATAAACAAATGCCTTTAACAACCCATCCAGGAAAAGATAAATGCATTCTGCAGAAGCTGTTTGTTAAGACTGCAGCAAATGTCCCTGGCCCCCAGCAGCAAAAATAGCAAATTGTGCTGGTCTTTCAGGGGCAGTGTTGAGTTTATACCAATCCATACACTCAGGCCTTTCTGACTGTTGTGAACAAGGACACACTTCTGCAGGCAGGGACAGGGATGTGGAAGGTACTTATGGCAAGGACTTTCACTCTGTGCACTACTGATGAGTCTATGGGGAAGTGAATCTGTGACATTTAACTGAATTAGAAGAATGGCCAAATCAGTCAGGCCAGCCCGCTGAGACTGAGGACACAGGGTGTGGAAAAACATGCTGGTGTTTAAAAATCAGCTACCTCTGCAGGTACAAGAGAGAGATGTGGGCAATAGTTCTTCTCCTAGACCAGCTATGAGACCAGTACTTTAGAAACATCAGTCACTAATCTAAAATCATCACAAATGCAACAATATTTCTGCCCTGTCAGCATCCTGATATAAGCCAAACATGTAGGTTGATTATAAATATTACATGTTTCAGAAATAATGCCTACTAATTTTTTAGCCAAGAGACCACTTAGCCTTACAGCTATGTTTAAACACACATTTGAAAATGTGATGGTGACCACAGTTCAGTGTCATTACATTTCAGAGCTATAATAGCTGGCTGCGAAGAAGCACACATTTTTATCCATTTAATTTGATACTCTGACATATTTGGAAAGATTTTGTGAATAAGCAACTTCATTTCCAATAAATGAACTCCAAAATGTATATTTAAAGAAATTAAGAAAGTTGCATGATTTGCACAAGCAAGAATAGAACGGAAAATTTTTGTCCTGGTGTAGTAAATGTGTAAACTTGGTTACACTGAAACCATGAGGTGATGTCCCACTTAAGTGGCCTTTATTTGATTTTGCATTTCCCCCTTTTAGGGTACTTTTTTTTTTTTTTTTTTTTTTTTTGAGATGGAGTTTCACTCTTGTTGCCCAGGCTGGAGTGCAATGGTGCAATCTCAGCTCACTGCAACCTCCACCTTCCGAGTTCAATCGATTCTCCTGCCTCAGCCTGCTGAGTACCTGGGATTATAGGTGTGCACCACCACGCCTGGCTAATTTTGTATTTTTGGTAGAGATGGGATTTCTCCATATTGGTCAGGCTGGTCTCAAATTCCCAACCTCAGGTGATCCGCCCACCTTGGCCTCCCAAAGTGCTGCAATTACAGGCATAAGCCACTGTGCCCAGCCATAGGGTAATTTTCATCACACATTTATGTCTGCTGCTTCTATATCAATATGTCTCAGTCCATACTGGATTGCTATAACAGAATACCAGAACTGAGTGATTTATAAAGAAAATGGGTTTATTTAGCTTATGGTTCTGCAGAGTGGAAAGTTCAAGGGCAAAGCCCTGAATTCTGGTGAGGGTTTCCATGTTGCCTCTAATATGGCAGAGAAGGTCAAAAGGGAAACGGACACATGCTAAGAGAGAAAACCTGAGGACCGTGCTGCCTTTGTAACAACACACTCTTCCAGAATCTAATCCATTCCTGTAGGAACTTACCTAGTCTTGCGAGAGGGAGAAGTCACTACTGTGAGAATGACACCAATCCATCAATGAGGACAGAGCCCTCATGATCCAAACGCCTCCCATCAGGTTGCACCTTTCAACACTGCCACAGTAAGAAATCACATTTCAGCATGAGTTTTGGTGAGAACAACCAAACCATACCCAAAGCATAGCATGGTGAGTATGAAATGACACATTTCTATTCAGCAGAAAAACCTGGTGATTCGTTTCCATCCCATCAATTTGGTGGCAGACAATGTGCCACTTCAATGTGGGGACATCCACCATCCTGGGAAAAAGGACAAGTACATACTAATACCCTTTTAATTCCCTGTAAACCCATAAGGCTTAGCTGCTTTAGGTTAGCTTTAATCTTATTTGTCAAATTTATGTCAGTTTGTGGTATTAGAAGTCTTTTATCTTTGCTCGTCTTGCAGCACGGAAGGATCTCAGAGGTTGGCTTGTTACTTTTCTCTCTTGTTCTGTTATTTATTATTAATTACCGTTGTTGCCTCCCCCTCACAAAGGGCATGGGAAAGCTAGAATCACAGCTTTGCTGACTTGGTCTGGCCCTCGAATGCCACTGTCATGTTTCTAGCTTCCTAGGATGAAGGAACACTATAAGGAGTGAGGAAACGCCCCAGCCAGGCTTTGTTACTCACACTGCTGCAACTATAGCTTTGGAAAGAAATGCCAGCCAGAATGTTTGAAGAAGATGTGAGCTCACCTGTGCAATCTGGTGATTCATAGTTGCACCAGCCTAGGGAAAAAGCAATTAAAGCATCATAAAGAGGGACTTCAGAGAGGAAACATAAATGTTTGACTAGGGATTGCAGCTGCAGTGAGCCTGGTACACTGATGCCTGTAGCAGTAGGGAACAAACCAAGGCACATCACTGTCAACATGCAAGACACATCAAGAAATGCAAACTTCAAAAGAGGCAAAAAGAGGATTCTATTGCATCAAGGAATACAGTGTTTCTAAGCTTTATTTCTCTTTGAATCTGGGGTGGAGGTCATTTCTATCCACCCGTCCATCTATCCCCTATTTCTATTCATTTGAAACATCTCAAGTTCCATAAAGCACCTAGTATGTGCCATATAATGTGAGGGTTTGATTCAGTGGGTATGTGAGCACTTATTTACCAAGCATTTTTAGAGGCTTTTATTTTATGGAATATATAAAAATAGAAAACCTGTTCCTTGCACCCTCAGAGATAGGGGAAGGCTGCAGCACATTCAATGACATTAATCTATATTTGTATAGAGGTGATAGTCAAGGCATCATTTATTCAGCACAAAACAATGATTTTATGGCCCATTACTCTCACAAAGAAGTATTCTTCTAGATTACATTGCACCCCACACAGTGTTTGTACTGTACAAATACTTGGATGTTAGGCAAAGAGTTGCATTGATTGAGGACATCTTTAAAATCATCTCACTCACTCACATCGTTTTGCAGCTGAACATACAGGTCCCTAGAGGGGAAGTGAACTGTCCAACATTGCCAAGTGTGCACCTTAAAATTAAGTAACAGAAAATACTTTGAAGGAATTTTATAATTCTGAAAGAAATGCTTCCCACTCATGTGATCATGGTATGAGGACTATTTTTTACTAATAATAAAGGAGGATGGCTGGGCACAGTGGCTCACGCCTGTAATCCCAGCACTTTGGGAGGCCAAGGTGGGTGGATCACCTGAGGTCAGGAGTTCGAGACCAGCCTGACCAACACGGAGAAACCCCGTCTCTACTAAAAGTATAAAATTAGCCAGGCATGGTGGTGCATGCCTGTAATCCCAGTTACTCAGGAGGCTGAGGCAGGAGAATCGCTTGAACCAGGAGGCGCTTGAACCCAGAGGTTGCAGTGAGCCGAGATTGTGCCATTGCATTCCAGCCTGGGGGACAAGAGTGAGACTTCATCTCAAAAAAAAAAAAAAAAAAAAAAAAAGGAGTGTTTGCAGTCAAACCTATCTCACCTGTGTCACCTGGTCATGACAAAGAATGGGAGTGGGGAGTACTGTGGGTCAGATTATCTTATTTCATAATGGAAGTGGAAAGTCATCCAATACTCTTCTGGAAACTGTCACTTTATTTCACTTTCATAAAAATCCTTTTATCCAAAGGAAAAACAAGCAGCCAATTCACCAATGCGAAGAAAGTTATTCATAGCAAATTTACAGTAGGATATTTTCCCACTGATAGTCAAATCATTCTCACAAAGAAAATGCTGTTTCCTTCCGTGGTTTCACCTGTGCTAAGTATCAGCCTTAGCAGAAAAGAAGAGAGCATGTAAATTATGCAAACAACTATTGATAATACAGTAAAGCTATTTCTCAAATTATATACTTCTATGCATGTCTTTTTTATTGATACATAATACTGTACACAGTTATCACATGGTGTACATGCGATATTTTGTTGCATGCATAGAAAGTGTAATGATCAAGTCAGTCTATTGGGGTGCTCATCACGTTGAGTATTTATCATTTCTATGTGTTGAGAACATTTCAAGTCCTCTCTTCTGGCTACTTTGAAATATATAACACATTGTTGATAACCATAGTCAAACCTGCTTTGCTATTTAACATTGGAACTTATTTCTTCTATATAATTGCATGTTTGCACTATTGACCAACCCCTCTTCATCACCACTTCCCAACCACACACCCTTTCCAGCATCTGGTATCCATCATTCTACTCTCTACCTCCATGAGATCAACATTTTTAGCTCCCACAAATGAGTGGAATATATGGTATCTGTCTTTTTATGTCCGGCTTATTTCACTTAACATCATGACCTGTAGTTCCATTCCTGTTGCTGCAAATGACTTGATTTCATTCTTTTTTCAATAACTGAATAGTATTTCATTGTGTATCTATACTACATTTTCTTTACCCATTTGTTCATTGATGGACACTTAGGTTGATTTCATATCTTGACTATTGTGAATAATGTTACAATAAACACAGAGGTGTAGATATTCCTTTGGTATAATTATTCCCTGTCTTTTGGATAAATACCCAGTAGTAGGATTGCTGGATCATATGGTAGTTCTATTTTTAGTTCTTTGCAAAATCTCCATACTGTTTTTCACTGTTGCAGCAGTAATTTACATTCCCACTAACAGTGTGTAAGAATTCCCTTTTCTCCACAAAATCACTAGAAACTTTTATGTTTTGTCTTTTTAATAATATCCATTTTAATTGGGGTGAGATGATATCTCATTGTGGTTTTGATTTGTATTGCCCAGATGATTAGTAAAATATTACTAATCAAGCAGCTTTTCATGTACTTGTTGGCCATTTGTGTGTCTTCTTTTGAGAAATATCTGTTCATGTCCTTTGCCCACTTTTTAATGGAATTTTTTGTTGTTGTTTTTTTACTGTTGAGTTTTTCGAGTTCCTAGTATATTCTGAATATTAGTCTCTTGTCAGATGAATAATTTGCAAATATTTTCTCCACTCAACAGGTTGTCTCCACTCTATTGACTGTTTCCTTTGCTGTGAAGAATCTTAGTTTAATACAGTCCCATTTGTCTATTTTTGTTTTTGTTGTATGTGCTTTTAAAGTCTTAGCCATAAAATATTTGCCTAGACCAATGTCCTGAGTGTTTTATCCTGTTTCCTTCCTGTAGTTTTATAGTTTGGGGTCTTGTGTTGAAGTCTTTAATTTATCTTGGGTTGATTTTTGTATATTGTAAGAGATAGGGATCCAGTTTCATTCTTCTACTTATAGATATCCAATTTTTACAGTTCCATTTATTGAAGAGGGTGTCTGTCCCATAACATATGTTCCCGGCACTTTTGTCAAAAATCAGTTGATTTTAAATATGTTAATTTCTTTCTGGATTCTACTTTAATCTTTGTGTCTGTTTTTATAACAATATCATGCTGTTTGGATTCCTATAGCCCTATAGCCTTGCAATACGTTTTGAAAACAGGTAGTGTAATGCCTCCAGCTTTGTGCTTTTTGCTCAGGATTGCTCAGGCTGTTTGGGCTTTTTGATCCTATACAAATTTTAGAAATTTTTTCTATTTTTGTGAAAAATAGTCTTGGTATTTAATAGTGATTGTATTGACTCTATAGACTGCTTTGGGCATCATGGTTCCAATATAGAAATATTAATGATATGAATACTTCTGATCCATGAGCGTGTGGTGACTTTTGATTTGTTGGTGTGCTCTTTGGTTACTTTCATCCATGTTTTATAGTTTACTTTTAGAGATTTTCACCACCTCCGTTAATTTATCCCTAGGTATTTTGTTTTCTTTGTTGCTACTGTAAATGAAATTGCCTTCTTGATTCCTTTCTTAGCTAGTTTATTATTGGTGTGTAGAAATGCTATGGATTTTTGTATGTTGTATCCTGCAACTATACTGAATTTATTTATCAGAGCCAAGAGTTTTTTGGTGGAGTCTTTATGTTTTTCTAGCTATAAGATTATATCATCATCAAAGAGGGATAATTTAATTTATTCTTTTTTAATCCAAATGACTTTCTTTTGCCAGATTTCTGTGGCTAAGACTTCCAGTACTATGTTGAATAGGAGACGTGAAAGCAGGCATCCTTGTCTTACTCCAGTTCTTAAGGGGAAGGCTTTCAGCTTTTCCTCTTTTTAGTATGATGTTAACTGTGTGTGTGTCATATGTGGCCTTTACTATGTTGAGACATGTTCATTCTGTGCCTAGTTTCTTAAGAGTTTTCATAATGTAGGGATGTTGAATTTTCCACATCTATTGAGATGATCACATGGCTTTTGTATTTATTATGTTGATAAGATGTATCACATTTATTGATTTGCATGTGTTTAATCATCTTTGGGATTAAATTCCATGGGATAAATTCCACTTGATCGTGGTGTATTTTTTTATGTGCCCTTGAATTCAGTTTGCTAGTATTTTGTTGAGAATTTTTGTACATATGATCATCAGTTTTCTTTTTTGTTGCATCATTGTCTGACCTTAATATCAGGGCAATATTGCCCTCAGAGAATGAATTAGGAAGAATTTCCTCCTCTTCAATTTTTTGGAATAGTTTCAGGAGAATTAGAGTTAAGTGTTCTTTTTAAGTATGGTAGAATTCAGCCATGAAACCACCTGGTCTTGAATTATTTTTTTGTTGGAAGATGTTTTATTATTGATTTAATCTTATTACTCATTATTGTTCTGTTTAGCTAATCCATTTTCCTGATTCAATCTTGGTATGCTGGAAGTGTACAGGAATATGTTCATTTCTTCTAGAAGTTTCTAGTTTGTTAATGTATGCTTGTTCATAATAGTCTCTGATAATCTTTTGTATTTCTGTAGTATCCGTTATAATGTTTCCTTTTTAATTTCTCATTTTGTTTACTTGGGTCTTCTCTCTCTTTTTTTATTAGCCTAGCAAGTGGTTTATTGATCTTATCCATCTTTTTAAAAAAAGCTACCTATTTGTTTTGTTGAAACTTTCTACTCTTTCAGATCTCTATTTTATGTAGTCCTGCTCTGATCTTTATTATTTTTTTCCTTCTACTAATTTTGGATTTGATATGTTCTCTTGTTAGACTTCAGAAGTTTTCATCTATTATTTTGTTAAAGTGGTATTTTCACCCTTTTGTTTTCCCTTCATCTTCTAGAAGACTGAAAATTATAATATTCGGTTACCTTATGGTGCCCCCATGTCCTTTATATTATTTTTTCTTTATTTTTCTCTGGCAGGGCTATTTCAAAGGAGCTATCTTCAAGTTCTGAAATTCTTTCTTCTGTTTGATCAAGACTGCTGTTGAAGCTTCTAAATGCTTTTGCATTTCATTCACTAAGGTCTCCAGTCCCAACATTCTAAATTTTTATTTTTAATGATACCTATCTCTTTGGTAAATTTCTTATTTGTACCCTGAATTGTTTCTGTAATTTCTTTTGCTTATGTTTTAGAATTATTCTGAATTCTAAAAATTGAATTGAATTGAATTCTAAAAATTGAATTGAATTCATCTAAAAAAAAAAAGAAGTTCACATTGAGCTTCTTTAGTATCTATATTTTTTAATTCTTTTTTTGAGGATTTTATAAATTTCTTTTGATTAGGTTCTATTGCTGCACAATTGTTGTGTTTATTTGGAGGTGTCATATTTCCGTGCTTTTTCATGTATCCTCTATCCTTACACTGATATCTTTGCACCTGGTGTAGCGGTCACTTCTTCCAATTTTTTCCAGTTGCTTTTGTAAAGGAAAACATTTTCCTGGAGATGTATCTATAGCGTTGGTTGTGTACGGTATCTTGGCTTTGATTCTGGACATGTGCAGTAGTGTAGTTTGTGTGTGGCTCCTTCAGCTGCAAACAGCATCAGCAGTGTCTATAATTTCTTGGCAGTTAGGGTGCAGTTGTTAGTGGAGGTTGCGGTGAAGTTTTGTGGGGAACTGAGATGCCACATAAGCCAGTCCTCAAACACCAATTGTGTCAGCAGTGAACTGAGCATAACTGTCCTTGGGCTCCAGAGTGGCATATGCTGACACTGGTGTTACTGAATCCAGACACACCAATTATTCAGCCTCCAGGTGGCTTGTTTGTGTGCTGGGAATATCAGCAGTTGGTTGGGCAGTTGGGCAGGTTCTTGATCCCTTGGGCAGCTGGTGTGACATGGCCAATGGCAGTGGCAATGGTGGGACGACCTTCTGGGACCCAAGCAGTCTGTGCTGATATAGACAGTGGCTGTGATGGGTTGGATGAACTGGTCCCAAGACCCATAGGTGAAGCAATTAGGTGGTCAGCTGCAGTGATAGTGGCTACTTGCATGTTCTTGATCTCAGACCCCAGGAGAATTGCTCAGGTGCCACCCATGGTAGACTGGGCTGGGTGATCCTCAGGCTCATGGACAGTGTGCTCTGGTCTGGGAGTGGGAAGTAGAGTCAGGTAGACCAGCTCTCAGGCTCCCCAGTGGTACATGCAGGCACTATCTGTAATAGGCATGGTTGGGGAAATCCCCCAGCTGCTGGTAGAATGCTCAGGTGGGTGGGCCAGTGGCTGTGCTGTGGCCCTGCTACTGGCAGGGCAGGGCTGCTTTCTTTAGGAGCAACCATAGGCAGGCAGCTGGAGACATGAGCTTTGCTCATGCTTTTACTCATGCTGCAGCAGCCCACAGTGGAAGTGGTGATTACAGGCAATGGAATTTTTCTTCGGGACATGTGAAAATGAACAGCTGCCTCTCTGATGGGGCAGCAAGGTTATTGCCAATGGCTTCCACCTCAGCCCTTGCAAGGTCCACTTTTTTAGTCTTTTATTTTCAACTCCACCCCCAAAAGTTGTCCAGTAAAGCACTGTAGTGTAGCAAATGCACCAGATTTGGAGTCAAGAGAATGAGCCTCATCATTCTCACCTGTGAAAAGGGCACAATAGGCCAGGTGCTGTGGCTCGCGCCTGTAATCCCAGCACTTTGGGAGGCCCAGGCCAGGGATTGCCTGAGCTCAGGAGTTTGCAACCAGCTTAGACAACACGGTGAAGCCCCATCTCTGCTAAAATACAAAACAAAATTAGCTGGGTGTGGTGGTGTGTGTCTGTAGCCCTAGCTACTCAGGAGGCTGAGGCAGGAGAATTGCTTGAACTCAGGAGGCAGAGGTTGCAGTGAGCCAAGATCACGCCATTGCTCTCCAGCCTTGGTGACAGAGCGAGACTCTATCACAAAAATAAAGAAGAAAGGGCACAATAAAAACTATACTAACGGTTTTTCAGGGTAGCTAAAAACATTAATAGCTTGTATACAGGTGATAGCTATTTCATTACAGATTTATTAAAGAAAAAGCCTGGGAACCCTTGCCTTATAGATTTTCTTTGTATTGTTTCTCTTCATGCTGCTGTGCATAATCTATTCTGGATACAAGGCTAAAACTCCTGAAAAACTTAGGCCTCCAGAGTCTGGCCACAACCTGCCTCTCCAGCATCATCCCTATCACTCCCCACATACACCCTCAGTTCTGGTAAGACCTCAAAATGCTCACCATTTCCTAAGTGCCTTTTCATAGGCAAGCCCATCTGTCTGAAAATACCTTCACCCCTTAGATACCTGGGGAGCCCTGTCCTCCATTCAGCTTTCTATCCACTCTTGGAAGCTTTAATTACCTTCTCCTCTCTACACTAGGGGCCCCGGGTATATATTTCCATCAGAGCACTTACTATTATGTTGGTGTCAAGGTAACTGCCGTTTTTGCCATTGAAAGTAATGGCAGTAAATGACATATTCATTTGTGAGCCATCTCCTTCTTCATTCTGACCTTTGAGGCACTTGAGGGCAAGAATGGAGCTCCATATACCATTTTATTACCTGAACCTAATGATTTGGCAACCATTGAGACCTGACTGTGTTCCAGGCACTGTACAAAGACGTTTACATGCATTATCTTGGTTAATACTCATAAAGCCCTGTGAGAGGGATCCTACCATTGCCCTTGGTTTACAGATTCATTACAAATATTTACTGAGCTCTGATTATCACACTCAATTCTCAGAATGATGAATAAAATAAATATGGTCTCTGCTTTCACCAGACTTTTTTTCTCCTCAGATGGGAAACAAGCAAAAAATAAACAAATGGAAATAAAATATCAAGACACTAGTAACTGATATGAGGGGAATACAGTAGGGCATAGCATTAGATTATCTATTTAAAGTGTGATTGTCTACTCTTCAAATAGTGACCAAACATTATTTTAAGTTGGAGGTTGGGAAGCAAGCTTCTGGGGAAGTAATGTTTATAGACACGAACAATAAGAGTCAGTCATGTAGGCTGGGCATGGTGGCCTACGCCTGTAAACCCAGCACTTTGGGAGGCTGAGACGGGCTGATCACCCGAGGTCAGGAGTCCAAGGCCAACATGATGAAACCCCATCTCTACTAAAATACAAAAAATTAGCTGGGAGTGGTGGTGGGCACCTGTAATCCCAGGTACTCAGGAGACTGAGGCAGGAGAATAACTTGAACCAGGGAGGCAGAGGTTGCAGTGAGCCAAGATCACATCACTGCACTCCAGCCCAGGCAACAGAGCCAGACTCCATCACAAATAAAAAAAAAAGTCAGTCATGCCAAGATCTGGGTGGGGAAGAACATTCCAGGCAGAGGAAATTGCAAGTGCAAAGTCCCTGAAGTAGGGAAAAGCTTGACACGTTTGAGGAATGGAAAGAAGTCCAGGATGACTGGTAACCTAGAAAAAGGAAATGAAGTCAGGTGGGAAGACTAGGCTAGGTCAAGAAGAGCCTCGTAGAATAGGTGAAAAACATGGGGAGATATTGTTGAGTTTTAATCTGGAGAAAGGCATGCTCTGACTTCCATTTCTTAAAGGATTGCCTTGACTTCTGGTAGGGAAAGGAATTTGGAAGGGCAAGTGTGTAGGAAGGGAGACAGTGTGAAGGTGGACCTGACCAAAGAATCATCTGGTGATGAGAAACCTGGGTATCTTGGACTAAAGTGACAGTGACTAACATGGATAACCATTTAACCATTTATGGAGTATTCAATATGTACCAAGCACTGAACTAAGTACATTCCACTTATTATGCTGCTTACTTCTTATGACAACCACAATGACAGGCATCTATTTTGATGCTCATTCACAGATAAGGAAGCTAAGACAAAGTGGTTCATAATATGACCAAGGTCATATAAGGATGTGATGCAGTGGGCATCTAGACCAAAGTAAGGTCTTCCCTGCACTGGACTCCAGTCAGTAAACCAGAAGGACAGACAATTATGTAATTATTAGTAATGGCAAGATCAAGGGTATGAGCCAGGGACTGGGTGAAATGTTCATCAGGAAATAGGTAGATGGAGGAACAATAAATGATAAAAGCAAGCATTTCTCAAATATCTGCCATGTACTATATCCTTTGCATATATTGTCTCATATGTATCAGTCATCCGCTAAAGTACTGTACTCAATCTCAAATAGTATACTAATTTAACTAAATTATTCATCTCAGTCTGCGGAGTGTTTCCCATTATCAAGAAACAGAATGGAAAATTATACAAAGCAATACAGTGTTTTCGGAAAGCATATAGTTTCTAGTGAGGCAGGAAGTTGGAAATTTTATTTATAAGGCAAAAAGTTTTGTGGATAAAATGATAGAATGAATTCTGAGAACTATTAAGTAAGCTCTGATGGAGCAGTCAGGCATGAGCTGTGTATCTCACAATGTCATTGTGCTGAGTGGTCATTAGGAGGGCCAGGGCATTGCCAGTCACACATCAGTGAAAGGTAAAGTTCTTCTCTAACCTGCCCATAGATACGATGTGGCTTCAGGAGAAATTTTTACAGCCAGCCGATCTCTAAACAATAATTGGACACTTTGTTATACCAGCTTTTATTTTTAAAATGTTTTCAGAGCGAGACTCTGTCTCAAAAAAAAAAAAAAATTCAGTGGAGGAGAAATTGAACTTTAAGAATAAAAAAGAAATATGTCCAATGAAGTAAGTCTATTAGGGTTTTCACTTGAATGTCATCTCACCTGAGCAAAGGAAAAACTTTTAAAACTCTATGGTTCCTATAATAGCTCTTTATATAAGAAATTTAAAACTTTTTATAAGTTTCTATCATTGAGCAGTCTTGCACATGTTCTACTGACTTATTTCATGAAAATCTAGTAAGAATAACTATTAAAGAGGAATCTAAGATTATTTCAATCATTTGCTTCTGAATTTACAAGATTTTTAAAAATATCCATTGACTAAAATAGTGCAAACAGCATTTGCCCTAGAATATTCTTACAGAAAAAAAGAAGAAAAGTCTTCCAACTTTATAAAAATTAGAACACGGATTTTAAAAAATATTTTATGCTTTAGGTGATAACAAATAACTAAAGCATGTTTGAAAAATAAGTAAAAGCCTTCAAGAAGGTCTGTACATTATTATTTCATTCTCCCAGGAGAACCACAACTTTTTATGGGTCATCTGGGGACTGAACTCAAAACAAACATGAAGGCAGTAAATCACACCAGCAGGTACTCGATGTCTTTATCAGATTTGCCAAATGTCAAGGAAGGAGAAACAACCTCGCTTGAACATCAAGAGAGCAGTTCTCTAAATGTATCAATTTTCTATTAAAACGTTTTATAGTTATTACCAAGCATCCTCTTTCTTTTATATCTAATTATCTCTGGGTGTTAGGGCATTCACAGGTGGTGCAGGCAGAAGCTGGATCCCATTGATGAAGACATAAGAGGGACGATTGACGTGTGGCCAATGTTTGAAGAAAATGGCTTTGGGATTCCTTTCTTTAATACTGAGATCCCATTTTAATTCATTTATTTCCTTTATAGCCATGCATCTTTGCATTCCTATTTTGTAGTTGCTCTAGAGATTAAAATATGCATCCTTAACTTCTCGCTGTCTACTAGAGTTAGCATTGTACTACGCTTAGAATGCAAGAGCCTTGCAACATAGAGTTTCTTATTGTCATCTGTATTATATCTACATATGTCAAATCCTCAACGTTATAATTTCTGCTTTAAACCAAAAGTTGGCAAGCCTTTTGTGTAAAGGGCCAGATCATAAATATTATAGGCTCTCGGAGTCATACAGTTTGTCACAACTTGTCAAATATGCTCTTGTAATGAGAGAGAGAGAGAGAGAGAATGTATTGCCATGGACAATACTCAAAGGAATGAATGTGGCTGTGGTTCCAATAAAACTGTATTTACTAAAATAAGTACTGGGCTGGATTTGACCCACAGATTGTACTTTTATAACCCACACCTTAAACAGTAATATACATTTTGAATAAATTAAGAGAAAACAACTTTTATATATACCCACAAATGTATTATTTCTAGAGCTCTTCCTGTCATCCTGAAAATGTAAGCCTCTGTCTGATATCATTTCCCTTCAGCCTGAAGATTGCCTTTTGGTGTAAGTCTGCTGGTGGTTGATTCTTTTGGTTCTCTTTAATCTAAAAATGTCTTTATTTCACCTTAACTGCTGGATTTTTTAAAAATCTACTTTGATAATTTTTCTTTTCTTTTTAAAGATGTTTCACAGTTTCTTCTGTCCTCCATTATTTCTGATGCTAGGTCAGTGGTCACTTGAATTATTGTTCCCCTGTTTCATCCTTAATATCATGTGATTCAAGCTATCCCTATTGCCATATGTTACCCCTAGACTGCAGACAAATTGAGAGTATCTTTAATAACTCCTTGCTGACACACAGTAGGAGTTTAATGGATGGATGATAAATAAAATTCAGATCAAGTTCTGGAAATTGGCAACGAAATGGATTTAAGTCATTGTTGGAAACAATGAAGGCTTTGAGCCTGGCCTTGGGGCTGGCCTGGATTCCCAGTGAGACTCCTGGGGATGCAGAAGTGGAACTTGGAGGTTTAGGAATGTGCCACTTTCTCTTAATCACTCTGCAAAGTGTAGTCTCCTGTGGCAGACCAGAGCTCACTCTTTCTGCCTTCTACTCCTTTAACATTGCTCCACCAAGACAGCCATCCTCAGAGGAGACTAGACAGGCTGGTCTCAAACTTAGCCTAAACCATTGGTCCTGGATGCCAAGCCCCAAATGTCACCTTACCTAGTGAGCCATCTCCCAAGCTTTCCACCCCTCACTTCCTCATTACAGGAGGTAAGCTCCTCACACCACTTGCTGGGTTGGACCCACCTAAGGCCATTCTTCAGTGGACAGCCTGTTTAGTTCAGTAAGTAAGCCCCATCCCAGCCACTTTCTGAAACACATTTTGCCAACAGATACAAGTGACCAGTGAAGACCTATAATATGGTCAAGTCTGTATTAGTTAGGATATTTTGTGGTGTAAGAGATGGAAACCAAACTCAAACTAGTTTCCATGCAAATGAAAACAAATTTATAGTCTTAAGCAAAGTCCCAAGGTAGAGCTTGCATCAGATGTGCTGAATCCCTGGCCCCTAAGATGCCCTATAACCTGTCTTCTCCTTCTCACTCTTGCTCTCTTGCTCTGCTTGCCTCCCTGCCAGCTTTATTCTCAAGTAGCCTCTCCCCTTGAGAATTTGCAAGATGACTATAAATGGCTGCAGGAAAGCTCTGGCCCAGATCCACAAAAACAGGCAGCCCTAGGGGAAAGAGACAGTTATCGAAGCAGATTTTGCACTTACCCTGACCAAAACCATTCATGGAAGCCAAAAGAATGCATATGCCCCAGGCCGGCTGGGGTAGGTGTCTTCACCTGGAGACAGGGGCTCACACTGTTGTTTGACAAGGGGGTGCCTTGAACAAAGGGAAGATGCTTTATCAGAAGAAAGCAGAATGAAGGCAGGCAGAAACAACTCTCAACTACGCCAAAGGCCTTGAGGAAGCAACACAAACTCTTGCACCCTTTTAAGCAGACCACAACCCAGAATTTATGACTCACATTCTTCGCCTTCCATGAGTTTTGGTTCCACTAGAAGCATATCCCAAGGTAGAAATGTGAGGCAAGACATTTATCTGGAATTAAGTAGTTACCCCAGGAAAAATTGTAGGAAAAAGGTGAAGTGAGAAAAGGAAAGAGGGCACTACAGGGTATGCTATGGAGCAGTGTACTGCAGTGGACAGCAGAGGCTCCAACCCACTGGAGCCCTGAAACCATGCACATCATGCCTAAGTTATCCCACCTGAGGCAGGAGGAAGCTGGGGTCTGGTGTTTGCTTTAGTTTCCTATTGCTGCTGTGAGAAATTAGTAAAAACCTAGTAACTTAAAACCTTACTAATTCATAGTCTTATAGTTCTGGAGACTAGAAGCCCAAAATGGGTCTAATTCTACAAAAAGTGTCAGCAGGGCTGTGTTCCCTCTGGAGTCTCTGGGAGATAATCAATTTTTTTTTTTTTTTTTTTTTTTTTTTTTTTTTTTGCCTTTTCTTGCTCCCATATGCTGCCCACATTCTTTGGCTTATGACCCCCTTCCTTCTACAAAACTGTTAATAGCAGGTCAAGTTTTTCTCATCCTGCCTTACTTTGACACTGATTCTTCTTCCACTTGCAAAGATTCTTATGATTGCCTTAGGCCTACGAAGATAATTCCAAATAATATTCTTATCTTAAAGTCAACTGATTAGCAACCTTAATGCCATCTGCAACTTAATTTCCCCTTGCCATGTAATATGACATATTCACAAGTTCCAGAAATTAGGACATGGACATTTCTGGGGAGCCATTATTTTGCCTATTTTGGAACAGATATAGTGCTTTGACACCACATCCTATAGCTGAGTTTGGCTGAACTTGTCAAGCTCCTCCCTATTGGGGAATTTTCTTTTAAAGCTCTTGCCATTCCATCATAAGATTTGGCTTGTGTAAGGCCTCCTTTTTCACTGATCAGACACGTGTGAATATAGCTGCCCACATTTCTTGGCTCACGACCCTTCCATCTTCAAAACGGAATGTCCAAATGTAGATGTGGGTAATTTTTTTTCTTTTCCCAGGAACTCCACAAACTCCAACATATATAGAAAAAAAAAATTGCTATTGAGCACAGAAAACTTAGAGTCAAAAATCTGTGCAATCCTAATAAGCATCGTCATTTTCAAGCTGCTGAAAACATTTCTTCAAATATTATAGAATCTTCACTTGGCTGTTAACATTTTACCATAATACAGTGCTGATTATTTCTATGTGGATTCTGATGTATACACAAAAATAAAATGTTAAGAGAAAGTAAAGACATATTCCTACTTTTGGAATACATCCATCTCATGATAAGCTTTATCCAGGCAAATACAGTACAATTCCTGTTGACTTTTGAACAAAAACACGCTGGTTAGCAGAGGTATGTTCTTATTTGCAATAGAATAACATTTATATTGTTATTTATATTGTACTTTAGAATTTGTTGTATATTCGTTCATTTAATTCTTAGAATTATTCTACCTGACATTGTTTACTTTTTAATTAATAAAGAAACTGAGGCTTGGAGAAGATATAAGCCTTGCCATTATACCAATATTTGTAATTGCCAAAACTTGAATATAAGTCTTTGGAATTAGCATTCCACTGTATTTTCATTATATTTTCACTTGAGAGCTTGGACATTTTTTTTTAACTAATGACAGTAGAGTTGGTCTTCACTGTGTACCTGGACAGATCATGACACCTGCTGTGTACTTATTTCAGGTCAGCAATGGATAAAAATATTTTAATTTTTCATTCAATCAGCTTATGCATGTAATTGGAATGTGGATAAAATATAGGTCACTTGTTTTAAAAAGTGTATAGGGGCCAGATGCGGTGGCTCATGCCTATAATCCCAACACTTTGGGAGGCCGAGGCGGGTGGATCACATGGTCAAGAGGTCGAGACCATCCTGGCTAACACGGTGAAACCCCGTCCCCGTCTCTACTAAAACTACAAGAAAATTAGCCGGGCTTGGTGGCAGCCAGCTTCTCAGGAGGCTGAGGCAGGAGAACGGCGTGAACCCCAGAGGCGGAGCTTGCAGTGAGCCGAGATCTCACCACTGCACTCCAGCCTGGGCGACAGAGCATGACTCCGTCTCAAAAAAAAAAAAAGGTGTATAAGATGTATTTCTTGTTTTTTTGTTTGTTTGGTTGGTTGGTTGGTTTTTTGGCTTTTTTTTTTTTTTTTAGATGGAGTTTTACTCTTGTTGCCCAGGCTAGAATATAATGGAGCGATCTCAGCTCACAGCAACCTCTGCCTCCCAGCTTCAAGCAATTCTCCTGCCTCAGCCTCCTGAGTAGCCGGGATTACAGGCATGCGCTACCATGGCCAGCTAATTTTGTGTTTTAGTAGAGACATGGTTTCTCCATGTTGCTCAGGCTGGTCTCAAACTTCCCACCTCAGGTGATCCACCCACCTCGGCCTCCCGAAGTGCTGCAATTACAGGCGTGAGCCATCACGCCCAGCCTAAGATGTATTTCTATTGAAGAAATAAAATGGACACAATCTAGTTTTAACTTATAAAATTAATATTCTCTACGACTTCATGAGATTTGTGAGATCCTACCAAACCAAGGATGTCTGGAGCCTGTGGCTTCCACAAGATATGGATCTCAGCTCTACTCATCCTACCTGTAGCTGCAGGAAGGAGCACTCTATAGATGGCAGGACACCACCCTAGTCCTTCGCAATAGCTCATGGCAGTGCCCTATATGGTTAACAGAGCATCGAAGACTGAGTTGAACCAAAGAGCACTTCTCTGTCCCTCAAGAAGTAAGAGACCTTGACAACAGGCTATTCAGTGGTGGATGCATGAGATCAAGAGCCCTGTGGACTTTGGGCTTTAGTTCTTCTGTTGGGCCTTACAAGTGGGCAAAGGAAACTGATTGCAATAGCGCAATGAGGAGACAGTATCAGCCTTGGTTTCCGATGGCTCCTCTGTCCCTGCTTTCTCCAGGCCTGGCTGCTTCCATGAGTTTTCTGGAGAGCCTTTTACCATCCCCTTCTGATATTCCTGACTTGATCCAACAGTGTTTCTCTTTCTTGCTATCAAGACATTTTAGATTCAAATAAGCTGGTTCCAAAATATTTATAAAGCAAATCCCACAACTATTTTAGCTTAGTCACTCCTTATCTCTTCTTTCACCTCCCAAGGAGCTTTTTAATGAATTTCTTCATTAGCTACAAGTGCATGACTATTTTTAATGCCCCCTCAAAAATCAGTGCACTCACCTCTCTGTCATTATGTCCACATTCATGCTTTTTCAACCTGCATGGATATGCGTCGCATTGAGCTTGAAACCCATTTACTCATTGATTCGCTGCATTGCTCATCAGGCAGAGCACTGTTGATTGTGCTTTCTTATTTCGGTGAGAAAGTAGAGGCAATGGGGAAAGAAATTGCTTGTATTCGCAGCCATCAAATCAGCAACATGTCTGTATCAGTGTTCACATAGTCAGCCTTTCTTCCTGCCCCATCCAAAACAACAAAGCAGCATTTCTCCAGAGCTCTTTTCCTCTTTACTTTGTTTTCGTTTTTTACTACTGTGGGGTGTACATGTGTGTGTTGGTGTGTGGTTTTCCCTGTTCCTCCCAGAAGAATGTGAGCTTCATTCAAGCAGGAGCTTTGTATATCACTTCCTAAGACAATGCCTGGAAGTTGGTAAATGCTCAGGAGAGATTTGCAGAGTGAATGAAGACACTGTTCAGAGATGCAGTGGAATAAGACAGGTGGATTCTATGCCTTTGTCTGGAGGAAAGACACAGTAGAGTTGGATAAGTTCTCTATGAGGGCACATACAAGTGGCAATCATCACAGACTTAAGAGAGGTGTGGAGATATATCCAAGAAAGTTTCCTAGCAAAAATGAGATGGTCAAGCTGCAATCTGCAAAGTCAGCATTTGCCAAGATACTCATGACTTTGACTACATAATGAACTACCTCAAAACTCAGTGGCCTAAGATAACATTTATTATTGCTCATGTGTCCTCAGATCGGCTGGGGGTCAGCTAGTCAGCTAACATAGGCTGGGTTCCGCTTGGCGGCTCTGCTTTAAGCTACAGATCCAACTGACACTGTCACCCTTCTAAGGTTGGAGCTCCTCTTCTGCACATGGGT
Source organism: Macaca fascicularis (assembly GCF_037993035.2). Taxonomy (NCBI): domain Eukaryota; kingdom Metazoa; phylum Chordata; class Mammalia; order Primates; family Cercopithecidae; genus Macaca; species Macaca fascicularis. Next base: position 65,308,041 of record NC_088384.1, read on the forward strand.
TCACTCTGGGTCACAGAGTGAAGGGGAAGCAGCCGCCCAGGAGAAATTTTGCTTGGAGTGATGGCAGAGGCTCAGGAGTGTAGGTGGAAACCTTCAAAACCTCTGAAGGCATTGGCTTGGATGCTATCACTTCCACCCACACACAATTGACCAAAGCAACTCACCTGTTCATGACCAAAGCCAAGAGTCAGAGAAATATACTCTGCTCATGCTGGTGCCATTGCCCACATATGAATAAAGGGAGGGATGAAGAACTGGACCAGCAAAGCAATCTGCTGTGGCTAGGCTCAGAGAGGGAAGAGGGCTGTAGGCAATGTTCCAACAGAAAGTGGCAAGTCCAAGAAACAGAGAGTTGTCTAGAAAGACAGAAGCTTGCAGAGGGTAAGGAGACAGCAGGGCTAGATGATGCCAGAGGTGATGACAGTGGCCGGATCCCACAGGCCCCTGAGTCATAATGAGTTTGGGCTAGTATCTAAAACCAGTGGGGAGCTGCTCATATCCTTATTTCAGAAAAACGATCCTAGCTTCCAGGGTAAGAGTGGATTGGAGAAGGCAAAATATAAGGTAGGTAGGCGAAGAGGAGGCCAGGGCTGTGGTGCAGGGAAGTGGGAAACAGATCATCTATTGAGCCATCATGGAACGACCCAGTCCAAGAGCAGGTGGAATGTGGTCTTCGTTCCAAAAGAACAGAAAAGAAGCTATGAACATAAGGGGTCACCAAATGCGCAGCTAGTAAGTTGTTACATGAATTCTCAATTACACAAAGAGGACAGAAATTAATGGGTACATTTGTGCATAGTTTTCCAAGGCTTACATGCACAAAACTTTCATTCTTAAAATTTCCCATGAAACTTTTGTTTTCTTATCCTCTTCGGAAAATATTATAAGTGGTCTTCCTAGCCCCAGGGAAGTTGTTATACTAAGTAAGTCCCCACAGAAGCCTGAGTCACTGCCTCCAAATTATACCACTCCAGCACAGGCAGGAAGACAGAGGACTCTACACCCAAACCTCATCCACAGCCAGAGTAAACAGCTCAGTCATCCAGTGACTAAAGGTCAATGTTTCTAGACTTTCTCATATGAGCAGCTGGAGAGGAATTTTATTAAAAACTGTCACCCACACAAAACTCACTGAAATTATGGGGAGAAATGCACTTAGGAAAAAAGCATTCACTTTTTTATATGTGTTTCCTTTGGTATCAAGTTAATAATAAATAATTAATGCTTTAAGGTGATAATTCGTATCTGGCTGTGGATGTTCCTGTGAGCTGAGATCCAAGGGAGAAAAGGTGACATATGGCAAGCCTGGTGATGCGGTGGCATGGCAGGAGCCTGGAACAGGAGCAGGGAACCAGACTCGGCTCTGGATTTGCTGTGTGACCTTGGAGTCATTAACTTCTCTGGGTCCAGCTCTTCCTCAAGAGGATTCATGTAGTGATTCCTAATACATTAGAAAATGGTTCGTTTGGCAGCGGTTCTCAGCCAAGTAAGGTTTATAGAGGTGGACAAATGAGACTTTGGGGGGAAAATGACTTAGGAAAAGTCTACAAGAGATTCTGATCCTTTTTATCCCATTTCTCTCCCCAACAAACACAAATACACACATACATACATATACACATACACACTCGTACACACATACACTCATACCTACATGCACATAACAGGGAATGCATGCAGTTCCTGTTAAATCTCTGACATTACTTGGCTCTGACATTCTTTGATTTCAGCACTCTCCCTTTCAAATCCAGGCCTTGCTCTCAAATCAATTTAGACCTTATTCTAATTCAGAGCCATTCAGACCATACCATTCCACATTTTAAAACTGGAGAGATTACTCTGATGGTAGTTTCTTTTGCTGTGCAGAAGCTCTTTAGTTTAATTAGATCCCATTTGTCAATTTTGGCTTTTGTTGCCGTTGCTTTTGGTGTTTTAGACATGAAGTCCTTGCCCATGTCTATGTCCTGAATGGTATTACCTAGGTTTTCTTCTAGGGTTTTTATGGTATTAGGTCTAAGATTTAAGTCTCTAATCCATCTTGAATTAATTTTCATATAAGGAGTAAGGAAAGGATCCAGTTTCAGCTTTCTACTTATGGCTAGCCAATTTTCCCAGCACCATTTATTAAATAGGGAATCCTTTCCCCATTTCTTGTTTTTGTCAGGTTTGTCAAAGATCAGATGGCTGTAGATGTGTGGTATTATTTCTGAGGACTCTGTTCTGTTCCATTGGTCTCTATCTCTGTTTTGGTACCAGTACCATGCTGTTTTGGTTACTGTAGTCTTGTAGTATAGTTTGAAGTCAGATAGCATGATGCGTCCAGCTTTGTTCTTTTGATTTAGGATTGTCTTGGCAATGTGGGCTCTTTTTTGGTTCCATATGAACTTTAAAGCAGTTTTTTCCAATTCTGTGAAGAAACTCATTGGTAGCTTGATGGGGATGGCATTGAATCTATAAATTACCTTGGGCAGTATGGCCATTTTCACAATATTCATTCTTCCTATCCATGAGCATGGTATGTTCTTCCATTTGTTTGTGTCCTCTTTTATTTCACTGAGCAGTGGTTTGTAGTTCTCCTTGAAGAGGTCCTTTACATCCCTAGTAAGTTGAATTCCTAGGTATTTCATTCTCTTTGAAGCGATTGTGAATGGAATTTCATTCATGATTTGGCTCTCTGTTTGTCTGTCACTGGTGTATAAGAATGCTTGTGATTTTTGCACATTAATTTTGTATCCTGAGACTTTGCTGAAGTTGCTTATCAGCTTAAGGAGATTTTAGGCTGAGACAATGGGGTTTTCTAAATATACAATCATGTCATCTGCAAACAGGGACAATTTGACTTCTTCTTTTGCTAACTGAATACCCTTTATTTCTTTCTCTTGCCTAATTGCCCTAGCCAGAACTTCCAACACTATGTTGAATAGGAGTGGTGAGAGAGGGCATCCCTGTCTTGTGCCAGTTTTCAAAGGGAATTTTTCCAGTTTTTGCCCATTCAGTATGATATTGGCTGTGGGTTTGTCATAAATACCTCTTATTATTTTGAGATACGTTCCATCAATACAGAATTTATTGAGGGTTTTTAGCATGAAGGGCTGTTGAATTTTGTCAAAGGCCTTTTCTGCATCTATTGAGATAATCATGTGGTTTTTGTCTTTGGTTCTGTTTATATGCTGGATTACATTTATTGACTTGCATATGTTGAACCAGCCTTGCATCCCAGGGATGAAGCCCACTTGATCATGGTGGATAAGCTTTTTGATGTGCTGCTGGATCCAGTTTGCCTACAGAATGGGAGAAAATTTTTGCCATCTACTCATCTGACAAAGGGCTAATATCCAGAACCTACAAGGAACTCAAACAAATTTACAAGAAAAAAACAAACAACCCCATCGAAAAGTGGGCAAAGGATATGAACAGACAGTTCTCAAAAGAAGACATTCATACAGCCAACGACACATGAAAAAATGCTCATCATCACTGGCCATCAGAGAAATGCAAATCAAAACCACAATGAGATACCATCTCACACCAGTTAGAATGGCGATCATTAAAAAGTCAGGAAACAACAGGTGCTGGAGAGGATGTGGAGAAATAGGAACACTTTTACACTGTTGATGGGATTGTAAACTAGTTCAACCATTATGGAAAACAGTATGGCGATTCCTCAAGGATCTAGAACTAGAAGTATCATATGACCCAGCCATCCCATTACTGGGTATATACCCAAAGGATTATAAATCATGCTGCTATAAACACACATGCACAAGTATGTTTATTGCGGCACTATTCACAATAGCAAAGACTTGGAATCAACCCAAATGTCCATCAGTGACAGACTGGATTAAGAATATGTGGCACATATACACCATGGAATACTATGCAGCCATAAAAAAGGATGAGTTTGTGTCCTTTGTAGGGACATGGATGCAGCTGGAAACCATCATTATCAGCAAACTATCGCAAGAACAGAAAACCAAGCACCGCATGTCCTCACTCATAGGTGGGAACTGAACAATGAGATCACTTGGACTCGGGAAGGGCAACATCATACACCGGGACCTATCATGGGGAGGGGGGAGGGCAGAGGGATTGCACTGGGAGTTACACCTGATGTAAATGACGAGTTGATGGGTGCTGACGAGTTGATGGGTGCAGCACGCCAACATGGCACAAGTATACGTATGTAACAAACCTGCATATTATCCGCATGTACCCTCGAACTTAAAGTATAATTAAAAAAAAAAAAACTGGAGAGATTAAATCAACCTCTTAGGTGAACTTTCTCATAAGCTGGTCACACAAACCCAGCCATGACTGGGCAGAAGCCACTCTCTCATGCATGACTCTGGTAGGCATTCTGCAGGGCCTTTCCTTAGAAAGGGAAAGGATCTGGAAAAGTAGGGGAGAGTGGGCAGGTGTTATTAATGAGAGGGGATCTGTGAGGCCCTTCTATTTTCCTGAAATCCTAGAAAAGGTGAATAAACCTAAGAACAAGTCATATCTTTTAAGCCAGGATCATCCAGTTTCAAGTGACTCTCTCTGTTTATTTCTTCTCATTATTTCCTAAATTTAATGGTCTTACTTAAGTACATCAGCCAGCACTGTCAATGCTTCAAAAAGCATTAATGGAAAGGTTGGAAGTTCATAATTGGTCCATTCTTAAAGGTGAGACAGTTTCTTTTTTCTTATAAGGAACACGGAAGAGAGTAGAGGCTGCTAGTTTTAGTTACCTTTCTCCTCAAGGATATCCACACAAACTCAGAAGAGCTGGCTTATACATTAATTAAGACAGAAATCCCCTCACATACCATGCAATAATGTAACCTGGAGGAGGCAGACCCATGGCTTCCCTTAGGTGATTTCTCAGAGATTGAGGGGTTCACATGTAAGAAAGCCTTTGATAAAATGTAAACAAATGTCTACATCATCTGAACCTCACCCCAATATTTAATGGGAATTTCTCAACCATGGATACATCTATTTGAGCCAAAAATAGATAACAGTGTGCAAAGTACACACATGCACGTACTTGCATACTCTATTTTCTTTCACATTTTAATGCACACTGGTCAAGGACGTATTAGGAAGGAGGAAGGAAGGGATATTTTTCAGGAATGTCCAAGTTGATATTTGATGCAAAGAAGTGCAATAAATCTATGCAAAATACTCGTATTTGAAATAAAAACACTTTCATTAGCTTATTCTAATATTTTCTCATCTCTTGAAACAAATGTGAAAGTTGACTCTAAAAATCAAATATATAACAGCTCTGAAAACTGCACACCCAGCTACCCAACTAGAGAATTTCAATTTTGCCAAAAAACTTGGTAATGCAAAATGGTTATAGGAATATTATTCACAATATTAGACGTCTCCAGCTAACTCAAGTCAATTGCATAAATTTGTCCTTGGTTGGTACTTTCTAAAAGAACTTTTGGAATCTCTATTCATGCACATTATTATTGCTCTGCTACTTACAGAGCCCTAAGTGAATTCAAACTGGTTAAGAAATCATTTCACTTCTATAGTCATCATGTTCTTCAGGTAAATCAGAGGAGAAACTCAGAGAGCTTTTAATTCATAGATAGAAAAAAATAGTGAAACTCTGCATCAGCCACCCTCAAGGAGTCTTTTACGAGAAACAAGATTTGGGAGTTAATTCTATCAGTCATGGAAAACCTACATTTAGGGAATGTCACCAAACACACCAATAAGTCACTTCCCAGGCTCTTTCTTAATTGCAAGAACAAAGGGCCTCTTCAGATCCTTCCTCAGTTCCTTTACATAGGCATCAGTACTCTGTTGACACTGAACTCTTACTTGAAGTTTGAAGGAATCTATTTTGAAGACCCTGAAAAAAACCTTTGTCTAAATCATTTGCCTTCTTCAGCTTACTCCAAGTTGGTGGAATGGACTCTAGCAATGACAGAAAGACCATAGGGCCTAGAGCTGGTTGAATACCCAAATAGCATTAATTTTGTTTTCATTGTCAGGCACACAGAGAGTATTTTTCTTTGAGATATGAGCTCAAGTTACAAAAGAGTCTGCAGATTAGAGCCACTCTGACTGCAAGTGAGCAATGGAGGCCCTTACTTTAAGGCAACTGAGACTCCTTGAAATCCCTGCCTGAAGAGCACTTTCTAGCATGCAACCATCATCGTACGAATCCTCCCCTCTGATGAATGTTCTATGGCTTTCATATTGGGACGTTTACATCCTGAGCCCCCTCATTATATACTGAAACAGTTGGGGATGAAGGGCAAATGTGACTTTGTACTCAGTAAATACAACATTTAATATAAAAAGAAACTCAACCCTGTGAAATGAATTGGAAAGACAACTGTTCAGCTCTCATTCTGCAGCTAAGACTTGCAACAGGAGCTAAACTGTAACATCTTTTAAAGTGTCCTCATGGGATCCATATGTGAAGACTGCTAAAACTGTTAACGTACCCAATTAGGTTTTAATTTATCTTAGTTTCCTCAGTCCTGCCATTAAAAGTCACACCATAGAGCCATCAAGCCTAGCATTACCAGCCTCAGTTTTGTCAGGTGCTGCCCAGTGAGTCGAACTATACACAAGCTGCAGAAACTGGACCTTAATTCAAGCTAAGAAATGTTTAAATGGGTCAGGAGCATTTACCCTGGACATCTGTTTGACGCATAACCTAAGGATATTTAAACATCTCTTAACAAAACAAATAAAGGTTTCCACATTCCCAAGGACAAAAACCATTTAATCTACTTATGCAGCTCCTTCAAGAATGTAATATTTTGGCAGGACATGTATGTCAGTGAAGCAACAAGCAATGAGATTTATAGAGGCTAATTTATGTTTTAGTCTGTTAAGACATATTCCAGGTAGTCATGCTCGCTATGGGTAGCATTTTCCCTCCTGCACACTCATATTGTTTCAGTTTATTATAGCAGCATGCCTTGTGAGATCATGGGTTGCTGAGCACACGCATATGGCTGCACCATTTATTATGGGAAGAATCAACACCTTTAGTGAGGTCACTTATTTCCCTTTGGGTGCTCATACTGTAGGTGATGAAATCATGTATTTATCTACAACTTATTAGATTCATTTGATTAACTAGGGATCAATTTTTGCTTAACCAACTGTGCAGGTTGCTGGGTAGGAAGTTTCTTGGTACACTGCTGTGGTGTTTCAAAACAGCAGTTAAAATAATTATCTTAATATGGGACCACTGGGTCATTCTCAAACACATGTTGGAGACGCGCTGAAGACAGTGCTTAGAACTAAAAATACCAAACACATGGAAAAGTCGTTGGGCTCTTAAGGCACTGTGGCTTCTTTATGAATTGGGAATGGCACAGTAAATGTGTGGGATCGCTCAGGCCTGCAGCGAGCCTTTCCTGCCATCGGTGAACTTGCGACCTTATCTCCTTGGAGGGCTGTTAAAGTGAAGTCAGAGGGCAGAGGAGTTATTTGCAAGTACCCTTTTCACTTGTGTGGTCTGAAGGACTAACAGATTTATCCAAAAGATGGACAGAGGGAGCAGAGTTGAAGAAGCAGCTGGCTAATCCAACATGCAGCTCAAAACACAAAACCCAAACAAGGGCCAGAGTTGCCATTTGGCTTTGTAGGGGCCAGTCATGTTCTGAAAAGCAATTTTCCCCTATTGTGTAGGCTGTCGGTAAAGGGAGACCCTAGACATCCTTATATGGCAATGTGTCACCAAGGTAAAGATGAGGTCCTTCTGTCACATGCTGGGGCCCACAGGGGCACTTCATTTGCAACCGTGAAGACAAGAAGGGCAAAACAGGCCCCTGGGCAATTAGATCATTGGAGTCAGCTCCCTGACTGACCATCCAGAGGGTCCGGAACTGGTGGATTGGAAATATTTGTCCAGATTTCTTTACCTAATTGAAAAGATGGCAGGTTTGAGCAAAAGCTGGGATAGAGAGAGAAGGTGCTGAGGAATTAAACGGAAGGCAAATAATTCAGGGGAGGAGAAAGCTATGTAAGTAGAGCATTCTCTGCCTCCCCAGATTCGGTGCACTTTACACAGAATTCCAACTGGATACTTCCTAACTTTCACCCTTTACACCCAAAATACATTGACATTGATATTATATACATTATTATCTAAGAGATATTACTTTCACAATGGAGAAAATTGGGAAAGGCTTATTGGCACTTTTGCCATTAAAGAGATAATTCTTAAGATGTGGAATTCCAAAGCAGAATGCAAACCCAGCAAAGACGGGGTGGAACAGCATCATCTCTGAGGTCAGGATGTGCCTAGGCTCTAATTTCTGAGTTTAATTTAACCCCTAACTACCGAAAAGGAACCAGAGAAACAAGAACAAACCAAACCCAAACCCAGCAGAAGAAAAGAAATAACAAAGATCACAGCAGAACTAAATAAAATTGAAACAAAAAGTACACAAAAAAAGAAAGGAAAAGCTGGTTCTTTGAAAAGATAAACAAAATTGATAGACCATTAGTGAGATTAACCAGTAAAAGAAGAGAGAAGATCCAAATAAGCTCAATTAAAAATGAAACTGGAGATGTTACAACCGATGCCATAGAAATACAAAAGATCATTCAAGGCTACTGTGAATACCTTTATGCACACAAACTAGAAAACCTAGAGAAGATGGATAAATTCCTGGAAATATAAAACCCTCCTAGCTTAAATCAAGAAGAAATAAAAACTGTGAGAAGATTAATAACAACTATTGAGGTTGAAATAAGAATTATAAAATTGCCAACCAAAAAAACATCCAGGATGAGATGGATTCACAGCTGAATTCTCTCAGACATTCAAAGAAGAATTGGCACCAATCTTACTGAAATTATTCCAAAAGATAGAGAAAAAGGGAACCATCCCTGAATCATTCTATGAAGTAAGTGCCACCCTAATTCCCAAAACAGGAAAGGACATAACAAAAAAGAAAGTTACAGACCAATATCCCTGATGAACATAGATGCAAAAATCTTCAACAAAATACTAGCTAGCCAAATCCAAGAGCACATCAAAAAGATAAAACACCATGACCAGGTAGGTGTTTTACGACAGATGCAGGAATAATTTAACATACACAAGTCAGTAAACATGATACATCACATAAAGAGAATTAAAAACAAAAATCAGAGATCATCTCAATAGATGCCAAAAAAGCACTGGACAAAATTCAGCATCCCTTTATGATTAAAACCCTCAGCAAAATTGGCATAGAAAGGACATACTTCAAAAGCCATCTACGACTTTTGAAGCCATTTGCGACCTTATGGCTAACATTATACTAAATGGTGAAAAGTTTACCAGATTGGATGCCCTTTATTTCTTTCCCTTGTCTGATTGCTCTGGCTAGGACTTCCCATGCTATATAAGCGGTGAAAGTGGGTATCCTTTTTTTATACCAGTACTATGCTATTTTGGTAACTATAGCTTTGTAGTATAGTTTGAAGTTTGGTAATATGATGTCTCCAGATTTGTTCATTTGCTTAGTATTGCTTTGGCTATGTGGGCTCTTTTTTGGTTGCATATGAATTTCAGGATTGCTTTGTCTAGGCCTGTGAAGAATGATGATGGTAGATGAGAATTGCATTTAATTCCTAGATTGCTTTTGGCAGTATGGTCAACATTATACTAAATGGTGAAAAGTTGAAAGCATTCTCCCTAAGAAATGGAACAAGACAAGGATACCCACTTTCACCACTTATATAGCATGGGAAGTCCTAGCCAGAGCAATCAGACAAGGGAAAGAAATAAAGGGCATACAATCTGGTAAAGAGGAAGACAAACCATCACTGTTCACCAATAATATGATCATCCTTAAAGATGCATCCTTAAAGCTCCTAGATCTGATAAATGAATTCAGTAAAGTTTCAGGATACAAAATCAATGTACACAAACCAGTAGCACTACTGTGCATCAACAACCACCAAGGTGAGAAACAAATCAAGAACTCAATCCCTTTTATAACAGCTGCAAAAAAAGTAAAATACTTAGAAACACACCTAACCAAGGAGGTGAAAAATCTATACAAGGAAAACTACAAAACACTGCTGAAAGTAATCATAGACAACACAAACAAATGGAAACACATCCGATGCTCATGAAAAGGTAGAATCAATATTGTGAAAATGACCATACTGCCAAAAGCAATCTAGGAATTAAATGCAATTCTCATCTACCATCATCATTCTTCACAGGCCTAGACAAAGCAATCCTGAAATTCATATGCAACCAAAAAAGAGCCCACATAGCCAAAGCAATACTAAGCAAATGAACAAATCTGGAGGCATCATATTACCAAACTTCAAACTATACTACAAAGCTATAGTTACCAAAACAGCATAGTACTGGTATAAAAAAAGGCTCATAGAACAATGGAACAGAATAAAGAACTGAGAAATAAAGCCAAATATTAATACTTACAGTGAACTAATCTTTGGCAATACAGACAAAAACATAAAGTGGGGAAAGGACAACCTATTCAACAAATGGTCTGGGATAATTGGCTAGCCACATGTGGAAGAATGAAACTAAATGCTCATCTCTCACCTTATACAAAAATCAACTCAACTCAAGATGGATCAAAGACTTAAATCTAATACCTGAATCCATAAAAATTTTAGAAGATAACATTGGAAAAACCCTTCTAGACATTGGCTTAAGCAAAGACTTCATGTCCAAGAACCCAAAAGCAAATGCAACAGAAACAAAGACAAATAGATGGGACTTAATTAAACTAAAACGCTCTTGCACAGCAAAAGAAATAATCAGCAAGTTAACAGACAGTGCACAGACTGGGAGAGAATCTTCACAATCTATAAATCTGACAGAAGACTAATATCCAGAATCTACAAAGAACTCAAACAAATTAGCAAGAAAAAACAATCCCATCAAAAAGTGGGCAAAGCACATGAATAGACAGTTCTCAAAAGCAGATATACAAATGGCCATGGAACATACGAAAAAATGCTCAGCATCACTAATATCAGTAAAACATAAATTGAAACCACAACGAGACACCATCTTACCCCTGCAAGAACGGACATAATTAAAAAAAAAAAAAATAGATGTTGGCATGGATGTGGTGAAAGGGGAACACTTTTATACTACTGGTGGAAATGTAGACCAGTACAACCACCATGAAAAACAGTATGGAGATTCCTTAAACAGCTAAAAGTAGAACTACTATTTGATCCAGCAATCCCACTATTGGCTATCTACCCAGAGGAAAATAAGTCATTATATGAAAAAGACACTTGCACATGCAGTATATAGCAGCACAATTCTCAACTGCAAAAATACAAACCACCCATCAATCAACAACTGGATGAAGAAAATGTGGTATGTATACACCATGGAATACTACTCAGCCATAAAAAATATTGAAATAATGACATTTGCGTGCCTGGATGGAATCGGAGACCATTATTTTAAGTGGAATAACTCAGGAATGGAAAACCAAATACCATATGATCTCACTTTTAGATGGGAGCTAAGTTGTGAGGATGAAAAGACATAAGAATGATATAACGGATTTTGGCAACTCAGTGGGAAGGATGGGAGGTTGGCAAGGGATAAAAGACAACACACTGAGTACAGTATACACTGCTCAGATGATGGGTGCTCCAGAATCTCAGAATTACCACTAAATAACTTAATTGTGTAACCAAACCACTTTTTCCCAAAAAACTATTGAAGTAAAAAATTAAGGCTGGGCACAGTGGCTCATGCCTGTAATCCCAGCACTTTGGGAGGCCGAGGCAGGCTGATTGCCTGAGGTCAGGAGTTCAAGGCCAGTCTGGTCAACATGGTGAAACTAAAAAGATTTTTTAAAATTAGCCAGGTGTGGTGGTGTGTGCCTGTAATCCCAGCTACTCGGGAGGCTGAGGCAGGTGAATTGCTTGAACCACAGAGGTGGAGCCAAGATTGCGCCACTGCACTCCAGCCTGAGTGACAGAGCGAGACTCTGTCTCAAAAAAAAAAAAGAAGAAGAAATATAATGTGTTACATATGTAATTTTGAAATATTTATACACATTCAAAAAGTTCTTAAAAAACAGGAAAAGTTAATATTAATAATACATTTTACTTAATCCAATATACGTACACTTGTCATTCATATAAGCAATATGAAAAATTACTAGTGAGATATACTGCTCTTTTCATATTAAGTATTTGAAATCCTGAGTATATTTTATAACATATCTCAATTCAAAGTAGCCATATTTCAAGTGCTCAGTGGTCACATGGGGCTTGTGTCTGCTGTACTGGACAGTCCAGGTCTGGGATTTAAGGCTGGTATGGCATAGAGAAAATGACTCTTAAATTATCTGTGGGAAAAATAGTAGAGCAAAGTAATGTTAGCCCCATATTACAGAGAAAATCCTGGGATGGTTTGTGACAAAGCTGAGCCCAACATTGCAGCTGACTTTCTCACCACCTCAAATACGTGTCTACTGGGGTCCAGCTGTCAGTCTCCTCCCTTCTGAAAGGAAGCTGAAGCATAGGTGCTCAGAACGTTCACCCTGGCATCAAACTACTGAGCTCAAGTTGTGATTAGTGCTGACCCATCTTTGGCAAGTATTTATCTTCCATGTATTTCATTTCCACTTCTGTAGAATAGGCATGATAGTACCAACTTCACAAGGTTGTCTTAGCGGTTTAACTGAGGTTATGCTATAAAGCAATCACTTAGCATACTGATTGTAAGTATATTGAAAGAAAGAGCTATTCATGTACAATATTAAAATGAAAGATACCCATGGTAGTCATAGAGCCATCACCAAATGTTTTCATCTTTCTTCCTTCTAAGCACAGAGTAGGATAGTGTTTCTTTGTCCCACTAAAGTTAGGTGTGGTCATTGACTTATTTTGGACAATGAATTGTGAGTGGAGTTGTGTGTCACTCCCAGGTAGAATCACTCATTTGCAACAAGCTCTGCCACAATGATGAGGCATGCTCCAGAGAGTAGCTGCTGCATCAGGCTGGGTACCAGGGCAAGATCCATAATGGACATAAAACAGGAGAAAAACATAAGGCGTATCGCAAGCCATGACAATTTGGGAAATATTCCTTGCTGCAGCATTATTTAGTCATCCTACATGATACATCATCTTAATTGACGCTTGCTTTAGGGATCCATGAAGTTAACTAATTCCTCCCACCCTCTCTAACATACTGACTGATGCCCATAGGTTCAGAATGCAGAGATTTAGACAACTACTTTCTAATACCGGAGGCCCCCTACATCCATCTCACAAGTATTGGTTGTGCTTATTTCCAAGTAGTTTATACTACTGTAGTCATTATTAAGTTTAATTAAATATGGCATACATTGATGAAATTTGAGTGGGAAAAGAAAATGAGCATTGTATCTACGAACAGTTGAATGTTCTGAAGAGACTAAATAAAGTAGAACTGTCAAAATAACTTGAATTAGGTATGCCAGAAACAAAGCTGGGGTGGTATACGTATTGTACAAAATACAAGATGATTCTGCACTCTGATGTCTTTGCACACAGCTTTCAATTCTTGCTTTGCTTTAGAGAAACCCAAACTGGAAATCGCAAAAGATATATTATTGGTGTGGTTTTTTCAAGAAACACAAAGTAGAACTGCAATCGGCTACCACCCATTCAAAGTAAAGGTTGGCCTTACATCAAAAGATGGGAAAATAATTGCGTAGTTTCATGCCTTATGTTAAATGAAAATGTTAAAAGTGTGTATGTAACATTTTTATGACCACTCTCCCAAAATTAATCAAACATTTGGAAGAGCCAATTAAAAACTAGTCCTACTTACATGGAATAAGAGGTGATCTTACGTACTGTGTATTTCTTTTGTTTCAGATTTTTATTTGCATAATATACTTTTGGGAAAACATGATATGAAAAAAAAATGTTGTTGTTGTCATTGTGATGACTTGGGTTAAAAAAAAATACTCCTGGTTAACAAGATGATTCCATGAAAACTTCATTTAACTCATCCCCTGCCTGAGATAATCTACACATACCATCCACCCCAACCTTTACTCTTTGGGAATAAACTTACCTGTGCCTAACAACTGTAGTCATGCAGCCAAGCTCAAAAATAAGAACGAGAAGGTACAGGCATTTCTCATTATCTTCCCATAAGCCCCAGACACAGGCTCTTCTTCTGACTATACTTACAATACCTAACATGGATCCCACAGAGCCCCACCAACTACTTTCAGCTGTTTCCCAGAGATGAAATGTTTCAGACATATGGTCACAGAGATTAATATCTGTGCAGACCAGTTTTGAAACAGCCCAGAAATATTTTGGGAACATGTGGCATTAGACAAATATAAATTCTGAACCTGGGTTTTTCCTCCATGTGCCTCTCCCTTCCACACCTGGACTTTCAGAGTGAGTCACACAGAAGACTCGAGAATTGAAGACAAAGAACTGGGTATAAGCACATATTTAGATTCTGGGCCACTGGACAAAAACTTCAGGAGGGGCTGTTAATCTTATTGAATCACCAGAGGAAGTGGGCTCCAGTTCTTTTGGTGGTCTCCCTAAAATAAAAGGCCTACTTGGATAGTTTGGGGTTTGTGTTCTTGGGGTTGTCTCATGGAATGAGAGTCATATCAAACTGTCTTCTAGTTTCTCCCACCCTCAGAAAACAACAAGGTATGGGTTGGTATCTAATAGCTCCTTGAGCTATTTCTCTATTTCTCAAACACTAAGTTGTCCCGATTTCTGTGACATTAACCTGAAGATGATCCTTGTGAGTAAGGAGGAAAAAAAATCCAATGCATAGAACATGGAGGATTTTCACGGCTGTCCTACAAACAGCTTACAGAAGTTTCACACAGATTCACTGCTCCAAAAACACTATTTTAAAATGGTTTCAATTGCGGTTAACAAATACGTGCTTTGTGTTTTGTAGAAGCACAGGCCAGAAACAATTGATAAGTCAGAGGTGGCGTTTTCAGTTTAGTTCTTGAAAGTTTGAGATTTATTACCTAGAATTAAAAATTCTTTCTATCCTGCGGAAAGACATATGGCTTTCAGGCAGCACATAAAGGCAGACACACACACATACACACACACACACACAACACACATACCCCACACAATTGGCTTGAATTGAGAGAAAAATTATCTTATAATGAAAGATGGCCAGTTATGATGATTTTTTTAAAAGTTTAGTTTAACAAATCCCTCTTGTTTTGCAAGATTGGACATGTACTGTCATGAGCTTTGAGCTATTAAAGAAAGTAGAAAATGTAATAAAGTGAAGCCCTAATACAAAATTAGGAAAATTTTATTTTCAGAGAAAAGAAGACAAAAGAAGATGACTTCCTCACCGTTTCCCAACCATAGTGAATTATTTAATAAGGGCTCGTCCTTGTTAGGATAGCTTGATCATTACTTTGACATAAAATGTTGCAATGTGTACAAGTTAAGAGTGCCAGGAGAAGAGAACAGTAGACTTGGATTGTTTTTGATCTCCAGAGTAGGGAATAGATAAGCAGACCTTTCTCAGCTTGCACCCTCAGATATTCCAGGTTTTCCTTAAAAGAAATGGAGTGGAAACAAAGGAATTCTTTCTTTATTGCTGCAATTCTTCCAAAACATGGTGAAATTCTGAAGACATACTTTTCTATTCACCTTCCAATGATGTGAAGACCCAACTGCGAAAAGAGCCAGAGACACAATAAACAAAAAGTTATGTAATTCTGCAATTTCCTTGCAAAAGAACTATAAAATAAGTTACCCCAAACCTAAAAAGACTCACCAGTATTAATAAGCTCAAGCTAATCAGCCAGATTCTCTCATTGATTAAATTCCTATGCCCAGGGCATAGAAAACACCATCCTGTTCTCAGGCAACTAACCCAAACATTTTACTTAGAAAGTAGACTTCTAGGTAACACCCATTGAGAAAATCATATGTGTCCCTACAAGCTTATTTCAGGAGAAATATTAAAAATTTGACAAATATTCAAGAAGCACCTTTTAGCTAGAACTTAGGAACTAATGAGAGTCAACCGAAAGCAGTAAGAGAGATGGTGCTTTAGGGAGATGGTGAGCAGGAATTTCTTTTTTAAGCCCTTCTGTTTTTTTCATTCGTGAAAGAGCATCCAGAAGGACAAGAAAGATTTAAGGTTTAAAGCGAAGTTAGTCAAAGCTCTTTGAAAATATAGTTTGTCCATAAATGTTTTCCCAACAAGCTCACCCAAGTTTATTTTTCTGTGGTTTTTATTTATCTTTCATAATAGCATCAATGCTATTGGTCTTATTCAACAAAAGAGAAATATAAATTTTTTGAAGAGTTGATCTTTCCTTAAAAAATTCATCCACTTAGCTGAAAAACAACTTAGCTGCTATGATGATTAGATTTATCTATTATGTTTGTTATCTGATACTTCATAAGCTGAATCTTGCCCCAGAGAGCTTAGAATCTGATTGGGAAATAAAATAATCTTACTGATCTCTTTTGTTTAAAATGAAAACGCAGCTTTGTTTGTCCATCGAGAAAAAATACATGTTTATTGCAGCAAATTGAAAATTATATAGATAAGTCAGGAAAAACTGTTAGCATTACTGCAACTTCCATTATATACAGTTATTGTGGACATTTCAATATAAATCTTTACAGAATATAGCATAAATATATAAATTTAATCAGCTTGAAATGAAAAATTATTCTATAACCTGTGATATTTTTCCCTTCATATTTCATAAACATTTTTATTTTTCTATAATATATGATATATAATATATAATTTCGATGTCTTTACAAAATTTCATCATGTAATTGTAATCCTCTATTATTAGATATATAATGTTTTTGAGGGTTATCTTCCAATATAAACAGAATGGTGATGAGCAAATTTACAGATACAACTTCCTGCAGACTACTCCAATAGACTTAATCTCTAAAACAGAGTTCTTGTGCCTAGAACTTTAAGATTTTGATATATATTGCCAAATTGCTCTCCAAAATTTGTGTGAATTTACACTGCACAATAGAGTATCAGGGGGCCCATTTCCTTGGAGTTTGTTGATACTGAGTGTTACACACTGTCCTTGTCCATCCCTGCTGCTATTAAAAACATACCAAGACTGGGTAATTTATAAATAATGGAATTTATTTCTCTCAGTTTTAGAGGTTGACCAGTCCAAGATCAAAGCACTGGCA
Source organism: Macaca fascicularis (assembly GCF_037993035.2). Classification (NCBI taxonomy): domain Eukaryota; kingdom Metazoa; phylum Chordata; class Mammalia; order Primates; family Cercopithecidae; genus Macaca; species Macaca fascicularis. Next base: position 65,325,204 of record NC_088384.1, read on the forward strand.
GATTTGGTGTCTGGTGATGGCTGCTCTCTGTTCTCAAGATGGCAACTTCTTGTTATGTCCTCACATGGCAGAAAGGACAAAAGAGACAAACACTATGCCCTCACGTGGCAGAAGAGATGGGAAAGCCAGGCAGCTCTCTGATTCCTCTTTTATACCCATATTAATCCCATTTATGAGGGCAAAGCCCTCACGGCCTAATCACTTCCCAAAGACCACACCACTTAATATCATCACCTTGGGATTTAAGTTCCAATATATGAATTTTAGAGGGTCACAGACATTCAAACCATAGCACACACATTCTGATCTTTACCAAATTAACAGGTGGAAAGATATTTTACTGTTCTTGTACTGGGTCATTTCTGGTTTTTTTCCTTTGAGAATTGTCCTATTGTGTCTTTTCTGTGGTTGAAATTCACAAAAATTTTTGAACACTATCATGCAAATAAGTGATGCAAAAATGCATCCAGGTAGCACTGATACTGTTTATCTACTAGACAAACTACCTGAACTCAGGTATTTAAGTTAATTGCCACCTTAAGTATAGAAAGCAAGTATAATAAGAATAGAGGTGAGAAAACTGGGGTATGGCATTAGTGCTTATAACTACACCTGCAATGAAAGAGAAGTGAGGTATTTTGGTATAAAAGATACCTTTAAACTTTCTTTAGTTATCCTTCCTCATTGATCTGTCAAATCAAGCAACCTAAGCTGTCTGCTCTCTGGAACTCAGTGAAATAAAAGGTTACGAGGAGAGAATAACAGTGCGGAAGAAAAATTCACACGTAAAAACTAGCATTTAAAATTTTGATTTTAGATCCATTACGGCAGAAACACGCTGGAGATGCATCCTGAAATCAGAGAAAAGAATGACTCTTCTTTCTACAGTCTCTTGACTGCGTGCTGAGGCTGCTGGTGAGAAACTATAATGGGGCAACCACAATCTTTAAACACATAAATATTCCTACAGCATCCATTTCTTCTTAATTTTATCTACTGGATAAATAAATTCAGAGGGAATAAGACAGAGAGAGAGAAATGCAGACATTAAAAAAACAACGCAACAGTGTAAAATTCCTTAATATCTGGAAATGCTTAAAGAACCACATGGCATCGTTTGAAACATACAGGTTACAATGAGAGCTCCACAAACAAGATTTTGCAACATGTGAATATTACATGAATCTTCAAAATCATTTGCGTTCTGGTGATTCTGTGCACTAGAGATGGGTAGCGACATGTATATTAAAATAAAAAACATGGTTGAGTTACATTTAGGCCTATTATATGCCCAGTACTTTACATTATCCCAAGAAAATCCTTCAAAACCCTACAAGGAATAGTAACTTTATTATTATTTCTACCTTACAGATTTCAAAAAAAAAAAAAAAAACACAAACATAACTGAAGGATGGAAAGGGAAACTAAGAAGTAGATGCAGAACTTGAACTTATATACAGCTATCCATTGTCCTCAGTTCTCAGGCTAATGGTGTCAACAGAGAGGAAGCACCGTGTCAATAAGTCCTTACACCTTTGTAAGTGGATCGCTGAACTTAAAAACAGATGAGCAATGAAGGGCTTCATATCCACAAAGTAATACCATTTACAAATATTGACATGTTTATAACTATCTAATACCCATTTTCTTTGATTTTAAAGTATTGCCAAAAAGACATACAATTCCTGTAAATGCTGTACCCCTAAATCTCTGAAGTCAGCAATTCAGGAAAAATGTTAAAAGGTGATCAAGATTATTCATTTTGCTTCCTCTCTGCTAAATCAGTCACTGGGCTATTACGAGTGGATGGAAAAAACCTCGTAATCCTCAGGTGTGCCATTAAACTCATAAATTGCAAGATTTCTAGGACATTTTATATTACAGTTGACACTGCTCCATGGTATGTTCGGGGATATTTTCCAAGAGAAGCTACTCTCTGAACATTAAAATGGCCTTTTCACACTCTTTATGTTATAGAAAAATGAAATAAAACAGATTCAGCTTCTTAATTATGCAGCTAAGTCCTATCCAAGCTTCAGTTGACTAAGAGTCCACCATTGCCTACTATGAAACCGGAGCCAAAGCCCAGTAACTGCTAGTTGCCAGTTATTTCTATCTGTCCTGTCTCTCTTTTATCCCTTATAGGCCTAGAGAGTCAGACTTCAGTTTTCAATTATATTAAGCTGAATTTTAAAAGAAAGGGAAAAAATGTGGCTCGAGTTTGCAAAGGTTATTTATCTATCTAGAAATAATAGGGTTTTTCAATTGAGAAAAGACATTTGAAATCTTTTTTGAGACAGAGTCTCACTCTGTTACTGAAATGTATTTTTCAAATGGGGTAAATACATGACACCTGTCAGTCCTTGAGTCCACCTCAAGATAATTTTAATATATTTTGAGGATAAAATGAAGGCTGTCATTTTTCATTGTACTAATAGAAATTCTCTGAACTATTAGACCAAGAGATACTCCTTCTTTCTAGAAATTCTTATAGTATAATTAGTGACATGTGAAATAGCTTTTGTTTAAATGTTGCTAAAAATCCCTTTTAACTAATACAGGTGTTCTCTCTTCAGCTAAATCACATAAACTCCTAATGTTAAGGAATATGCTTCCCAGTGTTGTGATACACCCTTACCACCCACCTCCCTTACTGCCACCTGGTGCCTTCTCCATGCTTGTCTGTCTGTTAAACAAGGCATGGCAGAGAAGTATTAAAATCTGCAAATGTTTTACAGTATGAGAACCTTCCATCTTCCTGGCAAAAAAAAAAAAATCATTACTATAACTTTGGCCATTGCTGCATTTAGATATAAATCTATTTGAAAGCTTCTTAGAGCAGGAGTCAGCAAACTTTTTTGTAAAGAGCAAAATAGTAAATATTTTAGGCTTTGGAAGCCATACAGTCTATGTTAGAACTACTCAACTCTGCCACTGCAACATGAAAACAGTACATAAACAAATGAGCAGGTATATATGTATTTTTTTATTTACAAAATAAAACTTTATTTACAAAACTTTATTTAATAAAACTTTATTTACAAAAACAAGTGGCAGGCAAGATTTGATCCATAGATAGTAATTTACAGGCCTCTCTCCTAAAGTGTGAAAAAAAGAAAATGAACATTTTAAGTGGTTTCTATTCAAGCAAGTTTTCTTCAAACTAGAAGATAGAAAAGCAAAAGCTAACATCAATGAACCAGTCTGGTTCTTCAAAAAGATTAACAAAATTAACATACCTTTAGCTAGATTGACTAAGAAATAAAAATGTCTCAAATTACCAAAATCTAATATAAAATGGGGACATCACTACTAATTTTACAGAAACAAAAAAAGGTTATAAAAGAGCATTACAAAAAAGTGTACACCAACAGATGGCATAAACTAGGCGAAATGAACAAATTTCTAGAAACACCCAACCTACCAAGACTGATGCATGAATAAATAGAAAATCTCAATGGGCATATAACTCATATGGAAATTGAATCAGTAATCAAAAAACTACCAACAGAGAAATGCCCAGGGCCAGATGGTTTCACTAATGAATTCCATCAAACATTTAAAGAAGAATTAGCACTAATCTTTCTCTTCAAAAAACTCTCCAAAACAATTGAAGAGGAAGAAATACTTCCTAACCTATTTTACGAGCTTTACTTTACCCAGATACCAAAGCCAGGCAAAGACACTACAACAAAACTGTAGACAAATATCCCATATGAACATTCATGCAAAAATCCTCAACAAAATACTAGGAAACCAAATTCAGGAACATATTAAAAGGATTATACATCATGGCCAAGTGGGATTATTCCTGGAAGGCAAGAATGGTTCAACATATAAAAATCAATCAATGTAATGCCCCACATTAACAGAATAAAATAAAGAAACCACATGATTATTTCATTGATGCAGAAAAAGCATTTGACAAATTCAGTGCCCAAAACAATTCAATAAATCATTAACAAACAGAAACATCTTCTCTGTAATATAGGCCATATATGGAAAATTCTCAGCCAACATTATACTCAGTGGTGAAAGATTTAAAGTTTTTCCTCTAAGATTTGGAACAAGACAAGGATGCCCACTTTGACCCTTATTTTCAACCTAGTATTGGAAATTCCAGCCAGAGCAATTTTAGGCAAGAAAAAGAAACAAAAAGCATCCAATTTAGAAAGGAAGAAGGAAAATTATGTCTGTTCACAGATTGCATAATCTCATGTGTAGAAAGGCCTGAAGATTTCACCAAAAACAACAAACTTTATTCAACTAATAAAGAAGTTCAGCAAAGTAGCAGAATATAAAATCACCACACACAAATTAGTTGCTTTGCATGCATTAGCAACAGACAGTAGCTCCCAAAAATTAAGAAAATAATTATTCTGTTTATAATAGCATCAAAAGGAATAAAATACTTAAGAATTGAAAGACTTGACCAGGAGTGAGGGCTCATGCCTATAATCCCAGTACTTTGGGAGGCCGAGGCAGGCAGATCACCTGAGGTCAGGAGTCTGAGATCAGCCCGACCAACATGGAGAAACCACGTCTCTACTAAAAATATAAAATTAGGGGAGTAGTGGCGGATGCCTGCAATCCCAGCTGCTCAGGAGGCTGAGGCAGGAGAGTCACTTGATCCAGAGAGGCAGAGGTTGCAGTGAACCGAGATTGTGCCATTGCACTCCAGCCTGGACAACAAGACGGAAACTCCACAACCAAAAAAAAAAAAAAAAATGAAAGATTTGTACACTGCAAACTATAAAACATTGCTAAATTTAATTAACTATTTAATTAAGACATAAATAAATCATAAATAAATGGATATAAACATCTTTTGTTCATGGGTTGAAAGACAATATTGTGATGATAATACTACTCAAAATAATCTACAGATCAATGCAATTTTTATCAGAATCCCAATGGCATTTTATGAAGAAATAAAATAATCCTAAAATGTATATGTAATTGCAAGAAATAGCCAAAACAATTTTGAAAAAGAATAACAAAGTTTGAGAACTCACATTTCCTCATCTCAAAACTTATGTCACAGATACATTAATTGAAATACTGTGATATTGGCATAAGAACAGATATATGAACAAATGAAAAACAATAAAAAGCCCAGAAATAAATCCCTACACATGTGATTAAGTGATTTTTCACAAGGGAACCAAAAACATTTGATATATAAAGAATTCTTTTTTTGAACAAATACAGCTAATAAAACTGGATATCCCCATGGAAAGAGTAAATTTGAATTCTTACCTAACAAAATAGTTAAATATTAATTCAAACTGAATCAAATACCTAAATGTAAGAGCAAAAACTATAAAACCCTTAGAAGAAAACAGGAGAAAAGCCTCCTGACATAGGATTTGGCAAAGATTTCTAGGATATGACACAAAATGCACAGACAACAAAATATAAAATTGATAAATTAGATTACATCAAATTTTAAAATGTCTGTATATCAAAAGACACTATCAAAATAGTATAAAAAAACCTATAGAATGTGAGAAAATATTTGCAAGTAATATATCTGATAAGGTATTAATATTGAGAATACATAAATAATTCCTACAACTCAACAAAATGAAGACATATAATCCAATACTAATATGGTCAACAGATTTGAATAAACACTTCACCAAAGAAGATATGCATATGACCAAGAAACCTATGAGAAGATTGTCAAAACCACTATCCATTGGAGAAATGCAATTCAAGACCACAATAAGATACCATTTTACACCTGTTACAATGGCTGTTATTAAAATTAGAAAACATTAATGCCAAAATATAACAAGGATTGATAAAGATGTTGAAAAATTGGAATGCTTGTGCATTTCTGGTGGGAATGCAAAATAGTACAGTCTGTGGAAGATAGTTGATGGTTCCTCAAAAACTTTAACATAGAAATACCAGATGATTCAGCAATTTTATCTTGAGTATATACCCAAAAAATTGAAAGCAGGGATTCAGATACTTGTACAAAAATATGCATAGCAGCATTATTAACCAAAGCCAAAAAGTGAAAACAACTCAAATCTCCATCAACATATAAATGGATAACAAAATATGGTATAAACTTACAATGGAATATTACTCAATCTTAATAATAAAGTCTTAATATATGATCAAAAATAAATGAACCTTAATAAAATTATGCTAAGTAAAATATATAGACATAACAAGACAAATATTGTATGATTCTACTTATATTAGGTGCCCTAGAATACACAAATTTATAGAGACAATGTAGAATCGAGGTTACCAGGAGCTGAGGTGTGTAAAGAATGGGGAAGTATTGCTTAACAGGTACATAGATCTGCTTGGGATGATTTTTAAAGTTCTGAAAATAGATAATGATGATAGTTTTATAACACTGTGAATATACTTATTGCCACTGAAATTTACACTTAAAAATAGTTAACATTGGCCGGGCGCGGTGGCTCAAGCCTGTAATCCTTGCACTTTGGGAGGCCGAGACGGGCGGATCATGAGGTCAGGAGATCGAGACCATCCTGGCTAACCTGGTGAAACCCCGTCTCTACTAAAAAAAAATTACAAAAAACTAGCCGGGCGAGGTGGCGGGCACCTGTAGTCCCAGCTACTAGGGAGGCTGAGGCAGGAGAATGGCGTAAACCCAGGAGGCGGAGCTTGCAGTGAGCTGAGATCCGGCCACTGCACTCCAGCCTGGGCGACAGAGCGAGACTCCGTCTCAAAAAAAAAAAAAAAAAATAGTTAAGATTGTACATTTTATGTTATGTATACTTTACCACAATTTTTAAAACTTAACACAATAGATAGAGACAATTAGTGAACTGGAAAGTGAAGCCAAGGAAAGGTCATGGAACAGATCACAAAATACCAAAAGAGTAAAAGTATGAAATAAAAGATAGACTATATTTACAATAGAGTTGTAAATTCCAGTATCCACCTAATAGAAATTTCAGTTTAAAAATGGAGAGAGTGAATGTACAAATAAAAATTTGTTTTAGGCTTTTCAAAACCAATTGGGAATTAGGTAAATTCACTTATTCAAAAGCAGAAACTTTCTGCTTTTGTTTACATAGACAAAAAAATAGTTAAATATTATTTATAAGAGATATACTTAGTACAAAATGACAAAAGTGAAATTTTAAAATTACGTATGTATATATGTATATATAATTCAATATATATTTAACTTCATTTGTGTATATCAACAAAGAGGAACTATATAAATGTTATTTAGACAAAATGTCATATAAAATAAATAATTTAGAATGGCACATATTGATTAAAAGATGAAATTTATAAAAATGCTACAATCATTAATCATGATATACATAATCATATATCACTAAAGTATATAAAATGGAGATTATATAAATCAAAAGAAAAATGGACAAATCCACAATCACTGAGAAACACTTTTAAACATTTCTTTCAGATAGCAACAATTTAAAAGGAATCACACCTATGCAAAGCTAGAGCCTATATGAACTAAACATTACATGAAGACATATGTATATTCCTGAATGTAGCAAAGAGTGAGCATGCATTATTTTCAAACACAGAAGTAATAGTCACAAATACTATAGTTAACAATAACACATAGTTTCAAATAGCTAGAGGGAGGATATTGAATGTTCCCAACACAAAGAAACGATAAATGTTTGAGATGATTCATATGTGAACTACACTGATCTGATCACTATACATTATATGTATCAAAACATCACTATGTACCCCCTGTAAATATGTACAATTATTACTTGTCAGTTAAAAAATAAATTAGGTTTTAAAAATTAAAAAAAAAACACAATGTAGCCTGAGTAATAAGAAAAAGAATAAAATAGAGTGAGCAGAGTTTTAGAGAACTGTAAGACACCATCCAGCATAATACCATACACATAATAAGAGTAACAAAGGGAGAGTAGAGAAAGTAACAGAGTATCTGAAGAAATAATGGCTAAATTAGAAATCTATAATTTATAAATCCCTAAATTTTATTAAAAATCATTAATCTACACATCCAAGAGGCTCAGTGGACTCCACATAGAATAAAGCTAAAGAGATCAGCACCTAGACAAACCAAATCAAACTGGCAAAAGACAAACACAAAGAGAGAATCTTAAAAGCAGTAAGAGGAAAGCAACTCATCATGACCAAGGACCCTTAATAAGATAAACAGCTGATTTCTCGTGAAAGACTATGAAAGCCAGAGGACAATCAGATGACTTATTAAAAATGCTGAAATAATAATACTGTCAGTCAAGAATCTTATACCTAACAAAACTATCCTTCAAAAATGAAAGAAATAAAGGCACTTCCAGATAAATAAAAACTGAAGGCATTTATAATTAGAACAACTGCCCAACAAGAAAAACTAAAGGAAATTCCTCAGATTAAAAGGAAAGGTCACAAGACTGAAATTCAAATTCACATGAAAAAATGAAGAACACCAGCAAAGTTGCCTATCCAGGTAAATATAAGAGATAGTATAAATTTTCTTTGTAATTATTCTTTTCTATCTGATTTAAAATACAACTGCATAAAGAAATAATTAAAAATATATGTTGATGGCCACAAATATATAAAGATGTAATTTTTTACCATAACAGTATAAAAAAGGGGGAATAGGTCTGTATAAAATAATATTTTTGTTGTTTTTAAACATAGAATTAACATATGACACAGAAATTTCACTCTTAAGTATCTACTCAAAAGAATTTAAATCAAAGACTCAAGCAGATACTTGTACCACAATGTCATAGCAGCATTATCAACTAAATCCAAAAGGTAGAAACAACTCAAATGTTCATCAACCAATAAGTGGATATACAAAACTTGACAGAAACTTATTGAAATAAAGTTGGCATTAATATGAAATAGATTGCTGTAAATTAATATGTAAATTGTAATCTTGAGCACAACCATAATTAAAATAACTCAAAAAATAGTAAAATAAATTATAAGAGAATTACAATGGTACACTAGAAATTATCCGGTATACAAGAAAAAGCAGGAATGGAGAAATGGAGGAACAAAAAGATGTAAGAAACATAGAAAACAAACAGCAAAATGGAAAAAGTAAATCCTCTTTCATCAGTAATTATATTAAATGTAAATGGACAAAACAGTCTAATAAAGAGATTGGAATCTATGAGAGATTCATCTTAGATTCAAAGACAAATATATTGTAAGATTTTATTTTTACTAAAGAAAGAATAGAAAAAGATATTCCATGCAAACAGTAACCAAAAGAAAGCTGAAGTGGCTATACTAATATCAGACAAAATAGAATTTATGACCAAAGTTGTAATGAGAGAAAAAGAAGAGAATTTTATAATGATAAAATTGTTAATCTGTGAAGAGGATATAGCAATTATAACATATATGCACCTAACTAAGCCCCAAAACACATGAAGCAAAACCTGACAGAATCAGAGGAATAGACAATTAAACAATATTAATTGGCCATTTTAATATGGGTTGATTGTCCCTTATTCAAAATGCTTTGGACCAGAAGTGTTTCAAGTTTCAGATTTTTTCAGGTTTTGGAATATTCACATTATTCTTACTGGTTGAGCATCACAAACCCAAAAGTATCAAAATTCACAATGCTCCAATGATCTCCTTTGAGCATCATGTTGGTACTCAAGAAGTTTCTAATTTTGAAGTAGTTCAGATTCTGGATTTTGGATTTGGGATGATCAACCTGTACTTCATTGTCAGTAATGCATATGCATGGAACAACCAGACAAAAAATAGGAAAGAAAATAAAAGACTCAAATGACACTATGAACCAACCAGGCCTAACAGACATCTGTAGAACAATACACCCAGCAACACCAGAATATACATTATTCTCAATTGTCCATGAAATATTCTCCAGAATATGTTATCTTAGGTCATAAAACAAGTCCTAAAACATTTAAAATAATTGAAATCACATAATGTATAGTCTTCAGCCACAAATGAATGAAATTAGATATCAAAGGCAGAAATTTAAAATATTTACAAATATGTGGAAATTAAACATTAATTCTAAGCAATCTCTTAGTCAAAGTCATTAGAATATACCAAAATATGAATAAAAAATAATATGCAAAAACTTATGAGATGCCATTAAAGCAATGCTAAGAGAAATTTACAGCTCTAAACAGCATTAAAACAGAAAAAAGATCTCAAATCAATAACCAGCCTGCCACCAAAAAAAAAAAAAAAAAAACCTAGAAAATAAGATAAAATTAAACCCAAAGCAAACAGAAGGAAGGAAAAAATAAAGATTAAGGCAGAAATAAATAAATAATTGGAAAACAAAATCAATAGATAAAATCAACAAAAGTAAATATTGATTCTTTGAGAAGGTCAATAAAATTGATAAATCTTTAGCTGGACCAACCAAGAAAAAAAGTGACAGGATTACTAACATCACAAATGAAAGAGGAGATGACAAGAAAAGCTATTGAGTCACAATCAAAAAGTTTTCAACAAAAACAAGCCCAGGCTTGTTTAGCCAGGATTCCATGGCTTCAATGGTAAATTCAACTAAATATTTAAAGAATGAACACCAAGCCTTCGCAAACTCTTTCAATATACAAAAGAGAGGAACAGGTCGGGCATGTTGGCTAACGCATGTAATCCCAGCACTTTGGGAGGCCGAGGTGGGCGGATCATGAGGTTATGAGATCGAGACCATCCTGGCTAACACGGTGAAATCCCGTCTCTACTAAAAATACAAAAAATTATCCAGCATGGTGACGGGCGCCTGCAGTCCCAGCTACTCGGGAGGCTGAGGCAGGAGAATGACACGAACCTGGAAGGTGGAGCTTACAGTGAGCTGAGATTGTGCCACTGTACTCCAGCCTGGGTGACAGAGTGAGACTCCGTCTCAAAGAAAAAATTCATAACTCATTCTATAAGATTGCTAATATCTTTATACCAAAGCAAGAAAAAGAAATCTCAGAAAAAAAAACCATAGACCAGTTGCTCTTATGAATATACATGCAAAAAATACTCAAGAAAATGCTAACAAATTGAAATAAAAACTTATATACCAGAAGCTCTTATGAATACACATGCAAAAAATACTCAAGAAAATGTTAACAAATTGAAAGAAAAACTTACATACCAGAGGCATTAAAAGAAAAACTTATATACCATTACCATGTGGGATTTATCCCAGGAGTGCAAGGTTCGTTCAACATAAAAAAAAAAATCAGTCAGGGAAATATGCCATTCTATTAGAATAAAAAAAAAAAATCACATAAAGATTTCAACACACATAGTAAAACAAAACTGACAAAACCCAGAAATCTTTTATGATAAAAACTCTCAGCAAACTAGCAATAGAAGGAAACTGCCATAGCAACCTTATAAACAGCATCTACAAATACCTCATACAGCTACCATTATACTTTCTTTCTTTTTTTTTTTTTTTTTTTTGTCATTGAAGGGATCAGAGTCTCGCTCTGTCTCCAAAGGCTGGAGTGCAATGGTGCAATCTTGGCTCACTGCAACCTCCGCTTCCCGGGTTCAAGCAATTGTTCTCCCTCAGCCTCCTGAGTAGCTGGGATTACAGGTGCACACCATCACATCTGGCTAACTTTTTTTGTGCTTTTAGTAGAAACAGGGTTTCACCATGTTGGTCAGGCTGGTCTTGAACTCCTGACCTCAGGTGATCTACCCAACTCGGCCTCCCAAAGTGCTAGGATTATAGGCATGAGCCACTGTGACCGGCCAACATTATACTTAATAGTAAAAGCATTCCTCCTAAGATCAGGAACGAGACAAGGATAACCACTCTCATTGTTTGTATTCAACATTATGCAGAAGTTCTATCTAATTAGGCAATAAAAAGAAATAAAATCATTTAAACTGGAAAGGAAGAATTAAACTAATCTGTATTGGCATATTATACATATGAAATCCTGAATAATCAACCAAAAAAACACAGCTATCAAAGCTAATAAATAATGTCAGTAAATTTGCAAGATTCAAGATCAACAAAAAATCAGTTAAATTTCTATACAGTAACAATGAGCAATCGGAAAATAAAATAAAATAATATCATTTATAATAATATCAAAAATTATAATATATTTAAGAGTAAATTTGACCAAAGAAGTATAAGATATTTACTGAAAACTATAGGACATTATTTTTAAAAATGTTTAAAGACATAAATAAATGAAAAGACATCCATATACATGGACTGGAAGACTCAATATTGTTAAGATGAAAATATTCCCAAAATTGATATAAAGATTCAATATAAGCCCTATAAAAATCTCAGTTTTTGTTTTTTCAGAAATTCTATATTTTTTGTGCAAACTCAAGAATAACCAAAATTATCTTTAAGAAGGTGAACAAAATTGAAAGACACCTATTGATTTCAAAACTCTCTAAAAAGCTGCAAAAATGAAAACAGTGTGCTCCTGGCGTAAGCATAGACATACAAATCAATGGATTAGAATTAAGCTTCCAAAAATAAACACATATATTATTAGTCAATTGATTGTCAATAATAGAGTCAAATCAATTTGGAAAAGAATCATCTTTTCAACAAATAATGCTGGGATAACTGGATATCCACATGCAAAAAAATAAATTTGAATGCTACCTAACGCCACATACAAAAATGAATACAAAGTTGATATAGGATCTAAATATAAGAGCAATATGTACAGAAGCCTCAGAAGAAACTTAGATGTAAATCTTTATGATCTTGGATTAGGCAATGATTTCTTAGATATAACACGAAAAGTTCAAGCAATGAAAAACAGATAAATTGAATTATAAAAATATGAAATTATTGTGTGTCACGTAACACTATCATAAGTATGAAAACACAACCAACACAAACACAAAACTGGAGAAAATATTTGCAAATCATATATCTGACAAGGATCTGGTATCCAGAGTATCCAGAATTCTTATAACTCACCAATAAAAAAATAAAAATAAAAATAGGCAAAAATTTTCAAAAGATGTTTCTCCAAAGAAGATACATAAATAGCCAATGGCCTATGAAAATATGCTAAATATCAGTATTCATTATGAAAATACAAATAAAAGCCACAATGAGATGTCACTTTACACCCACTAGGATGTTTATAATTAAAAAAACAAAAAACAAAAAGTAACAAGTGTTGGTAGGATGTGGGGGAATTATAACTTTTGTGCATTGCTGGTGGGGATGTAAATAAGTGAACTAATTTTTTGTGCATTGCTGGTGGGGATGTAAATAAGTGAAGTAACAATAAAATAAATCCAACAAAACTACAAGGACAGAATGAATAAATATAAAAGCCTGAAGCATGAATTAGAAAATCAAAATTCAATAAAACAAAAAAAAATTTTAACACCAACAAAGTAGACAACGCTTTGCAGGTTTGATCAAGATAAAAATTAAAATAACATAGGAGGGGCTATAAGATGGCTGACTAGAGGCATCTGGTACCTCCTGCACAGAGAAAAACAAAAATAGTGAGTAGATAACCATACTTTGAATAGATCATCTAAGAAAGAACAGTGTAATTCAACAGAGAAGTGAGGGAACACCTAAGGCAAGGTAGAGGAGGAAAATGAGGTAGCCTGCACAGCTGGGATAAGCTGGGATCCCAGAGGAGCTCCCCAAGTGGAGAAAGTATAAGTGAGAGAGCCCCAGTGGTCCACATTTCCACTGCAACTCCAGCAATCCTAGCCATGAGAGAGCCCATCTACCCTCTCAAGCACTGGGAGTAATGGAAGAAGCTGTCTGGGCATCACACGATAGCATTACTCCAGAACAGAAGTTCATTCTGAGTTCCACACAAGCTGTGGGCTTTAAGCAGCTACGGCACACCACCATATTGATGACTCAGCCCCTATATCTCCGTATCCCTGGATCCCTGTGATATCCCCCCAACTACAGCACCAGCCAGGGCTGAAGAATGAGCCATTGGCTGCAACTCTGCAGCTCCCAGCAGTGGGGCTACCATGGATTTTCACATGTCCTGAAAACAGACTCCCTGACCCACAGCTACCACCACCGCAGGCTGCTGACATCAGGTATCAAAGTATGCACTACTGACAGTGACCCTAACCCCAGCAAATATGCTACTACACATTTACAAGCACCTAAAGGACAAGTTTCTCCCTCCACAGCCACCACCTAGGACAGACGCATGAATTCCCCAGACACCTGCCTATAGCTGCTGACACTGGAAGCAACCCCACCTTACCCAGCAATAGCACCACACTGTAGCTGCTGCTGCTTCCACTCAAGTACTCTGCCAAGGGCCTAGGAAATACCCATCCTTTGTCCCCCATAGCCAGTGCCCACATGCACCACTGAGGGTGCTGAAAACAGACCAATCCAGCCCAGCTCCACTCCCTCCAAATCCCCAAGCATGCTGTGGGGGGGCCTGGGAATCACCCTCCCCGTCGACCACCATTGGTGCATGAGTACTCCTCCAGGGGGCCTAAGGACAGGTTCACCCAACCTGTTCCTACCACCACAGCTGGCATCTATCCACACATGCCACCTGTGGGACTGGTGACTGGCATGCCCAGCCTTTGCAGCCACCACTAACACCAGCATAGACTGCATGGGAGGCAGAGGGTTGTTACCTGAGAAAGCTGCCTAGAGACCCAAGAATCAGTCCTCCTGAACCCACTAACACTAATGTCAGTGTACACTGCCCTGGGGGACAAGGACAGGCATGCTCAGCCCACCACTACCACGGTACTGGGGACTGAGGACTGGGCACCTGGCATTCTCATCCCCAGCAATATTTCACAACATCCTCCACTAGCAAGCCACCAAGGAAATTGCAGGCACTACTGATGCTGTTTACTTCCAAAAATATTATATGGAGATGACACTACTGTACACACCCAGAATCAGTGCCCTAACAAACCAACACCATAGATACCTCTTCAGAAAAAAAGCCTTCCTGTATGAAAGCAAATTCAATAAATTGGAAGAAGTTATTATTAAACCAGAGGTGCTTATATCAATATACATGACTAACACAAAAAGGCAAGAAAATATGACACCTCCAAAGAAACAAAATAATTCTCTAACAATAGAGTTCAATGAAAAAGAAATGTATGGAATGCCAGAAAAAGAATTCAAAGTATTGACATTTAAAAAGCTAAGTGAGATACAAGAGAACACAGATAAATAATACAAAGAAGTCAGAAAAAGCAATACAAGATATTAATGAAAAGTTTACCAAAGAGATAGGTATTATAAAAAAGAACCAGACAAAAATCCTGAAACTAAGGAATTTCTTGAATCAAATTGAAAATAGATTCAAAGTCTTCAACAAGAGATAAGATCAAACAGAAAAGAAAAAATCATACAACTTGAAGATAGGTCTTTTGAAATAACCAAATCAGACAAAAATAAATGTAAAAGTAAATAAAAAAGAATGAATAATGCCTAGATAGCATATGGGATACCATAAAGTGACCAATATTTGAATTTTGAATGTTCCAGAAAATGAAGAGAAGGTCAAAGGCATAGAAAATCTACTTAACAAAATAATAGCTGAAAACTTCTCAGGTCCAGCAAGAGATTTAGACATCCAGGTACAGAAAGCTCAGAGATACCAAATAGATACAATCAAAAAGGTATTCTCAATGGTACATTATAGACAAACTGTCAAAAGACAAACTCTAAAAACAGCAAGATAAAAGTGTATAAAAACCTATAAAGGAACCCCCATCAGATTAACATTACATTTCACAGCAGAAATCTTACAGGTTAGAAAAGAATAGGATAATATAATCAAAGTATTAAAAGAAAAAAAAACTGCCAGGCAAGGATATAATACTCAGAAAAACTACCATTCATAAATGAAGAAAAAATAAAATATTTCCCAAACAAGTAAAAGCTGAGAGAATTAATCACGGTTATACTGGCCCTACAAGAAATGCTTAAGGGAGTCCCATATCTGGAAGCAAAAGAATAATATCTACATAATAACATACAGAGGTATAAAAGTCACTGGAAAAACAAACACACAAATAAGAAAGATAAATAACTCAAATGTTACAACTACAAAAAAACAGAAAACCACAATTATAAACAATAACTGAAAAAAAGAACAAGGGATATATGCAACAACCAGAAAACAATTAATATAATTAAAATAATAGGCCCATACATATTAATAATAACTTTGAACATATGTGGATTAAACATGCTACTTAAAAGAAACAGATTAGCTGAATAGGGAACAAAACATAACCAAACAATGTGCTGCCTACAAGAAACTCACTTCCCCCATAAAGACACACTGAGACTGAAAGTAAAGGGATGAGAAAGATATTCCATGCAAACAGAAACGAAAAGCAAGGAGGAATAAATATACTTATATCACAATCAGTAAAAAGAGACACAGAAGGTCATTATAAAATGATAAAGGGATCAATATAGAAGACTTAACAATTCTAAACATGTATGAACTCAAATCTGGAGCATATAGGTATATAAAGCAAATATTACTAGGAGAGTGAAAAACTGTAATATGATAATAGTAGGAGACTTCAATACCCCACTCTCATCATTAGACAGATCATGTGGACAGAGATTAAAAAAGAAACATTGGATTTGAACTTGACTTTAGATTGAATGAACCTAACAGATATTTACAGAAGATTATATCCGACAGCTATAGAATAGACATTCTTGTCATTAGCACACGGAACATTCTCCAGAGTAGGCCATATGTTAGGACCCAAGAAAAGTCTCAACAAATTTTTAAAAATTGAAATCATAAGTATCTTTTAAGACCAAAATAATAAATAAAACTAGTAATAAAAATTATTGATAAAAGTAATAAAACTAGAAACCAATAACAGGAACTTTGGAAACTGTACAAGCACATGGAAATTAAGCAATTTACTCCTGAATGACCACTAGGTCAATAAAAAAATTAAGGAATTACGTAAAAGATTCTTGAAACAAACAAAAATTGAAACACAACATACAAAACCTATGAAATACAACAAAAGTAGTGCCAAGAGGAAATTTTATAGCAATAAATGCCTACATCAAAAAAGTAGAAAGATTTTACATAAAGAGTCTAATGATGTACCTTAAGGAACTAGAAAAGCAAGAACAAATCAAATCCAAAATTGCAGAAGAAAAGAAATAATAAAGATTAGAGCAGAACTAGGCAAATGGAGACTAAAGAAAATATAAATGAATGAAACAAAAAGTTGATTTTTTTGAATAAAAAAACAAAATCATTAAGCCACTATCTAAACTAAACAAGAAAAAACTTAAGACCCCAATAGAGAAAATCAGAAATGAAAAAGAAGACACTACAACTCATACCACATAAATACGAAAGATCATCATAGACTTTTATGAACCACAATATATTAAAAACCTAGACAACCTAGAGGCAATAGACAAATTCTTGGAAACCTACCAAGGTGGAATCAGGAAGAAACAGGAAACCTACATAGCCCAATAATGAGTAACAAGATTGAATCAATAATAAAAACTTCCCCCACTAAAAAGAAAAGTCCAGAACTAGAGAGCCTCATTGCCTAATTCTATCAAACTTACAAAGAAGAACTAATACCAATTATTCTCAAACTATTCCAAAAGGTTGAAGAGGAGGAAATTCTTTCTAACTCATTCTACAAGGCTAGCATTACCCTTAAACCAAAACTAAGCAAAAATGAAACAAAAGAAGAAAACTACAGGCCAATATCCCTGATTAACATAGATGCAAAAATTCTCAACAAAATACTAGCAAACTGAATTCAATAGCACATTAAAAAGATATTACATAATGATCAGGTGGTATTTATCCCAGGGATATCAGGATGACTGAGCATATGTTAATTAATAATTGTGATATATCACATAAACAAAATGAACAAAACCCATATAACTCTGTCAATAGACGCAGAAAAACTATTTGATAAAATTCAACATCCCTCTATGATTAAAACTCTAAACAAACTAAACACAAAAGGAACATATCTCAACATAATAAAGGCTGTGTGTGACAAACCCACAGCTAGCTAACATCATACTGCATTGAGAAAAGCTGAAAGCCGTCACTCTAAGTACTGGAGCAAGACAAGGATATATATTTTCACCACTCCTTTGACACAGTACTAGAAATTCAAGCCAGAGCAATAAGATAACATAAAGACATAAAAGGTATTCAAATTGGAAAACAAGAAGTCAAATAGTCTCTCTTTGCAGATAGCATGATCTTACATCTGGAAAAAAACAAAAAACAAAAAACTAAAAAACTGAAGACTCCAACAAAAACTCTTAAATCTAATAAATAATTTGAGTACAGTTGTAGGATATAAAATAAACATACAAAAATTAGTAGCATTTCTATATACCAATAATGAACTAATTGAGAAAGAAATCAAAAAGGCAATCCCATTTATAATAGCTACGAATACATAGCTAAGAATACATTTGACCAAGGAGGTGAAAGTCCTCTACAAGGAAAACCACAAAACAGTGAAGAAAGAAATCAAAGAGGATATAAATGGAAAGACATCCCATGCTCATGAATGGAAAGAATTGATATCATTAAAATGATCACATTGCTCAAGTAATCTCCAGATTCAATGCAATCTTTATCAAAATACCTACGTAATTTCTTATAGAATTATTAAAAATAATCCTGAAATTCATATAAAACCAAAAAAGAGTTCAAATATCCAAAGCAATCCCAGTCTAAAAGAACAACACTGGAGGTATTATACTACCTGACTTCAAAATATAAGACTATAGCAACAAAAACAGAATGCTATTGGTATAAAAAGTGACACACAGACCAATGGAATAGAATAGAGAAGCCAGAAATAAGCCTACATATTTACAGCCAATTGATTTTCAACAAAGGCTCAAGAACATCCATTGGGGAAGGACACCATCTTTCATAAGTGGTCCTCGGAAAATTGAATATCTAGATGCAGAAGAAGGAAATTTCACCCTCCCTCTTACCACCTACAAAAATCAATTCAAGATGGATTAAAGACCTAAACATAAGACCTGAAGTCACAAATCTACTAGAAGAAAACATAGAGGAAATACTTCAGGATATTGATCTAGGCAAAGATTTTATGGATAGGCCCTCAAAAGCACATGCAACAAAAATAGGCAAATAGTGCTACATCAAACTAAAAGGCTTCTGCACAGCAAAGGAAACAATTAACAAAGAGGCAACAAGTCAAATAGTGAAAAATATTTGCAAGCTATCCTACAAGGGACTAATATCCAGAATATACTAGGAACTCAAACAACTCAACAGTAAAAAAAAAAAAAATTAAACAAATAATCCATTAAAAAGTGGACAAAGGACATAAATAGACCTGTCTCAAAAGAAGTTATACAAATGGCCAACAGATAAACAAAAAATGTTCAACATCACTAGTCATCAGAGATATGCAATTCAAAACCACAATGGAGATGTCATCTTACCCCAGTTAAAGTGGCTATTATGAAAAAGACAAAGAATATTAGATACTGTCAAGAATGTGAAGAAAGGAAAATTCTTACACACTGTTGGTGGCAATGTAAATTAGTTCAGCCACTATGGAAAAGAGCGCAGAGATTTCACAAAGAATTAAAAATAGAACTACCAGTCTGGCAATCCCACTAATGGGTATTTATCTAAAGGAAAGAAAGTCAGTATATCAACGAGATGCCCGTGCTGCACGTTTGTTGCAGCTCTATTCATAATAGCAAAGATATGGAATCAACCTAAATGTCCACCAGTAGATAATTGTATAAAGAAAATGTGGTGTATATATATACACAATGTAGTACTATTTGGCCATAAAAATGTGAACAAAATCGTGTCATTTGCAGCAAAATGGATGGAATATAATTAAGTTAGGCACAAAGAGACAAATATCACATATTCTCATTCATATGTGGGAGCTAAAAATGTTGATCTCATAGAGGTAGATCATACAATGATAGACGTCACAGTCTCAGAAGGGAGGCTGGTTAATGAGTACGAACATACAGTTAGATAGAAGAAATAAGTTCTAATGTTTGATATCAGAATAGGCTAACTATAGTTAACAACAATGTATTGCATACTTCAAAATACCAGAAAAGAGGACTTGAAATGTTCCCAATACATAAAAATGATAAATACATGAGGTAACAGATACCCTAAAAACCATGACTCGATCATTACACATTTTAAGCATGCAACAAAATATCATATGTATACCATAAATATGTGTAAATATTATGTATCAATAAAAATTTTAAAATAAAAAGAGAAGATATAAACACCATTAGAAAAATTAAAATGGCAAATTACAAATATGGAAATTTAAAAATTACTTGCAAATACTGTGGAGGACCCTATTATCAATACATTTTAAAATGTAGAAGGGATAGATTACTTCCCAGGGAAATAGAAATTACAAATCTCCTTATCTAGGTTGACCAACATCATTTTGTGCTTTAAGAACATATGAAAAAGAACCAGACAGTAAATCACTTTTTAAATTCATACCAGTCTTGTTCTAGTTGCTTAATTCCTGAGAATAATAGGTCACCTGAGAACACTTAGCCTCCTAGCTTTTTAAAATCCAAAGCTCTGTGGCTTATTCACACTGGCTAGGCAGAGCACTTTTCTACATATGAAATCTACATATTTAAACGTATAATTTGTGATCATTTCCAATGTGAAATTGTATTGAAACATACACTCACCTAAAAGCGTTTTTAACAAAGGTAAAAAGTAAAAAAACTTTTAACAAAAGTAGAAGAGTGACATGGTAAGGTACAGATGTAATTGGCATCATAGAACTCTTCTACTGTTACACTTCTGAGTACAATCCTGGGTACTTTTGACTTCTCGAAAGATTGTTACACAAAAGTAAATGTTATATTTTGCACTTGAAAACAAAAGAATCCATCAGAAAAGAACAAACATGAGTGCCACAACACTTCAAGCAAGCCATAAGCTAGTGTGGATTAACATGAACGTAAATTAATGTTTAAAATTTCAGTAGGAACAATCAAAACATGTGAAAGAGTAAATGCTAGAACACACTAATGCTCTTGTACTTCATTAGATACTAAGGTAGCAAAAGAGGAAGCATATCTGAAGTCTCCAAGATAAAGTATACCTTAAGATGCTGTCTGCCTCCACTTGGGGCTATCATCCAGCATTCTGTTAACAGATTGTCATGCTACAAAATGTTTGTTAGAAGCTTGGCAATCAAACAGCTTTTGAGAACAAAAAGAATCTCAGCTCTTCCATCTGGTAACTTTCTTTAGATATGGAAACAAGAGGTTTGGAATTAATTACTTACCAAGAAGATAGAAGTTCAAAAATCAGCCTTTCTCAAGGAACCCCGACCTCAACATCTCACAAATTTAAATAACAAGAATTGCCATTTCTATTTAACAGATGAAAGAATGAAGTCAGACATCAAATAAGGGGACACAATCATGCAATCTCTTTTCTGTAATGGAAAGTTGGAAGGGAACTAGACACACTTGACCAGCCCAGCCTCTGTTAGGGGAGTTTCTGAGTCTGCAACTTTCCATTGGCTTCTGCCTCAAAGTCCTTACAATGGTCTGGCAGTGCTATGTAATCCGGTCCTGACTCCCTACCTCTCCGCTCTTATCTCCTGTCTCCAGGTCTCACCCCTGCAGCCATATGCAGGGAAGAATCCTGCTTTAGGGCCTTTGTACTATCTCCCCTACCTCCCAAGGAGTCTTTTTACATATTTTGGGCTAATCACTCATCTTTTTCCACTCTTTGTCCAAGTGTCACTTATATCCATTGGTAAAAGTGGGACCGAGGGGGTCTCTCCTAACCACTCTATTTAAAATTGCAATCAGCCATCTTCCACCCCAGTCTCCTTGTCCTGCTCAATTGCTTTCTATAAGTTACATACATTCCTTCTTATGTTATATAATTATTACTTGTTCTTTGTCTTAGGGTTTTTCTTAAAGCAGAGCCTAAGACAAAGTCTTGAATAGGGGTCATTTGTGGGTCTAAGAAGTGATTCCAGGAGTCAGGAGTGAGGCAGAGTAGGAGAAAACAGTATGAAAGGGCATGATCAAGGTCACTGCTGAAGACCTTCTATTTGATGATGCAGGGATTTCTGTGATCAGAGTACAGAATGCCTCTTGGAGGTGTACCCCTAAAAGAAGAGAAGCTGTAGTATTCACCTCCTATCTCCAATCTCCTATTGGTTTTTCAGGCCATGGAAGTCATGGCTATCTATTCTCTTCTAATCAGCCTCCTACGAGTGTAGCACTGCTGGGAAAGAAAGCAAAAGACATCCTGCAGGCCTTTGTGAGGTGAAGGCACTTCCTGGTAGAGGAAGAGTCTGCGCCTGCTTGGACTGTCCTCCCCACCTGCAACTGCAATCAGAGATTGGCCAAGGGAAGGAACAGAAGTAACGGGAGGAACCCAAGACATTTGCCAAACTGTTCATGATCTGAGGTCTCTCAATTCAGGGGAAGGTCCTCCAGGACACACAACATCTTTCACTCTTCTGGGGTGGGAGCTCAAGCACCTAGCACAATTTCTGGCACACAGTAACTGTTTACTAAATGTTTTTGGATGTTGAATGGACCCCAGGACTATTGTAATGGAGGTAGCTAGAGAACCAATACTGATATCAAATCACAAAGAAAATGTTGAGGGTATTCAAGGTAAGAGGTCACCAGAGCCAGATGCCCTTGAACCCATGTAAATTCAGAGGCTAAAAGGCACCAGTTAAAGAGCTGATGCTATAGATAATGAAAACCACTGGGACTGGACTAAAGTTTTCCTGACTACTGCCTTCAGCCAGTCTATGAAACTTCAGTAGATTTCAGACTTGTAGGCATAAGAAAGAAGGATCTGTCAGCTATAGACTGAAAAAAGAGATGCTGTTGGTAGTTGTTATTTCATCTATAGATCAGTTACCTATTAAACTATACTGACGTTAGCCTTTAACTAACCATTTTAAAAACTGCCTTTGAGACTTTTTTTGTTTACACACAATAAGGCTTCCATAAAGACACACTAAGTTAAAAGAAAGAAATGTCACACATTGAACTACCCTTTTCTTTGATCATTGTTATTTTAATCTTCCACCCAATGATATTAACATATGCATTCATTATTTTGCTATTTTGGTTGTCTCCCTGTACAACTTTAAATCTTTAACTCTTACTTTCACTCATGCACAAGAATTGTCTTTTCATTGTTTCCAGAGTTCAAAAAGGAAAGAAAGAAAAATCCTTAAGCCTACTTACAGCCAATACATTAAAAGAGGGATCTAATTCATATTCGAAGAAGCGGCTTATAGTAGAGAAATGTGACCATCTCAGTTGGCAAATGTTTTCACTGAATTATAGAAATCTTCAAAGAAAGAGAAATTCCCCCAAACTATTTTAAACCTTCATAACGGACCTCCCACAAATGATAACTTCTTTAAAGTAAAAATTCCCCTAAAGATGTACAAATCTTCAAAAAAGAATACTCCTCAAATGATTAGAACCTTACCAAACTCCATCTGGATTTGAGTTCCAATAATAAGGGTCAGAACCTTGTCCATACCTAGTAAAAAAAAAAAATACTGTAAGAAAGCACATTTTTAGTATTTCCAGATGTAGATGGAACATTTTTCGTTTTTGAAATACAATGAGAAAACTTTTTCATGCTATTTTGGAAACGACATATAGGCCAAAGCAGGCAGAGAAAGTTATTTGAAAGTGGTCAGGCCAAAGAGACATTAAAGCAGGTGAGTTTGAATTCAGGGTTACCAACTAGTGGGGCCTCCTCTGCCCTCTGTCCACATAATTTTTGAAGCTGATTTTCGTTGGTAAGAATATTAATATCTGGTGAACATTGTTTGTGAAGTTGGGTTCAACTATAACATGATGGGTAGAAGGTAGCTGAGAGACAATGAAAATGGAAAAGTTATAGTTGCACATAAACAAAAGCAGAAAAAGTATTAAAAAGCCATTGTCTATGCCTAAACATACATTCAAACCCACAAGCACACACTCATGCTTCTTTATCTTTTGGTAAATTGCTCATCTGTATTTGTTTAGTTTTATACGCATTTTGCAAAGATGAAGACAAAATGGCAGCTCCATCGTGCTTCCTCTCAGCACACACAGTTTGTTGTCTCCGCTGAACGGCCCTTTACAATGAGCGAGAAAGTGTGTGAATGTCCAGTCCTGACAGCTGTTCGCCAAAGAGGCATTTCATGTATCTGGTTATCCTGACACCTTTTCTCTCCAAAACACACTCCTCAAACAAAAGCAAATGGAAATAAGCCAGAGAAAAACATGCTTGTGTGTAAACATTTGAATGTGTTTGCCTATAAAAATAATAGTTTCTTATCTACATCACTACCATGCTTTTGTATTGTTACAGTGTGTTCTGTTGCTGGAGTTCTGAAATTTAGAGTTTTGGTTTTGCTTTTGCTTTTTGTTGGAGCTACATTTTTACATCTACTTTCCTCAAGATTATCATGTTCTGGGCTGCTCTAAAGGTGTTACCATGCCTAGAATTATCTTGCAAAATTGGTGGTCAGGCACAAGTTAGTGGGACTTAAAACTCACCCCTCAACCAGTGGCCTTAGTCTGAAACTTACCTTAAGATATCTCAAGGCAAGGATACTTACTGACACAAATTTATAAAATGGGAGTCAAAGTTCTCAGTCTTTCTCCCTAGACAGAACCATTTAGATGGCACCAGAAGTCAAATTTTATAGTGGCCCTTACCCTGGCTCTTACTTTATTCCTTCATGATTTCTATTCATTCAATGACTAGATTATTTGTGGAATACAAATATTCTAAGGTAGTCAGCAAAGGCTCCCAGAGGGGAAACAAAGCTGAGTTCCGAAACCTGAGTAGACTTTTTTTTTCCATACCAGAGGAGTGGGTAGACAATGGAGGTGGTGATACATATTCAAGGCTCCCAAAATTATTCCCCCCATTCCATAACATCAACCCTTTACTCTCGAATTGGGGATAATAATACTGACAATTTTATAGGACTGTTTTGAAATCAAATGAATCGGTAAAGGTAGAGTGATTATGCAGGGCATATAGAAGATGCTTAAAGTTTTTCAGATAATTTTACACTGTATCTTTGATCCAAATATCCTGCCTTCTAGTCCTTCTCTTTCCCTGCTTCACAGAGTATTCCTGTCACCTCAGAAAGAGGACACTGTTCTCACTTTACCATGGCACTTAGGAATTTGTTTGAGTTGTGTGTTTTCTGTTTCATTCATCTTGGACTTGGCATCCTTCCAATTCCAAGATCACTGATGCAGTGATTTGAGCAAAGTTGAGTCCATGTGTACATGGGTACTGAGCCAGTGGAGATGGCTACTACTAGCTCAGAAAGCCAACTGCTAAATATTTAGGAATTTTGTGAGCTGGTGTTAAACTATAAGTAGCTAGAAACAGGCCGCGGTCATGGCAGGAGTATCTACACCGTGGAAATTGGCAAATGCCACAGATCAGGACTTTGTTTTGTTACTGTTTGGGGGGACTTTGTGAGAGACAGTTTACCTGCACACCACTGACCCTGATGCTCTCCCTCCACCTCATTCTCCATCTAGTGGCATTCTCTTTTTGCCAGTTCTTGTCACCACCTCAGCTCCTGAGCTTTGGAAGATCTCTCCCACACTGATTTTCCAGGCTTTGCTATGTGTCCCCTGGAAGATGTAAGGCGGGGCCTCTTCAGGCCTAGAGGCAAAACAATGCACCTTCAGCCAAGGCCAACGGGGACTAGGGCATGAGAAGAGGGAAGACAGGCACTCCACAATAGCAGATACTGAAAGTCTGGTTAGAGGACAGCTTCCAAAGTAATCTTCAGCCAGCCCTGAGACGTAAACAACTATCAGCTCTGGACTCAAAACTTGATGCAAAAATGGTTTCATCCTCACAAATAAGAGATTGACTTTCTTATGTGGGACATTTTTTTCCAATAGTGTGCTCTGTTTCTTGAGTCCCCATCTCTGGATAGAGATCTCCGTTTTCAAGAGAACCTATCAAAAGAAGCCAGAATAGAGCTGAGAAATATAATGGAATATACCTTTGAAAGCTGCTGCCTCCTTTCTGCCCTTAGACAAGTAACTCAAAAACCCTCCACCCCAGAGTCTCACTTTTCCCATCTCACCCCTACCCCATGCTGCCCCTGAATAACCAAGGGCTTCGAAAAGTCAGTATCTCCTGCTGCTTCCTTTCCTACAAGAAACTCAGGGGTGTCTACAAGGGCGACTGACAATATGGTGGCTTGGACTCTCTGAACATCACACAAGTATCATCAAGACACTTTCATTGTCCCTATGTGTCTACTGTCCATTTTTGTTTATATCCAGTTTTGTTCAATTATTTGCAAAGTTCAAAATACGTGACACATGTTCCCCTGTTTGAAACAGTTGTTGAGGAAAATGTTTAGAGTTCACGTTTATAAAGGAACACAGGCCATTCATCAAATAAGAATTATCCCCAATTTTCATTTGGGAGATAACAGTAGAAAACAGGTTTTTGAAGGAGAATAATCAGATTAAATTTCACTGTGGTTGTTTTATTTTTACCTGGATATTTTAATTCTGTCACCAAATTAGCCAAATCATCAAGTTCAACGTCTCTTCCTTTCCTCCACTCCCTATAAGATATAAGCTTAAACAATTCATAGCTCCCAGTGCCTTTCCCAGCTGACTTGTGACAGATGAGGTAGTGATGCAGGTTTGATGTTTGTCTCAGCATTGGGCTGTTTGTCCAGCAACCTCGCCTCCACTGCCTATGGCCAGCTGCCGCACCGCATCCACCGGGCTCTGCCAAGCAGTCCTGTTTGCACTGAGGCCCTGCAGTGTTTTTCCTGGCAAACCCTCCCTGGAGGCAGCAGTCCTGGTTCTCATTCAGATGTGGGATTTTCAGAAACTACATGAGCAGGTACTTATTTGATTCCAGAGGTCTTTGCAGCTTGTAGATCCCTTGGCATATTTTTGCATCCTCTGTCAAGAGGACCAGGGGAGAATAACAGGGGTCTCTACCCCTAATCGGCCTTAAAAAGACAACTGAATTGATTCTGATGCCTGTGTGGATTTTAGTCACTGAGAGCTCTGGGAAGAGACAACTTTTTGGCTTCTTGCAGGGTTTCTTGAGTCTATTTGTTGTGCGAGAGACATGCCCTAGTTTCTTCCTATTCCCTCGTGATCACCACCAGTTGTCCCTCTCCCTGACATAGTGGCCCCATACTGGTCTCCTGTAGTTTAAGCACAGCATTTCCCTATTCACACATCCATGAAACCATCAAATCAAATGAACAAAAGCAATTTTTGGACCCCTCCTCAATTCTAAGCCTGCACTCCAAAAGAAAAGCAAACCAAAAAATTATTCTTGGATTTGATTTTCTAAAACTGAATTGTTTTCTCCCAATGTAGTCCTCAAATTCTGTGTAGACTCTTTGGGTTAATTCAAACAATGTTATCCTTTGTCTCACTCATACTTCTAAATGCCAGATCCTGCTACAGAAAACTCCTTTTGAGGAGGAAAAACTCGAGACTTGGCTAATTTTGAAATTTCTGTTAGTTAGCAAATCAGCAATAGAGAAAAGTGTGTATTAAGAATCTTTGGTTTGCAACTAACAAGAAGCAACCTTGTCTAATTTATGTTTGAGAATACAGCAGGAATTTATTGGAGGGATATTCTGGAGTCCACAGCCCGGGTGGAAGACTAGAGAATTAAGTGGAAACAAAACAAGATGAGAATAGGATGTAGGGAAATGCCAGACATCCAGACAGCAGGAATTAATTGATCACCTCATGTATGCTTTTGGAAAGAAGAACATCCAGCATTTTCCTCTCTGTTAGAGATTCAGCATGCCAAAAGTCAAACTCTGGCCCAGGCAGGGCTCTTGGCTAGCTCCCTTATTTTTCTGAGGCAACAAGAAGGAGGAGCTGGAGGAAGGGACTTCAGGGACCCCACCTGCATCCATGGTGGAGGGAGTTGCCTGGATATCCCTCATTCCAAGAAATACCACGGGAGAGGGCTAATTTCCCAAAAGGAATTCAGTCAAGGTTGTTAGGAAGGGGAAACAGATGGTGGGCAGCACAAGCTAAAAGTGACATGTGTCCAACAAGACCAAACACTAGTCTTTCCAGATGCCCAGTACATAGGGTTACGTGGAGGATTAACTCTACCTTACGAAGCATTATCATCCACTTGCTGTGGCCTTAGGAGAAAAGAACTCCTGCTTCTCCTGGCTAGCACTGTCAGTAGGAGTTTCTTTTGTATCTGCTGGGCATTGAGCACTGCACTGGTTGTGTCAATAGCACCTTGGATGATGAAATCTGGGACTGTGTTTAAACATTAAACAGAAGTGGCTAGTAGACAAACAGAAAGCAAAAGAAATGCACATTAAGAGGCAAGGATTAGACTGTCTATGAGGGATGGTTGGGTGAATCAAAAGAACATCTTGAAGGATATGGAATTTGGGCTACAGTTTTTAAGGAAGAAAGAGATTCAAGGTCATGACTGGCCAGAGTGAGAAAAAGAACTATCATGGCTTGGGGTAAAGTATCAGAGGTAGGAGAATGGAGTGAGACGTGGCTGTAAGAAGAGTGGGTTGACAGAAAATAAGGATTTTAGTTGACTCAAGGCTGTGTGCTCTCAACAGGCTAATGAGCAAATCAGTCTTGAGCGAGGAGTTACCAGAAATTCAAGCCCTGTTGAATCAGACAGGAGGCTCAAGGTCACTGTATCTCATCAACTCAGGCAAATTAGTGGAGCGCTTTTGCTTCACAACTTCATAAGATTTTTCAGCCACAGGAATGTAACACCCTTTTCTTGCCCCAAAACCAGCCATTTGGGGCAGCTATAATAAAATCACAGTGTTAATCGTCTTCCCACCCCAACCTCCCCCAAAAAGAAAAAACAGAAAAACCATAATTGCTGATATTACTATTTTGTGCATTGGATGAGAGTTTCCAAAAACAATAACAATTAATTTTCTTTGGTGGTGTTAGCCAAAAAACAGTGAGGTGCCAGGTTTCCATGATCTTCTTAGATCATCTGGCATCTGTGAACAATGGCTGTGAGCAACAAGCCCTCGGAGGCCAGTAAAGTTGCATTATAACCCCGACTTCAGAGATTTCATATCTTGGCCATTCCGCAGCACAGCAGGTAGAAAACCCAGGATGGAAAATGTCAGCCTGGATACAAATTTTCTCCACAGAAATATTGCCTCAACATAGCTGAAATCCTTAGAGATCTTTTCTGTGTAAAGCTTCAAAAACACACTAGCCTTGGCTTCAGATGTTGTTTTGATGCTGCTCCAGACATATTTAAGAAATGGGTCTAATTTTGAAGAATATATTTGGGCAGCTAACCAAGGCCTAACAGTGAATTAAGGCATCCTGATTTTATGCAAAAAGAATTTAAAAAAAAATAAATGTGGCCCAAATCCTGAAATTTTGGAAGGCATTTACTGATCTTCTGTCAGTTCTTAAAGGAAAGGTTGAAGACAAAACAAGAGAGATGGCATGCTGTATAAGTTGGGGTGTGAATGCCCATCTCAGTTCTTTCCCCACCATTGCTAGGTGTAATGAACACATCTTATCTTTACTTTCAAGATTTTTTAAATCCCACGAACATTTCCCTTTAAAAAGTAGCGTTAAGATGAAAGTTTACCAGCACACAATGAGATAGTCTCGCTCTGCTTCCTGAAATGCTAAGCTGATGTTTCATATTTTTCTAGGCTTATTTTTCCCCAGTTATCTTTTCTAAACAGAATGCTGTCAAGATAAAACAGTTAACTTGTTGGATGATAGTCAAGCAATCAAAATGTCAAAATGTCTCAATAAAGTTGACTTAAAAATAACAAGAACAAAAAAATGGAAAATGATTTAGTCATTCCGGTAAGTACCCACTGTGGAAAGAAACAATGTTAGATATTGAAAAGAATTTCAAGGAGCTTAAATATAGACTGTAAAATAAGATGTTTGTGTGTGTGTGTTGTTACACAACAGTCATGTTTATGTAACAACATGATTGACAAGTACCAAATGCAAGAAAATGATAGCTACCATTTATTGAGCACCTTTTAAGGGGCAGATTCTACTTTATGTGCATTGGCTGTTTGTAGTGTTGGCTGACTGTCAATACTACCACCACGCTCCCATGGCATGCTTGTCCCATGCATGCCAACCCACCTCACCGACAGCACCTGCAGTTCTCCACGTAAAGTTTTCTCTGGCTACAGGAGCATGCTCAGCACCTCACTGGGCAGGTTGTATGTACAAGGAGTTAACAATTCTGGGAGCAACACTCAACCTACAATAAACAAGAGATGGTGGAGAAATATGCAAACGTCTTTCCCCATTAGCAGGACAACTCTGAGCCAGGCTCTAGACAACCCAGGGGCACTTTACAGGCCCTCCCTTCTCCCCACCCCCCAATGAGGTCTCCAGCGGGATTAGCCCCAGCTGTTCACAGTGGTCATTAACACACCTTGCAGCAGCTGCATCACTCCCTCACTCTCCTCCTGGTATTTCCTGGGACCATCTCCCAAATCAACTACATAAACCTGAATTGTTATGTCAAGGTCTGTTTCTGAGGGAACCCAAACTAAGACAAGCTATTTAATCCTCACAGGAATACTATCAGCTGAAGTTTTACAAATGAGGAAAGTAAGGCTTTAAAAAGCTAAAACAGGCTGGGTGCAGTGGCTCATGCCTGTAATCCCAGCACTTTGGGAGGCCAAGGCAGATGGATCACCTGAGGTAAGGAGTTCAAGACAGCCTGGCCAACATGGTGAAACCCCATCTCTACTGAAAATACAAAAATTAGCAGGGTATGGTGGCTATATGCATCTATAGTCCCAGCTACTGAAGAGGCTGAGGCACAAGAATCCACTGAACCCATTTGGCGGAGGTTACAGTGAGCCAAGATTGCAGCATTGCCCTCCAGCCTTGGAGGATAAATAAATAAATAAAGCTAAAACAAAAACCACTTGCATTGCCTATCTGTAAGAGGGAGATCGAGCCAGGAGTCAAGATCCAAGAGGTGATAGTTATCAAAGTACACCCCTCCTGGTTACCTACTATCACAATCGTTTTCTTCCTAGTACTTATCCATTGTAATTATACTGGCATATGAGTTATTTAGTTATGTATTATCAGTTTTCCCCATTGGGTTAGAAACTCCAGAAGGGCAGAGACCTTTTCTATATTCCACACTGTCTGATAAATAGGAGATCAATAAATAATTTGCTGAATGGGTCAATGAGTGAGTCAATAAATAATTTGCTGAATGGGTCAATGAGTGAGTCAATTTTACCTTAGTAAGCTAGACATGTTTCCATAAAGAGGTTCTAAACAAAAAAAAAGATTAAAAACACAAAATGTTAAACATATATATTTGTTGTCTTTAAGAATTAGCTCAATAAGAAATTGAATCATCTGCTTTTGTTGCAAGAATTTTAAAGAACAATCACATTCAGGCTTGCTGTGATACAGAGAAATTGCTGAGGCTGGATCCAAGGATAAGACTGGTGTGTGGTGTGTCCAGGTTTGTAGATACAGGCTTATGCAGGTCACAGAAGGAACCATAACTTGTGGGCACCCTACAGTATTCCTGCAGAACTTTTGGAGCTCTGGGATTGAATGGCCAAGGGGAGCAAAGTCAAAGACTGTACGAATTCCTGGCACAGAATTATGAATCCACTGGATACACTGTTACATGTGGGTATATGGGTGCATGTGAAGGAAAAAGACCATTGCAACAAAATGTTAAAATCACAAGGTTGAAAATAATCCCTTAGTGCTCTCTTATGACAGCTTTTGGAAGTAGAGAGAGCTGTTCCTGCTCACTTCAAAACTCCCTGTGTTGGCAAGCCTGGACCTTGATGGAGTGACTGCGCTGGTGCAGTGCCCGTATCTCCTCCTTGCAGCACGTGCACCCATCTCCCAGTTTCGAGAAATGTGGGCTACTGACAGCTCCAAGTGGATGCACTCCACACTAGAATTGCCCTAGACCATAAAGAACTGCCTTGCCCAGAGTTATGCCTCCTCCCAGGGGCTGGCTTACAGCTTTGACCAGTTAGTGTGGATATTCAAAACCCAGCTCCTCTTTGCTTTAGTTAGAGCAATTCTGAAGGGCCATCCAAGCTCCAGAGTTTCCCAAGCAAGACCACTTCATGGACACGCAATCTGAGGAACCTCACAAGATCCCGCACTCAGAAGAACCCTGGGTTTGGTTCCATGCTCTACTGTCACCATCTTGAAATTTTTAACAATCCGATTTTTGAATGTGCATTTTGTAGGTAAAGTCCACTGGGACAATGGAGCATCCAGGTGAGCAGAAGAGATAGCACAACATGGGTGTTCTCCTTTCTTTGTTGTCCCATTCTCAATACCCCACAGCCACAGAACTCCAGTAGATCCACCGATGAGTGGGAGTTCAGCAAGACGTAAAGCCAATCACCAATCAGCATGTCATCTATAGCTGAGTAAGCATAATGCTGACAGCCTGTAGAAGCCACACTTTTCATCCAAAGCAGAACTTACTCCAAACACAGAAAGAAGGCAATGGCATTCTAAGAAACATGAGCAACAAGGGAACCCTACAATGTCCTCTCTTATTCATATTAGTTCACTGTATGAGCCCACCATGGTCAAATGATTACTTTTCCTTTCAGTTCTCTGTTAGTCAACAGTATGCCAAAGGTAAAGAATATTGGCAGAATATGCACATATCAATAAGTGAAATAAAATCATTTGAGTTAGACTCGTGCAGTGTTTTTACTCTTCTTGTTAGAATAAAAGCCTATGCATGCATGAGTAATAAAATACAAAATGTGTATTTTGGTGATTCTCCATACAAGTTAATGAAACACACTTGTGTTTAAAATTAGTAGTGCATAATATAAAGATGAATGGTAAAAATCCTTGCTAATAATTTAAATTTTTCTTTTTATTTCCTTAAAAAGACATTTAGAAGAAAATAAACACCATCATTGTCATGTGCGTCCATGTGAAGAGACCACCAAACAGGCTTTGTGTGAGCAATAAAGCTTTTTAATCACCTGGGTGCAGGCGGGCTGAGTCCGAAAAGAGAGTCAGCGAAGGGAGATGGGGTGGGGCCATTTTATAGGATTTGGGTAGGTAAAGGAAAATTACAGTCAAAGGGGTGTTGTTCTCTGGCAGAGAGGAGTGGGAGTCATAGGGTGCTCCGTGGGGGAAGTTTTTGAGCCAGGATGAGGCAGGAAAAGGAATTTCACAAGATAATGTCATCGCTTAAGGCAAGGACCGGCCATTTTCACTTCTTTTGTGGTGGAATGTCATCAGTTAAGGCGGGGCAGGGCATTTTCACTTCTTTTGTGATTCTTCAGTTACTTCAGGCCATCTGGGTGTATGCGTGCAAGTCACAGGGGATGCGATGGCTTGGCTTGGACTCAGAGGCCTGACAATCATGACAATTTGAGAGACCACAGATAGAAGAAAAAGGTATGTTTTAGTACCTCTAATGACACTTTTTTCCTGCATTTTGAACAAGGGACCCTACATTTTCATTTTGCACTTGGCCCTGCAAATCACACAAAGTCCTCACTTAATGTTGTTGATAGAGTCCTGGAAACTGCAGCTTTAAGCAAAATGACATATAACAAAAACAATTTTTCCATAGACTAATTGATATAAACTATAATGAAGTTCCTGTGGCAGATTTCTGATCACAAAATAAACACCAAACTTCTAAATAAAGGCAAAATATTTATAATATTAAACATTGAAATAAATGTGAACTATACATACGTTTAAGAAAGATTAATAAAACCAAGGAAGACAATTCTTTACCTGCTTATTTCCAGTTCAGGGTCATGGTGAAAGGACACAAAGATACAAAAATGCGTACCCTCCCTTCCTCCCCCCGATGTTGCTAAACTCTTTGTTCTGCTTTCTAATCTCTGCACGTACCAGAGGTTTCGTAAGTTCTGTAAGTACATGTTTTTCTTTCTGAGGCCAGGTCACAAGGAATGTTTAAGTAAGATAGCCAGGTCACAAGGTGTGTTTAAGCAAGATAGCCATAAACTGGTTGTGCAACCTGACGCAATATAATTAACTGCCTTTGTGTAAAACTGCTCTTCAGCCTCAAGGGTTGTACTGAAATACCAGAAATGGTGGGAACCAATCATAGTTTGCCAAATCGCTTTGTTCAAACTCCAGCCAATCATACCTCTAATTTGTATAATGATTCTATGCCTACTTTCCTTAGACTATATAACATTGCTCGGAGCTCAGTGGGGGAGCTCTCCTGCCTGTCTCGTTTCATGAGCAAGTGAGAGCTCCAGGTTCGAACCTGTAATAAAGATCCTTGCTGCTTAGCTTTGACTCTGGACTCTGGTGGTCTTCTTCGGGGAATAAACGGTCTGGGCATAACAAATGGGGGCTCGTCCGGGATTTCCCCCAAGCCCACCAGACCCCCAAGTCAATGGATCTTAATCTGTAGGTAAGCCGGCTTTGTCACTGTCTCTGTCTTTGTCTCTGTCTGTCTCCCTGAAATTTCGCGAAATCCGTAATCTGTAATCTGTATTGGTCTGTTCTGTAAGTGGCACGGTCTTGGCGGACGCGCTAGAAGACAGCCACTCGGGACTGGTGGGAGACGTTCCCCAGTGCCCATCTGGGGGCCTCCATCCTTGGTTGCCCCATCTGACTCAGGTCGGAAGTCCGACACGCGCTCGCGAATGCTCATTGTTATCACTGTCTGTCCGTTATTGTTAAGTGTTAAGTGTAAGCCCAAAACGAAACATAAAATCTTTTCTTCCCCTTCCAGGACCGGACCTGTTGGATACACCCCTCTGCTTCACACTCATTTTCATCCCCCCTTCTCTTTGTAGGAGCAGTCCAAAGATGGGCAACAACCAGAGCACGCCGCTCTCACTCCTTGTTACCAATTTTAAGGATGTGAAGGCTCGGGGGCATAACTTAAGCGTAGAGCTAAAGAAAGGAAAGCTAGTTACTTTCTGCCGTTCGGAATGGCCCTCTTTCGGCGTAGGGTGGCCCTCCAAAGGAACTTTCTGTCTCTCTATTATTACTAAGGTAAAAACTAAGATTTTTCCTGCCAGGGCAGTCAGGACATCCTGATCAAATTCCTTATATTCTAGTGTGGCAAAATCTTGTGGAAGACCCACTGCCCTGGATAACTCCATTCATCCTTGAGCCTTGCAAGGTCCTAGTAACGCGACCTACAAGACAAAGGACTCCCTCTGCTACCTCGGCCCCTGTGCTGCCAGACAGCCAGGACCCCCTAACGTTAGAACCCACATTTCCCCCACCATATCCGCACCTTATCCCGCAGGACTCAGTCCCCCAGGGTGGTGCTTCCGTAGAGGGAAACCGAGAAGCGGAAGCAGCCGAGAGCAAAAGTAACCTGGGGGGGCCAGCCAGCCGAACACGAGGCCGCGTACAGCGGGACCAAGCTTCCCGACTCCCTGACTCCACTGTAGCCCTGCCTCTCAGAGAAATAGGATCGCTCGATGATACCGGGCTCTCCCGTCTCATGTATTGGCCTTTTTCCACCAGTGATTTATACAATTGGAAGTCCCAAAATGCTCGGTTCTCAGATAATCCCAAAGATCTAACCTCGTTGTTAGACAGTGTCATGTTTACTCACCAGCCGACCTGGGATGACTGTCAACAGCTCCTCCGAATCCTGTTCACAACGGAGGAGCGGGAAAGAATCCAAGTTGAGGCCAGAAAGCTGGTTCCAGGAGATGACGGCCACCCAACTGCAAATCCTGACCTCATTAACGTGGCTTTTCCTTTGACCCGGCCCAGATGGGACTACAACATGGCAGAAGGTAGGGGATGACTGCTCATTTATCGCCAGACTCTAATGGCAGGTCTCCGGGCTGCAGCTCGCAAGCCCACCAATTTGGCTAAAGTATATTCTGTGTTACAAGGTAAGACAGAAAGCCCCGCTGTGTATTTAGAGAGATTAATGGAAGCCTTCAGACAGTTTACCCCTATGGACCCGGAAGCACCGGAAAATCAGGCAGCGGTAGTAATGTCCTTTGTAAACCAGGCAACACCAGACATTAAAAGAAAACTCCAGAAATTAGAAGGTTTAGAGGGAAAGCAGATTCAGGACCTCCTTCAGATGGCCCAGCGAGTTTATAATAATAGGGATACTCCAGAAGAAAAACAGTTCAAGGCAACCAAAGAAATGACCAAAGTCTTAGTAGCAGCTTTCCCCCAGGCAGGAAATGGCCAAAACAGAAAGCAGAAAAAGCAAGGCCCTAGGCAAGGATTAGAAAAAGATCAGTGTGCTTATTGCAAGGAATGTGGCCACTGGATTAAAGACTGCCCAAAGAAACGGAGACCAGCTAACCCTACCTCCGTTCTCGTTACCCAGGACTCTGACTAGGGAGGACGGGGTTCGGACCCCCTCCCCGAACCCAGGGTAACTTTGCAAGTGGAGGGGTCCCCAGTTCGCTTTTTGGTCGATACTGGGGCGGAACGCTCAGTCCTAACCAAACCAATTGGAAAAATGTCTAAGAAAACATCCTGGGTGCACGGGGCCATAGGCATTAAAAAATACCCCTGGACAACCCAGAGGACTGTAGATTTAGGAACGGGAAAAGTCTCCCATTCCTTCCTAGTCATCCCAGAGAGCCCCTGCCCTCTACTAGGGAGGGGCTTGCTGACAAAGATGGGGGCCCAAATCCACTTTGAGCCAGAAGGGCCCAAGATAACTGATTCCCAAAACAGGCCAATATCTATCCTGACTGTCACCTTAGAAGATGAGTACCGACTCCATCAAGAGCAAAAGCCCCCGATCAGGAAATTGACTCTTGGCTCCAGCGTTTCCCTGAAGCGTGGGCAGAAACTGGGGGCTTGGGGCTAGCTAAACATCGACCTGCCATATTTGTGGAAGTTAAGCCAGGGACGGACCCGGTTCGGGTTTGGCAATATCCTATGCCCCTGGAGGCAAGAGAAGGAATTATGCCCCATATCCGCTGACTCCTAGACCAGGAAGTCCTACGGGCTTGCCACTCATCCTGGAATACTCCACTGTTACCTGTTTGTAAACCCAACAGTACGGACTACAGGCCAGTACAGGATTTAAGAGAAGTTAATAAAAGGGTCATGGACATACATCCCACTGTGCCCAATCCATACACCCTTCTGAGTGCCTTACATCCCGAAAAACAGTGGTATACCGTTCTTGATCTAAAAGACGCTTTCTTCAGCCTTCCTCTGGCTCCCAAAATCAAGAACTCTTTGCATTTCAATGGACGGATCCTGAGAGGGGCATCAACGGTCAGCTAACATGGACCAGACTGCCACAAGGGTTCAAGAACTCGCCAACCCTGTTTGATGAAGCCCTTCATGAAGATCTGGGTGAGTACCGGCGGCAACACCCTGAAATAACTCTTTTTCAATATGTTGATGATCTCTTAATAGCGGCCAGGTCCCCGGAAACTTGTGTTCAAGGGACTGAGGACCTCCTGAAGACTCTGGGGGAGCTAGGCTACCGAGCCTCAGCAACAAAGGCTCAGATCTGCAAGTCGGAGGTAACTTATCTGGGGTACCTATTAAAAGGGGGGCAACGCTGGCTAACCAAAGCCCGAAAGGAAACAGTCCTACGCATCCCTAGACCCCAGTCAACACGGCAAGTGAGAGAATTCCTGGGGTCGGCAGGGTTCTGTACGTTATGGATACCCAGATTTGCTGAGTTAGCCAAGCCCCTATACCAGGCAACAAAGGAACGGCAGCCCTTCAATTGGACGGAAGAGGCTGAGCTGGCCTTTCAGTAAATCAAAACTGCCTTGTTATCAGCCCCCGCGCTGGGGCTCCCTGATGTCTCCAAGCCCTTCCACTTATACGTGGATGAAAGTAAGGGTGTTGCAAAAGCCATGTTAACACAGTACCTAGGCCCCTGGCAGAGGCCAGTTGCCTATTTGTCAAAAAAATTAGATTCAGTGGCTGCTGGCTGGCCACCCTGCCTCCGGATAATCGCGGCGACCACCCTAATGGTCTGAGACGCTGATAAACTTATCATGGGGCAAGAGTTGCGCGTTATAACCCCGCATGCCATTGAAGGCATCCTCCGGCAGCCGCCGGACCGATGGATGAGTAACGCCCGGCTCACCCACTATCAAGGACTGCTGTTGAACCCCCTCAGAATAACTTTTCTGCCCCCAACCTCTTTAAACCCTGCTTCACTGCTGCCAAATCCAGACTTGGACGCCCTGTCCCATGAGTGCACTGAGATACTGGCTCAGGTGCATGGGGTGCGGGAGGACCTGCAAGATCGTCCGCTCCCCAACACAGAACTCATCTGGTTCACTGATGGCAGCAGCTACGTCCACCAAGGCCAGCGGTATGCAGGAGCAGCTGTAACATCAGAGACTGAGGTAATCTGGGCGGAACTCTTGCCTCCAGGGACATCGGCCCAAAGAGCCGAGTTGATAGCACTCACACAGGCCCTCACCCTAGGGGCAGAGAAAAAACTAACAGTATACACGGATAGCCGCTATGCTTTCGCTACTGCGCACATACATGGGACCATCTACAGAGAGAGGGGACTATTAACAGCTGAAGGCAAAGAAATAAAAAACAAACAAGAGATCCTAGCTCTATTAACTGCTTTGTGGAAACCAAAGAAATTGGCTATTGTACATTGCCCTGGGCATCAGAAACCAACTACGCCAATTGCTCGAGGCAACTTCTTAGCCGACCAAACCGCAAAGAGCATAGCAAAAGCTCCCAGTCAGCTCCTCGCACTCCAGCTCCCTGATCCTGGCCCGCAAAATTTGCCATGTTTTCCCGACTATACTGAACAGGATCGCGAATGGATGGACACGCTTCCCCTAAAACAGGTTCAAAATGGGTGGTGGACTGATATAAATGACCAAACCATCCTACCAGAAAAATTAGGACGGCAGGTGTTGGAACACATCCACCGGACAACCCACCTGGGTGCCCGGCGAATGATAGACTTAGGCACGCCAAGTTCAGAATCAGACGCATAGCTGAACTGGCCAGCGATGTCACAACAAATTGCAAAGCCTGCCAACTGAACAACGCTTGCCCCCAAACCCAGACCGCCGCAGGAATCAGGTGTAGAGGAACTAGGCCTGGTATCTATTGGGAAATAGACTTTACTGAGATAAAGCCTGGAAAATATGGGTATCAGTACTTACTTGTCTTTGTAGATACTTTTTCAGGATGGACAGAAGCGTTCCCAACTAAGAGAGAAACTGCTCAGGTTGTAGCAAAGAAAATTTTGGAAGAAATCCTCCCCAGGTATGGCTTTCCGTCCAAATAGGGTCAGACAATGGACCAGCCTTCGTTGCTAAGGTAAGTCAGGATTTGGCTTCCATTCTTGGGGCAAATTGGAAATTACATTGTGCTTATAGGCCCC
The DNA here is from genome assembly GCF_037993035.2 of Macaca fascicularis. Lineage (NCBI taxonomy): Eukaryota > Metazoa > Chordata > Mammalia > Primates > Cercopithecidae > Macaca > Macaca fascicularis. The sequence goes on from NC_088384.1 coordinate 65,364,590, forward strand.
AAAGCTCAGGACAGGTAGAAAGGATGAATCGGACTCTAAAGGAGACCTTAACTAAATTGACCATGGAGACTGGCGCTAATTGGGTAGTACTTCTCCCCTACGCTCTGTTCCGGGCCCGAAATACCCCTTACAGACTGGGCCTCACACCATATGAAATCATGTATGGCAGACCCCCACCCCTGGTCCCCAGTCTAAAAGATGACTTACTCAAACCTGAAACTGAAAATGTCTCTGTGCTCTTGTTCTCCTTACAAGCCTTACAGAAAATTCACCAGGAAATTTGGCCCAGACTACGAGAACTGTACGAGGCAGGACCTCCGCCGACACCTCATCCGTTCCAGCCGGGAGACTGGGTCCTAGTCAAGCGCCACCGGCAAGAAACTCTTCAACCCAGGTGGAAAGGACCACTGCAAGTACTCCTGACTACTCCCACCGCTCTCAAGGTAGAGGGCATCGCTTCGTGGATCCACTACACACACGTCAAACCAGTGGACCCAGCATCCGACCTTCTCGGGCCGTCTGGAGCACCGGTTACATGGACTGTAGACAAAGCTAAGAACAATCCCTTAAAGCTAACCCTGCGCCATCAGCCCCATAACCGTAACCATGTCTAGCTTACCTATGCTTTTATGCCTTATGCATCTGACTCTTCTCACTGCTGCGCCGTCTAATCCCTATGTCTGGAGGTTCTGGCTCTATGAGAACAAAACTCACCCCGGGGAAACCCCCCAAGTGGGTAAACTGCTAGCTAGCGCAGACTGCCCCCCCTCAGGGTGTAATACTATAGTTTACCTCAATTTCACTAGGTTCCAGATTGCCCAACCAGCAATACCCATGATCTGTTTTGAATATGATCAAACTGAATATAATTGTAAAAATTATTGGTGGCACAAGAGTGCAGGTTGCCCATATAGCTACTGTAAGACGCACTCTGTCCGATACTGGAGAGAACAACAAGGGTGGTATTTTTACAAAACTGAGTCTCCCGTCACTTACACTTGGATAATTAGAGACCCATGGGACTCTCGGTGGACAACCCCACAACATGGGGGAGTATATTACTCATCAACTAGTACCTGGCCCAGTAGCCATTTATATCTGTGGAGAAGTCTAGTCCAGATTCAACCCTTAATCCATACACAAATCCACAGGCAAGAAACCAAGCTATCACAAGACTTGCAGCCCTTCTCCTGGCTAACCCTACTACAGGAAGGGCTAGCATTCGCCAACCTCACCGGTTTAGGCGACCTGTCCTCTTGCTTTATGTGTGCAACCCGAGGAAGACCACCATTAACGGCTGTTCCTCTATCCTCCCCTCCCACAAACTATACAGGTTTTAACTCATCAATAGTCATGATACCCGATGTGGCCCTGTACCGTGACCCATACCAAGAGAAATACCCCTGTTGTTATTCGGCATTTAGCAACAGCCTCTGTAACCAATCGGCTACATACCCTAATAGTCCCATATATGCTTCCCCTGGTGTGTTCTTCTGGTGTAATATGACTCTGTTAAAAACTCTGTCCAAAAGCATCTCTGATGGACAGTTGTGTATCCCTGTTACCCTAGTTCCCCGACTGACACTCCTAACCCCGGCAGAGTTCATAGGCTGGGCAGGGACCGCCCCAACTAAAACTGCGTGACATAGACGAGCAGTTTTTCTACCACTAATTGCCGGAATATCCTTAACCACCTCTGTCGTCGCAGCGGGGTTAGCAGGAGGGGCCCTACAACACTCCATGATAGAAAACGACAAGCTGTTACAACAATTCTCTGTTGCTATGGAAGACTCCGCCTATTCCCTAGCCTCCCTTCAGCGGCAGCTCACCTCCCTAGCACAGGTCACCCTTCAAAACCGCAGAGCCTTAGACTTACTCACGGCTGAGAAAGGAGGTACCTGTATGTTCCTCAAAGAAGAATGCTGTTTCTATATAAATGAGTCAGGGTTAGTTGAGGAAAGGGTCCAACACCTATACAAACTAAGCTTAGAAATGAAAAAGCAACAATTCACTACAGCCGCTAACAATTGGTGGAGCTCTTCAATGTTTTCCCTTCTGGCACCCCTTTTAGGCCCCCTAATGTCTTTACTACTTCTATTCACTATAGGCCCCTGTGTGGTAAATAAAATTTTACAATTTGTCAGAGAAAGGTTTGATACCATCCAACTAATGGTCCTCCGTAGCCATCACCAGCCTCTCCTGCACCCAGAAAGTGAGGCTACATTATAAGACTCTGGAAATCCAAGATTGTACATCCAGTTACTTATGGGAGGGGGAAATGAAAGGACACAAAGATACAAAAATGCGTACCCTCCCTTCCTCCCCCCGATGTTGCTAAACTCTTTGTTCTGCTTTCTAATCTCTGCACGTACCAGAGGTTTCGTAAGTTCTGTAAGTACATGTTTTTCTTTCTGAGGCCAGGTCACAAGGAATGTTTAAGTAAGATAGCCAGGTCACAAGGTGTGTTTAAGCAAGATAGCCATAAACTGGTTGTGCAACCTGACGCAATATAATTAACTGCCTTTGTGTAAAACTGCTCTTCAGGCTCAAGGGTTGTACTGAAATATCAGAAATGGCGGGAACCAATCATAGTTTGCCAAATCGCTTTGTTCAAACTCCAGCCAATCATACCTCTAATTTGTATAATGATTCTATGCCTACTTTCCTTAGACTATATAACATTGTTCGGAGCTCAGTGGGGGAGCTCTCCTGCCCGTCTCGTTTCACGAGCAAGTGAGAGCTCCAGGTTCGAACCTGTAATAAAGATCCTTGCTGCTTAGCTTTGACTCTGGACTCTGGTGGTCTTCTTCGGGGAATAAACGGTCTGGGCATAACAATGGGTGGCCAGAGCCCATCCCAGCAGCTCATGGAGTGAGGCAGGAACCAGCTCTGAACAGGACAATCTCCCACTGCAGAGCACACTCACACCCACACTCACATTCACTCACACTGAGTCCATGTAGACACGCCAGTTAACCTAATGTACATGACTTTGGAATGAGAGAGCAAACTAGAGTACTCAAAGAAAACCCATGCAGATATGGGGACATTGTGCAAATCCACACAGATGGTGGCCCCAGGTGCAAATCAATTTTTTTCTCATCAATGTTATAAGGAAAGAACATTGAATGAACCGACATTATTCAGGACCTGCCATACACAGCCAGATCTGCCCCCCAGGAATTGGCTGAGGCCTCATTGCACCTTTGTTATGGATCAGTTTCTCCCTCTGCCCAGTCCAGGCCTTCCTTACTATTATTATTATTATTACCATTATTATTATTTTGCAGGTGTAGATCCTCAGAGCACTCTCCATGAAACCTTCTACTCACAATTCTTTGCCTCAGAGTCTCTTTCCCGGGAGTTCAAACTAAGACATTTCATCATAGTTCACATTTAAGAGGCTCCTTGTCCTCAGGAAAAACTGGTGGATGAGACTTGGTAGGCTGTTGCCAGACAGAGCAGAAACTGATCCCAGGCTGGAGAGCTACATCCTAGAGTTGCAGAAGGGCTCAGTATTAAGAGATGCGTCTTCATGCAAAACTCCCCTGGGTTCAGGAGCCCTTGGAACCACTTTAAACATTTTCATTCTTCCAAAATGCTAAAAATTGTGTTTCTTTTGTTTCTCAAATTGAGCTATTGTTTTTCAAATGGCATAGGCTCCAAATGCTGTCCCTCTAGAATTCTACTGGCTGTGACCACATCAGCATCTCATCCTCCAGTGGACTGTCACTTAAGTGGAGCCCTGGTGGGGAGAATGAAAATTACTGGGCAAAAGTGGAGATCTTCCTGTCTCATGCTGGCAGAGCCAACACAGAGCTTCAGATTAAGCCAGGAGCTATTATTCACGTGAGTCATAGCACAAAACAAAGAATTCTTGCTAGAAAAGTAAAGAAAAATTCAAATGACTTCCAACCACTAAAGGAGGTTTGTAGTGAAGCACACAAAATCTTCAAATGTTAGAAAGAAATTTTTTGTTCACATTGAAAGACACAGATAGAATGAGAAACTTTATGGAAATGTGTGTCGCTCATCACCCCACAGCAGTCTGGAAATTTTTGAAAATCACTTTTCACAAATATTATTTTGTTTGCTAGTTTTTGTTTTTACTTCTTCCCTTTAATGTTTTGAAGAAAATAAATAAATGAAATTCTTCTCAAAGTCTTTCCCCACTGAAATGAAGCTTTGCTTGCTCTCCCTCAGTTCTCCCACTGCCATACGGGTCACTGTTAAGAGCCTGCTATATTCCAGTTCATGTGCAAAGCCAGCCCTGGGACTACAGTGATGAAGAAAGCAGACACAGTCCTGCTGCTTATTTTAAAAGAAAAATCTAAATTGGGAGAGAATGTCCATGTAACTTCTTGCAATGTGTTGGTTGGTTGTGATGTTTTCAATAAAGCATATAAACTACAATAAGAAAATAACCTTAAGAAAAAGAAAAGCATAATTACAAAGCAGCTGTAGGCAAAACAGGATACTCTCTTGTTCAGAATTGTAGTAATGGTAAAAAATATTTGTAAGCTTCCTAAAATTGTTCTGAGTCTAAACCAGTATGTTTTAATTAGGGTTTTTTAGAGTTGTGTAAGAAATCTAGTGTTCATTTTCATTATAAAAGAAGCAAGTCATAATTTTTTGTACCTCTGAAATCCATACTTAATTGGTTTTTTAGTTGGCAATAAAACTAATAATTCACATGATGGTAGTCTTATTTGGCACCTTCTTCCATTTAAAACAGGAATATAATCCTGTGCTGATAATTTTTAAAAGTCAATGTATAAAGTACATCAAATTATGAAAAATTACAAAAAGAAAAACCTTAGTATGTTAATATTTGTTCTCTCTTGGTAGGTATCTGGGTGATTTTATTTTCTCCTTTACCATTTTCTATATTCTTCAGTTTTTCTTCAATGAACACATGCTTTAATTTTAAGAGAAAAGATAAATTTAAAAACAACAAAGACAATTGTACATACACCATATGGTCATAGTTGTGTGCAAAGTTGTACACAGAAAGGAAAATTTATATTTTGGGCATAGGGCAAAAAAAGAAGGAGGACAATGAGTAAGTTTTTCTCTTCTAGTCTTCTTTTTCAAACTTCTTAAACATCAGTTAGGAATGCTTTAAGCTGCAAGTAAGAGAAAGCCCAAAGAACTGAGGCTTAAATCCTATGGACATTAAATTTTTAGTTAATGAGGAATAAAGGTAGGCAACTCTTTCAGCTCAATGACTCAATCAAGGACCCAGACTCTTTTACTTCCAGGCTGACACCCTCCATTTGTCAGCATGATCCTTATGCATCATGTTCTTACCTGACAGCTTCCCAAGCAGAAAATGAAGGGCTCTCCTTTCCTGCAGTTCTGTCTCCTTACATTCTCTTACATGCAATTAGCCAGAATTTGATGCATCATGGTTATGCTGGGAGAAATTTTGATGACAAAGTAGAGAAAGGCACCATGATTAGTTCAGACCAGTCTTATGCAATAGAACTTTGTATGATGAGAGAACTACTTCATATCTGCATATTCCATATGGCATCCACCAGCCACATGTGTCTATTACTTAAGAAGTTGCTAGATGACTAAGCACTAAATTTCTAATTTTAATTTTATTGACCTTTCATTAATTGAAATGTAAATGGCTACATGTGGTTATCTATTGAACAGTAGGTTTAGATAAATCAAAATCCCATACATCTAGCCACTTTCCTCTCATATTGGAGTTATATTAGCAAAAAGATGTGGGAGGAGGAATAGCTGTTGGATAGAAAACCAATTGTGTCTGCCCTAACTTACCATCCGTTTATGTTGTCAATCTTATTTGTCAACTTTTATTTTAGCAAAAATATCAGGTAAGTCAAAGCTTTCAGTGGTGAAGGCTGGCTCTTCCGTCCCAACTTCCACTGAATATTGGGCAGCTTGTTAAATAGTGATTAGTGTGAAATACCTAATACATCTGCACCCAAGTATTCTCAATATAAGAAGGCGAATACAGGAAGATATTGGAGAGCTAATCCTGTATTGGAGGATTAGGGTATCACTTGACATTGTTTGTTTCAGCCCAAACCAAACATGTGTGAGGCTCTGGCCCTTTAACAGATGCTGGTTTCATCTGTCTCTCTTGCCTATGGGGATAGCCCATCCCTTCCATGGAGCCTCTGTGACCATTTCTAGTAGTGATGCTAATTGAGGATGAAGACTCCTTTTGGAAATCCTTGGGCCTAACTACTGGCTTTCATCATTAGCACCTAAAGCAGAATCCCTGCATTGGGTATCATGGTTTGATAATTTGAAATTATTTCTCCTGTCTAGAAAAATACCATGTGAGACATGTTGGGTTTCTAACAGCAGGCAAAAAGACACAGTTTTGGGTTCAAGATGTTAGGGGCTGGATGCTATGGCTTCCACCAGTAGTCCCAGTGCTTTGGAAGGCTAAGGCCTGGGAACCATTTAAGTCCAGGAGATCTAGACCAGTCTGGGCAACATAACGAAACCTCTGTTTCTACAAAAAAAAAAAAAAAAAAAAATTACATTAGCCAGTCATGGTGGCATACACCTGTAGCCCCAACTACTTGGGAGGCTGAGGCAGAAGGATCACGTAAGCCAGGAGTTTGAGGCCACAGTGAGCCATGATGGTACCACTGCATTCCAGCATGGAGGACAGAATGAGACCCTGTCTCTAAACACACACACACACACACACGCATGCAGATATACACATATATATATGCACATATATATATGTTTTTTAAAGAGATGTTATTGGGGATCAAACCTTGTGAAAGGAAGGAAGAGAAAGCAGGATTGGCAGAGGAAACTGTTGAATGGTGACACAGGTGTGATAAAGCTTGGCCATCATGACAGGGACCTCTAGAGTGAGTATTGCACAAGTCATCAAGCATCAGGGGGACCTGTAAGACTTTTATTCTCCATTTCACTCAGCCACCAGATGCACGTTACCCTGGGAAGGGTGATGTCTGCAGCTGAGACACACTCCAGAGGCACCTGAGAGCCACACCCCTGCATCTGGGCCGCAAGTCCTTCCTTGAAGACAAATCTGGCCTTTGTATCTCCATGTCTGTAACACATGGCTAGAATGACTTCTTGTCGGTGTCTTAACAGAGATTAGAAGCACAAAACAGCAATTTTCTGAATAGTTAATGAGGCCGCATTTGTGGATGGGATTCAGTGCATTCAACCATGTTGTGCGCTGGTCTAAGGAGGTATGGAGTCTTACTGTGTTAGCACCCTAGAGGTTAGTCCAGTCTGAAGCTGGGAGGTTTACTTATTTTTGCTTTTCATTTTTTTTTGTTTTTTTCTTATGTGTTTTTTTCTAAGTATTTTGGCTGCATTCATGTGACAAGTTGTAACTCTGCATCACTGAATGAACAAAATAGCATATTGCATTAACTGCTTTCCTCCATTCCACTTTCAGAAATTCTTTAAAGAAATTTGACTCAATTTTTTGAATGCCTTTTCTTTTCATTGTTCTTTTTCTTTAGTTGCTTTTATATACACATACCACATACTCTTAGCTGAGTTGACTGTCTATTTCAGAAGATGTATCAATTATAGCAAGTATGCGGTGATTTGTCAAATGTACAGTAAAATAGCAATTTTTTGAGATTTTGTTGTAAGAAAAACTTATCAGTATCTATGCTCTTATGAGGAAGCATTCGATCAGTAAGATACTTGAGAACTGCTTAGCAAGAAGACATGGAGCCCTGATTGCTCAATTGATTCTGCTGTGAAAAGCACCTTTGTGTGCTATTGCATTTCACTCCTGCAACAGTACATGAGGTGTGAAGACCAGAAAAGAGCATCCTCATTTCACAAATCAGATGTCTCTCTCAGGGCTATTGAGTGGCTTCCCAAAGACCACCCTACCTAAAAATGACACAGCAGTCCCTCGACTCAAGTGCTGATAATGCAAAGACTGCAGACATACATCTGTATGGCACATTTATCCATAGTAAATCCTGTGCCAGTGGCTATATTTCACAGGCACTATTGTCACGAAGAAAGAAACAGAGGTGGTGCATGAGGAAAACTAGGGAAGCACTCTTTCCTGAGTGCTCCATGCAGAACGTGCTGGGTCCTCTATGCATGCCACCTAACTGACTCTTCACCAAGACCAAGTGAACAAAATTGCTACACTCATTTTACAAATGGAGAAATCCAAGCTTAGAAAATGTGACTCTCTTCCTAATAGCAGTAAGCTCTCAAATGTGGTGGAACTAGAAATTCAAACTCCTGGCATTCTCCTGGTTTGTCCTCCCTCTCCTGCTCCCTCTCTCCCTCTCCTTATCCTCCTCCCCTTTCCTCCCTCCCTGCTACTTCCTTTCTCCTTGAAGAGTTAAATCTACTGTCTCAAAGAGTTCTTAGTACTTTGCAGTTTTTTCTTAGTATTAGCAGATTCTCCTGCCTCAGGCTCCCAAGTGGCTGGGACTACAGGCACGTACCACCACACCTGGCTAGTTTTGTGTTTTTAGTGAAGACAGGGTTTCACCATGTTGGTCAGGCTGGTCTCAAACTCCTGACCTCAAGTGATCCCCCAACTTCGGCCTCCCTGGGTGCTGGGATTACAAGTGTGAGCCACCGCACCTGGCAGATTTTCATTCTTTTTATGTAGCAGAAAGTATAAAGCCACACATGGTTTATTTGAAATATTTCAAAAATTTAAAAAATGCAGAAGCAGGAAAATAAATTCTAAGTTCAAGTGAGGGATGATGGTAGTTTGAACCAAAGGGTTGCATGTAGTAAGAAATTGTGATTTAAGATATATTTTAAAGTTGGAAGTAGCAGGATATTCCGATGGAGTTTGACTTTGGTTTTGGGCCCACTGAGTTTGAGATGCCTTTGAAAAGTGAAGGAAGTAGAGAGAGAATACAAGAAAAACTGGCCAGGCACTGTGGCTCACGCCTGTAGTCTCAGCACTTCGGGAGGCCAAGGCAGGCGAGTCACTTGAGAACAGCTTGGGCAACATGGTGAGGCCCCATCTCTACAAAGAATACAGAAATTGGCTGGCTATTGTGGCGCACACCTGTAGTCCCATCTACTCAGGGGGCTGAGATGGAAGGCTCAATTGAGGCTATGAGTTCAAGGCTGCAGTGAGTTGTGACTGTGCCACTGCACTCCAGCCTGGGTGACAGAAAAGACCTTGTCTCGAAAAAGAATCTGAAAACAATGGAACCATGCCTTCATAATTCTAGAAAGGAAATTATTTTCAACTGATAAATCCATATTCAGTCAAATAATCAAGGGTGAAGGTAAAATAATGCATTTTTAGACAAGCAAAGACTCAGGGTTTACTTCCGTGTACCCTTTCTTGGGAAGCTATTGGAGAAGAAAAGCAACTTTCCAAATGGGTTTCCATTGTAACTAAAAGTCATTTGGAGTTTTGCCCTGAACTTTTGGACTAATTCAGACCGTTTTGCCCTTTAAGGACCTCAGGTTTAAAATCTGCTCCTTAATTCCTGGGATGTAGTTAGATCATCTGCAGAAGATTTAAGACTGAAGACGGTATGGCAAGAATCCCACTGTATCTTTCACATCTGACACTGTTCACCTTCACATCTACTCCACCTACCATGTGAAAACTTGTTGATTTTCATGCAAAAGTAGGTGTTATAGATCAAGAAGCCTTTATTGCAGTCATTTTAAGTAGATCATAGATTCATGTTTTGTTAACTTCAGGGTCTGTCTGGAGTTTCTCCATGTTAGTTAAGTCATTAGAAAGACTTAATTACTTTGCTCCAAACACAAGAAAAGAAGAGACGTCAGCCTTTGGCCTCTCGTAATTTTTATTTTATTATATTTTATGTATTTGTTTTGAGCGTCTAGCTCTGTCACCAAGGCTGGAGTGCAGAGATGTGATCACTGCTCACTGCAGCCTCAATCTTCCAGGCTCAAGCAATCCTCACACCTCAGCCTCCCAAGTTGCTGGGCCTACAAGCACATACCACCGTGCCTGGCTAACTTTTTTTTTGTAGAGGTGGGGCCTCGCCATGTTGCCCAGGCTGGCCTCTAACTCCTTGACTCAAGCAACCCACCGCCTCAGCCTCCAAAGTGCTAGGATTACAGGCATGAGCCACTGTGTCTGGCCAATTTGTATTTTATAAAGAAAGTATTAATAGTAACAGAAAGGGAAAAATATTTAAGTACCTACTATGTCCTAGGAACCATGCTAAACACCTTTAATAACTCTCTTAATCCTCATAATAACCTTATGTAATGAATGCAGTTGATGGCATGTTGCCAATAAGGAACAAAAGCACAAGCTTTGGGAAGCCCAGGCTATGATGGAGGCCAGAAGTATGGACTCTTCAGCCGGACTGGATTCATTCTCATCTCCCATCCACTAGCTATAAGACCATAGACACATTACTTAGCCTGACCTCCTAACCTCAGGTTTTTCAACTGTAAAACGGGAATAGTATTTGCCTTATAGAGTTATTGTGAGGAGCCAGAATTTGAACCCATGTCAGCCTGACTTTATGTAAAATTTTGCTGCCATATTTTATGTATACATATATATGTACAAAGAGAGAGGGTGTGTATGTGTGTGTATACACATGTAGAGAGAAAGAGAATAGTACACAACATATTAAACGTAGAGTTTGATATCCTCATGACTTTGAGATAGACAAAGTTTTCTTAACAGGACACAAAGAACAGTAAGTGTTAAGGAAAAACTGTACAAACTGTACTACATTAAAATTAAGGATTTCTGTTTATTGAAAAGCATTATGAGAATTAAAAGCAAGCTACAAAGTGGGAGTGGATATTGCAGTACATATATATGACAAATGACTTGCCAGAATATATTAAAATGCCCACAAATCAATAAGGACACACAACCCATTAGGAAGATAGACAAGAGATTCAAACTGGTACATCACAAAAGAGGACACCCAAATGGCCAATGAGCACATGAAAACATTGTCAACCTCAGTACACCACAGGGAAATGCAAATTAGAACCACAATGTGAACACGCTAGACATGGCTCAAATGACTGAATCTGGAATGACTGGAATGACTAAAATGACTAAATGAAATGAATGACTAAAATGGAAAATATAGGCCATGCTAAGGGTTGACAAGCATGTGGAACAACTGGAATATCTTATATCTTTTAAGATCTCCACACAGAGCCAAATTTGAAAAATAACGGTGCATATATGGCCCCTCAAAAAGAATTACAACGGCTACTGTTGATCATCCATTGGATAGAAACAAATTCATATTGAAAATGGGAATACAGTATTTATCAAGGGTCAGAAAATAAACATACACTCAGCCCAGGCATGCAAAAATCTGTTAATTCCTGGAGAATAAGAATAATGACTCTCACCGCTTTCCTGTACCAGAGGAGCCATAAGCTAAGCCAGCCAGCTGCTTGCTTCTGCTTCAACTTCGACCCTCTTGACAATGCACAGAAATGACCAAGTTGGTATTTCATCAGAGTATAAAATGAGGAGAGAAATTATGAATGCAGTATAGTAGTTGTAAAGTAGACATTTCTGTTTGACCTTCAGTGTGTAGATAATTACCTAAGAGAGGTGACCTCAGGATCCCAATTGGAGGTGGCTTCAACTTAGAGACCATCTTGTTGGCTGATCTACTTTTAAGTTCTCAAGTCCACATAAGAGACTGGATCCAGCATAATAAGGTGCTTTTTAGATCTGAAGAAACTCAGCTGCTCTTAGTGGTATTCCAGATGGATCTCTGTTAGACTGAATTTTGTTTCCTCTGCTTAAGGTGTTTTATTATTCTGTACAGTTTAGATCTTCTGTGAAACAATATTAGATTAGACACACAGGAGATTGAGGGGAAAATATTCTGTGCAAGATTAAGGAGACGGGGGACAGGGGAAGGTAGAGAGAGCCTTCAAACAGCAAGGCAGTTGGAAGCCTAAGAACAGCAAATGGGAAGGAGGAAGAGTTGGGTTTGAAGAGCTTTAGATTGTAGTTCTGAGAAAGTCTCAGCCAATGCAGCAAGGAGTCCCCAAGCAAAGGTTGGCCAGTACATGAATATTGACAGGAACATGCAGGTTCTAGCAGCCCTGCTGTGCTCTGTCTTTGGCTAGGAGCAGCCTGGGGAAAGGGTGGCCTCAGTGTTTAAGACAATGGATCTAGAGGTTTGGCAACTGGGGCTGTTCGTCAACTGCACTCCCTGAAGCAGATTCCCTGGAAGAGCTCTGTAGTTGCAGAATACTAAGAACTCTTCCAGATAATAGATTTAACTCTTCCAAGGAGAAAAGAAATATCAGAAGGGGAGGAAAAGGGAGTAGGAGGGGAGAGAGAACAGGAGAGGGAGGACAAGCAAGGAGAATGCCAGGAGCTTGAAGTCATACACCTAGGAGTTGAATTTGTGGTTCCACCACTTTGGGAATATGTTCTGTCTCTCAATGGGAGCTGAATCCTGTACAATCTGCATTCCATATCCATGGGTTGTGCATTCGCAGGTTCAACCAACCAGGGATCAAAAATATGCAGGAAAAAAACAACAATACAACAATAAAAATAGTACAAATTTTAAAACCATGCAATAATGCAGTATAGCAACTATTTACATAGCATTTACATTGTACTAGCTAACTTTACATTGTATAAGTCATCTTGAGATGATTTAAAGTATACTGGAGGATGTACCTAGGTTATATGCAAATACTACGGCATTTTACATCACAGACTTAAGCTTCTGCTAATTTCGATACTGCAATTTTGATCCCTGGCTGATTATGCTATTAACAATATTAGTAACTAGTATTTTGAGCACTTATCATATGCCAGGGGCTCTTCTCAGTATTCTGCATATCGAAGACTCATAAAATGGGAATGGAAGGGAAGGAGTTAACAATTTTGATGGCTAACATTATATGAAGAAAAGTTCAACATCATTGATCATTAGAGAAATGCAAATCAAAACCATAATGAGATACTATCTTACACCAGTCAGAATGCTCATTAAAAAATAAAAAAATAAGAAATGCTGGTGAGGTTGCAGAGAAAAGGGAACACTTATACACTGTTAGTGGGAGTGTAAATAGTTTAACCATTGTGGGAGACAGTGTGGCAATTCCTCAAGACCCAAAAACAGAAATACCATTGGACCCAGCAACTCCATTACTAGGTACATCCACAAAGGAATATAAATCATTCTACTATCAAGATACATGCATGTGTATGTTCATGCAGCATGATTCACAATACCAAAGACATGGAATCAACCCAAATGCCCATCAATGACAGATTAAATAAAGAAACTGGTACATATACACCATGGAATACTATGCAACCATAAAAAAGAGCAAGATTATGTCCTTTGTAGGAACATGATGGAGCTGGAGGCCATTATCCTTAGCAAACTAATACAGCAACAGAAAACCAAATACCACATGTTCTCACTTATAAGTGGGAGCTAAATGATGAGAACACATGGACACACTGAGGGGAACTGGGCCTATCAGAGGGTGGGGTTGGGAGGATTAAGAGGATCGGGGATAATAACTAATGGGTACTAGACTTAATACGTGGGTGATGAAATAATCTGTACAACAAACTCCTGTGACACAAATTTACCTATGTAACAAACCTGCACACGTACCCCTAAACTTAAAATAAAATTTAAATAAAAAATAATTAATTAATTTAAAAAATTTGATGACTTAATATGTGCCAGACACTATGCTAGGTACTTTGTCTCTGCCCTCTTGTTGTGGGGGCCAGGAACCACTGGTTGAAGCATTAGCCTTGCCATTAATTTACTGTTTCATCCTGGACATGTCACTAGATTTCTATCTATCAAAGAAAAAATCTCACAGATTCTCTTGGCACCTTCTTCAGTACCTTTGCAATTTGTAATTGCATCTTATTTGTTTATGATGCCTGTCTCCCTCATGGTAAACTTAATGATGGTGGAAATTTTTGTCTGTTTTATTTATCATTACATCACAAGGGCTTGCATAGTGCCTATCCATAGATTAAAAACAAATGTGAATTAAATCAGTGAATAAACCTTTCATAGCCTACACCCTTTCAGTCACTCAGAGACTCTGATTCTCATCAACAAAGAAATAAAATATCTAGTTTTTTACATTATGAACATATATGTTTATAAGCACTTAATTATTTCTTTCATGGTAAAGTTAAGAAAATGAAATTATAGTATTATCATTTTTCAAGTAAACTTTGTTGTAAAATCTCAATAATTTTAAATATTCTGATTTCAGCTTTTGCTCTTACCACCCCCTGCCCTCCTACCCACCCACCCATGGTAACATATACAGTCTGCTGAGAAACACTAAATCAGATGACATGACCCCTGAGTCTGGTGACCACAAATCTCAGTATTTTTGGAGCAAGATCAATTCCCAATATTCTCTATAATTTCTTTTTCTGTGCTGATAGATTCACAAATCATAAACAAAACATTTTTTGACAGACTGGTTCCCAACTTTTGATTCTGAAAATATGGTCACCAGATCCTGAAAACTTCTGGAAGATTTTCCTAGGCATTGTTTAGAGGAACTTTGGGTTTGTGGTGAACAGTTTGCCTGACAATAAATCTAAGTGTCACGATATCCATTTCCACGTGTCAACGGTCCATTCTCCTTAAGCCTTAACGATGTCTGTGCCTCCTTCCTGACCCTTTCCACCTCCCCACCCACTTGCCCTCTTGGCTTGCCATGCACGCATCCTGAGCCCTGATTGGAGGAGAAGATCTCCCCCATTGCTCCTCCATGCCAGTGGTAATCCAAAGAGTGTTGTGTGACTGCACGTGATCTGTGACCCTTTCCACAGAACTTACAGCAGAAAGGTTTTTGCTAGATTGTAAAAGACTGGCTTAGTTGACATCTCCCCAGAAGCAAATTATGAAACAAGAGATTTTCCTGGGGAGATGATCCTACACATTACTGGGTGGAAGAGAAGATTAGGAAAGTGAGACAGGGAAGGGATAGAAGTCAATAGACAGAGATGGTAAATGAGCAGGTTTCCTCTGTAAGTAACTGGGGCTCAGTCCCATTAGAGGCCCTCTGGGAGAGGGTACAGAGCATGCTTCTGAGTTGTACCAATGGGAGGCCAGGAAGCAGGAGCTCTTATCCACCAATTCCCAAGCGAGATTGATTGAGGGTCACTCCTGGGGGCTTTCACCTTCCCCACAAATGCCAGCCTGTGCCCCACCTTGTGCAAGAAAGCATGTTCAAGAAAGCCCCCTGATAATGAATGAGCCACAGTGCTTCCAGTACTAGCCCACAGAGTATATGAACAGGGCACCAACAGCATCTTCCACAAAGACCAAAGACATCTAAGAACTGGGTCTGATGAGCTTCTGCCTAGACTAATTCCATCTGAAAAGCTATGTGTTGGAGTTGATCCACTGACATCATCACTAATTCACCCCTTAGACCACCCTAGCTTTTTCTCACAGTCCCTTTTTTTCTGCTGTAGAAAGTCCCTATGTTTGGTTCATCAGCAGAGCCATATGTTAATAAGCAAGTACTTGGGAAACAGCGCATGAGCAAAGAGTGGATTTCCATTGCAACTGGATCGTGTTTTGCTTCTGAGGTGGAGCCTGCCTAAGATGTCTCCACAACTGTGTCTCATGTGCTAGACAGTCACTTCTCAACATTTATTGGATGTGACAATGTACTGGGTGTGGTCCTAACCCAGGGGACTTCGAATCTAAATAAACCTCTAACTTTCTTTGATGTATGGTATTTTCCTTTCCTTTCATTCAGTGGTTCTTTGCAGCAGGTGCTGACATTTTTATTATTCACACATACGTCTCCAGGATACCATCTCACCACAACACTTCAAATTTATGCAGGAACTTTCTTCGAAGGAGGCCAACGCTCTTCTAAATAAACCATCTCTATCAACACAAGATTTTAAACTCAAGGAAATCCTCATGTGAAGGAAAAGGAGGGAAAACATGTTTTCCTCATCCTGTATCTAGAAAAAGAAAGAAACACAGTGGGTCATGGCTTTCATGCAAGCTTATGGCTGCCTGAGCGCAGGAAGCCTCAGTTCCACACCTGTAAGATAAACCTGTAAGTAACAAAAAGGCCAACTGTATACGTCTGCAAGGGGAGTAAATGAGATAACTCGTGTGCTAGTATAGGTCAGGATAGCAAATGTGAGCCACAATTGTTGTGTTATAGAGATGCAAAAGCTTTACTTACAGCTGCCCCATAACATGCAACTCACCATAACATCTGGGAAAAGTGGGAAAAACTTGAATTCAAGGGCTGACCCCAATGCCAACCGTATTGGCAACCACAGAATTTCCCTGGGCCTCATGTTTTCCGCAGGGATAACTATCCTTAACTGGGGAGGATAATGTTTTTCCAGTATCACCTTTCTCAGGATGCTGTTGTGAGGCTTGAAGAAGACAATAGCTTTTTTGGTGGGTGCAGTTACGGTTTTCAATCCCTCATTTTCTCTATCATGCGACTTAGTGGCACAAATATGATCCCCCTTCCATGGATGATGAGATTGGTCACATGACTTGATTTGGCCAATGAGATACTGGCAGAAGTGATATAAACTGAGGCCTTAAATGTGCTGCAGGGTTGGCTAGGCCTCTAGTGCTCCAGAGAGCCACTGTATTAAGTTACCACAGTTTATCCAAATGGAGAGAAGTCATCAGCTGTTATCACCGTATACCATGCCATCTGGAGCAAATTAGCATTAATAATAAGGTTATAAAAACAGTAATCATTCACATTTCTTACTATGTGCCTAGGCACTGCCCTCAACATTTTACAAGATTTAACTCATGTAATTAACTCTCAATAACTCTATGAGCCAGCACTATTATCCACTATTATTATTATCACAATTTTACTTATGCAGAAACGAAGGACTATGGAGGACAAATGATTTGCCCAAAGTGCTCCAAAAGATTGAACTTGCAGTTCCAATCATGTAATCTTAATCTAGGGCCCAGTCCGTTCACCATTACGTACTACCTAGAACACAGGAGCTGTGAGCAGTGAAAAACATAAACTCTCCAGAGCGCAAACTCATCTAGGTGCTGCGCACTACCATGATGGATAGCTCTGGCTATAGGGTGAGACCAGCTCAGAGTTCGAATCCACTTTTCACTAGCTATAAGCAGATGTGCCTCAAAACTTCTCTAGGCCTCAATTTTCTCACCTGTAAAATGGGCTCATATGAGTCATTCAGTGCTAAAGCTATTAGAAAGTTTAAGCGGGCATAGAATGAGGTTAGTTCCTGTCTTGTTTTCCGCATCCAGGCTTAAGGCAGGTGCCTCACAGAGAATCACTGCCCTGAGGATCTCTTTTGAAGAGTGCAGGAGCTAAGACAGGTAGCAGAAGCCCTGATGACAATCTTTGCCCACCTCTGTGCTTGGTCCTCAAGCAGTTCCAACAAGGACAGAGCAATCCTTTGTTCGTTGCCATAAAAACTGCTCCTACTTCAAATGGGAACTTACGAAGCTGGGGTGTTGGGTTTTGGTTGATGCTTTTAGATCAGCATCCAAAGGTTTGGGCTTCTGACGTCATTCGTCTCTCACCCATGAGTTTAGAAAAATTGAGGATGCCAAGTACGGGGAGCGACATAGTGCCAAGGGTACATCATTGTGGCTGCCAGCAGCAGAATGGGTGGCCTCAACTCTGAGGCCAACTACTGCCCCACGACTCTGAGGCCTGTTTGGCTTTCCAAAAAGCAAAAATATCATTCATTTTTATGCCAACTTCCAAAGTGGCACATCTATTCTTTCGCAGTGTTCCAGACATTTCCTTATCTTTGCAGGAGAGAAACATCTCCATACATCCATCTAACACAGTGTTTATTATAAGAAAGAGTTGGTTCCAGAACTCAGGGCACTTAACATCTTTAAACATAGATTTCAGAGTCTCTAATCTGATGGAAGCCACATTCTCTCTGAATGGGGTGTATCTGAGTATCTCCTAGGTGAGTTAGGAGGCTGAGGAGTCTCTTTATAACGCACAAAAGGAATATGCAATGTTGTGTTTTGATTTTAAGCGGCTTGTAAATGAAGCCATAACTGCAGGGCCAACCTTGAAATATGGTGCCTCACCCTGCTGCACTTCCTGAGGTCACTAACTAGGGCTGGCATATGAAAGCAGGACAGAGCCTATAAATTAGTATTAACTCTTTGATTTTACTGTGAGTTTCTAAGACCACGAAGTGAAATTGCTGGGCTCAAAACCTAGAAACCGCCTTGGCTTGCTTGCAGTTTTAACCCTTCATCCTCAGTTCATCAAGAAGCCTATAAAAAAAAAAATCATGAACACACTTCAGCCACTGCCTTTCACTCCCCTAATGAACACAGAAATGTCCATGGAAAAGTATGATTTACAGGAATTGCAGTAACCGCCATTTCATCTTTGCTGTAATAAGGTCTCACAGTTGACAACTTTATAAAACACAATTGGTGTACCAGCAAAGCAAACCACTTCTGAGGGTTGCCTCAAGATTGTCCAGTCCCTCCAATGAGCTTTTATTTGCAAGAATAACCCATAGAAGGCCAAGAGATATGCATAACATAATATAGCTCCTGGTTCTTAATATGCCATTTTTTAGAATCAGTGGAGCAAGTTTTATTGAGTGGGGTCTGATGACCCACACATTTTTTAAATGAGGAGATCTTTTTTAAAAAATGAAAAAGAAAGAAAAAAACACACAAACTAACTTCAGATGGTGAGTTTGACCTTTACTGATCTGAAACTAAAAAAAAAAAAAAACGCTTAATTTTTTTCATCTAAAGTTTAATAAAAATCATGTTTCCATTTTTCTGTGACTGTTTCTCAGTAAACTCTCAATGTGTGTTTCTCAATTTTGAAAGAAGTCACCACTCAGGCTATAAACCAATGATTATCTTTGCTATAAAAAATATTAAGCATCCTGAACTTTCTTTATATTATGATGGAACTTGCAATATGCTATGCAATTTCATAGTAGAATCACTCTTTCAACAAACAGAACCCACCAATTTAAGGACCAAAAAATCCCTGGTTCTATAATCCTAAGTTCTATAACCCTCACTTTGGTTTTCATTTTTGGGACCAAAAGGACAAAAATATGGGAAAAATTGTTTCATCAGTAGCTGTTACGAATAGAAATTATATAAAATCTGCACTGATATGTAATATAAGATCGTGTAGGAGCCCGATTAGTGAACAACAATAAATCTCACTTTGATCACTGAAATGACCTCAATAATCCTTAGAACAACAAGTTTAAAAAGCTTCCCCTTTCTCCCTAGGGACGCTGGCCTTGTCCACTCGTGCTTCCCACAAGGAGCCTTCACGCCCTGTCTCCATCTTTGGCTCTCAACTCATCTATACTTCTAAGGGCCCATCTCTTCTCCCTCACTCCTACCATCTTCAGGACAAGTGACACTACCCAGGTGGGGCAAGAGATGATCAACTATGGAATAAGAGGGAAATGCAATTTCTTCCATTTATGTTTGCTTTCTCTAAATAAATGATGAGCCAGGCTTTTGTCTTGGTTGATATGCAGATGAACACTGTCCCTTAGCAGGCTGCATGCCAGTGGTCATGTGTCACCGACATTACAGGAAAGATCCAGAGGACAGCAGCGGAAGGCAGTCCTCTCACTCCAGGGCTGATTTTCTGCATCTTGTGACACATTGCAGCTCACATGTGCCCAATTTAATGGGCTTACGGATTATACTATCTGGTTTTAAGTACACTAAACCCCTCAAATTGGTTAGGTGGCTTAGAAAAAAAGATCCCTGAAAAGCATCCATGAATCAAAGTTAACACTGATAGTGAGGGCAAAGTAATGAGAGCAAGATGAAGGCAGGGCTGCCATGCCGCCTCCTCCTCCTCCTCCTCCTCCTAAAGCCAGGTGAACGCACAATCCATGTGACAAGCCACGGGCCAAAACTAATTACTGAGAGCTCCATTCCCACCCCAGAGAGAGTAGCCCTCAAGGCATTAGCTCACGGCAATATTAAGCCATCACAACTAATGAGACTTTTTTAAAAATGTATTTAATTTCTTTATCTTTTGTTAATTTCTATTTTTCTGTACATTTAATGTCCATATAATCATAAAGTAGTAGAACTTAAATTGTTGATACATAAAATTCAAAATTGGTTTACAGGTAAGCACATGTGTTAAGAAAATAAAACAAGAATGAAACCAAAAATTTAATTCTCACATGTCTTTATTTGGATTTCCCCCAGAAGCAGATGCTAAGACAAAAATTCTCTGACAAGTCATTTATTTTGGAGTGATCCAGGATATACATTATCAAACAAGTGATCTAAGGGTAACAGGAGCTTAATCTCATTGGGAATTCTGAGAGCCACAGTAGAACACACCTCAGTGTCATCCATCTGGGACGAGAAGCAAGACCGTAGGT
Source organism: Macaca fascicularis (assembly GCF_037993035.2). Taxonomy (NCBI): domain Eukaryota; kingdom Metazoa; phylum Chordata; class Mammalia; order Primates; family Cercopithecidae; genus Macaca; species Macaca fascicularis. Next base: position 65,384,973 of record NC_088384.1, read on the forward strand.
TATTTACACACCAACTCCCATTAGTCATTGACTGAGGGCTGCTCCTGGAGGGAGTAGGGGGGGATTCATATTCTGGTACTTCTGGCCTGTGCAAGAAAGCAAAGTAGGCTCTGATGGCCAGAGAGATTATCGGGTAAAGAAATGCAGATGATGGCTGATGGGAGCCAGGAGTCAGGTCGGTGTGCCTTGATGGGTGCAGGACAGAGGATATGAGTGGGGCTAGATCACCCCTCTGAAACAACTCTGATGACACACACATCACTTCTACTTACATAACCTATTTCCAATATGGTACTTTTTTCACCCTGCCCTGCAAATTTAACATATCCATTTGGTCTCTCCAAACACAAGACAAGCTCCTTTAAAGTATACCCCATCATGTGTCTATTTCTATCTCTGTTCCTGTCACAGTGGCCAGCACTTTGTAGTGAAGCAGTGCTTTTGGAGTGTGTTTGCTAGGGATCTACCGTGTGTCAGGCAATCTTCTAGGTACTGGGAATAAAGCGGTGTACATTATAACCTCTGCCTTTATACAGGTGGCATTGCATTCACAGATGCTGAGATACGGTATTCATCCATGGTAGCCCTTGAATCAGTTAGCTTCTGCGGCATAATAAACAACCTGAAACTCTCAGTAGCCTAAACCAGAAGAATGTATTTTGCTCATGAGTGTGTGGGCTGTGTGGGGCAACCCCGTTCCACTGTCACCCTCCATTCCCTCAGCTCATGCGAGAAACAGCCACCCAGCTAGGGCATGCTCTTTTCATAAGACAGCAGAAGTTCAAGAACAACAACAGAAACACGTGATGTCTCTTAAGGCCTAGGATCAGAACTGGAACACTGTCACTGTCCCCTTGATGTCACAGGCCAAAGCAAATCGCAAAGTCATGCCCAGAGTCAAGGATAAAGGACATACACTCCTCCCATAGAGGTGCGGACTGCAAATCACTTGGCAAAGGATAGAGATAAAGGGAAGGGTAAAGAATTGGGGACAATGGTGCTCTTAACTGCAGTTTGAAAATAAATACATAGAAATATTTGTCCCATAAATATTTATTATTTCCGTGTTCCTTACAAAGCTGATACAATTAATCTCCATTAACTTTCTGCCTCTCCTTCATTCCGCGTGTTTCTGTGCAAGTGATCGTCTTCATCAAGGCAAGTAGGTAGGCCCCTCACTGGCCAGTCCAGTCCAAACGCATCTCCCAGGTCACAGTGAGTACTCCAGGGATGGGCGTTCATCAACCATCGGAAGCCTTGCTCTCTGAGATCACAGGTCGCTTTACCTGTAACCTCTGGGGCTACCTTTCCTACAAAAGCTGGAGAATGGAGCTAGCACTGGAGAAAGCAGAGCCAAGGGTAGAGGAGTGCCCGATTCGTGGTGTCAGTGGGAATTTCTGTCCTCCAGACCAGAGTCTACCCAAATTATGATAGTTCTCAGGTGGCCCCACAGGTAGCTGCCTACCAAACACAGGGAGCTGCCTACATTAAAAAATAGTAACAATAATGTTAGCAGTGCTAAGTAGATTGACCCATTCCTCTCCTAGAACCTCACTGCAGCACATCGCCTCCTCTCCTATACCACACATCACTTTCCCCAGTGTCTGAAATGCACCCAGGCATGCTTCTTCCTTTTAGACCCTTAGGTCTTTGATCAACAGGGCTCACATCCATCCCATCTTCATATCCCTATGGTACTAAGAAGAAAGCTTTGTATTCTAAACAGTTTATGTATAATTGTGGATAAATGTGTTCCAATAGTTACCAAGCTTGAGTAAATCTACTCGGCACATCCAACTAGGCTGTCCTTCAAAGAAGCCTGCTGTCTCCTACAGCATTCACAGGTTACTCTCTTCGGGTCCTGATGTCTTTGTGTTTTTAGCATGGAATGAATAATCATGTATATTTAGAAGGAGTCACAGAAAGAAAATTCTACCATCAAGCACGCCTTGTTTTATTTGATGTGAACTGGAAATACAACATAAGAAAGAAAATGTTTACTTAAAAATATATTATCTCCATCTCTTATAGGCCATAAGGTTCTTAAGAGCAGAGAATATTGTTTCTGTAATGATTCTCTGCAAAATGACTCAGGTAATTAGATCACAATGAGAATCATTTAATAATTGTTGACTTAGAGAACTTAAAGGAGTTGGGAGTAATTATTTCACAGCTGCAGCAAAAATGTCCAATAGAAGAAGACAGTAAAATAGCATTCACTAAAGATCCACTATGTGCCAGACACTTAAACTATAATTGACATAAATTATTAACTTACTGTTACATGATTCATACCACATAATAGATTCTAAATCTTGGGAACAGAATCAAGAATCCAGAAGTGGATGGAACCACACATATATGAACAACTGATTTTCAACAAAGATAAAAAGGTAATTCAGTAAAGAAAAAACAGCCTTTTCAAAAAATGTACTGTTTAAAAAATTGATATATATGTGTAAAGGAAAATTAACTTATTTTCATACCTTATACCATATAAAAAAAGTAATATAAATAGATCATAGATTTAAATGTTAAACTTAACACTGTAAAATTTTACAAGAAAACATAGGAGAAATTTTCTTAGGTTCTTAGGTATGACCCTGAAAACATAATTCATAAAATAAAAAGTTAATAAATTGAACTTCATTAAAATTTTTCTCTTCTTCAAAGTGCAGCGTTAAGAGAATGAAAGAGACAGAGACTTGGAGAAAATATTTGCAAATTATATATCTGATAAAGGACTTGTATCCATAATAGAAAATAAACTGCCTAATTTAAAAATGAGCAAAAGATTTGAACAGATACTTTCTTGAAAAAAAATACTTATATGGCAAATAAGCACATGAATAGATGCTCAACATCATTAGTCATTAAGAAAATGCAAACTAAAACTGTAATGAGATATCTGTTAGCTAAAAGACTGACCACAGCAAGTATTGGTGAGGTAATGGAAGAACTAGAATCTCATTCACTGTAGTGAGAATGTAAAATGATACAGCCCCTTTGGAAAACAATGTGTCAGTTGCTTATAAAGTTAAAACACACACACACACACACGCACACACAATCACTATATGATGCAGCTATTCCATTCTCGGTTTTTACCAAAGAAAAATGAAAGCATCAATACACACAAAGTCATACACATAAACATTCAAGCACCTTTATTTGTAATAACCCAAAACTTAAACAACCCACATGCCCACCAACAGGTGAATGAATAAGCAAGTTGAGGTGTATCCATACCTTAAAATCCTACTCAAAAATAAAAAAAGAATACTGATTCATTCCATATAATGAATAAATGTCAAAACAATTATGTTGAGTAAAAGAAGTCATTAAAAAAAGAATAAAATCTGTGTAATTCCACTATACAAAACCCTAGAAAATGCAAAGTAAGCTGATCAGTGATTGTCTAGGGAGGAAGAGAGGGAGGAATGCAGGGAAGGATGACAAGGGGCACAGGGAACCTCTTGGGGATGAGGGCTGTTGGCTATCTTGATTGTAGTGACAGTTTCATGGATGTACAAGTCAATGCTTATCAAATTGTACACTTTAAATGCATGCTAGTTATTTTATGTCAATTATGTCTTAATAAAGTAGTTTTTCAATCAATTCACTTCTGTAAGATGAATCTTCAAGAACTATACTACTACCTCTTTTCTACAAATAAAAAAACAGAGACTCCAAAAGTTTAGTCCTCCAGCATACACATGACCAGGGGATGTGAGCTCCGAAACACCCTGATTAAACAATCAGGGTTATCTTGGACAAATCCGTTTAGTTTTCTGGGCTTCATTTTCTCCATCCATAAAAGAAAGGGGTAGAGCTGTAAATGGAAAATGAGTTGAAGATGAGTGATTTTCAATTAATAAATGTCAAATTCTTTCTTCATTTGAAGATCTTATTTTTAATCTCTCATGTTTGTAGGGAAAGCTCACCTACGAAAGGGTGCTTTTCTCCAGCCAGACAATGGGGGTAGGGAAGAGACCCACGCTGAATGACTCACGAAAATGCTGTAAGAAATGACGGGACTGTCCCCAGAAGTCCCTTCCACTGACTTTTGCCAGCTTGCTACAGAGAAGCTTGCAAGAAGGATGAATCACAAGAAAAAGGCATATTGTATCCTCACATCATAAATTTTACAAAACTGCTTCACAAAAAATAACTTCGGGTCCAGGAACTTCACTAGAAAAATGTCCAACCTGTCTTCAAATTTGGGAACTTTGAAAAGTTTACATACCAGCAGGTCAAGATTCAGTTCATACATCTTAGTGCTTCAGTGTACTATATTTGGCTCGGAAAGTGAATGCCCCTTTTCTGGCAAACCACGCTGTATTCATAGGTGTGAGCTCTTAACTGAGCTTTGTCAAGTTGCCATCAAACATATGGGCCTGGTTCCTCTAGTTCACTAATAAAGAACAAGTAGTTCAACTTATTAGATGGTGTTAATATTCCACGTCCGGAAAACCAAGAATTTAAAGAGCAATAAGCACTCTGGCAGAAACTGACCCCAAGCCCATCAGTCTGAAACAGGCTGGGTGGGTTAAGGAGAGCACAGGCCTTTTAGTCTATTTCTATTGCATTGTTTCTATTTGCATTTAAATCCTCAGAAGCTTATGCTTCTGTTAGTCTTGAGGGTATCGTAAGTGCTTTGTCTTTTGTTCTTCCCCAAAGCAGACCCTGGGACAAGGTCTTAGATGAAGGGATTTAGTTTAGGAAGTGATGCAGGGGAGCACAGTGTGGGAGGGAGAAGTGAGGCAGGAAAGAGAAGGAAGTCACGAGGGTGCAATGATGAGTGTTACCAACATGGGCAACTGAGGCTCAGCCCTCCTGGGGCCACTCTGGGAGACTATAGGGAGCATGCCTCAGAACTGCCTGTCTGAGCAGGACACAAGCTGGGTGTATGCCCCTCAATGCCCACCCCTCATTGGCCTGCTCAGCTTGAGGGCCGAGAATGTCCCCTTTTTTGGCCAGAGGATGCCTCCGGGAAGGGAGATAAGAGAATCCACTCTGCAGCTGTCCTTCAAGGCTGGGCCAAAGTGATATGAGCAGGGCAATAGCAACATGGACTTCATTCTAAAAGTACATGTTTACGCTTATTTGTTAGACTTGACTTCTACATTTTTTCAGCCTCAATGTCTACTCAATCACCTGATCTTTCTTTTTTTCTCTCTCTGTGTTGCATTCCTCATTGAAATTAGGTGCCTGTCCTCTCCTGAGAAGAACTAATGTGGCCACACAAACCTAAATTTTTCCTTCAGTTTCAGGACACCTACACTGCCATGTAATGCCATCCCACTGAACCCAGATGAAGACTCTGACCAAGACACACATAAACACAGTGAGCAAGGATAAAAAAAAAGGGGGAGACCTCAAATTAGCCGGGCATGGTGGTGCGTGCGCGCCTGTAGTCCCAGCTAATCTGGAGGCTGAGGCAGGAGAATCGCTTGAAGCCGGGAGGTGGAGGTTGCAGTGAGTTGAGATCGCGCCACTTCACTGCAGCCTGGGAGACACAATGAGATTCTGTCTCAAAAAGAAAAAAAAAAAAAAAAAGGCGGAGGGTGGGAGACCCTCCTTCTCCTTCTCCTTCTCCTTCTCCTTCCCCTCCCCCCAAAAGGGTTGGCTTCATTCAAGGAGCACCTTTGAACCGAGCTCTGAGCCATGTTTCTGCTATGGGACACTACACTGGAACCAGTGCCCTTCTTTTGGTCTGGAAGGTGTGAATCAGACTTCAGCTGCCCACACATTACCCCCATTGTATTGATACCACATGTGCCCATGATCAGGAAACTCCAGGATACGTTGGTCCCAGAGCCATGGGGGACTCAGCCAGGCTAGAGGCTTCAAACAAAACAGAAGTAACCCCTGGAAGGAGCAGACCAGTCCTAGACCCAGGAAGACTCCTAAATATCTGAATGTTGACTTGGAATCATCAGGCCTGGGAGAGTAAGTTACTGCTCTGCCCTCCAGTTACCAATCTTCCTTCTCTGTGACACCTAGGGATGAAGGTGTGCTAATGAAGACGACACAGTGGGATGAGGAGACGGAGGGATGAAGAGGCCTTCGAAGGTCTCACAGTCTGGTAATTAAACAGATGGGACCATAAACCACTGTGATGAAAAGGCTCTTTGCTCTTTCCTTTTTTCTATGAGGGAAAAAGAGTCAGAGTTCAAAGTGGGAGGAAGAGCACAAACAGAGGGCTTCCAAGGCAGGTGAGGACTCATGGGCATTTAGCAGCTGCGTCAAGTAGGATTGCACCAGATGGAGACAGTGGGGAAGGGCATTCCAGGCAGTGGTGCATGTGAGCAAAGGTACAAGGACCTGAAAGTATACAGCAATTTTAAGAAAGTATATGGCAGTTTTAAGAAAACAGATCCAGGGCTTGCCTGAGGAAGTGACCATTGAATAGTGGGAGTAATTGCCATAGATATACACATCACGATTTTATAAATTTTAAGTTATCTATTTATTTCATTATATATTGAACAATATATAATTCACATCTATTTACATCATTCACTACATTATGTTACTGTATTTTTAGGCTACTTTGTTTTCCATTTCATTATTTTAGAGTTGAATAATGAAGTTCTTGTCCCTCCGAGACTCTTATTTAGTCCCCAAATGCATTGTCTCCTTCCACAGGACCTCAGGCTCAGCAGGGCTGGAGGACATTTCCCAGTCTGGCTCACAGTAAGCTCTAGCCCATGACAGCTTACCCATGGGGCTGATGTGCCTTGTAGTATATTCCAGAGCCCTTCCAGACAACTCGCTGGAGCGCTTCCTTTGCCCCTTCTTCCTGGTAGAGAACACAGGCACCAGAGCCTCCATTCTGGGCCGGAGACTTTTCTCCAGTCTACTGAATCTCAGCCTCTCCAGACAAGAAGTTTGCAGCTTGACTTCATTACCAAGACCCCTATGGGGCGATGCCCACACTGTTAACCACAGTATGCTCAGACCTGCTCTGATAAGGAAAGGTTCACAGAGAAATGACTTCTAACCTCACTGATGAATGAGCGAAAGACTTACAAAGGGAATGGAGGAAAGTGGGTTCCAAGTAAGAGGCACACCTGTATGAAGAAACAGAGAGATTTCAAAATGACCGTGAGTTGGTTGAAGAAACTAAAATATATGAATGGGCCAGTCAAAAGATGCTTATTGGAAGAATATTCTGCCAACCACATGCCCTGCCCAGAGCAAGAGTGTAAATGTAGGCCCATCTACTATATGTCTAAGTATGCCACAGATGCTATCAAGAAAATAAGCTGTGACACAAAAGGTGTTCGCTCCTCCTATCTGCCTCTACACTAGTGTACCCTCCTAGTGGTCTGGGAGATCAGAACGGAAGGCAGAGGTCTTGAACTCTTCAATGCTCTGCACTGAGAAGCACTAGGCAGAAAGAGCCAGTTCACAGCTGCCCTACCCACTTATCTCCTCACACCCTCTCCATCCTGCACCGCAGGGGACCTCACACTCATATATGCTTGCCAAGCTCCATCCCACAAACTATAAACATCACAGCAGCCACACCCCAGGTCCGAGGTGCCCACCCCAGTGGAATAGCATACCCTCAAGGACAAAGACCCATGTATACCCTAGAAACAAGGTTGGGTTGGCTGGAGCATGGAATTCCAGGATCCCAGTCCCCTGAGCAAGTCCAGAAGAGAGGCATGGGCTCTGAGCAGGTGCAGCATGTGATTTTGGCCTTGCAGACCCTTTATCGTAAAGAGAGGGGCTCAATGGGAAGAAGCCCAGGGTGGGGCTTTTAAACCACAGAGCCCATCTTGCCTAGGTCTAAGGGCAATAATTGTTCTGCTATAATATTCTTTTACTTTTTCTTTTTTTTTTTTTTTTTTTTGAGATGGAGTCTCACTCTGTCGCCCAGGCTGGAGTGCAGTGTCACAATCTTGGCTCACTGCAACCTTCACCTCCCGGGTTCAAGCGATTCTCCTGCCTCAGCCTCCTGAGTAGCTGGGATTACAGGCATACACCATCACGCCTGGGTAATTTTTGTATTTTTAGTAGAGACAGGGTTTCACCATCTTGGCCAGGCTGGTCTCAAACTCCTGACCTCAAGTGATTCACCCGCCTCGGCCTCCCAAAGTGCTGGGATTACAGGTGTGAGCCACTGCACCCGGCCAAAACTCATTTTTTGCTTGCTTTTTTAATATCTGTCTCACTGTTAAGGGGATTGTGACATCTGCAGCAACAAGGACAGAATTGGAGGATTTTATGTTAAGTGAAATAAGCCAGGAACAGAAAGACAGAAAGACAAATACTGCATGTTCCTACTCATATATGAGAGCTATAAAAGTTGATCTCATGGGCACGGAGAGTAGAATGATGGTTACCAGAGGCTGCGGGTGGGGGAGGTTCAGTGAGATGAGAGAGGTTGGTTACTGGGCACAAACATACAGTTAGATAGAAGGAATATGTTCTAATGTTTGACAGCACAGTAAGGTGGCTATAGTTTGCAACAATGTATTGTATATTTCACAATAGCTAGAAGAGGGTACTAGAAATGTTCCCAGCACACAGAAATAAACACTGGAGGAGCTGGACAATCTGACTTGATTATCACACATTCTATGCATGTAACAAAATATCACATGTACTCCATAAATATGTGCAAATATGTATCAATAAAAAGTAACAAAGAAAATGAAGATATTTTAAATAAATATGATATTTAAAAATTTATTTAGAAACTGGGACTGTGAGAGCAAGATTATTCTCACTATATTCCAAGTGCCTAGCAGAGAACCAACTTGGCTCATACTAAAGGACTGATGGTTGAGGACCTGCCAGGTGATTGAGTACTCCATTTGTCTGCTCAGCTGATCCGCATGACAAGCCTTGAAGGTGAAACTTATAATAGTTTCTTGATGAAGAGACCTAGGTTCAGAAAAGCCAGATTGTCCTAGCAGTAAGTGGAGATATTCAGTTGCCAATTCCAGCCGCCCAAGTCCAAAGCCTACGTTCTCTCCCTGACAGCTCACTGTCTCCCATTGGGTGATAATGCATTACACAGAACCACAGTTAAATAACGATCAGGTGACTTTGCTTGTAAATGGCTGTATTTGTTTTGTTTATTTTATAATAGAGAGGGGCTGAGTTCCAATTTCCTCTCATCACTAAAACCTTTTGACTTATTTTTTTTATGGCCCAAAACTTTTGAAATACTGGGTTTACTCCTTGCTTATTTCTGGCCTGGGTTGCCAGTGTCCACTCCACTCCCTTTCCTGGCAGCCTAGTCAGCAGGACTGGCACCCAGCCATAACATTCAGAGTTCCAGAGTCAACACAAGGACGCTCACACGCAAAGAGGGATGGCAGGCCTTCTTTTCTTAGGAAAATTGCAGAATCTTCTTCAGGCCGAAATTATACATTGGTCTTGCTTTGAGTGTGGTAACCCACTGCTTGTTCTCAGAGCGTAGTGATATGATGCTAGGGCATAATAAAACAAAATTATTCGATTGCATAATTTGTAATTAACTGGGGACAACTAAGAATTAGTAGCCATTGGTAAATGCTTTGTGTTAAATGTTTATCAGATAAAATTAAAAACTCCTAAATATTTCCAATTTAACCTTTAAGTAATAAGGGATAGAATAAGAATATCAGGATGAAAGAAAGGAGATTAAGATTCATTTGTTTTAAGTTTTCATCATTTGTAAATTCTTCTGTTTTCACTGCTAACTGCAGATGATGCCTGGAATTTCTTTAACTGTGGATAATCCTATAATACATTCTTACGCTTAGAAATATATTTAAAACTCCTTTGGGTGAAAAACCTTGAAGTTATCTTCAACTCCTCTGCCCTCTTTGTTCTGTAGGTTTAAATTGAGTCTAAGTGCAACATGCTCCTCAATTTTATTCTCTCATTTTAATCTCCACTGCCTTCACCTGATTTATTATCTCAACTGCTGGCATTAGCTGTTACTCTGTCTCCAACCAACTCACCTACCACAATGCCATCAACACTGTATGTCTTTTAAGCAGAGACTTCACCCTGTCAGTCTGCCACCCCAACTCTCTCTTGGCTCTCTACTGCCTGCATTATTAAGATGTTTTATTATTTTGCCTGCGTTATTAAGATGTATTGTATTACATAAGATGTCTCATGGCATCTGAGGCCTCAATGACTTGGCCCAAATTCCCTTCCAGTCCCATTGTCTCACCATCGTCTGCCATGTCACCACCCACACTCAGGTCCCCATAGGGTCTCCCACTTTCATCTGTGTGTGCTGTTCGCTGCTGGCAATGGCTGCTTACTCGCCCACCCTACTCATGCCTGCGGAAAGTCTCCTTTTTAGAAGCTCAACTCAAATGCTGCCTTAATTCAAGCCTCCTGTTACATGCTTCTTCCTTTTGACTCCACAGAACTTTGGTTCCACTCCCTTCTTGCTTACACATTGGTTACTAGCATCTACCTGTCTTTTTCTCCTCTTTGACTGTGCTGTTAAGTTTAGCCAGACAGGGCATGGTGGCTCATCCCTGTAATCCCAACACTTTGGGAGGCCAAGTCGGGATGATCACTTGGGCCCAAGAGTTAGAGATTGGCCTGGGAACATAGCAGGACCCAGTCTCTACAAAAATAAAATAAAATAAAATAAATAGCCTGGCATGGTGGCACACGCCGGTGGTCACAGCTACTCCCAAGGCTGAAGTGAGAGGATGACTTCAGCCAGAAAGTTGGAGGCTGCAGTGAGCTGTGGTCGCACCACTGCACTCCAGCCTGGGTGACAGAGTGAGAACCTATCTCAAAACATAAATAAATAGATTTAGCCTAAAGATGCTTTCTTACATATTTAAATTTGGCCTTGAGGTTTCTCCATACATAGCAAACTATCACCTAACTGGGTGTGTAAACGACTGCAACCTACTCTCTTAACAAGTAGTGAGTCTCAGCCAATCCCAGCAGCCAAGTTTCAGCCAATCACAGGCAGCCAACTGTTCAAGCCATGTTCAAATAAGGCAAACGCTGAGCTACAATCAATCCTGCACCTCACTTCTATTTTCTATGTCTCTTTACTTGTTCTGTTCATAAATGTTGTCCAACCATGTGGCAGCCCTGGAGCCGCTGTGAACCTATTCTGTTTCAGTGGGCTGCTTGATTTGCAAGTCATTCTTTTATCAATTAAACTCCATTAAATTTAATTTGTCTAAAGTTTTTCTTTTAACAGCACATAAAAGTCAGGGTCAGTGACTTACCCATCTTTGTATCTAGAACAAGGTAGGTGCTTGATAAATATTTATCTGAGTAAATGTATTTAAATGGATGCTGACTGAATGTCACACGAATGTGTAAATGATTGATAGCCTGCTCTCAGGAACAGTGCTAGTTTTGGACACAAAGAGGCAAAAGCCTAAGAGATTCAGTTGTCCAAATCAAGCTAAAGAGATTGGGTGGTTTCAGAAGGAAAAGTTTTCCAAATTTAGGAGGCAGCTCGCCTGTGGAAATGGTAGCATGTGGCCTATTCAAAAGAAAAGATTTCGATTCTCCTAAATGTGTTAACTCAGATGAGAAGACAAAGTTAATTTGTCCTATTGGAGATACCAAGGTTATGATTTTAAGGACTTTCTAAGCCTTTTATTTGCAATTCAGTTTAACTGCTTTCTCAGGCCTGAGATTTGCCTGGTGACTTTTTCAGTCCCCAAAAGTCTTGAAACACAGAGTCAGTAATAAAAATCAATGTGTCACTTTTTAGAGGCAAGGGAGGTCAGTTAGAGCGGAGCCAGCTCTGACACGTTAGGTAAGTAACGGAGCTAGTCAGTGATTCATGAGCAGGTCTTGGCTGGCCGGATGGGATACAGCGTGGCCTCCAGTTCCATTTGTTTTTGCAAATATGACACCTGAAAACAAGACAAGGAGCAACAGCGTTTGCCAAGCATCATGTGGCAGAAGTGTCCTTGCTCAGCTCTGCCCGTGCCACCTCATCTCTGGCTTGGAGGCCCCCTGCGGCGTCTCTCCCTCAACAGCACCTGCCAATGGTTTTGAATTGTATGGTGGTTTCACATCGTGGATGAATGTCCAGTGTCTACTTGGATGAAGACATCTGATTCATTTTGCTCTGAATCCTGGTTCCGTTTACAGCCTACCTCTTCAGAGGCAGGAGGTATACTAACTCACTTTTCCCACTGCCTTGTCTCCACGGCGTCTTTCCAGGGTGTGGTTGGAGAACCTAGTGCACTCTCAAGTCTGGACACAGGCACTTGTTGTGACTCCAGCACAGCAGAAGCTGGAGGCACCGAGGCCCGGCTGCAACCAGAGGACCGCGCTCATGCAGCTGCACAGGGACCCCAGGAAAGACAGCCAAGAAGGCTTAGGAGGGCTGGGACCCCAAAGCCAGAGAGTTGCTGGATCTAGGGACGGATGTCAGTGAAGCAGCAGAAAAAAATGGATGCTCTCTTCTATAGTATAGCATTTCTCTAAAGGAATTTAAGTAATAAGATCTTCTCAAGATGAGAAACTATGAAAACTACCAAGATGGAGGCAAAAATCCCTCAATGATGTGGTTAGTTTTCCCATTTTCTTTGACTATACAACACAGTCTTGCTGCTACATTTAAAAAGTTTCAAATTAGTACAAGTATATAAATTCATAAACTACTATCAATGGATAAAAATCTATCCACAGATTTTAGGTTACTTAATCAAACCTTCCTCAGATTTGCTGAAGATGGAGAATATCCACCATGGAGGAAGGGCTCTGTATGTTTCCCATACTGTGATAGGAGCTATACAAACAAGAAATCCATGACATAATGTTTTGGGTTTCTTTTTATGTTAGACAAAATACATGTTTAGTTGATAACAGTATGGTCTTTGTGTGGCAATTACCTATTGTTCTACACATCGTAGAACACATTGTAATTTATTTTAAGCTTTGGTATATTTTTAAATTGTGTTTTTATTTTTATTCATAAGTACCTATGCATACATGTCTGACAGTGTTTCTTTCTGTTTAATTTTTTCCTTTTACCCACAGTCCCTTACTCAGATTTTTTATTTTTATTTTTTTAGATGGAGTCTTGCTCTGTCACCCTGGCTAGAGTGCAGTAGTGCAATCTCAATTCACTGCAACCTTCACCTCCCAGGTTCAAGCAATTCCCCTGCCTCAGACTCCCAAGTAGCTGGGACTACAGGCACCCACCACCACACCCAGCTAATTTTTTGTATTTTAGTACAGACAGGGTTTCACCATGTTGGCCAAGATGGTCTCCATCTCCTAACCTCATGATCCGCCTGCCTTGGCCTCCCAAAGTGCTGGCATTACAGGCATGAGCCACCATGCCCAGCACAAACTTTTAACTTATATAAGGCTATTTAGTGATTGGTTCAGCGATGGTTTCATGCCCGCAATGGTATCTGTTATAAGCTGACTAAGACCTGTGAGTTGATGTAGCTCAAGAGACTCAGCCCAACAGGATTGACATCAATTACCTCAGCCGATCAGATGAGAATACAAAGGCTAGAGAATACAAAGAAATTGGCAAGGAGGAATATTCAAGTTATTACTGCTGCATAGCAAAGCACCCAGAATGCACCAGCATTGAACAATCATTTTATTATGCTCATAGATTCCATGGGTCATACATTTTCTGGGTCCAGATACAGCAGTAAATAGCATTTTTGTGTCCCACAACATCTAGCAGATTAGCTGAAAAGACTCAAAAGCTATGGGTGTCTCAACAGCTGGGAGTGAGAACAATATGGAAGCATCTCAATATCTGGCAGTTGATGTTAGCTACCATCTCGGACCTCAGCTGATGCTCCCAGCCAAATCCCCTAAACATGTGGCCTATTCATGTGAGCTAACTTGAGATTCCTCACAGCATGGCAGTTGGATTTTTCTAATGAGTGTCTGTCCAAAGGAAAAACCAAGATGTAAGTGTGTGACATTATTATAATCACATCTCAGAAGTCACCCAGCATAACTTCCACTACATTCTGTTGGTCAAGGCAGGCCCAGGGTCAAGGGTAAACAATCCAGTCCTAACTCTTAATGAGAGGACTGTGAAGGTCATAGTGAAAAAGAGCCTGTGGAATGGAAGACATTGTTTTAAAAACCGACCATGCAAGTAAAAAGAATGGAAAGACAAACACAAATGTTCCAGGGCAGTCATTTCTAGCTGTAACATTATTAGTCATGTATTTCTTCTTAATCCTTATCTGTTTTTTTAAAAAATTCTTTTACAAGGAATACAGATTACTTGTGTAATGAGAAATAGGTATTTTTAATTTAAAAAAAATACTCTGTATACTAAGAGTGGCAAAAAAAAAAAAAATGATCAGTTTACGAAGAAGAAAACCCTAAAAGGCAAAGTTATGCTTCCTTTGAACCTTAATTCCTTCTAATGTGAGTAAACATATTGATGCTATATCTTAGTTTGGGTTTCCCTCAGAATCCCACTCTCAGGTAAGGATTTCACTTTCATAGTTTATTTTGAGATGCAATCCCAGGAAGCACGCAGGTAAGCAGGTGAAACGGAGAAGAGGAGTGAACACCGGGTGCATTAATTAGTAAGTTATTACTGAGGTAATAATTGAGCATCTGAGGCTCAATCTCCCTGGAGGAATCTGGTAGACTGTGTGGAACACAGCTCACCCAGGGGTGAGGAAGCCAGGTTATTTATCTCTCAGTCACTGGTTGAGAGCTGCTCCAGGAGTGACTTCTGCATAGGGACAGAGCATACTCCCGTGGCCAAGCCGAGCCTGCAGACAGAGCATCGGATCCTTACTATGAGAAGCTTCCTCTATGCAGAATGATGGGAACTCTGGCAGCATCTGCTCTCAGTGTGTACAGAATAATTTTAGAACTGAGTATTTCATCGCAGATGATTTTAAATTAATTGACACAGAGCAAAGGTATATGTCATTGAATGGCTATTTGATAATATGTTAAGGTTAGGTAAATCAGTATCTGAAAAACTGGAGAAAAAGGGTGTGAGCTGATTATAATCATGTCACACACTTTATAAAGTCAAGTGTACCTTTGGCTCCAGGACGGAGCCTCTCACTGGCTTACCTGGATGGAGCTTGGATAACAATCCCAGCACATCTCATCCAGTGACACGTCTTGGATGTTTGTCCCTTCCAAATTTCATATTGAAATGTGACCTCCAATGCTAGATGTGGGGTCTGGTGGGAGGTGTTTGGGTCTTGGGGGTGGATCCCTCATGAATGGCCGGGGGCTCCCCCTGCCCTAATCAGTTCACACAGGAAGCGCTGGTTGTTGAAGAGAGTCTGGCTCCTCCTCCTTGCTCTCTTGCTTCCTCTCTCATGATGTGATGTGCTGGCTCCCCATCACCTTCCACCATGAGTAAAAGCTTCCTGAGGCCTCACCTGAAGCAGATGCCCTTTTTTATAAATTGCCCAGCCTCAGGTATTTCCTTTTTTTTTTTTTTTTTTTTTTTTTTTTTTTTTTTTTTTTGAGACAGAGTGTCGCTCTATAGCCCAGGCTGGAGCGCAGTGGCGCACTCGGCTCACTGCAAGCTCCGCCGCGTGGGTTCACGCCATTCTCCTGCCTCAGCCTCCCAAGTAGCTGGGACCACAGGCGCCCACCACCACGCCAGGCTAATTTTTTATATTTTTAGTAGAGACGGGGTTTCACCGTGTTAGCCAGGATTGTCTCGGTCTCCTGACCTTGTGATCCGCCTGCCTCGGCCTCCCCAAGTACTGGGATTCCAGGCGTGAGCCATCGTGCCCGGCCTCAGGTATTTTTTTATAGCAATGCAAGAATGGCCTAACGCACCCGGTTTACAGCATTCACATGCTAGAACAGAGGAGACCATCCAAGCTCAACCCCTAAGGAGTTGGTGGCACTCAGCAACATGCCTCCTGACACCAATTCTGTGTAGAAGCAAACAGTTAACTCTTGAACATGGACAAATCACGGCACGGTTCTAAATCTAGTTCATACAAGACTGGTTTTCCACACTGAAATGGGCTGCCTGTGAGAGGGAAAGGTGCCCACATAAGTTTGTAAAATGAGAAATAAACCATTTTAAATTTACATCATGGGCCTGATAATACTCTTTCTGTGATTCTAAGTGACTTGCTCCAGTGGGGTACCTCAGCTGTATATTCATTACCACGAATAGTCCACACCTCTCACTTCAAGGCTGAAATGCCATGGTGTTTAACGTGCTCTTCTCAGAAAATTACCTCCAGAGCAAACAGTTCATCGCCAGAAATTTGGCTCTGTTCCAACCCCTGCTTTTCTTCACTTGGCAGCAAAGAAAATAGTTGATCTAGTATTGGGAATATTTAAACCATACCCAAATGGTTTGGCTATTATTTAAAAAATAAAATAAAATATAACATTCTGGTGATGATGTGGAGAAAAGGGAACCACAGATTGTTGATGGGAATGTAAATTGGCTATAGCCATTATAGAACTAGAACTACCTCTCAATCCAGGAATCTCACTTCTGGGTATATATCCAGTGGAGATGAAATTGGGATCGGATCTCAAAGGGATACCAGTACTTCCATGTTCATTGCAGCATTATTCACAAAACACAAGATATGGAAATAATCTAAATGCCCATCAACAGATGAATGGATAAAGAAAATGTGGCATATACATCCAATAGGATGTTAGACTTAATATGAAAGAAATCTTGCCATTTGCAACAACATGGATGAACCTGAAGGACACTATGCTAAGTGAAATAAGCCAGGCACAAAAAGACAAATACTGCATTATCTCACTGTCTTAGTCCATTTGAGTTGCTATACCAAAAATACCATACACTGGGTGGCTTAAAAATGACAGAAATGTGTTTCTTATAGCTCTAGATGCTGGGAAATCCAAGATCAAGGCGCCAGCAGACTCATTGCCTAGTGAAGGCTGCTCTCTGCTTTACAGAGGGCCTCTTCTTGATGAACCCTCCCATGGTGAAAGTGGCAAACAAGTTTTTCATGGCCTTTTTTATAGGGGCACTAATCCCATTTATGGGGATCAGTGACCCAAAAAGGCCCCACTTCTTAACACTATCACATTGGGAATTTGATTTCAACAAATGAATTTTGGAGGGACACAAACATTCAGACAGTAGCACTCACTTATAGGTGAAATCTAAAGCAGTCAAACTCATAGAAGTGAAAGAGTAAAACGGTGTTTACCAGGGTTGGGGAGAGGAAAGTGGAAGGTGATAGTCAAGGGGTACAAAATTTTAGTTTTGCAAGATACATAATTTCTAGAGAATTGCTATTCTAGAGAACAGCATCGTGCCTACAGCTAACGGCATTATATTGTATACCTAAAATTTGCTAAGAGGGTAGATCTTATGTTAAGTGTTCTTATCCTCAGTAATAATAATAATAATAAGGAGGAAGCAGGAGGAAACTTTTGGAGGTGATGAATAAGTTTATGACCTTAATGGTGGCGATAGCTTCATGGGTGTATACATAACCCCAAACTCACCAAGTTGTATACATTAAATATGTATGCCTTTTTACATGACAATCATATCTCAATAAGGTAGTTTAAAAATAAATAAATAATGAACAAATAAATACATCCATATCCAATGGTATAACACAGCACTGAGAAATGTGAAGCCATGTGACTTGCATGGACATGACACAGCAGACGATTGTTATGCACTTAAGTGCTCCGACTGAGCTTCTACCATCACCATGAGGAGAAGCAGAAGGTCAGCCCTCTGGCCTCAGGCAAAGGGTGTAATGTGGAGCAGAAATACCCCAGTCAAGACCAACTGACCCCAGCCAACCTCTGGATGCATAGAACAAAGCCAGCCAAGGTCAGCAGAGCCACTAAGCCAAGCCCAGCCAACCCTCAGTTAACCCACTTAGTTTATTTTGGCTTGGCACCTAAATCAACACTTATTGCTGTATGCCATGGAGATTCTGTAGCTGTTATACTGCATTTTTCTGGCAGTTAACTAATACTGTACCTAAGAAAAAATACTGGAGAATAGAAATGTCTAATATACAGTTTTTAAGTAATTTGCAATGACATATATAATGTAAAACACTCCCTTATTTTCCCTGCAACATTTTATATTATGTATACATTCTAGAAATTTTCCCTTTCTGACTGACGCTTCTGTAATGACAAAATGTGTTGCTTCACATCCGAGGGCACAAATTTATATACCAGGGCACAAGAGCCAGGGTAAGTTGGCTCTCCTAAAACATGCAGGAGTCTTAGGGAGGCTTATGGATTCCCTGGACCACAAAATTAGGAGTTTTCCTAATTCCAAGCACTAGAGATTCCCCCAGGTGATACCAGCTGTTTAACAAACATACTGTTCAACTGCATGTCTTAACAGCGATTGATGTGGTTTGGATCTGTGTCCTTACCCAAATCTCATGTTGATATGTAATCCCCAATCCTGGAAGTGGAGCCTGGTCGGAGATGATTGGATCATGGGGGTGGATCCTTCATGAATGGTTTAGCACCACCCTCTCAGTGCTGTTTTCATGATAGTGAGTGAGTGAGTGAGTTATCATGAGATCTGGTTGTTTAAAAGTGCATAGCACCTCCCACCCCTCTCTTGGTCCTGCTCCTGACAGGTAAGAGGCCTGCTCCTGCTTTGCCTTCTGCCATGAGTAAAACCTCCCTGAGGCCTCCCCAGAGGTAGATGCCACCATGCGTCCTGTACAGGTTGTACACAAAGGTAATAGGAATCAAGCAGCCCCACACAGCTCTTTTGCACTCATGTGTTGTATGACAGAATCCACTCCCTCCCCTTGCCCATTCACACCTAAGGTTGATAATAGATTCAGACTTTTAGGATTCTGCACTATTGCTTGCTATTTTCCTATATTATCTTCAAGTTATCCAGTTTAAGCATGATATCTGCTTTCTGCCTGGATCCTGATTGATACAGTAATTGGTATCAGAGTGCCTCCAGGAAACAAAATTTCAAAGTAGGATATTGATATTGTGTGCTCATGTAGTTGAGAAAGGTACAGACTCCTTCCTTGTCAAATGATAATGGGGCACAGATGACCCACAGCACCAGTAGCATCAAGATTATTCACTCTTAATGGTCTGGGTATAAAATGCATGTGGACATAAAGGCACTGAGACGTTAAGAAATTGTGCCAATTAATCACTACGGAAGGTCTAGTGCTTGTGAAGGGTAAGAGGCTGCTTCTGATGGCAATGGAGCACGTACACAGGAAAAATGGACCTTAAAAGCTGAAAATATATGTTATGGGGTAAATTTTGTCCCCCTCAAATTCATATATTGAAGTTCTAACCCCTAGTACCTCAGAATGTGACTGCATTTGGAGATAGGGTCTTTAAAAATGGTGGTTAAAGTAAAATGAGGTCATATAGGTAAATCCTAATTCAATATGATTGGTATTCTTATAAGAAGAGAAGATTATAACAAAGATACACAGAGAGATGCTCATGTGAAGACACAAGGAGGAGATGGACATCTACAAGCCAAAAAGAGAAAGCTCAAAAGAAACCAACTCTGCTGACATTTTGATCTCATACCTCTAGCCTACAGAACTGTGAGAAAATGCATTTCTGTTGTTTAAGACACACAATCTGTGGTACTCTTTTATTGCAGCAAGAGCGCACAGTAGAATGTACATAAAAACATGCATAGAAAATTGCAACATGTTCATAGCTTTGAAGGAGCCCTTTGTCTTCTGAGGTTGAAGGGTAGATAAGCCTGAGAACATCGCCAAGTTATAACGGCAAGAGATGGGAGAGTATGCATAAAAGGGCAAGGCTAAGGGCATTAGACCAAGGAAGACTAAATATAAGATTTGATCAGATCAAATATATCAACACCCTTTGAGGTGTCTGCTATGCATCAATTATGTTTCTAGGCTTTAATTCTAAGTTGGATAAACTGTTATCACCCCTAAACCTGCCTTGCTACTTAAAGGGGTCCCATTTGTATTCTCAAACTTTGCATTACATAACAGTGAGAAATATAGCAGGACATGCTACTTGTACTCTCAGTTACATATCTGTTTTATAGGTCACTAGGAGTAAATGTCCCATAAACCTTAATTATCCAGATAACTGAAGTTTAACTCTTTAAACTCTGACATTAAAGGAAATCAACAATTTTATGGCCATCTTCCTAAAATATTACGTACATGTCTGGTTTTAGAAGCAGAGAATATTAAATGCAATTCAACCTTCATCTTCCTACTAAATTTATAAAACTGTACTTAATAAATTGAAAGTGTGAAATCCAAGGTTTATATAGTTAGACATATTGCATCTTTAAATAGAAGGCAGTTTAGAAAAATACACTGGGGGAAGGCAAAATAGCCAACTAGATACAACCAGGTAAAACAGCTCCCACAAAAAGACTGCAATGACTGGCATGCTCCTAACAAATCTTAAGAGAGAAAAGGACATCAAAAGCAGACAAATGGAAGGTATGCAAGCTGAGCTGAAGGGAGAGGAAGCTGAGAATGCTACAGAGGGCTATAGCACACCAAACTCATTCCTGGTCCCCAGTGGCTCTGAGGGAATAGGTGAGTTGAACTGGCAAGGAACAACCTGCTCTCACCATGGACCTCTGGAACCCCAGGGGGAAGAGAACCCTCGAACACCATGGACACTTGAGTTGGCAGAAAAAGCTGCTTAGAGAAGTGGTAGGGGCAGCAAGCCAGCTGATATGGAGCCCAGAGGATTTGATGTGGGAGCGTCTGTAGAAGAGCATAGGCAGGGACACCCATCCCCCTAGGCTCGACTTGATCCCATAGGAGATTTTAGCCCTAGGGGAGTTATCAGTACTAAACTCTGCTGGGTTGTCTTGTCCATCAGATGGGGCTGGTCTGATCTCAGCACCCCTTGGTCTGCTGGCCTCTCCCTGGACCCCAGCCTGGCCATGCCTGCTTACAGGGCCATCTTGGGTGCCCTGGGGGGCCACACCATAGCTTCTGTACCAGTGGACCATGCCAGACCAGCAGAGAGCTCAGTGGCCATGCACCAGCCCTTGCACTCCCTCCCCAAAGCACAGCTTTCCCCAGGCCCACAACAGCTCCCCACATTGCTATGCTGGCATGTGTCTGCACAGGTGAGTTTTGCTTTCCTGGTCCCACCAGTGCCCAAGGAGTACAGTCCACCCACCTTCTCCCTTCTCATCACCATTGCAGATGGAGCCTGGATAGACACAGAACTAGCCATCTCTGCCCCCACCAGCATCCAGCCCTTGTGCTAACACTGCCGTGGGAGTGAAACTAGGCCCAGAGGACAGCAGATCCTCCCTTGCTCTGAGCTACCACACATGCTTGTGGGGCACAGAGAAGGCACCCAGAACTATACCTGCCAGTGCCCCACCCCTGAGCCAACACCACCTCCAGTATGAGCATGCACACAGTCATCAGCAAGGGCCCCTGCCCCGCCCACAGCTGTGTTGCCTCCACCACTGTGCTGAACGCCTGCAGAGGAGCAAGCACCCTGGTACCCATTAGCATTTTGCCGCAGCTGCACCACCACTGCTGTGGACATGTGTGAAACAGAACGAATCCCACTGTCACTACACTACAAAACACTTTTGCTGATATCACCCACGGGACTGCAGGAACCAGTGATTGAGGAGCACTTTGGCACCCCCAGTGCAATGGATTCCTAACTTCAAGGAGACAGAGAACAAAGTCAGGGCCTGATACAACTCTCCAGAGTTAGAGTATGCAGTCCAGGAGTTGGGAGCTCAGTGTTGGCCTCCTTAAATCTTCTAGAAATGAAGTCAGTTGATTGAATCCATTTTATACCACAACCAAACCCTCAAGGTCATCAAATAGGATAAAAAAAAAAAAATCCATCCAAAAGTCAGCAACTCAAAGACTGAAGGAAGATAAGCCCACAAAGCTGAGAAAGAATTAGCGTAAAAACCCTGACAACTCAGAAAGCCAGAGTACCTATTTCCTCCAAATGACCACATCAACTCTCCAGCAAGGATTCTGAACTGGGCTGAGATGGCTGAAATGACAGAAAGAGAATTCAGAATATGTACAGGAATGAAGATCATTAAGCTACAAGAGTTCATTGAAACCCAATCCAATGAAGCTAAAAATCATGATAAAACAATGCAACAGGTGACACACAAAGTAGCCAGTATAGAAATGAATATAACTGACCTGACAGAGCTGAAAAACACACTACAAGAATTTCATAATGCAGTCACAAGTAATAATATTAGAATAGACCAAGCGGAAGGAAAAATCTCAGAGCTCAAAGATGGTTTCTGAAATAAGATACTCACACAAGAATAGAGAAAAAAAAAATAATGAAAAGAAACGAACAAAACTTCTGAGGATGAGAGGATTATGTAAAGAGACCAAATCTATGACACATTGGTGTCCTTGAAAGAGATGAGGAGAATGGAACCAACTTGGAAAACATATTTCAGGATATCATTCATGAGAATGTCCCCAACCTAGCTAGAGAGGTCAACATTCAAATTCAGGAAATGCAGAGAATCCCAGTAAGATACTTCACAAGAAGATCATCCCCAAGACATATAAGCTTCAGATTCTCCAAGGTCAAAATAAAAGAAAAAATGTTAAAGGCAACTATAGAGAAAGGTCAGATCACCTCCAAAGGGAAGCACATCAGATTAACAGTAGACCTCTCAACAGAAACCCTAAAAGCCAGAAAACACTGGGGGCCAATATTCAATATTCTTAAAGAAAAGAAATTCCAACCCAGAAATTCATATCCAGCCAAACTAAACTTCACAGGTGAAGGAAAAATAAGATGTTTTTCAGATAAGCAAATGCTGAGGGAATTTATTACCACCAGACCTGCCTCCTGAAGGAAGCGCTAAATATGGAAAAGAAAAAACATTACCAGCCACTACAAAATGCACTGAAGTACACAGACCAGTAACACTATAAAGCAACCTAATAAACAAGTCTGCAAAATAACCAGCTAACATAATGATGACAGAATCAAATCTACACATATCAATGCTAACCTTGAAAGTAAATGGGCTAAATGCCCCAAATAAAAGGCACAGAGTGACAAGCTGGATAAACAACCAAGATCCATTGGTATGTTATCTTCAAAAGCCTCATCTCACATGCAATGACACCAGTAGGCTCAAAATAACAGGATGGAGAAAAATCTACCATGCAAATAGAAAACAGAAAAAAGCAGGGGTTGCAATCCTAGTTTCAGACAAAACGTACTTTAAAGCAACAAAGATAAAAAACAACAAAGAAGGACTTTACATAGTAGTAAAGGTTTTAATTCAAGGAGATTTAACTACCCTAAATATGTATACACTCAACAAAGGAGCACCCAGATTCATAAAGCAAGTTTTTAGAAACCTTCAAAGAGACTTAGACTCTCACATAATAATAGTGGGAGACTTTAACACCCCACTAACAGTATTAGATAGATTATAAAGACAGAAAATTAACAAAAATATTCAGGACATGAGCTCAGTACTGGACCAAATGGACCTAATAGATATCTACAGAACTCTCCACTCAAAAACCAAGGAGTATATATTCTTCTCATTGCCACATGGCACATACTCTAAAATCAATCACATAATCAGAAAAAATAAAAAACACTCCTAAACAAATACAAAAGAACTGAAATCATAAAAAAATATATATCAGACCATAGTGCAAACAAATTAGAAATAAAAGTTAAGAAATTCACTTGAAAAAATATATATAAAATGACATGAAAATTGAATAATCTGCTCTTTAATGGCCTTTGGATAAATAATGGAATTAAGGCAGAAATCAAGAAGTTATTTGAAACTAATGAGAGCAAAGATACAACATACAAGAATCTGCAGGACACAGCAAAGGCAGTGTTAAGGGGGAAATTTATAGTACTAAATTCCCTCATCAAAAAGTTACAAACATCTCAATTTAACAACCTAATATCAAAACTAAAAGAACTAGAGAACCAAGAGCAAACCAATTCCAAAGTTGGAGAAGACAAGAAATAAAATCAGAGCTGAACTGAAGGGTTTCAGTATCCTTCATGAAAAACCCTTCAAAAGATCAACTAATACAAGAGCTGGGCTTTTGTTTGTTTGTTTGTTTGTTTGTTTGTTTGTTTGTTTTTTGAAAAAATAATAATAAAATAAACTGCTAGCTAGATAAACAAAGAAAAGAGAGAAGATGCAACTAAACACAATCAGAAATGACAAGGGGATTATTACCACTGACCCACCAAAATACAAATAACCATCAGAGAATATTATGAACATCCCTATGCTCATAAACTAGAAAATCCAAAAGAAATAGATAAATTCCTGAACACATACACCTACCCCCAAGACTGAACCAAGAAGAAATTGAGTCCCTGAACAGACTAATAAAGAACTCTGAAATTGAGTCAGTAATATATAACCTATCAACCAAAAAGAAGTCCAGGACCAGGAAGATTTACAGCTGGATTCTACCAGATGTACAAAGAGGAGCTGGTACCATTCCTGCTGAAACTATTGCAAAAAATTTAGGGGGAGGGACATCTCCATAGCTCATTCTATGAGGCAGTATCATCTGTATACCAAAACCTGGTGGAAATACAACAAAAAAAGAAAACTTCAGGCCAATGAACATCAATGCAAAAATCCTCAACAAAATACTGGCAAACCAAATCCAGCAGCACATCAAAAAGCTCATCCACCACAATAAAGTAGGCTTTATCCCTGAGATGCAAGATTGGTTCAAAATACACAAGTCAGTGAGATTCATCATGTAAATAGAACTAAAGACAAAAACCACATGATTATCTCAATAGATGCATAAAATTCAAAATCCCTTCATGTTAAAAACTCACAATAGACTAGGTATTGAAGGAACATCCCTCAAAATAATAAGACCCATCTATGACAAATCCACAGCCAACATCATACTGAGTGGGCAAAAGCTAGAAGCATTCCCCTTGAAAACTGGCACAAGACAAGGATGTCCCATCTCACCACTCCTATTCAACATACTATGGGAAGTCCTGGCCAGGGCAATCAGGCAAAAGAAAGAAATAAATGGTATCCAAATAGGAAGAGAGGAAATCAAATAATCCCTGTTTGCAGACAACATGATCCTAAATCTAGAAAACCCCATAATCTAAGCCCAAAATTTCCTTAAGCTAATAAACAACTTCAGCAAAACTTCAGAAAAGTCTTAGGATACAAAATCAATGTATAAAAATCACTAACATCCCTATATACCAACAACAGTCAAGCCTAGAGCCAAGCCAGGAACACAATCCCATTCACAATTGCCACAAGAAAAGAAAATACTTAGGAATACAGCTAACCGAGAAAGTTAAAGATCTCTATAAGGAGAACTACAAAACACTGCTCAAATAAATCAAAGATAACACAAACAAATGGAAAAACACTCCATGCTCATGGATAATAACACTCAATATCTTTATAATGGCCATACTGCCCAAAGCAATTTATAGACTCAATGCTGTTCCTATCAAACTGCCCTTATTGATATGTCTCCCCCAAACTAGAAAAAACCATTTTAAAATTCATATGGAACCAAAAAGAGCCTGAATAGCCAAGACAATCCTAAGCAAAAAGAACAAAGCTGGAGGCATCATGCTCCTCAACTTTGAACTATGCTATAGGGCTATAGTAGCCAAAACAGCATGGTATTGATACAAAAACAGACAGATAGACTAATGGAACAGAATAGAAAACCCAAAAATAAGGCTGCACACATACAACTATCTAATCCTTGAAAAACCTGACAAAAAACAATCAATGAGGAATGGATTCCCTATTCAATAAATTGTGCTAGGGTAACTGGTTAGCCATATGCAGAAGATTGAAACAGGACCCTTTCCTTATGCTATATACAAAAATTAACTCAGCATGGATTAATTACAGACTTAAATGTAAAACCCAAATCTATAAAAACTCTAGAAGACAACCTAGGCAATACCATTCTGGACCTAGAAACAGACAAAGATTTCATGATGAAGATACAAAAAGCAATTGCAACAAAGACAAAAATTGACAAATAGAATCTCATTAAACCAAAGAGCTTCTGCACAGCAAAAGAAACTACAAACTGAAGAGACAACCTACAGAATGGGAGAAGATTTTTGCAAACTGTTCATCTGACAAAGATCTAATATCCAGCCTCTACAAGGAACTTAAACAAATTTACAAGGAAAAAAAAAAAACATTAAAAAGTGGGCAAAGGACATGAACAGACTTTTTTCAAAAGAAGGCATACATGCAGCCAACAATCACATGAAAAAAAGTTCAACATCACTGATTATTAGAGAAATGCAAATCTAAACCACAATAAGATACCTCCTCATACCGGTCAGAATGGCTATTATTAAAAAGTCGAAGAGTAACAGATATTGGCAAGATTTCAGAGAAAGACACACTTATACACTGTTGGTGGAAGTGTAAATTAGTTCAGCCATGTGGAAAGCAGTGTGACGATTTCTGTTTGTTTGTTAGTTAGTGAGTTTGTTTGTTTTAGACAGAGTCTCGCTCTGTCGCCCAGGCTGGAGTGCAGTGGCGTGATTTCAGCTCACTGCAAGCTCCGCCTCCCAGGTTCACACCATTCAGAATGCCTCAGCCTGCCGAGTAGCTGGGACTACAGGTGCCAGCCACCATGCCCGGCTAATTATTTTGTGTTTTTAGTAGAGACAGGTTTTCACCATGTTAGTCAGGATGGTCTCGATCTCCTGACCTCGTGAGCCACCCGTCTCGGCCTCCCAAAGTGCTAGGATTACAGGCATGAGCCACTGTGCTCAGCTGACAATTTCCTAAAGGACTTAGAACTACCATTCAACCCAGCAATTCCATTATTGGGTATATACTCAAAGGAATATAGATCATTCTACCATAAAGACACATGCACATGTATGTTCATTGCAGCACTATTCACAATAGCAAAGACATGAAATCACCCTAAATGCCCATCAGTAGTAGTCTTGGTAAAGAAAATATGGTACTTACACCATGGAATAATATGCAGTCGTAAAATACGAAGAAGATCCTATCCTTGAAGTAGACACGAAGTAGTAGAGGGAAGGTTATAAGATACTGAGGGTCCATGAAGTCTTTAATTGTGTTTGTAAAGCAAAGAATAACAAAATAAAAGGAAAGAGAAAGAAAAATACGTCAACATATCAAAGGATGAAACAAATAGTTGAGGTAATCTTTATAAGTGGAAAATAAGGATATCACAAGAATATAACCTGGATAAAAATGAACACAGGCCTAAAATAATCTTATTATAAGTATAAACATAAATTGAGCATCCACTGTCATCAGAGGGTTGCAATGCAATATATGGGACCCAAGGGAGATGTGCCCCTGTCCTTGGTCAATTAATCACAGGCTTTTGTAGGGCTTCAACTTGCCTCACTCTCCTTCTTGCCCTCTTTTAAATGTTCATGCCAAAAGAAAGAACAGTGGTACTTTATAAAAATTTTTGATTTCTTCCTGAAGAGCCCCTCTTACTTGTCTGGGAAAAGCTAGACTCCAACCTGCTACTTACCACTCTCATTATCTTACACCTTCCCTCTATTATCTATTGCTCTCATCTTGTGCCTTTAGCTTCTTTTTCTTCCTTATCTCTTCTACCTGTGTTCCTGCTTCCTTTCCCAAACTGTTAACTTCTGTCCCAAGTAGTTTTATTATTGCACCAACATTGGCCAACAAAAGTACATCTCGTCTTCTAATTATTTATATGGCCAATTGCATTGTTTCCTGGGATCTTGGGTATTTTATGTTGATATTCAGAGATCCTCTCTTTACTATTTATTTGAAATGAAAGAACTGTATTTAGAAGCACTCTGGAGAGTTGAAAGTGCATGAAACAAGGATGTTATAATGAATTTGAGATATGAGTCCCATGTGTATGTGTCTTGCACTTTGTTATAACTCATTGGATCAGTCAGTTAGATGCTAATATGATAATGCCATTTACTGAAAGATGCCTTTAAAATATCACAATATATGAATAAAGGAGAACTACTAATCTTCTCTCATATGTTCTCTTGGCCAATATGTGAGGAAAATTTCACACACAGGTGAGAGGCAAAGAAGAAAAACATTCCAAGCACAGGACAGTGCTCAATGACACCAATCTATTAAGGTTTGATGAAGACCTTAATTGTGCTTGTGAAGCCTGGTGGGATTCATCGACTAGCCATGCATTTGGCTGACAGCCTTGAAATGAAGTCTTTTATGCAAAGTGGAATGTTCTTTAGTGACTGCCTTCATAGGAAACTTCAAAACCACAGGATATTCTGATTCTTCTTAAATCTCAATTAAAGCATCTGTTATACTTATTCGATTATTTTTTGTGCTGTCATTCTGAGACATTTGGCCACTGTAAGGACAAGTCCATTCTGAATGTTCAGTCAATCTTATTACCATCAATTTTTGGTCATAATAAAAACATTTAAAATGAAAAAAAATAGTAACAGAGCACAGAATCTGATCATGCCAAAAAGAAAGCATGCTTAGTTCTTTTACATAAATTGCCCATTTCTCCCTGACATTTCCTCATAACTGTTTAAGAGAAGGCAGAATCAAAGACCAGGCAGACTCAAAGCTCAAAGCTTACCTGGCCACAGGTGACCATATTTACAAAGACCTAACTGTGATATAACTTGCCGTGAAAAAGGTTTGTTTTCTGATCCCATCTTAGAGGCACAAGTTCCTGATACATCAACAGCTCCCCGAGCATAAAACTTTAACTCCAGTTTGAGGAAGCAGAACTACTATGATCATCACCATGATCAACATTACACATATTGTCTAGACCTGAGCCATCCAACATGGTAGCCACTAGGCACATGTGGCTCTTGAACTTAAATTAACTAAAGTCATAAAAAAGTAAAAATTAATTTCCTTCATAGCATGAATCATATTTCAAGTGTTCAGTGGCCACATGTGACTGGTGGCTATTCAGTTGGACAGTACAGAACATAGAACACGTCCATCACTGCAACAGTGTTGGTCTAGATGTGTCCTAAAGCAGGCATTTCCCACATGTTATATCACTTAATTATCTCAAGAAACTGGTAAGGAAGAGTGTATTGGCTCTATTTTATATATGCAGAAACTGATGTTCAGAGATGTTCTCAGCTATCTGTTCTGAAATGCACATCCATTCATCTTTGAGGAGTCTGCACTGACAGTGTATCTCCATGCCAAGACAACTTTTCCCCTCACGCCATAGGCTGGGAAAGAAATTAAAGTCTGAAACCCTCCCTTGCTAGGACAGCCAAAGGTAATGGCTTAAGTCCATTTTCAACTTCAATGTTGTTGAAGAAAAAGGAAAGGAGGCATTACTATTTTTCTAATTAAATAAGCCATTCTTTCTAAACCTTTCCTCCAGAACTGTTCTATTTTGTTTTGTTTCAGTTTTTTAATATGTGGGGTTGATCTGCTCAAACTCCAAGCATGCTTTTCCATATGCTTCTCTTTCCCATTTTTATATTTCCTTTAAGTACAAATGCTAAATCTGTGCCATATTTTTATTAGCTTCACACTGATGTTGTTGACATTTTTGAGAACTATTTGATGTCTGAGAAACTCGTGAACCTTTTATTTGCTCTTTTGAAATGTAGGGCAAAAAAACTAACACAGTGAAGGAAGGATTATGTTGTTTGTATCCAGAAAAACTACCTTGTACCCAAGTACATTTCAACTGGGTCTGACGATCCCTATCTTTTATTAGTCATTCATTAAGCTGCTATTAGTCCATGTAGGGAAATGTTTTCTGTTATATTCTCCCTGAAAGAGTTCCCACTCCTCAGAATTTGTTGGGAAAAGAAATTCGAGGCAAAGAGATGATTAAACTCATCCTTAAAGTCAAATCTGCTGGCTCCTTCCTCTCCTGCCTGACCCAGCTCCATCCCCATCACAAATTCTCCCAGACATCTGATGCGGGCAGCAGAGGGGGAATCACATGAGCTACAGCTGAGTTCACAGGAATGATTTGTGAGCCTCAGTATTTGCACATGTGTGGTCATGGGGGACCTCTCTGGCCGGGCCAGCCATTTTCCCCCCACATCTGTTGGTTAATCGGAAATCCAAATGTACAAGACAGCACTGGGGAACAGAGGCGGGATTTGTAACCCACTTTGGAGAACTTCTCACACTGAAAACAAAGAGTATGCGACTCTGATTTTTAGCTCTTTCTAGATACATTTGCACAAATGAAATTTATCATTTAACTTTTGAATAAAAACCATGGCACTGAGCATCATGGAGAGAATGGCTGGAGACTTGGGCAGGGGCTGCTCAGTACCATCTGAAACCATTGCCAACAGCAGTCTGCTTCCCGTCTCCATCCACTTCCCATCTCACCTTTGTGTTTCTGTCCATTCCTTGCTTTGCTCTATCTCTTCTTCTCTCATTCTTTCTTCCCCACTTTTGCTTTCCCTTGTCTCTGATTCCCAGAATAATCCTGGGAATCAAATTCTGGGTGAGCAGACACCTCTGAGGACTCCAGTGAGGCTCCTGCATGGATGCTTACCTAACATCTAAGCTCCATTCTTTGGGTATAGCAATGTCCTTCCCCTTAGACCTTCTTAAAAGGTGAAAACTCTCTCCTCTAAAGTAGGTTACATTAGGTTAATGAAAGTTTCTGAAATTTTACTGTAAAATATTTCTCAAGGGAGGTAGACTGCCTGAGACAAGTAAGGGGCAAGAAATTGTAAGAAGGCAGAATGCTGAAAATAAATGTAGTCCATCTCCAATTTTGGCCTGGGGCTTGCTGAGGACAGTGAGAAACCATACTTCCATGTGATGCTGCTCCCTACAACAAAGAATTTCATCACCCCTACTCTTGCCAGGATTCTTAATGTCTCAAGGAACATGTGGGGTCCTAACAAAGGAGGGATATTAAATAAGGCTTAGAGAGCCCTGGCATCTTGTTAGGGAGAGCTGTTGTAGGGAGCAATCCAGATGCACATGAGCTGTTGCTTTTCTAGTGAGGGAAAAAGAAGAACAAATGAAAGCATTTGGCAACGATCTCAAATGGCGCTCTGTTGCAGGCTGGGCCAGTAATCAGCCAGTCTTCACCTGAATATCCACATCTGTTCTGTGAGCTCCTGCCCTGGTGATACTCATTGCTAGGAATTTTAAACATCATCCCTTGTTCAGGGATATGTAAAAATATCATTCTTGGAAGAAAATCCAAAACACTGGCTACACCAAATGCTGGCAAGATGAAGAGGAACAAGAACCCTCATCTGTTGCTTATAGAAATGTAAAATGATACCACCACTTTGCAAGAGAGTTTGGTAGCTTCTTACAAAGGTAAACATAGTCTTACCATACATACAGTCTAGCAGTGGTGCTCCTGGTATTTACCCAGAGGAGTTGAAAACTTAAGTCCACACAAAAACCTGCACAGTAATGTTTATAGGAGCTTTATTCATAATTACCAGCACTTGGAGGCAACCAAGATGGCTTTCAATAGGTGAATGAATAAACAAACTATGGCACATCAAGGCAATGAAATATTATTCAGCCACCAAAAGAAGTGAGCTATCAGGAACAAAAAATAACCTTAAATATATATTGCTAAGTGAAGGAAGCAAATTTAGGAAGACTACGTACTATATGATTCTAACTACATGACATTCTGCAAAAGGCAAAACTATGGAGATGATAAAAAGATCAGTGGTTGTCAAGGGTCCATGGAAAGGAAGAGAGAGAAATACATGGAACAGAGGGTATTTTTGGGCAGTGAAACTATTCTGTGTGATACTGTGATGGTGGGCACAAGTCATTTTACATATGTCAAAATCCGTAGAACATACAACACTAAGAGTGAATCCTAATGTAAGCTATGGACTTCAGTTGATAATAATATATCAATAAATATTGGATCTTCAATTATTACAAATTGTATTAGTCTGTAACAGATAACACAGTGGCAGCTAGCATCAACTTAAAGGGAAGAGACTGGCTCATGGGACTGGAGGGTTTGGGGCTAATTAGAATGTCATCAAGACCCGCTTTTCTCCCTTCCAGTTGGTCATCCAGCATCCACCCAGCCTAGGGCATTCTTTTGGTCCAGCCATCTGGATTTCATGCTTTCTTCCTGTGATGGTTAATAAGAGTGTCTATTTGATTGGATTAAAGGATGCAAAGTATTGTTCCTGTGTGTGCCTGTGAGGGTATTGCCAAAGGAGATTAACATTTGAGTCAGTACAAGGAGAGGCAAACCCACCCTCAATTTGCATGGACACCATGTAATCTGCTGAAAGCGTGGTTAGAATAAAAGCAGGCAAAGGAACATGGAAAGACTAGACTGGCTAAGTCTTCTGGCCTCCAACTTTATTCTGTGTTGGAAACTTCTTGCCCTCAAACATCAGACTCCAAGTTCCTCAGCTTTTGAACACCTATGGTTTTCCAGGGGCTCTCAGGCCTTCAGCAACTGACTGAAGGCTGCACTGTCAACTTCCCTACTTTTGAGGTTTTTGGACTAAGGCTGGCATCCTTGCCCCTCAGCTTGCAGGCAGCCTATTGTAGGGTTTCACCTTGTGATTGTGTGAGTCAATACTCCTTAATAAACTTCCTTTCATATATGCATCTATCCTATTAGTCCTCTCTAGAGAACCCCGACTAATACACGTTCTTAAGCTAGTGTGATTGCTTCTGAAAGCTGTCTAGAAAGAACAAAGAGAGACCTTTCCCGACACTCACAGCAAAGCTTGCTTTGAAGCTCATGGACCTAGACCCCATCAAGTGCCTCCTCCTGGCCCATTTAGGGGTAACGCATATGGGATTACACTTAGGTTGGTCAAGTTTGCCACAACCTACAGGTGGGGCCAGCTGCAAGCAGGATGGTGTGCCCAGTGCACAGCTGAATAAGTTGGAGTCTCTCAGGAAGGAGGCAGGAGGCAGTCTGCTAAGTAGGCATCCAACAACATTTACTATGGTGGCTCCATTCCACCCACTTCCAAGGGCCAGGGAAAATGTTACCCTCTTAGGATCACAGCACCTACCAGACCAATGATACCCAGTGTGGTCCTCCACAGGCTGTTACCTGTCTGCAAAGAGATAGCTATAGAGATGAGAAAGAGACCAAGTAGTCACTCTGAGAGAATAATTGTATGCTTGTGGAATCTAATAACAATGAAATGTGGGTTTATATTTTGCATGTCTTTATTTTCACTTTTATAGTCACTTGGCTATATTGTACTTCACAAAACTATTAGTCCATGATGAAATTTTTTAAAATTTAAAAGCTGGTCCTCCACCATGGAGTATTTGGAAAATGCACTAGAGGTGAGCTCCAGGTCAGGAGCCACACCTGATCCCCAGGTGTCTCAGCAGCAAGGACAGTGCCTGGCATGCAATTGGCTTTCACTATTTGTTGTCAGAATAAATAAACAAGGGACAAAGCTGTGGTCGATGTCCAGGTTTTCAAATCCTAAGTCCAATGCTGCCCCACCGTGCCACACATCTGCTGAGAAGATAACGATATCCCCTGACCCTGGGAGTCCTTGTCACCACTAACATGGCAAATGGCATAATCTGAAGACAGAGTCAAGAATGTCTATAAAAAGATTCAAATCCCTCCTGTACAGGAAATTGTGAACACAAAGGGATTGATGACAGCATGGGATGCATATCTCTGAAAAAAACCCCATCCTCCAAGGAGAAGCAGCGTCCCCTGCCCCCATACTGCAAAGCAACTGCTGGGTTGGTGGGCTATCAGGGTAGGCGTCCTGTTCTCTTATCACTGGCTCCAGAATTCAGAGAGAGCCAGGCAGGCTTCCTTAAAAGTCACATTTGCATTTGAGAAATGTGTATGGTGGGGGGAGGGAGAAATATCTTCACTGTTCCACTGAGAATTATGAAAATGCCCCTTCTTTGAGTTTGAGACAAGACTAACGCCAGCCCTCTTACCTCTCGAGAAGGACTTGAGAACCAATGCCTGCTCACTAATATCACACGCTCTGCTATTTTAAATTAAAACACCATTACGGTGTTAGAAAATCCAATGATATATTGCCCTTTTGTTTATTAAGTAATATTTTAAAATAAATCTCTCAGAGAAAAAAGCATTTTGGCATGCCCAAAGTTGTCCCATACCCCCGTCCTGCTGGTGGAGGAACATGTCACTGCTTTTCTTGGTTTTCTTTCCCTTTAAATGGAAACAATAATGCCTCTGCCTGCTTGTGAAACCTTGTTACTTAGAAATGAAAACTTTTCTTTCTCATCTTTTAAAGCCATAGAAAACGTAAATGAATTGGGGAAAAGGAGTGCAGTAGGGAAAAAAAAGTAGGAATTTCAACATACTCTTCACGAAAGCCTCTCTAGACTCTCCATGTCCTTTAATCTGTTTGCCTTTAAATAGTCAAGGAAAAACAATGCATTTACATGAGTAAACAGCTACTTTTATTTCAAAGAGGGGTTTAATCTGTTTACTTAAAAGATTTAAAGCAAATAATTTTAAAAGCCTTCCAAAACGCCAGCTACCATAGTGAAACCCTCATCTCTAGAAAAAAATACAGAAATTAGCTGGGCGTGGGGGCACACACTCATAGAGCTCAGGAGGTTGAGGCTATAGGGAGCCACGATCACACCACTGTACTCCAACCTGGGCAACAGAGTGAGACCCTGTCTCCAAAAAAAGAAAACAAACAAACAAAAAACCCAAAGCAAATATATAAGAGTCTATTTTGATTTAATTTGGTGCAGTCTGTAGATATTCCATCTAACTCCGTATCAAATTACATGAAATGAAATAACATTTTACATATCTATATTTGATTACAGCATATTCCTAGTGACTTACATCCTCCATCATTGGACACTCACTGAAATGAGTATTAGATTAGTTTTTCCCTACACTCAAATTAACAATCCTAATGTTCAAGGCAGTTTTTAATTTACATACGGTAATGAATATTAAAGTGCCAGTGTTTCAAGCCCATGCAACACGTTAATCTCTGATGGCACTTTGTGAAAGTAGCCTTATGCATTCTATATTCCTGAATTGTGATGCATTCTTTGGAAATATTCAGAGAATTGCTGCAGCATTTCCTTGAACGTTAATGACTAAATCCAAGCACTAAGTTCCATTCAAATTTGGCAACTGTTGTTTAGGGATAAATGAGTCTTACCCAATTACTTCATTGAAGTGGCAGCCAAGTGAAAAGACAGTTTTCCCCTTTGGCCTCCTAGAGCAAAACTTTGGCTTATTGTAACGATGTATTCTCTTTAATCTGTATGCTCTTGTTTAGCATTGATTAGCACAGTGTTGAAGAATATTAATATGCTCAGTAGTATCAGTTACCTAAAGTGACAAGGTCCTTCATATCAATGAAAAAGACTTTCCTAATAATTTGTAAAGAGAAACCAAAATTTTAGAGCAGGGAGTGATATCTAAAATTACCTTTTATGGTATGAATATTCTAACTACCCAAGCCTACATAAATGCATTTCGTTGAAAACTCTTAGGTTGCCTTATTATAACAAGATGCAAACTATATTTTTTTTTTAAAAAGTGTTTTAAAAAAGTATTTTTTGGGAGGCAGAGAACTGAGACTGATACAGAGAGGCCAAAAGAGAGAGCAAGGGTAGCTGCTGGAGATGCTGGTCATTTCCCAGTTCCTGGAACTAGTTCACATCTGACTCTGCTATTTTCTTTTTCCCTGAGCTGTCACAATGGTGCCTTCAATAAACTCTACTTGATATATGAGCATGCTTGAGTAGCGTTCTGTTCCTTAAAACCAGAGACAAGGACACTGCCTAATAGCCAATGTTTATCTCAGGGCCAGACATATGGTAGGAGCTGAGCAAATATTTCTGGACTAGATGGATCACGTAAACACATTTGATGTCCATACTTATCAACCAGTCTGCTGTCTTCTTCAGGCTTACTAGAAACAAGGGTAATAACCTTGGCTATTTTCAGTCTTTCCTACAGTCACATTTTTGAGTACTAAAACAATAGAAAAAAAACGTGATAACACTAAAGAAAGAAGCATTTATCGTGATTCATAAAAAATGCATTTGGTAAAAGACAAATCTGCTCACCAGTTATATTTAGTGCTCCCTCATCCCAGTGAAATGTTCTTTTGAATCAACCTGCCAAATATTTGACTCTCTAGTAGTATGTATAAAAATACATTGGCGACGCCTTCAAAGCTAAGGAACTACTGCTCGTCTACAAGAAAATCCATTCATGTGTGACCACTGCTTTCAAACAGGTAAATTCTTCTGGCCTTTTCAGAAGCTGGAAAAGTTTCTGTAAAGATCCTAAGGAAAATGGAAATCAACAGCAGAGCCATCTCTCAGGAAAAGATCTGGGCTATAAAATGGTCTAGAGACACAAGTAAACTCCAATATGTTCCCAAGATTAATTTATGTTCAACTGTGGTTCATAAAACAGTCAGGAAATCTCAAGTGACAAGGAATTTGTGAATTCCAGTTACTTCCTGATTTCAACAGATGTAAAGACTCTATTCTCACAGCTGAGCCTTGGGATCTCTTCTTTTCAGGACAATGCTGCTTCTCTCATGTTAAAAACTGTCATAAAGAGAGGGTGCTCATCTCCTTCTGGGCTAGCTGCTTGGCTCGCCATTGATTTCAAAAGGAATCTCAACCTTGAAAGACTTTTTATCTAATTTCAGTGGTGAGTATGACAATAGCAATAATGATGAAATGGCACATACAGTGCTTACTGCATGCCAGACACTGACTGCCTCCACGTAATCATCACAAAATCTGTATTAAAAAACATAAGAAGCTACCCTATTTAATGGAACAATAAAAGGATAACTTCTTACTCTAGAAATAGAAGGAGAAGGCTGGACTGGTGTAAATATCCCAGTTTAATTTATAGATGGTGTCTGGAGATAACAGGCAGCTGACAATAACACCTCTGACACTAGCTACCTTGTTTCCCCCTCTTTTTTTGATGTCAGATCATTCAATTTGACAATGTCTGTTGAGGATTTACCATATAAGGCATTGCCCTGTGCACAGATAAGTCAGAGGGGCAGTTTGAGGAGTTGGACTCTGTTCTATCAACATGTGTTCCCAAGGTCCTCTCATTTGGGCTGAACTTTTCATAGAATCAGATATGCAGCCTACTGGAAAAGGAAAAGTCTTATTGGGGGAGTTCAGGTCAGTCTTGGCTGAATAGCTCCAGTGGCCAACAGTGGCCTATCCAGTGATGAATCCTTGAAGGAGGTGATCCAACAGCCAGCAGGAACAAACCACAGCTCGGTCAGGAATGAACTGGAGGCCACTCAAGCTGAACAACATCTCAGCATCTGGCTCCATTCGTGGGCTATCACCTGCTTCTTATCCTAGAGATGATTTAACGTTTAGGGAACCAAACCAAATGTGGGGAAGGAGTAACTATCAATTGCATAATTAGAAGGCGGCATGAAGGGCCTGCCATCACTTGCTCATCGAGTCATTTGCCTCATCCATCTTGCCTGCCCTTGACCTTGTCTTTGAGCCCCCACCCACATTGGGCCTTATAAACTTTCTAAGAAAAACTCTGGGATCTAGTGGAAAACAGAAGACATAGGAAAAGTGGAGGCAAGTGGCCATGATGTGAAACCTCAAATATAGCAAGAGCCCCGCTGACAGCACTGGAACTGAAGTTCCTCCTGCCGGCTCCCAGCCCAGGGTACTGGGTTCAGAGCAAGGCAGATGGCACTGAACCTCCAAGCTGTGAAAGTTTAAAAGGGCTCCATGTCTGGAGTTGTTTTCTAGACTAATACATTCTGTGTCCTGGAGGACTAACACGTGGAGCTCTCTCCCTTCCACCCTGACACACTGTACCGCACCACCGGCTCCTCTCCTTCTGGCATCACCTCCACCTATAACGTTTCCCTGCCTAAAACAGTTGGTTTCTTACATCCCAGCCAAGGCAGTTTTCTCACCATTTAATGATCCCCCCTGCCACATTTCCCCCTTCTCCCTTGCATGTGCTACCTATAGAGCATCAAAGGGAATCATGAGTGGGGCTGAGTACAGGGCAAGAGAACCTCGGCTTCCAAGAGCCTCCTACTTCAGGGTTGATGAGTCAGTTGCTGCAAGATCTCAGCACCCAGTGCTGTGAGCCAGAAGCTCAGGCCTCCCTTTGTCAGCCCTTTTACAATCGCTCCTAGACTAGACCTCAAGGCTGCCACAAAGGTTCCTGGCCAGGTGTGTGTCCTTCTCCCTTGGAGCTGCTGCAAAACTCTTCCAGTGCTTCCAGTTTCTTCATCAACCTCAGTGTTATGGACTAAGTTGTGTCCTCACCAAATTCACGTTGAATCCCTCACTGCTGGTACCTCAGAATATAACTATATTTGGAGATAGGCTATTTAAAGAGGTAATTAAGCTAAAACAAGGTCATATGGATGGGCCATCATCCAACATGACTGGTGTCCTTGTAAGAAGAGAAGACTAGGACCCACGCTCACAGACACAAAGACCATGTGAAGACACAGGAGAAGACAATCCATGGAGCAAGGCCTCACAGGAAAGCATCCCTGCCAACACCCTAGTCTTAGACTTCTGGCCTCCAGAACTGTGAGAATTTACATGTCTGTTGCTTAAGCCTCCCATTCTGTGGTACTTTGTGCAGCCCTGGCAGATTACCACATTCACAAGTCCAACGTTGAAGCAATGAGGAGAAAATAGGGTCTTCCATGTAACTGGTCCTCAGTGCCCTTTCCCAACTGAAAACACAGTTAAAAACAGAGGCTTTCAGAGGCAAGTTCTTGGTTGTGCATTTTTAGGCGTGAAACCCACTGGGAGTGTCCGGCTCTGACTCCTGTTTTGCTGCTGAATTGTTTGCTCTGGATTAGGTGGGATACCCCCGCTCCCCCCAGCCTTGGCACTGGAAACCATCTCCCTCAAAGACAGTGGCAGGACCAGAATTGTCACTCAGAATCTGACCCTGCTGTACTTATCAGTGCCAAATGGATGAGAACATGCAGCCTTTCATTGGGAATATTCCACAATCGTAAAAGGAAATTTGAAGAATAAGCAAAATTATTTACATACCCGTCCTTCAAAAATGCATCTTAACCCTACCTTCTACTAGCCTCCGCCTCATCCCCTCCCTCCTCTGCCATGTCCAGAAATAAACCTGGAACTCTCTTGAATTTATTTGTGCTCTTCACCTCAATCACTTTTCTCAGCAACTCATTACACATGTACATTACCCTCTGCAAGGAAGAGTCCTGTCTGAGTTATCCGTTTACTCAGAGCATCCTAATTTTATGAACAAGTTCCTAACAATAAGGTCAGTTAGACCACAGGATCCTCATCCAAGGAGAGTGGCAGAGTCCTCATCAGGGGTCCAGCCCAGCTTCGCTGAGACAAAGCACTGGAGAACTCTGTATGGAAGAAGAGATGCAGGCAGCCCAAGCAGGCGGCATGATCTAATTCTGTAGATATGTTTCCATCACTGAGTTCTAGGATGCTGAGGGGATTCAGTGACAATAAAATTACTGCTTTGCCATCTTCAACAAAAGCGAAATAAACTGCTTCTTTTTCCATTATGAAAAGTTTACAAAGGGACAAGTCACAGCTGATTAATAGGACTTGTTTTAACAGTTATTAAGGGCCTTGCTTTCATTCTTTCATTATTGGAGCAATACCTGGCATGTGCTTACTTCATGCTTCAAACTTATGGATTTCAGGAAAAGCCAACATAAAGAATAAAACCAATACAATTTTAATGGATCAAATGCCCACTTACTAAAAACCACAATTCTCAGATCCACATTTTTATTAAAGCAGACTTTCATTTAGTGCTTCAGATTTTACTAAACCCAGCATTTTTCTAAACCAAAGAAATCTTATGACCAGCAATAAATTTTCTCCAAGAGATCATTTTCCAATCAGTTCCATTACAGCAAACCTATACACTTACCTCCAAAATATACAATTACATGAATTAGCGTATACCAATGAATTTTTAATTTTTTGCCTGTTAGTTCAAACCACATGAAATATCTCTGCAACCGGATATTTTTATTGAGACCAAAGCATATGCATTCCAAACAATGCATTTCTACTTAGATTCTTCTGAAGTTTAATGAAAAAAGTTTGTATTATCTGTTATCAATATGTTATTATTCAAACCATTCTTTTACTTGATTCTGCTCACTCTCTAATCCATTTGTGCACATTTTGGGCCAACTTCTATAATATCCTAGCATATCTTTCCCATGGAGATCTCAGAAGACAGCAAACAATATTATTATTGATATTGCATTATTTTGTAGATTATAAAATGTGTGAGTCACAGAATTTTGGAGCTGGATAAAACTTACGAAGAATTTTACTTTTAGTGACCACAAACTTAGAGTTTTCTCTTAATTTTTTTTTTTATGTACTTCTTACATGGCCCCTAGTCCTAACAACTCAGGGTAAAAAGCAATTTGATTATAGCAAGAGGGGATACTAGCATAGGAAGGGGTAAATTAGAGATAACCAGATTATTCCCTGGGCCGGCTTGACTTGACAAAGCATTTAGAATTATCTCTCAGCTTTTCCCCAGAACTGCAACTCTTAAAGCTGTTCCTTGGAAGTTGCCCTTCGTAGTTGCATTTTTCTTCTAACTCCTGGCCAAAACAGAATGCTCATTCCCAAATTCCCTGTACACAAATAAAGCCAAGTCTTTCCAGGCCGGCTTTTTCCAGGCTGGCTTCCCAGTTGTGGTCATTACCACCACACAGGCACACATGCATACACACACACACACACACACACACACACATACACAAGCATATACACACATGCACATGCACAATACACACGCACATAAGCACACACACATAATGTGCACACACCCACCCACATACATGTACGAATACACACATGCACAAACACATGCACACATGCAGGTGCACACACATGCACACACTCACACACGCACCTACAAGCACATACATACATGCACGCATGCACATACATGAGCAGGGTTCTTGTTATAGTATAGATTGTTTCTCATTCTTATATATCCTATTCCAACAGCTTTCTTGAGCTTCTTTCTTTGGCCTACGACCAAGGGCAGTGCCTAGAAGTCTCTGTTTTGAGCTCCCAGTTCAATCCCCTCCCCGTCTTGGCTTGAGACTGAGGTGTAGGTCTCTACATTCCCTGTAACAGCCATCCTGTAACCACAGATCCCCTGCCTTGGTTGCAGCTGGGAAGAGAGCCTAGCTGAAAGCCTCTAGCTTTTCAACTAGATGCAGTTCCTTCCCAGCATGCACCTGCAGCCAGGAGTTCCCCACCCCCGACCTCAGTCACCACCAGTTCCAGTCCCAAACTGGAAGTGGAAAAGAACCATCTAGATCAAATGTTTTTGTTTCCTTGTCTCTCAAGCTTGTTTCTGTATCTTCCTGTCTTTGAGATTTTTTACAACTGCTTGTCAAGATTCCTAAGACCTAATTGCAGACACATTCTGACTCCGAATGAGCTCCCGGCTAGAAGTCTGTGTCACCCAGAGCTGCAGAGTCCAGAGGCTCATCTGGCCCACCATCACTACTGGT
The DNA here is from genome assembly GCF_037993035.2 of Macaca fascicularis. Taxonomy (NCBI): domain Eukaryota; kingdom Metazoa; phylum Chordata; class Mammalia; order Primates; family Cercopithecidae; genus Macaca; species Macaca fascicularis. Next base: position 65,426,433 of record NC_088384.1, read on the forward strand.
TGGCTTATCCAGACCCAGACTCTGCCTAGGATTAGACTCTGCCTAGGATTCTCCTCAGGTGGTAGCTCTTAGTTTTCACCCCCACCTGTCCATCTCTTCAGTATTCAAACCACCACCACCACCCACACTTACACCTGACTGGGAAATTCTGCGTAGCCCCAAAGTATCTGAACTGTTATTTTTCGATTTGCTTTATTCAAATACCATATTTTCATACATTATATCTCTTCCTTAGAGTCCAAAAGCATGTGGTACTAAAACATTCACTTCAAATTATACTGATAGGGATTTTGAAGGGAAGAATGTTTTCATAGTGTGGCAGGCATGAGTCTCCATCCATAAACTCAGATGTGCTAGAAATATCCTTCTTTTAAAAAAAAATTATTTCCATAGGTTATTGGAACAGGTGGTGTTTGGTTACACGAGTAAACACATTCTTTAGTGGTGATTTGCGAGATTTTGGTGCTCCCATGACCCGAGCAGTATACACTGCACCCAGTTTGTAATCTTTTATCCCTCACCCCCTTCTCACCCTTTCCTCCTGAGTCCCCAAAGTCCATTGTGTCGTTCTTATGCCTTTTCATCCTCATAGCTTAGCTACCACTTATGAGTGAGAACATACGATGTTTGGTTTTCCATTTCTGAGTTGCTTCACCTAGAATAATGGTCTCCAATCTCATCCAGGTTGCTGCAAATGCCATTAATTAATTCCTTTTGATGGCTGAATAGTATTCCATCGTATATATATATACCACAGTTTCTTTATCCACTTGTTGATTGATTGGTATTTGGGTTGGTTCCACATTTTTGCAATTGTGAATTGTGCTGCTATAAACATGTGTGTGCAAGTATCTTTTTTGTACAATGACTTCTTTTCCTCCGGGTAGTCATCCAGTAGTGGGATTGCTGGATCAAATGGTAGTTCTACTTTTAGTTCTTTAAGGAATCTCCACACTGTTTTCCATAGCAGTTGTACTAGTTTACATTCCCACCAGCAGTGTAGAAGTGTAGAAGTGTTCCCTGTTTATTGCATTCATGCCAACATCTACTGTTTTTTGATTTTTTTATTATGGCCATTCTTGCAGAAGTAACGTGGTATCACACTGTGGTTTTGATTTGCATTTCCCTGATCATTAGTGATGTTGAGCATTTTTTCATGTGTTTATTGGCCATTTGTGTGACTTCTTTTGAGAATTGTATATCTATGTCCTTAGCCCACTTTTTGATGGGATTGTTTGGTTTTTTCTTGCTAATTTGTTTGAGTTTATTGTAGATTCTGGATATTAGTCATTTGTCAGATGTATACACTGTGAAGATTTTCTCCCACTCCGTGGGTTGTCTGTTTACTCTGCTGACTGTTCCTTTTGCCATGCAAAACCTATTTGGTTTAATTAAGTAGCAGCTTTTTATTTTTGTTTTTATTGCATTTGCTTTTGGGTTCTTAGTCATGAATTTCTTGCCTAAGCCAATCTCTAGAAGGGTTTTTCCTATGTGAAATATCTCTATGTCTTTCTAATCAAATTTATTACTGACTGTGAGTTCCCCATCCCACCTAACTGGTGATGCATTTAATCTCAGCTGTTCTTGTGGTTTCCTGTCAACCCCCAGGCCCAGGTCAACACCAAGGCTTTGGGAAGAGCTGGAGACCAGATGGGAGGTCCTATCTTTGGTCATCTTCCCACAGAAGGTATGACTGAGAACATCTTCCCTGTGCTCATGGTTCCTGAAGGTATGAGAACTCACAGATACCACTTCAGGAACAATGAAATCAGTGTCTGGGTCCCTGCCTTTGTTGACAGCTCACTCTGCTTCCCTACCAAAGATCTCCCAAGAAGATGGCAGAACCACCTTCTTAAAGAGTCACAGACCTCCTCCTGTTCCCACTCCTGACTCAAAATCTCTTTTTAGTCAGACAGAAAACCCTTTCTCCAGCCAAGCCTGCCCTCTTCGGTGGGTTGAGGCTTTTGGAAATAAATGCCAGGAAGCCATGAAGGTCCCTATGCTCTCTGCCCTGCCCTGCCCAGCCCCACTCCACCCCTAACCAGAGGCTAGGAAACCCAAACCTCTGCGAGTTTCAAAGGTAGGGGGAAGAAAAGGGGAAATCACGAACTCATGTCTTAAATTATTTTCCAACCTCTTTAGCAATGCTGCATTTAACAATTTTTTATTGATATATGCAAATAGCTTTTACAATAAATCCTTGCAAGAAAACAAAATAAACGTACTTCATCATTAAAAATGCCAAACTGGGCTTTTACAGGAATGCAGCACAGAACTAAGTACACTCTGTATCTGTTACTTATCTAGATGTAAACAAGGAAAGGATATGCTGGCTAAATAAATAACGTCACACAGACCAACAGTGATGAAAGAGATTTCATTTTGTCTTTCAATCGGCATATTTTCTTTGAAAGGATGATAAGATGAAAGAATCCTCCACAGTATTCCAAAGGGACTCAATCTTCAGGAAAGTCAAAGATTGCTAAAAATCTGCTGTAGGTCAGTTGTTGTCTTGTTTGTTTGTTTGTTTTATTATTATACTTTAAGTTATAGGGTACATGTGCACAACGTGCAGGTTTGTTATATATGTATACGTGTGCCATGTTGGTTTGCTAAATCCATTAACTCATCATTTACATTAGGTATTTCTCCTAATGCTATCCTTCCCCCATTGCCCCATCCCACGACAGGCCCCAGTGTGTGATGTTTCCTGCCCTGTGTCCAAGTGTTCTCATTGTTCAATTGTCACCTATGAGTGAGAACATGGGGTGTTTGGTTTCCTGTCCTTGCAATAGTTTGCTCAGAATGATGGTTTCCAGCTTCATCCATGTCCCTACAGAGGACATGAACTCATCCTTTTTATAGCTGCATACTATTCTGTGGTATATATGTGCCACATTTTCTTAATCCGATCTGTCACTGATGGACATTTGGGTTGATTCCAAGTCTTTGCTATTGTGAATAGTGCCGCAATAAACATATGTGTGCATGTGTCTTTACTGCAGCATGATTTATAATCCTTTGGGTATATACCCAGTAATGGGATCGCTGGGTCAAATGGTATTTCTAGTTCTAGATCCTTAAGGAATTGCCACACTGTCTTCCACAATGATCGAACTAGTTTACACTCCCACCAACCATGTAAAATCATTCCTATTTCTCCACATCCTTTCCAGCACCTGTTGTTTCCTTACTTTTTAATGATCGCCATCCTAACTGGTGTGAGATGGTATCTAATTGTGGTTTTGATTTCCATTTCTCGATAACCAGTGATGATGAGCATTTTTTCATGTGTCTGTTGGCTGCATAAATGTCTTCTTTTGAGAAGTGTCTGTTCATACCTTTTGCTTACTTTTTGATGGGGTTGTTTGATTTTTTCTTGTAAATTTGTTTTAAGTTCCTTGTAGATTCTGGATATTAGCCCTTTGTCAGATGGATAAATTGCAAACATTTTCTCCCATTCTGTAGGTTGCCTGTTCACTCTGATGGTAGTTTCCTTTGCTGTGCAGAAGCTCTTTAGTTTAATTAGATTCCATTTGTCTATTTTAGCTTTTGTTGCCATGGCTTTTGGTGTTTTAGTCGTGAAGTCCTTGCCCATGCCTATGTCCTGAGTGGTATTGCCTAGGTTTTCTTCTAGGGTTTTTATGGTTTTAGGTCTAACATTTAAGTCTTTAATCCATCTTGAATTAATTTTTGTATAAGGTTTAAAGAAGGGATCCAGTTTCAGCTTTCTACATATGGCTAGCCAGTTTTCCCAGCACCACTTATTAAATAGAGAATCCTTTCCCCATTTCTTGTTTTTGTCAGGTTTGTCAAAGATCAGATGGTTGTAGATGTGCGTTGTTATTTCTGAGGCCTCTGTTCTGTTCCATTGGTCTATCTTTCTGTTTTGGTCCCAGTACCATGCTGTTTTGGTTACTGTAGATTTGTGGTATAGTTTGAAGTCAGGTAGTGTGATGCCTCCAGCTTTGTTCTTTTGGCTTAGAATTGTCTTGGCTATGCGGGCTCTTTTTTGGTTCCATATGAACTTTAAAGTAGTTTTTTCCAATTCTGTGAAAAAAGTCAGCGGTAGCTTCATGGGGATGGCATTGAATCTATAAATTACCTTGGGCAGTATGGCCATTTTCACGATATTGTTTCTTCCTGTACATGAGCATGGAATGTTCTTCCATTTGTTTGTGTCCTCTATTATTTCATTGAGCAGTGGTTTGTAGTTCTTCTTGAAGAGGTCCTTCACATCCCTTGTATATTGGATTCCTAGGTATTTTAATCTCTTTGTAGCAATTGTGAGTGGGATTTCACTCAGGATTTGGCTCTCTGTCTGTTACTGGTGTATAAGAATGCTTGTGAATTTTGCACATTGATTTTGTATCCTGAGACTTTGCTGAAGCTGCTTATCAGCTTAAGGAGATTTTGGATTGAGATGATGGGGTTTTCTAAATATACAATCATGTCATCTGCAAACAGAGACAATTTGACCTCCTCTTTTCCTAATTGAATACCCTTTATTTCTTTATCTTGTCTGATTGCCCTGGTCAGAACTTCCAACACTATACTGAATAGGAGTGGTGAGAGAGGACATCCCTGTCTTGTGCCAGTTTTCAAAGGGAATGCTTCCAGTTTTTGCCCATTCCATATGATGTTGGCTATGGGTTTGTCATAAATAACTCTTATTATTTTTAGATACTTTCCATCAATACCTAGTGTGTTGAGAGTTTTTAGCATGAAGAGCTGTTGAATTTTGTTGAAGGCCTTTTCTGCATCTATTGAGATAATCATGTGGTTTTTTTCCTTCAGTTCTGTTTATGTGATGGATTGCATTTATTGATTTGCATATGGTGAACCAGCCTTGAACCCCAGGGATGAAGCCAACTTGATCATGGTGGATAAACTTTTTGATGTGCTACTGGATTCAGTTTGCCAGTATTTTATTGAGGATTTTCACATTGATGTTCATCAGGGATATTGGTCTAAATTTCCCTTTATTTTTGTTGTGTCTCTGCCAGGCTTTGGTATCAGGATGATGCTGGCCTCATTAAATGAGTTAGGGATGAGTCCCTCTTTTTCTATTGATTGGAATAGTTTCTGAAGGAATGGTACCAGTTCCTCTTTGTACCTCTAGTAGAATTTGGCTGTGAATCTGTCTGGTCCTAGACTTTTTTTGGTTGGTAGGCTATTAATCATTGCCTCAATTTCAGAGCCTCTTATTTGTCTATTCAGGGATTCAACTTCTTCCTAGTTTAGTCTTGGGAAGGTGTGTGTGTCCAGAAATTTATCCATTTCTTCTAGATTTCCTAGTTTATTTTCATAGAGGTGTTTATATTATTCTCTGATGGTAGTTTGTATTTCTGTGGGATCAGTGGTGATATCCCCTATATCATTTTTTATTGCATCTATTTGATTCTTCTCTCTTTTCTTCTTTATTAGTCTTCCTAGAGGCCTATCAATTCTATTGATCTTTTCAAAAAATGAGCTCCTGGATTCATTGATTTTTGAAGGGTTTTTTTGTGTCTTTATCTCCTTCAGTTCTGCTCTGATCTTAGTTATTTCTTGCCTTCTGCTAGCTTTTGAATTTGTTTGCTCTTGCTTCTCTAGCTCTTTTAATTGTGATGTTAGGGTGTCGATTTTAGATCTTTCCTGCTTTCCTGTAGGCATTTAGTGCTATAAATTTCCCTCTACAAACTACTTTAAATGTGTCCCAGAGATCCAGAGATTCTGTTATGTTGTGTCTTTGTTCTCACTGGTTTCAAAGAACATCTTTATTTCTGCCTTCATTTCATTATTTACCCAGTAGTCATTCAGGGGCGGGTTGTTCAGTTTCCATGTAGTTGTGAGGTTTTGAGTGAGTTTCTTAATCCCAAGTTTTAATTTGATTGCACTGTTATCTGAGAGACAGTGTGTTGTGATTTCTGTTCTTTTACATTTGTCGAGGAGTGCTTTACTTCCAACTATGTGGTCAATTTTGGAATAAGTGCAATGTGGTGCTGAGAAGAATGTATAATCTGTTGATCTGGGGTGGAGAGTTCTGTAGATGTCTATTATGTCTGTTTGTTGCAGAGCTGAGTTCAAGTCCCAGATATCCTGGTTAACCTTCTGTCTCGTTGATCTGTCTAATATCAACAGTGGGTTGTTAAAGTCTCCCTTTATTATTGAGTGGAAGTCTAAGTCTCTTTGTAGGTCTCTAAGGACTTGCTTTATGAATCTGGGTGCTCCTGTATTGGGTGCATATATATTTAGGATAGTTAGCTCTTCTTGTTAAATTTATCCCTTTACCATTATGTAATGGCCTTCTTTGTCTCTTTTTATCTTTGTTGGTTTAAAGTCTGTTTTATCAGAGACTAGGATTGCAATCCCTGCTTATTGCTTTGGTTTTTGTTTTTGCTTTCCATTTGCTTGGTAGATCTTCCTCCATCCCTTTATTTTAAGCCTATGTGTGTCTCTGCACATGAGATAGGTCTCCTGAATACAGCACACTGATGGGTCTTGACTTTTTATCCAATTTTCCAGTCTGTGTCTTTTAATTGGGGCATTTAGCCCATTTACATTTAAGGTTAATATTGTTATGTGTGAATTTGATCCTGTCATTATGATGTTAGCTGGTTATTTTGTCCATTTGTTGATGCAGTTTCTTCCTTGCATTGATAGTCTTTACAATTTGGCATGTTTTTGCAGGGGCTGGTACTGCTTGTTCCTTTCCATGTTTAGTGCTTCCTTCAGGAGCTCTTGTAAGGCAGGCCTGGTGGTGACAAAATCTCTCAGCATTTGCTTGTCTGTAAAGGCTTTTATTTCTCCTTCACTTATGAAGCTTAGTTTGGCTGGATATGAAATTCTGATTTGAAAATTCTTTTCTTTAAGAATGTTGAATATTGGCCCTCACTCTCTTCTGGCTTATAGGGTTTCTGCCAAGAGATCCAATGTTAGTCTGATGGGTTTCCCTTTGTGGATAACCTGACCTTTCTCTCTGGCTGCCCTTAACATTTTTTCCTTCATTTCAACCTTGGTGAATCTGATGAGCATGTGTCTTGACGCTACTCTTTTCGAGGAGTATCTTTGTGGTGTTCTCTGTATTTCCTGAATTTGAATGTTGGCCTGCCTTTCTAGGTTGGAGAAGTTTTCCTGGATAATATCCTGAAGAGTGTTTTCCAGCTTGGTTCCATTCTCCCCATCACTTTCACGTACTCCAATCAAACATAGATTTGGTCTTTTCACATAGTCCCATATTTCTTGGAGACTTTGTTTCCTTTTACTCTTTCTTCTCTAAACTTCTCTTCTTGCTTCATTTCATTAATTTGATCTTCAATCACTGATACCCTTTCTTCCACTTGATCAAATCGGCTACTGCAGCTTGTGCATGCATCATGTAGTTCTTGTGCCATGGTTTTCAGCTCCATGAGGTCATTCAAGGTCTTCTCTACACTGTTTATTCTAGTTAACCATTTTCAAGGTTTTTTGCTTCTTTGTGATGGGTTCAAACATCCTCCTTTAGCTTGGAGAAGTTTGTTATTACCAACCTTCTGAAGTCTACTTCTGTCAACTTGTCAAAGTCATTCTCCATCCAGCTTTGTTCCATTGCTGGCGAGGAGCTGCAATCCTTTGGAGGAGAAAAGGCGCTCAGTTTTTAGAATTTTCAGCTTTTCTGCTCTGGTTTCTACCCATCTTTGTGGCTTAATCTACCTTTGGTCTTTGATGCTGGTGACCTACAGATGGGGTTTTGGTGTGGATTTGTCCTTTTTGTTGATGTTGATGCCATTCCTTTCTGTTTGTTAGTTTTCCTTCTAACAGATCCCTCAGTTGCAGGTCAGCTGGAGTTTGCTGGAGGTCCACTCCAGACCCTGTTTGCCTAGGTATCACCAATGGAGGCTGCAGAACAGCAAATATCGCAGAACAGCAATATTTCTGCAGAGGCACCCAGCTGTATGAGGTGTCAGTCAGCCCCTACTGGGAGATGTCTCCCAGTTAGGCTACACAGGAGTCAGGCACCCATTTGAGGAGGCAGTCTGTCCATTCTCAGAGCTCAAACACTGTACTGGGAGAACCACTGCTCTCTTCAGAGCTGTCAGACACAGACATTTAAGTCTGTAGAAGTTTCTGCTGCCTTTTGTTCAGCTATACCCGGCCCCCAAAGGTGGAGTCTACAGATGCAGGCAGGCCTTGTTGAGCTCTGGTGGGCTCCACCCAGTTGGAGTTTCCCGGCTGCTTTGTTTACCTACTCAAGCCTCAGCAATGGCGGGCACCCATCCCCCAGCCAGGCTGCAGTTCAATCTCAGACTGCTGTGCTAGCAGTAAGCAATGCTCCGTGGGTGTGGGACCCACTGAGCCAGGTGCGGGATATAATCTCCTGGTGTGCCATTTGCTAAGACTGTTGGAAAAGCACAGTATTTGGGTGGCAGTGTCCCGACTTTCCCAGTACAGTCTGTCATGACTCCCCTTGGCTAGGAAAGGGAAATCCTCTGACCCTTTGCTTTTCCCGGGTGAGGCAATGACCCTCCCTGCTTTGACTCACCCTCTGTGGGCTGCAGCAACTGTCCAACCAGTCCCAGTGAGATGAACCAGGTACCTCAGTCGGAAATGCAGAAACCACCTGTCTTCTGCAACGATCACACTGGGAGCTGCAGACTGGAGCAGTTCCTATTCAGCCATCTTGCAGGATCTACCTGTGGGTCAGTTATAGTAGGGAAGTCTGTAGATCTTGTGAAAGACATTCATAAATCATGAGGTGGTAGGGGAGTGTACTTGTACTTATTTTACAGAAATACAATGTATGTGCAGTCAGGTGCACACGTCTGAAGTCTACAGCTTGATGAAGTTTTACATATGTTCACAACCCTGTAATCAGTCACCACCCAATCAAGACGCAGGCCACGTCTAACCCCCAAGAAGGCATCTTGTGTGCCTAGTCAACACCTCCCAAAAGTTAGCCACTATTCTGATGCTCATCAATATAGATTGGTTTTGTGTGTTCTTGAATTTCATACAATTTATACTCTCTCTCTCTGTAAAGTCACATTTTAAAATACTGTGCTTGATTCTTAGTACTTAATTACTTAACAATGCTTACTTAATACTAAATAATTATTAATACTGATTCAGACACAAGCCTTTCATTGTTTGTTTAGCATCCATGTCAAAATCTGAATGCATTATTATTTTATTTGCTATAAATGTTATAAATATATTCATAACATTTTAATCCATATGTCATCATTCTTATCCATGATGAAAATTTCCATTTGAAATATTTTCTGATAGAGCAGAAATATAAACTGACACTAATTTTAGACCTTTTCTTCTGAAATGGAAGAACCAAACTGAAATATTTTCCCTGGTGAAACAACCAGGCATAATTTCCACTTCAGGTCAAACTAGATATACTGTATAGTTTTAAAAAAATGCTTTTAAGTCCTGCTATTTAATGTTAAAGAATATAAATGTTTAAACGTATTATAAACTTAACTTGCAAGTAAATCGCTGCCAAGTTTGGGTACATCTCAGGCTCCACCAGAACCATTCTCTTATAGAAAAATAGACAATGTTTGTTGAAAAGTTCTACTGAAAGAGAAATGATGCAAAAGTTATAAGCAACATCATTTGATAAAATTCAATTCGTGCTGTAGGTTGCTCAGCAAAACTTTTAGAGCAGATTTGCTGGAATGACTTACCACTAATAATGATAAATTTAATAGTAACAGTAATCATAATCTTGGTTTGTCCATCGGTAACTCAGGAGCAGTAATGCTGGAAACTTATGTTATACTGGGTATCCACCTTTTCCAGCTCAAGGAATTTCATTACATTTGCCACTTCAGGCAAGCAACAGAAATGAAGATTCTCTTAAATTTGGGGAAATCATCATTTCAGATAACTACAAAAGGTTGAGGCAGCTGGGGAGGGACAGGTCTTGGAAGCAGACCCATCCATAATCGGGGGAGGATGGGGGTCCAGCACTGGTGAGACAGACCCAGGCAGGGCTGGAAGACATCTGATTCAGCATCAGAATATGATGTCAAGGGGTTATGGGAAAGTTTAAAATCTTATTAAGACAAAAAGTTATCAAAATTTAAAGCTCTTAAAAATTGAACTGTATCACACAATAATGGTGCCCTAAATCTGAGGAAATATAGAATTTACAGATATTTTTATTTCACCCTGGCCTTTATTATAAAATTCTAGTGTAATTGTTCCAGCCAGGCCTTAGCAGTGCCACGTAAGTTCACATCTGAGGCAGGATAACTCACTCAGCACCCCCAGTCCCAGGCCTACACAATGGAGTAGGGGTAAATGATAAGGCCATGATGAACCTCCATGGGCTCCTCGCTTTGTAGATAAGCTCTTTCATGGAAGGAACCTTACCCCCTGACTCCTTATCTTCAAGAAGACCACAATCTAGCAAAAGCAAGATGCCGTCTGAGTACTGGTTCTTAACAAGCCAACATAGGGTCAAGTGAAAGGTCTGAAAATATGAAATATATGGATATAGAGAAATATGTATTTGCAAAATGCTGTATTTACTTATCTTCTTTGTCAGGGGTCCCCGACCCCCAGACCACGGACCCGTAACAGTCCGTGGCCTGTTAGGAACTGGGACACAGAGCAGGAAGTGAGTGGCAGGCAAGCAAGCAAAGCTTCATCTATATTCATAGCCACTACCTATCATTCACATTACTGCCTGAGCTCCACCTCCCATCAAATCGGCATTGGCATTAGATTCTAGCATGAACCCTAGTGTGAATTCCACATGCAAGGGATCTAGGTTGCATACTCCTTATGAGAATCTAATGCCTGAAGATCTGTCACTGTATCCCATCACCCACAAATGAGACCATCTAGTTAGAGGAAAACAAGTTCAGGGCTCCCACTGATTCTACATTATGGCGAGTTGTATAATTATTTTATCATATATTACTATGTAATAATAATAGAAGTAAAGTACGCAATAAATGTAATGCACTTGAATCATCCCCAAACCATCCCCCACCCATCCATCTGTGGAAAAATTGTCTTCCATGAAACCAGTCCCTTGTACCACAAAGGGTGGGACCTGCTGTTGTTCATTGTCCAGTTTCCCACTGGAATATAAATCCTATGAGGTCAGTTTATTCATCTGCTATGTTCCCATGACTTGCACATAATAGGTATTCAATAAATGTTTGCTGAATGAAGATAAAATAAAATAAAAGGTCATGGAAAAAGGCTAGACTTCATCTCAAGAGGACACCAGACCAGAAAGGTAGATGGCACTGAGAGAATATAAACACAGTAACATGGCAATCGCTTCTGCCTCAGGTCAATCCGAAGGACAACCGAGAGAGCTAAGCAGGCAAAAAACTATCATTAGGAGAGTGTTTCCAAGGCTGAGTCAGGGACAGACAAGCAATAGAGTAAAATTAACAAAGCTGAAAGTTGCCTTTGAAAAGCTCAACACAACTGACATACCTATACCATTAGCCAGGCTGATCATGAAAAACAAAAGAGAACACAAATCATCAATATCTGAAATAAGAAATGGATTACCACTACAGACCCAACATTCATTAAAAGAATGAAAAATATGAACACCTTTATGCTAACAAATTTGACAACCTAGTTGAAATGGATGAATTCCTCAAAAAATGCAACTCATCAAAACTGACAAAGATGAAAAAGAAAATCTGTATAGCCCTGCATCTATGATGAAAGTCAAGGACAGGCTAAAAGTCCAAGAATCAGGGAAAGGTAGAGCTTGTGCCACAAGTGACTAGGGGGCCAGGCAAGTCTCAGGTCTCAGGCATAGAAACAAAACAGACTTTGAGGCATCATGTAGGCACCGTGTGTCCCAAAGCAGGCGTTCCATCGGCAAAAAGACTGGGCAAAAAGTTAAAGTCAGATTCTTGGGCTTCAGCTGCAATCTGAAAGATAAGGCAGGAGCTTCTTAAGTACTCAGGTTCTAAGTGCTTAACTGTGTTTTTTGAAAAAGTATCTAGGCTGAGCCTACTAGGAGGTGAAGGAAGTGGCAAGCAGTCTTAGTTAAGGGGCTAGCAGGCTGTCTAGGCTGGGACAACTGGAGAGTTCTACTTAACTTCTAGTGAAAATGACCTAGGAGATGGAACAGGGCACTGAATTTACATAATAACCTTTTTATCTATTTATTTTTATTATTTTTAATTTATCATTTATTTGCTACTATGAATTTGCCTGGTAAACTTTTTATTATTTATTTATCCTTCTAGTTTCTCTGGCCCAAGTTCCGAGTTCTCCTTGACTCTACTCTTTCCCTCACGCCACATGCTTTCTGTCAGAAAATCCTGGAGTTGCTTAGTCATGATCACATGAATCTGATTTCTTACCCCCACCACTTTCCAATTGAAGACCACATTATTTTCTTCCTGGATTACTGCTATAGATTCCTAAGAAATGTTCTTGTTTTTACCCTAAATTTCCCAAAATTTTGTCTGAGAAATCAGAGTGGTCATTTGAAAATGTAAGTGAGTTCATGTCACTCCTCTGCTTAAATCTCAATGCTTTCCATTCCATTTCAAAAGAATCTCAAATCCTTATCCCATAAGGCCCAAGGTGATCTGGCTCTATAGACCCCTCTGACCTTCTCTCATACTGCTCCCCCTGTTCACCCTACTCCAGTCACACATGCCTCTGTGTCACTCTGTGAATATGCCTAGCACATGATAATGATCACCTTAGGGTCATTGCATTTGTGTGCCTTCTTCCTGAGATGCTTGCCACCCAGAAGGATGCATGTTTACCTTCTTCATCTGTTAAGATCTACCCTCAAATGTCCCCTTCTCAGTGAAGCTTCAGTGACCAGCCTGTATTTCCAGTGCCTACAACCAATATGCATGCAATAGGTGTTGAATAAGTATTTTCTAACAAATGACTAGAATGAATGAACACCTAAGACTATAAAAAGAAGGAAACTGGTGATACCTAGGTCCCCTGAAAATCAGAAAGGTGAGCCAGGTGCAGTGGCTCGTGGCTGTAATTCCAGCACTTTGGGAGGCTGAGGTGGTAAGACTGCTTGACCTCAGGAGTTCAAGACCAGCCTGGGCAACGTAGTGAGACCCCATCTTTACTAAAAATTAAAAAAAAAAAAAAATAGCCTGGCATGGTGGTGCACTTGGGTAGTCCTGGCTACTCAGAGGCAGATGCAGAAGGATAGCTTGAGTCCAAGAGTTTGAGGCTGCAGGAAGCTATATCATATCACTGCACTCCAGTCTGGGTGAGAGAGCAAGACTCTGTCTCAACAAAGAAAAACAAACAAACAAACAACAAACAAATAAAAAACAGAAATGTGTTTTATTAGGTTCACCCAGTATTTTTTAAAATTTGAAGTCATTCGAGTTAATGGATGCAGCACATCAACATGGCACAGGTATACATATGTAACAAACCTACACGTGGTGCACATGTACCTGAGAACTTAAAGTATAATAAAAAATTTTTTAAAAATTGAAGTCATTGACAACTTTTTCTGCAATTTTTGGATAGTGGTAAAATACACCTAACATAAAATGTACTATCATAATTATTTTTAAGTGTGTAATTCAGTGGCTTTAAGTACATTCATATTGTGGTGCAACCACCACCACATCCATCCCTAGAACCCTTTTCATCTTGCAAAACTACAACTCTGTATCTGTTAAACAATAAATCACCGTTCCCTCCTTCCCCCGGCCCCTAGTAAACACCATTTTTTCTGTTCCTATTAACTACCCTAAGTACCTCATAAAAGTATAATAAAATCATATAGTATCTGTCTTTTTGTGATGGGCATATTTCACTTAGCGTAATGTCCTCAAGGTTCATCTATGTTGTAGCATATGTCAGAATTGTCTTGTTTTTTAAGGCGTTGTAATATTCCACTGTATGTACACATATACCACATTTTGCTTATCCATTTATCCATGGGTGGACACTTGGGTTGCTTCCATATTTTGGCTATTGTGAATAATGCTATTGTGAATACGGGAGTGAAAATATTTCTTCAAGACCCTGACTTCAATTTTTTGGAATATGTACTCAGAAGTGGAATTGCTGGCTTATATGGTAATATTATTTTTAATTTTTTGAGGAACTGCTATACTGTTTTCCACAAGGGCTACACCATTTTACATTCCCACCAGCAATGCACAAGAATTCCAGTTTCTCTACATCTTTGCCAATACTTGTTATTTTCTGTCTTTTTTAGAGTGCCCATTCTAATTGGTGTAAGGTGATATCTCATTATACTTTTGATTTACATTTCCTTCATGATTAGTAATATTGAGCATCTTTTTATGTGTTTATTGGCCATTTTTATATCTTCTTTGGAGAAATGTCTGTTCAAGTTCATTGCCCATTTTTTAATCACATTGTTTGTTTTTCTTGTTAAATTGTAGACATTTATTACATAGTCTGGATATTAATCCCTTATCAGATATATGATTTGCAAATATTTTCTCTCTTTCTTTAGGTTGCCTTTTTTACCACATTCATAGTGTCTTTTGATGCACAAAATTTTTCTTTTCCATGAAGGTCAAATTGTCTAATTTTTTCTTTTGTTGCCTGTGCCTTTAGTGTCATATGCAAGAAATCATTGCCAAATCCAATGTTGTGAAGATTTTCCTTTCTGTTTTCTTCTAAAAGCTTTATAGTTTTAGGTCTTACATTTAGGTCATGAATTCATTTTGAGTTAATTTTTGTATGCATTGTAGGGTAAGGATCCAACTTCATTCTTTTCCATCTGGATATCCAGTTTTCCTAGTACTATTTGTTGAAAAGACTGTCTTTTCCCCACTAAATGATCTTGGCACTCTTGTCAAAAATCACTTGACCACATATGTGAGGGTTTATATGTGAGCCTTTTGTTATTTTACATTATCTATATATCTCTCTTTATACCAGTACCAGACTGTTCTGGTTACTGTCGCTTTGTAGTAATTTTGAAATCAGTAAATATTGTCAGTCCTCCAGCTTTGTTCTTCCTTTTCAAGATTGTTTTGACTATCAGGGTTCCTTGAGATTACACAAATTTTAGGACAGATTTTTCTATAGCTACAAAAAAAATCATTAAGATTTTGGTAGAGATTGCATTAAATCTGTAGATCAATTTGGGTGGTATTGACATCTTAACAATACTAAGTCTTCAGTTCTATGAACTCAGGGTATTTTTCCATTTATTTATATGTTCATTAATTTATTTCAACAATCTGTTGTGTAAGTCTCTCAACTCATTGGTTATGTTAATTCTTAAGTATTTTATTCTATTTGATACTATTATAAATTGAATTAATTTCATAATTTCCTTTCCTAACTGTTAATTGTCAGTGTATAGAAATGTCTTCTATATGTTGACTTTACATCTTGATATTTTTGCTGAATTCATTGATTAGGTCTAAAAGGTTTTTTGTGGAATCTTAGTGTTTTTGACACATAAAATCTGCTAACAGAAATAACTTTACTTCTTCCTTTTTAATTTTGATGCATTTAGTTCTGTTTCTTGCCTAATTGCTCTGGCTTGGACTTCCAGTACAACGTTGAATAGAAGTGGTGAAAACAGATATCCTAGTCTTATTTTACCAATTTTAGAGGAAAAATTTTCAACCTTTCACAATTGAGTATGATGTTCACAGTAGGTTTTTCAGATATAGCTTTTATTATGTTGAGGTAAAGTGATTTTATTTCTAATTTGTTGAGTGTTTTTATGATGAAAAGATATTGAACTTTGTCAAATGCTTTTTCTTCAACAATTGAAATGATCATGTCATTTTTATCCTTTATACTGTTAATGCGATATATAACATTGAACCATTTTCATATGTTGAACCATCCTTGCATTGCAGAAGTAAGTCCCATTTGGTCATAGAGAATAATCTTTTTAAAGTATTCTTGGATGTAATTTGCTAGTTTTTCTTGAGAGTTTTCACATCAATGTTTGTAAGGAATATTGGTCAATAGTTTTCTTTTTTTGTAATGTCTTTGTCTGGCTTTAGTATTAAGGTAATGACTTTATAGGATAAGTTAGGAAGCATTCACTCCTCTTCAATGTTTTGGAAAACTTTGGGGATGATTGGCATTAATTTGTATTTTAATGTTTGGTGGAATTCACCAGTAAAGCCATGGAGCCTAGGGCTTCTCTATGTCAGATTTTCTTACTAGTTATAGGTCTATTCAAATTTTTTATTTTCTTTGTTGTTTAGCTTTGATATACTGCGTATTTCTAGAAATTGTCCATTTCATTTCAGTTGTCCAATTTGTTGGTGTACAATTGCTTATATTACTGTTGTATAATCCTTTTTGTTTCTACAGAATTGGTAGTAATATTCCCACTTTCATTTCTAATTTTAGTAATTTGAAACTTCTTTCTTTTTTTCCATCTAGCAAAAAGTTTGCCATCCATGTTGATCTTCTCAAATAACCAAATTTCTGTTTTATTGGTAGTTTCTAATATTATTCCATTCTCTATTTTGTTTATTTCTCCTCTAATCTCTTATTTACTTTCATCTGCTCTCTTTGGATTTAGTTTGCTCTGCTCTTTCCAGTTCCTTTGATTGTAAAGTTAGGTTGTTTGATATATTTCTTGTTTTATAATGTAAACATTTATAGCAATATGTTTCCTCCATAGCATAGCATTCAGTATATCTCATATATTTTGATATGTTGGGTTTTCACTTTCATTCATCTCTAAGTATTTTCTAATGTCCTTTGTGATTTATTCTTTGATCCAATTGTTGTTTAAGACTATGCTGTTTAATTTCCACAAATTTGTGTGTCTGTTACTAATGTCCAACTCCTGTTGCTGATGTCCAACTTTATCCCATTGTGATCAGAAAAGATACTTAGTCTGACATTTATCTTTTTTAAATCCATTGAGACCTGCTTTGTGGCCTAACATGAGGTCTGTCCTGGAAAATGTGCTATGTTCACTTAGGAAGAATGTGTATTCTGTTGTTTTGGAATTGTGTTCTGCATATGTATGTAAAATCTTGTTGGTTGATTGTGTTGTTCATGTCTTTTTTTTAATTGATCTTTGTCTGGCTGTTCTATCTATTAGCGAGAATGGGGTATTGAAGTCTCTATTATTATAGAATTGTCTATTCCTTCAATTATGTCAATTTTTCCTTTATATATTTTGATGATCTCTTATTAGGTGCCTAAATGTTCATAACTGTTATACCTTCTTGCTGTATTAAACTTTTTCTTAATATGTAATGTGCTTCCTTATTTCATGTAATCTTTTTTGATTTAAAGTCTATTTTGTCTAATATCAGTATGCTACCTCTGCTATCTTTTGGTTACTATTTGCTTTTTAATTCTTCCACTTTTAACCTATTTGTGTCTTTGGATCTAAGGTGAGTCTGTTAAGGACAACATATAGTTGAATCATGATTTTCTTTAATCATTCTACCAATTTCCCAGTCTCTGGCTTTTAATTGGAGAGTTTAATCCATTTACATTTAAACATTTACATTTAAAATAATTACTGACATTACTGACAAGGAGGCAATTACTTCTGTCATTTGGCTATTTGTTTTCTATATGCCTTTTTGTCCCTCATTTCCTGCTTTACTGTCTTCTTTTGTGTTTAGTTGTTTTTTGTAGTGAAATGTTTACATTTGTTTCTTAGTTTCTTTTGTGGATATTCTTTAGCTATTTTCTTTGTGATTGCCATTGATGATAATATTTAACATTCTTAAGATATAATGCTGTAATTTGAATTATACCAGATTAACTTTAATAACATACAAAAACTCTGCTCCATCTCCAACTCCATCCCCTACCTCTTCAGCTGTTGTTATCACAAAATTACATCTTTATATGTTGTGTGTCCAAATATATTAACTAACAATGTTTAATGCATCAGTCTCTTAAATTATGTAGAAGACAAAACACAGAGTTATGAACCAAAGTAGCAATAATCTTAGATTTTAGTCTAATAATTTCTAATACACAAGTTTTTAAAATTATACAGAAGCAAAAAATGGAGTTACATATCCTTGTTACAACAATACTAGCATTTATAATTGCCTATCTATCTACGTTTACTGATATTTTTATTTCTTCCTGTGGCTTCAAGTTGCTGTCTCCCATTCATTTCAACCTGCAGGATTCCACTGGACATCTCTTGCAAGACAGATCTGGGGATAACTCCCTCAGCTTTTGTTTATCTATGAGTGTCTTAATTTCTCCCTTACTTTTGGAGTACGGTTTTGCCAGATACAGGATTCTTGGTTGAAGAAGTACAGGATTCCTGGTTGAAGAAGAATCTTGAAGATTGGCTTTCTGCGTCTGTGCCTGTCCCTGAGCATGTACGATGACTTTCTCATTTCCCCAATATATATGGTTGCTTTTGAATGTCCTAGTCTTTGATATCTGGCTCTCAAAGGAGAAGAAATAGAAAAATGAAGAGGGTAAAAAAGGTGCCAGCTTTTTAAATACTGGAGCACTCAGTTCCTCCAGAGGTAGATGAGCTTGCAATCATGTGGGAAGCTGCAACAACAATAATGGCTTCCTCATTGTCAGCACCCCTGTGATCAGAAGCAGCCATCAGCAGTCAGAGTACAAATCCCTGATATTTGGAGGGCAGGGTCCTTTTGCCTACTCTGCCTCCAACAAGCTGTGTGCAGACTTCTCCAGGAATACATGCATGCCACCTGCTCAAGAAAGCAGGGTCTAGAGGTGAGGGATAGGTAGCAGCTAGTATGCTAGGAGCTGAAAATGACCAAAATTAAACAATTTACCATCCAAACCTTCCCCTAGAAGTTGCAAGTCTTTGGTAGACTCCAGGATTCCAAAATAATCATGTCAGACAGATATTGCCAATGTGATTATTGTCTGATAGGGAGAGGGATTTCTGGTATTTCCTACTCTATCATCTTCTCAGAATTCTTCTGACAACTTTTAAAACTCAAGAGAGGGCTGGGCACAGTGGTACACATCTGTAATCCTAGTGCTCTCGGAAGTCAAAGTGGGAGGATACCTTGTGGTCAGGAGTTCAAGACCAGCCTGGGCAACATAGAGCTATCCCATCTCTACAAAAAAAAATTAAAATTTTACCTAGGTATGGTGGTGCATGCCTGCCATCCCAGCAACTCAGAAGACCGAAGTGGGAGGATCACTTGAGTCCAGGAGTTGGAAGCTGCAGTCAGCTATAATGGGGTCACTGCACTCCAGCCTGAGTGACATAGTGAGACCTTATTTCAAGAAATGAAAAAAAAAAACCCAAGAGAATGTTTACTTCTCATAAAAATGAGAAGATTTGGCAATACGGATAGTATACTGTCACAAAGCAGCCATCAACTGTAGTTGAGTATGACTAGTTACAAGAAACCACTGAGCCTTCTGTTTCACCATATTGTCTTACACATGGCCCGTTTAACTACTTTGTATTGCCTGCTGGACCTTGTAAGTAATCAATAAGAAAAGCAGCATATCTGCCTCCTTTATTGATTATAAATTTTCTATGAAGAGGGTAAATCGATATTTACTAAATAATCCTGTCACAGGCAGAATTCTAAGATGGCCCTCAAGATTAAAGCCTCTGGTGTTCACACACACTCTCCCTGTCATTCAGCAAACACTAATCTAGGTGCCACTGTGAAGGAATTTTGCAAATGTAGTTAAGGTCCCAAATCAATTGATTTTAAGATAGGAAGATTATCCTCTAAGAGCCTGACCTAATCAAATGAGCCCTTTAACGGGACTGGGCTTTTCTTGGTAGAAAATATTTGAAGTTTGAAAGGGCTACAATGTGAGGGAGATTGTGGTTAGCTTAAAAATAGAGGCGTCCATGTGGTGAGAAATGTGGGTGATATCTAAGAACCAACTGATCTCCTGGCTGACAGCTAGCTAGGAGCTAGGGATCTCCGTCCTGTAACTGCAAGGAACTGAATTCAGCCAACACCTGAATGAGCTTGGAAGAAGATTCTTCTCAGAGTCCCCAGAGAGAAACAAAATCTGCCATCCTCTTGACTTCAGACTTGTGAGAACCTAAGCAGAGAACCCAGCCACCCCATACCTGGATGTCTGACCTACAAAACTGTGAGCTAATATATAGAAGTTGTTTTGAGGATCTATGTTTATAGTAGTGTGTTATGCAGCAATAGAAGACTAAATAAGCTTTCTATTTTTCATCAAAGATAAATGGTTAAAATAAAAAACTTGTTTGTGTTTCTCTC
The DNA here is from genome assembly GCF_037993035.2 of Macaca fascicularis. Lineage (NCBI taxonomy): Eukaryota > Metazoa > Chordata > Mammalia > Primates > Cercopithecidae > Macaca > Macaca fascicularis. The sequence goes on from NC_088384.1 coordinate 65,446,580, forward strand.
TTACATCATCTTTTTTCCTAAACAAGTGAAAAAGCCACTGATTTTAAAAATCCAGTGTCTAGACTGGGCACAATGGCTCATGCCTGTAATCCCAGCACTTTGGGAGACTGAGGCAGGAGGATCACTTGAGCCCAGGAGTTTGAGACAAGCCTGAGCAACATGGTGAAACCCCATCTCTAAACAAACACAAAAGTTAACCGGGCATGGAGGCACATGCCTGTGATCCCAGCTACTTGGGAAACTGCGGTGGGAGGATTGCCTGAGCCCGGGAGGCAGAAGTTGCTGGATCACACCACTCCACTCCAGTCTAGGTGATAGAGTGAGACCCTATCTCAAAAAAAAAAAAAAAACAACAACAAAAAAAAAACTAGTGTTAATTGAGTTTAGCTTTATACACAAATCTGAACATGAATTTTCCCTTTTTGTTTAACAGAGTCCTTTGGTCTTTGGATGTATATGGCAATATTCTGCCATTTTTTACAGTATTTTCTAGGTTTATAATATAAAGTGAAGGATAACATCTGTATAAAACTAACTGACACCAACTAGAGTAGGGTAAAAAATATTTAAAATGGCCAGCTGACACGAGTGGTTCTATTTCTATAAAATCTTCCCTCAGAAGACATGCCAGTTCAGCACAAGAATTGTATGGCACCATATTTAAGTGCATACATCTTTGTTTAAATGACACTGCAGTCTATCTGAAGAGGGATGTTCAAACAACAGCCTGCATTCTGTCTGATGCTCTACTGGATCCTGAATTAGAGAGCTCCATGACTCATTCTTTTTTGGTGAGGAGCATAGAAAACAGAAGAGAAATGGTCTGGCCTCACATACATGTGCTTTGAAGAACTTTTCACCCAGAAGGCTGCTGGAGTAGGGATGACAGCTCCAACATGAGTCAGCTGCCCACTTCCAGATGAGAGCTCTTGGTACACATTTCTGCCAGCTGCTGATTGGTAACTAGTTTTCAGCTACCTTGAAAGGCATCTCCCCCCACGGTCTAAGAAATATGTGCTGAGTTTTCCTAGAAAATATATGTCATGCAGATGGGAAGCAATCATGAAAATACTGAAAATGGTTCCCATACATCCAGAGCCACTTTTGAAAGCTGAGTCTCAGTTCTGTGCTATGAAATTAGGCAGCACAGTAAACCAACATGGGTGGCAAATTCAATATAATACTTATTGATAGTTACGGGATCATAAGGAAATGTCCTAAATAAATAAATGTCTCTTTCATTTCTGAAAGGAAGAGAAGAAAGGAAATAGAGAAGAGTGGAAGTTCAAGGAGGGGAAGAAAAGGCAGGGAGCCACAGTCACTACCAGCTCTGCTTTTGGGACCTCTCCTGGGCTAGCTTAGGGTCCTCTGTGGCTCTGTGCCTTCCGCCAGTCTGTGCTCCCTGACCTCAGCACTCATTACACTTCATTTTTAATGTTTGTCAAATTGCCTGTTCAACCCAACATGCTGTAAGTTGTATGAGAGCAAGAAACTTGGCTTCCTTGGGTTTTCTTAGGACCAGGAGGAAAGTAACTTGGGTTCCCTGAAAAGCAGACCTTGTGACAAGGAAATGAGGGTGAGGAGTTTGTATGGGAGGTGATCCCAGGAGCAGGGGGAGAAGAAACCGGAAGAGCGACAGGGAAGGGAAGGCAGCCCAGTCAGGATAAGTGAGAGACAGGTTATGAGTGTGGGCAGCTGGGGTGCTGTTCCCTGGGAGCCAGCGCAGACATGCCGTAGAGTCGTCCCACTGGGGAATGAGGAGTCCGGGGTACTTATCCTCCAACCCTATCCTATCATTAGTGGAAAGCTGCTCCTGCAGGGCATGGCTCATAAGCATGCAGCCTGCCCTGCACAGCCGGAGAGGAAGCTCTAGAGCAGAGGGTAGAGGGCACTCTCCCCAAGGACACTGTCCACATGTGCAGAAAGGAATGAGTGCTGGGGGAGTGCGGACTGGCACCAACAGCCTTGGCAGACATTTGTTGAGGCAATAAATGACTGAATGAGAAAAACCACTGATTTTACTCCAATTTCCTTTTCAGGTTATGATCTGTTATGTGCATTGCTTTGATTTTTCTTCATCTTCTTAACTGAGAGATCTCATAAGGAACATAAGGTGCCCAGTCTTAGATGCAAGCTCATTGGCTTCCGTCCATGCCAACACCTGCATATCCCCACCAGATCAAAATAGCAAACATTTTCATCACCCACTTAGGTTCCTATCTGGCCTTTGCTAGTCAGTGCCAACTTTCACCCAGAAATAACCACACTTTGAGGTCTATCACCATAGATTAGTGTTGTCTGTTCTTGAATTTTCTACGGAGGGAGGGCTTTATACAGTACATCCTTATTCGTGTCTGATTTCTTTTCCACAACATAATCCATACATCCATACTGTTGTGAGTACCGTTTGGTTTTGGTTTTTTTAATTACTGTGCTATATTCAGTCAATTCACTTTTGCAGTCAAAACAATGAATGAGTGAATTGCTGTGTTGCATCCAACCATGCCTTCTGGTAATGCCATGTGGCACAGCACCAGTTCCTGGAAGTTCTGCCATGAAAAATTCTCATTTTCCCCCACCCAATGGCCTGGTATTTGGGGAATTATACCATCTTCCTGGCCATAGGCAGCTTTATCTTTCTGACAGCCATGAATCAGACCATGTTTTACATGATCTGTCCAAAGTGGTTTGAGCACTGGGAAAGATGGGCTACATTTTAAACCCAGATCTACCACTAACTAGTCAGGAACCTCTGCACGAGGTTAGGTCTTTGGTGTTCAGTCTCTTCATCTGTAAACAAAGGCATTGGGCTGAGGCTTTCTGTGGTCCCTGCTGCCCCGTCCAACGTCATCGTCCCCACGTACTTTCACAAGCAAATGGTGCAGCTCACTTACAGAAACACCACCTCCTACCCTTCAATCCAATTCTGCAGGTTTGCTCTGGATAAAGAGCAGTACTCCCCTCACACAGCAAAATTCTACAGACTGCATCAAGGTGAGAGCTTGCAATGGGAGGAAGCTGGGGTCTGAGATCTGGCCTGGCAGTCTCAACGCTTTTAAAGCAGGAAGGAGAAACAGAGGCTCCATCCCCTGGGGAGGGGGTTGTTAACAACAGCAAATAAGGGGCAGAAGCAGGCTTTTTGACATGTTAGATGGAAGGAACAGGAGTTTTACTTATGATTTGAATGGGAATGAATATCTGAGCTTTGTCTTTCCTTGAGCATAAACCTGCATATGTATTTTCACTAGAAAGCGAGCATCGAGAGGGTTTGCTTCTGCAGTTAATGCAATGAGTGACCCGTCCTCCGCCGTCTCCACCCCATCCATTTTCACCTTAGTGTGCTCCGGCTCACTTCCCTGGTAGCTGCAGCTACCCAGATAGACACTCCCGCTCAATCCTCTTCCAGGGGATCCTCAATCCTCCTCTAGGGGATAATTCCATGGTTATCTATTTTATACCATTTCCCAAGGTCTCCCTGAGGAATAAGCGCTAGTCACTCCCAACTTAGTGACACAAGCATGCTCACTGTACAGGCTGCCTTCTCCTCTGTACTTGCCACACTCCTCCCAAATATACTTTTCCCTCCCAAATCCTCATCTCAGGGTCAGTTTCTGGGGGAACCCAGACCAAGGCAATCTCTTTCCCTATTAATAAAATAAATCGGAGAAGTAAGAAACACCATAGTGCTTCCAATGGCTATGATTTGACTATGAGAAGAAGCAAATTGTGAACAAAGAGTTTTTAAAATTTGTTTTATAAAAGAAAATCTTGCACACTTTTACTCTGAGAGCTTTCTCATCTAGATAATTAGGTGGGAAGACATCTCTATAAAAGGCAGGTTTCCACCAACTACTATTTGTAGAAGAACTGACCGAGTGATGTCCTCATTATCCCTGCCTTCAAATCCACAGATGTCTAGTTGGCTTCTGAGAGGTGAGCTTCTGTCCTGAACCCTGCAGCACTCTGGGTGCCTATGGTCAGTGACGTGGGGTGTGAGGGGGGCATCACGACAGAAGCATTACTCTTGAATTCCACTTCTTCTAAGTCTGTTTACACTCATGCTTCTTTGCAGATTCTTCCAGGTTAACAGGTGGGAAATCTGTCTTTGTTATTGAAGCTACTGAGAACTGCTGGGGACAGAGGTGCAGGTTGAGAAGAGAGAACCTGGATTCATAAGCAAGGGCTGGGAGAGCACCACGAACCCCTCCAATCCTCACCATCTTTATATACATCTTTATATACGGCTATTTTGGACTTCAGCTCTGTAGCTGTTTTTATGAGGTGAGAAACACCACACTAGGGGGAAGAGACGCTGGAACAATTGACAACCAGACTAAAATTCAAAGAGTTGTGGGCAAGGAGAAAATGTAATGTGGGTGCCCCACCCTGCGAGCCTCTGCCAATTAGGGTTGAAGCTCTTCTCACTAACCGACGGGATCCTTATTGGCAGAGTGCTGAAGGGACTGCTCCGCGTTGCGGGAAAGTGAAAGCCAACCCTGGCCTCCCTGGTCCTGCTACAGAGACCACGTATCCTGCACCATGGAGCCCAGTGGTGATCATCTGGTCTGAGTCACTTCATGTTTTATTGTTTCCTTATGATGATTATTCAATTCATTGTACTTGAAAATATTAATGTTTTCTATTCTGTATGAATATTTTAATTCTTGGCTTTCATCTCTATAGTTGGGTTTGTTTTAAAAGTACAGTTTAAAAAATTGAATCCACCAAAACTTCGCCAGATCTCTTAAATGTGGTCCCCGCTACATTTTTGAAGTTGTGACTTTAAGGCTGAGAAATTTTTTCCAGGGAATGCAAGTTCATCTTGAAAGGGAACAAGGTGAGGCTCCATATGGCAATCCTCCAGGCAGGGGGTGCGTGGGGCTGAGCCTGGGTTCAGGCGGCAGCACCCCCATCTCTTTTTCAGGAACAAGCCGCTCCTGGTTAATTCCTTACACTTAGAGAGGGCTTCACAGTATGCAAAGTGAGTGTCAGTTCATTTCTATTTAGACAATCACTGCAATCTAGGCATGGATCAGGACAGATTATGTTGTCAGCACTTAACCAGGGAGGACACTAAGGCTAAGAGAAGTTAGATGACTTGCTTGAGGTCACACAGCAGAAAAAAGGGAGGAGGTACATAACCAAGCCTTGAATCCAGAGCATCACCAGAGAATGTTGGTGATCTCTCCATTACTACGAGGCTCCTGCCTTGAAGAATATTAGTCCAGGGGAGTATGTGTACTAAGGATCTAAATCACTAGACAGAATATATATATAAGGGCACACATCTGCTACACGGACTTCTGCTTCCTCCACCATCTCCAGAACTTAATCTGTGTTATGGCCAGTTATGAAAATTTCTTTAGTGCTAAAGAGTAGCCCCCTTTTATCAAACGGGAAGTCTCAATATAATCTGTGCCCCAACACCAGTGATACCCAAAGTATATTCTGCAGACCAGCAGCATCAGTTATCTCCTGGGAAGTTGTTAGATATGCATATTGTTGGATTTCACTCCAGTGCTACTAACTAGAATCCCTGGGGTGACATCCAGCTATCTATGTCTTAGCCAGCTCTCCAAGTGACCCTGATGTTTACTAAAGTAGAAATTGTCCTTTGCATTTAGGAGATGTTTATACACTTTCAAAGATACAAATCCTTGGCTAAGTGGGCTATTAATACTCTGATATAAGCTACCAGACAACAAGGGCTAAGATAGCTCCATGCTGAAATTCCCAAATTGGACTAACATGGATTGAATAAAAGAGCAAAAATAGTATCAGGAATAATGAAAATCATAGAGCTTAAAATCATCACTGGAGGCCGGGCGTGGTGTCTCTTGCCTGTAATCCCAGCACTTTGGGAGGCCAAAGTGGGCAGATCACCTGAGGTCAGGAGTTTGAGTCCAGCCTGACCAACATGGAGAAACTCCATCTCTACTAAAAATACAAAATTAGCCGGGCGTCGTGGTGCATGCCTATAATCATAGCTGCTTGGGAGGCTGAGGCAGGAGAATCGCTTGAACCCAGGAGGAGGAGGTTGCAGTGAGCCAAGATCGCAACATTGCACTCCAGCCTGGGCAACAAGAGTGAAACTCTGTCTCAAAAAAAAACAAAAAAACAAAAAAAAAACAATTTATCACTGGAATACTTGGGCTTCTTAATAGAAATTACAGGGGAAAAGTACTTCTGAAAAGCATATGGAAGCTTATAGGAAGAGAACCCTGAATTCTGGAGAAACATCTCAGAGGACTGAAATTTTAAACAGCATGTAGACTAACCTTAATTCATCCTTAATAGGGCCATCAGCCTCCTTACCACACCATCCGCACCCCTCCTTTTAGCCCAGTGGGGTCTCTCTACCTGTGATCCCGGAGATCTTTCCTTTCTGCTAAAAATCTTTGGATAGATATAAAGACTTTTATATCTTTATATCAAGGATATAGATATCAGCCAACACAGTGTGATAATATTCAATCTGTTCTTTCTTTTAAGACTCTATGTTTCATTGTAAAAATTTGATGTCAAATATTTAAGACAGGACTTTCAGAAAGTGCATGTTTTTTATTTTATTAATCTTAATTTTTACACCTCTGTATTTCTAATTCTGCCAGTTTCTTGGCTAAAGGACATCAACTTCTTGCTTGTTTTAGTACTGAGGCTGATTTTGGAAATATATGAAACCTAATCAATAAGAGGGAATTTATCTGGCTGTTCTGAAATGCGCTATATTCCATTTTCTCGTTTTGCAGCACTGCTCAAAATCATCTAGAAATAAAAGATTGGGCTGATCTTAGAATTGAAAGTCCTGTTCTTGGTTTGGCTTTATTACCATGAGCGGAGAAAAGAACTTTTTTTTTTTGTTTTGTTTTTTGTTTTTTGTTTTTTGTTTTTGTTTTTTTGAGACGGAGTCTCGCTGTGTCGCCCAGGCTGGAGTGCAGTGGCCAGATCTTTGAACTGCAAACTGACCTCAACGTGGGTAGAAAAATTCTAATCATCCTTTAACTCTAGAACACTAGTCTTGTGACTCTGACACTTATTAGCTAATTGTTTGCACCTCGATGTTCTCATCTGAAAAATGGTAATAATATAGGATGTGTACCTTACAGGGCTCTTGTGAAATTTGATTTTTTAACAATATAATTTATATGAAAGAGCATTATAGACTGTAAAAGTATTTATCTTATTTATTCTGGTGTTATTATTACATTATTATAACTTATTATTATTATTTGTTATTAATTATCATTATTATTATTATTATTTCTTCATCCAGGCAATCTCTCTGGAAGATATTTTTCTAGATATGGACTAGCATCTTTCATGAGATCTTGATTTGATGACTGACCTCTGTGGTCTGTTCTTAGTCTAGGAGTCTCTGATTTTGACTGTTGCAGAAAAAAGGGTACGCCTTTGGTGGCCCCACTGGTCCCCCAAGCACCCACCAATCCTGAACATGCAGCCTGATGCTGGCTGAAAGCCCAAGTGACCCTCTTCCTGAGGGCTTTCTCTGGCATGGAGTTCTAGGGTGGACTGAATGTTCTGGGGCTTATGCCTCCATGAGCACCCTCAATTGATGACAGATAGGAACTGGATAATAAATACCCCCATCTTCCTTGCCCCTCAATTGAGACTACTCTGCAGTGTGTTGTACCCAGCCTCCATGCGACTGTGCCCCAAGTGCCCACAGTGATCACCTGCTCATTAAAGCACAGGGTGCTGTCTGCCTTCCCTGTTCTGTCCCACCCTCCACTCCCCTACCTGTGTATCTTGAGGCCACCTATTGAATAAGCCACTTGCATTCAAATCCTTGTCTTAAATCTGTTTCTGGGGAAACCTAAACTAAGACAGAGGCTTTTATTAGAGTTAAGGGCAACATTAAAGACAGAGAAGAGCCAAGAAGCAGCAAGCAAGCACAGGGAGGAGTAGACAGTTTTGGCAAAGTAGAAACATGTTGGAGAGTCCAAGTCCTGCAGGTTTTGCATTTGACGGGACATTCCTACTAGCAAGGGTGGCAATACATAAGTGACAGAAAGATTGGTCGAAATGCACAAAGATAAATGTACAAGAATGCTTACTGGACAACTGTTTATAATAGAACAATGAGAAATACATAAAATATTAATTTATAGAAAAATAGAAAACTATAACACCTATATTCTATAGACTATTACACTGTCATTAAAAGTAGTAGAGTATTCATTAAAAGTAGTAGAGTATATTTTTATATACTAATAGAGAAAAATGTTCTTGATATATTGAGTCAAAAAAAGGCAGAAAAATCTTACAGGATGGCCCAATTTTTTATTGTTATTTATTCATTTTTAGAGACAGAGACTCGCTGCATTGCCCAGGCTGGTCTGGAACTCCAGGACTCAAGTGATCCTCCCACCTTGGCTTCCCAAAGTGCTGGAATTACAGATGTAAGCCACCATGCCAACCCCAATTTTTATTTTAAATATGTCTATCTGTGTGTTTGTACCTGGATTTACACTGTTTTAACAAATGGAAATAAACACGCTGTTTTTTTGTTGTTTTTTTTTTTTTTTTTGAAACAGAGTCTCACTCTGTTGCCCAGGCTGGAGTGCAGCGGCACAATCTCAGCTCACTGCAAGCTCCGCCTCCTGGGTTCATGCCATTCTCCTGCCTCAGCCTCCCGAGTAGCTGGGACTACAGGCACCTGCCACCACGCCTGGCTAATTTTTTTTTTCTTTTTTTTTTTAGTAGAGACGGGGTTTCATCATGTTAGCCAGGATGGTCTCGATCTCCTGACCTCATGATCCGCCTGCCTTCGCCTCCCAGAGTGCTGGAATTACAGGCATGAGACACCACAACTGGCCCACACTCTTAGTAATAGCCCCAAGAATTAAAATTAGAAGAGAGCTGGGGGAATGGGAAGCTTACGTTTTTCTGTATTATCTGGACTTTTGCAACACAAATGTATTTTACACTTGTAGTTTTAAAAAAATATGTATTTTTACAACTGAAAATAATAGCTTTAATTCACTGTAAAGCAATGAATGCCATATGGGAATACATCATTTCTGCCTGGAAAGTCGGGGCCAGCTTTGCAGAGGAGGTGGCATCTCTTCTGGATCATGAAGTGTGGCTTTCAGTTAATGCAACGGTAGGAAGGGGAGCATCTCAAATGGCAGAAATAACAGGAGAGGAGGTGCATGTGGTCAAACAGAGAAGCATGCCCCTGGCCTGAGAGCTCATGTGGACAGGAGCAAGTGTGGTGAGGTGTCCTGCCAGAAATAGTGGATGGAAGTAAGATATGTGAGGCCTTGACTTCCAGGCCAGGAACATTATAAGTAGAATTTGTGAAGCCACGGAGCATTTTCGAGCTCAGGAATGATGTCACCAGAGCTCTGATTTCAGGACTTTTGTCTGGCAAGAGTGTGAAAGGATAGTGCTACGGTTTGAATGACCCCTCCAAAATTCATGCTGGAATTTCATTGCCATTGTAACAGTATTGAGAGGTGGGGCATTTAGGAGGCGATTGGGTTATGAGGGTTAGTATCGGAGGAGTAGGTTCCTGACAGAAAGATGAGCTCAACCCCCACCCGCTCTGACTCATGCACGTGTGCTTCCTCACCACAGGATACCTTCCCCCACGGTACGAGGCAGCAAGGAAACTCTCACCAGATGCAGCCTCCAGAACCATGAGCCAAATAAATCTCTTTTCTCTATAAATTACCCCGTCTGTGGTATTCTGCTCTAGCAATACAAAATAGACCAAGACAGATGAATATTAGGAATAAAGCACCAGGAATATAGACAAAATAGACCAAGACAGATGGATATTAGGAATAGCACCAGGAGGCTATTATAACAGTCCAGACAAGAGGCACCAAGGTGTTGGGCAATGTAGCCCACAGTGGGGTCCTGAGGGGGGCGCCCCAGTGCAGAGCTTGTGCAGAGAGTGGACTCAGATCCCATAAGGTTTAGAGGCCAACCACCAGGGAGCAGGAAGGAGTCACAGGTGCCACAACAGCCCTTAGAAGCCAGACAACCGCATGCCATCAACAGGGGAGAACCAGGAGGCAGGGTGGCAGGTTTTGTTCTGTTGTGTCTGAGTTAACCATGGGGCTAAAATACATCCCATCCCGGTACAGCATGTATTTTGGACCATATTTCAAAGGAGTGCAGAAATTAAGTAGAGATTTTAATCTCTAAAAAAAACACTCATGCCCTTTAGGTCAGACCAAAACTACATTTTTTTAAGTGCATGTAAACCCATTTCTTTTTTTCTGGAAAATTCCCTCTTTTACTCTCTCTTGCTGGAGCTTAACAAAAATTAACCAGTCACACTTCCTCCACTGTCAGAACTTGTCACCTCCGAGAGAAAATAAAATATCCAAGCCTACAGAGCATCAGCGACTTGTCCCAAATACGATGGCGGAGAAACATGCCTTGTGTGACTTTTGAGGTAAGTTGTCACTGTTGTGTCTACTGTGATGTACTATGATGGTATTTGGAGTAGGAAGAGAGTGAGGAGGAGAGGCAGAAAGAGAGGGAATGAGGGCTCCTCGGCCCTCCCAGCACCTACCAGTGAGGAAACTCTGCCAGCTGTGTGTGAACGTGGGGAATCCCCTCCCTGTGGTGTAGGCGTGCAGTGTGTGCAGTGTCACTTCCAGCTAATACGCATACGGAAATGATGACCAGCAAAGGAACACGAGGATTGGATCTCATGATCTTGATTTTTTTAAGTTGAGTTATCTGGACAGTTTGAATGATCTCCTGCACTGTCTCATGTACTGTGTGGTGGTATGATTTTTCTTCTCATTCTACAAAGAATAGACAACACATGCTGAAAGGTGGAGTTCAAGAGTGGACTGAAAGCCCTTGGGAAAGGCCACATTATTTTCCCCTGAAGCTTGTTTTTCTTGGGAGATGGTGATAATGAAATTATATCAGAACTCTGAACCCTGAGGAAAGCTCAAGTGAGATATGAACTGTAGCTCTAGTTCCAACAATAATGTGAGTTACTCTGCATAAGAATGTAACAGACTTGAGTCTCAACAAGTGCTCTGTGTCGCAAATTATGTTAAATAAAATCCTATTTTTTCATGGGCTTAGTATTTCACTTCTTTTCACATAGCCCAATAATAATAGTAATAAAATCAAAAGTTTAAGACCTTAGAATTTACAAAGTGCTTGTACATAACTTATTTAAGGAAAATAACTTGATATTTAAAGAAAATTGTTATGATTCCTTTTTAAATTGCTGTAATTCTTTACATTTTAATGCTTAGTTTCTAATTCTGTTTGCTACCTGTAGAAATGTTTATGTGAGAGTTTCACTAAAATGAGGCACAACTAAACTAATTTAGTCCTCAGAATTTGATCACAGAATCTCTGTTCACTTCCAATTTTTTTTTTTTTTTGAGATGGAGTCTCGCACTGTTGCCCAGGCTGGAGTGCCATGGTGCTATCGGCTCACTGCAAGCTCCGCCTCCTGGGTTCACACCATTCTCCTGCCTCAGCATCCCGAGTAGCTGTGACTACAGGCGCCTGCCTATAGTACAAAATACAAAATTTTGTATTCTTAGTAGAGACGGGGTTTCACCGTGTTAGCCAGGATGGTCTCGATCTCCTGACCTCACGATCCACACCTCTCGTTCTCCCAAAGTGCTGGGATTACAGGCGTGAGCCACCGTGCCCAGCCTCCAAATGTTTTAAAGCAGGATGATCATTACTAACTGATAATAGCATCACATGGTAAGGAAGCACATATGCATAAGACAGAGAGGGTGGGGGTTGAACTCATCCTTTTATCGGGAACTTCCTCCTCTGATAACTAACCCTTATGAGCTAATCACCTCTTAAATGTCCTACCTCTCAATACTGTTTAAGGGCATTAAAATATTAGATAAATTAGTCAGAAATGCTTGACATAAACTTTCTCATATCTTTAATTCCGAAAGCTGAAAAACACTCAAACTGAAATCGAACACTCTTAGAAAATTAGTTCAGATATATAGGGAGGAAACTGTATGGTTTTCTACATAAGAGCCAAAAACTTTCACACTATACGACAACACCATAAATAAAGTTAAAATGAACTACAAAACTAGAGAAATATTTACAATGCATGTAACAAAGATTTAATCGTCCTAATATACAAATAACTCTTATGTTACTAAGAGAAAAAGAACTCCCAACAAAAGACGTGGGCAAGAAACATAGACCTTTCACAAATAAGCACAAAGAGTCAATGAGCTTAGAGATAATTTCACTATAATGAAGCTATCAAGGAAATACAAAGAAAAATAAAAGTGATACATATAGACCTGTCGGACTGGCAAAGGTAAATTCAATCAAGCATACCATTTGGAAGAAATAAGTGCTTCTGTGCATTTTTATGAGGATGACAAGTTGGTAAACTTTTGACCTGGTACGCTTTTATCTAGTTGACCCATTTCTGGAAAGTTGTATAACAAGATTCACATTTAGCGTTGCCAAAAGGGATGCTATGGTTTCTGTAAGTAAGCAAGAGACAGAGAACCTGAAATTCCCTGGTGATTCTGTCCCCCAGCCCAGACCCTTCACACAGTAGGTATATGTCAGGAAGGGGACAGGGGCCTGATTCTCTCTTCTCTGGTCTCTTGTCGTCTAGAAAGGCCTCAAATGAATAAGAGTATCTCACTGTATTGGGCTTGGCCCTATATTTAAAGCTAAATGTATTGTTCATTTTTCACACAGCACATGGCCTCCGCCAAAATGCAAGCCAGCTATATCAGCAAGTGCTTGTTTCAGGAAACAACTGTCTTATCCAATACAGGAGAAAAGATTGGCTATGCTAGACTAATTGGAGAGGCCACATCTTTCTCCAAAGTGGCACCAAACTAATTTTGCCTGGTGATATTGACTCCTTGAAAACTTTACTGTACATATTGCCTTTCCTGAAACTCCCATGAAATGTGACTTCACTGAAAAAGAATGTCAATCACGGCGAGAGTTTATAGTACTGAAAATCCAGGAATAACATCCAGATCCAGCAGCAGACATTCGAAAAACATTGGGAACATTCATTCAGTGGAATACTCTACACCCATTAGATAGAAGACGCCAAGGATTGTATGTTGTTATGAAGGTGTCCGATACATTGAGAGACAAAGGAGGCTACATAAGAGCAGGTAAAATGTCATTTACTTATGTAATATTTAAGGTGTTTTCAGAATAGATGAATATATGAAGCTGAGCATGTGTATGTGTTTATATGTGTATGCATATGCATGAGATATATCTAGAAGGATATTTACCACAAGATAACTGTGTTATCTGTGTGGTTGCATTTAGGGTAAATTTTGCTTTTAGGTTTTTAGGTTTTCATTTTATCTTTTACACACTTTTTTGTCATTTGAATTTTTCATAGCCAATATGTATATATTATAAATCAAAAATAAATAATATAGCTATTTCCGTTTTTATGTAAAGTTTTTTAAAAACTTTTCAACCTTTTTTTAAGTAAACTAAGGCCAAGCATGGTGGGATATGCCTGTAATGCCAGCACTTGGGGAGGCTTAGGCAGGAGGATCACTTGAATCGAGGAGTTTGAGACTACAGTGAGTTATGATCAAGCCACTGCACTCTAATTTGGATGACAAAGCAAGATTCTGTCTCTAAAATCAATAAAAGTATTTTTTTTAAAAAGTAAACTGATACTAATAGGACAATCTTCACAGGAGCTTTCCAAGGCTTGCCTGCCAGTGCTAAGGCATGACACCTGCCAACAACCACAACAAATCCCTGCAAAAGACCCAGACAAGGTGTAGCAAAGAGGCCAGGCCTGGTAACTCATGCTATAGTTCCCGCACTTTGGGAGGCCAAGCCAGGTGGATCACCTGAGCCCAGTTCAAGAATAGCCTGAGCAACATGGTGAAACCTCGTCTCTACAAAAAAAAATACAAAAAATTAGCTGAGCATAGTGGCACCTGTCTGTAGTCCCAGGTATCCAGGAGGCTGAGGTGGGAGGATCACCTGAGCCCAGGAGGTTGAGGCTGCAGTGAGCTGTGATCATGGCACTGCACTCCAGCCTAGGTGATAGAGCAAGACCCTGTCTCAAAAAAAAAAAAAAAAAAAAGTAGCAAAGAAAAACATCTCTGCTTCAAGGTTGCTTAGCATTGAAGATATTTTATGTTGTTCTCTTTTCTCTATTCTCTGCATGGGAAATACTGATGATCTCATACAAACTTCAACAAGCACATATTGATCACTAAGTACATTGCTAGGAACCGAAGATATGGAAATGAGCAAAATGTTTTCCTGAAACCCTCAAGAAGCTTTTTGGGGGGATGATCATACAAACAAATAATATCAATGATAATCTGCTCTAAAGGGATAAAGGGAGAAGCAATTAATATTTCCTAGAGGATTGAAGCAAGATTTCCCAGACAAGATGGCATTTGAGTTGGGTCTTCACTGAACTGAGGTGAGTTAGATAAAGCAGGAAAAGGGAAGCATTCCAGGACAGGGGCCCTGCCCAAGTAAAGACCGGATGCAGGATTATATTTTCTGTTTCATGACCAGAACAGAGAGTAGAGGGTGAGAGGGCATCCAGGAGGCTGGAAGTGAAGGTGGGGACCAGAATTCTGCTAAGTGGTTTGGACTTCATGCAGCATTTAAAAGGTTTATGAGAGGAGGCCAGCATCATCAGGTTTGTTCAGCTGGATAGAAGGACAGAAAGTCCCAGAGTGGGACCACCTCTGGCCTGCAGAGCTGTGGGCAAGTGTCCCTGTCCATTCTCCAGCTTCCCAAAATTTCAGATTGTAAGTGGTGGGTAAACACACATTGGTTGAATGTGAATGTACGACCTGGATTCGTGGAAGTTTCCACTGGCCTGCAAATGTGGGTGAAAGCAGGAAGCTAGTCTAAACAGTGGAGCTAATGTCCCCAGAGTAGAGACACGGGAAATCTTATCCCTAGGACTGGCTTCGGCCTCTGACTCAGCTCAGCAGCTCATCACCCTGTTCTTAAGGCTGATGGACACACCAGAATCTGCACACACCTTTCTGCTCTCTCTCGTCTGCTCTTCCGTGTCACCTTTCTCATGGCAGCCCCACTGTAATCTAAGTTACTTTAAAAAGAAAATAAAATTCTTACATGTCTGTCAGCACAGCTCCTTGCAGTGAGAAATGGAAGGTGTCGCTTCTTTGAAAGAAAAATGACAAGACAGAAAGAGTATTGGGTAACCACAAGGTGTTGGCATGTGGGAGTTGAGTTTATTCACCAAGAGAGACGGAAAACCTTGGCTGCCCTTCCAATTTTTTTATAATAAGTTTTAATCGCTGTTTATGCTTTCAGGATGTGGTGCTTGGCATGAAAACCAGTCCCCTTGCAGCCCACATTTCAGGGGAGGCGCTAGGCGACTGTGAGTAAATACCACGACAATGGAATTCCACCGGACCCAAGTAGGTCTTTCATCTCTTTGCGGGACTGACAAGCAGGGCTGGCTTTTTTCGGCCCTCAGTGGACGCACAATGAGGAAGCTGAGGCTCTGTGGGCTTGTTTGCAGAACTTACCTGGGAAACTGATACCCTCTGAAAGTGCCCCTTCATTCCAATGTCACTCCAGATCAGGCAGGTAAAAGGATTACTCTGGTGTCCCTGGCCTCTGCCCCATTGTCTGCACAAGTCGGCACTAAATGGAGTAACTTAACCCCCAAAGAGATAACCAACTGCTGTGTGTGTACTCACATTTAAAGCTGCCAATTCCCATGAAGTGACTGGGTTTTTTTCTGGGCCTTTTGCTTCTAACATGTTGGTAGCAGAATCTTGAGATAGTTCTGGACCAAAGAGGTTAGGTTGTCTAAGAAAAAATCCAGGGTCCAGCCCCCAGATCCCTCATGCCAAATGAGCCCACTGGGGGGTGCAAACACAAAGGGAACCCAGGTTAAGACAATACACACATCTTTCAAGAAAATTTTTTTTTAAATTGTGAACTTGACCCCAAAATCTCAATATGCTTTCTTTGAAGAAAAATTTGGTTTTAACCCCAAAGAAGAGAGAAAGGGCATTTTGAGGGTGTGATAAAGCTTGTGGTTTCTGTTTTGACGAAACAGGCAGAAAAGGCCAAAGTCTGACCCGAGCTCTTCCTCTGTGTATGACTCTGAGGACCTCACGGGTCTGCTCCACCACAGTAGCCAGCCCAGACTCACCCCAACCAGCACCAGCCAGCCAGAAAACCCAAAAACTAACTCTCCTACCGTTAGCCTGGACACTCTCTGTTTCCTCTTTATTGATAGAAATCTTCCACAAAATAAATAACATTTATTATGTTTTCGAAACAGAAACATAGAAGAAGGCAAAGATCATTCATAATTTCACTATCCAGGTAACCCTTGTTGACAACTTTTCTTTAAAAATGTAAGTAACATAGCATACACATGGTAAAAAAAACACTCAAACCTAAGGAAGGTAAAAATAATTTTAAATAAAATAAATCTTTACCTCAAAGGTAACTACTCTTAACATTGTGTTGGGTTTGCTTCCAGGCCAGAAAAAGAAATGTACAGTGGCCCACGCCTGTCATCTCAGCACTTTAGGAGGCTGAGGCAGGCAGATCACCTGCAGTCAGGAGTTCAAAACCAGCCTGGCCAACACAGTGAAACTCCATCTCTACTAAAAAGAAAAAAAAAATTAGTCAGGTGTGGTGGCACATGCCTGTAGTCCCAGCTACTCAGGAGGCTGAGGCACGAGACTCCCTTGAACCCAGGGGGTGGAGGTTGCAGTGAGCCGAAATCATGCCACTGCACTCCAGCCTGGGCAACAGAGTGAGACTCCGTCTCAAAAAAAAAATTTTTTTAAATGCATGTGCACTCATATACCAGTAAAATATACACAGCCTTTTATAACCAACATCAAGAAAATAGCGAAACAGCCACCCTATTCTATATCCTTCCCTTCTCACTTAGTTGTACATCTTGGGGGCTGGGCACAGTGGGTCACGCCTATAATCCCAGGACTTTAGGAGGCTGAGGTAGGCGGATCACTTGAGGTCAGGAATTCAAGACCAGCCTGGCCAACACGGTGAAACCCTGTCTCTATTAAAAATACAAAAAGACTAGCTGGGCTTGGTATTGTGCACCTGTAGTCCCAGCTACTCAGGAGGTGGAGGCACAAAAATCGCTTGAACTCAGGAGGCAGAAGGTGCAGTGAGCCAAGATCGTGCCATTGTGCCACTGCACTTCAGCCTGGGAGACAGAGTGAATCTCTCTCTCTCTCTCTCTCTCTCTCTCTGTATATATACATATACATATATACACACACACATCTTGGGGAGTTTGTCACATCTGCTGAATACGGATCTACCTCACTCTTTTTAATGGCCCATTCTATGGATGCGTCATAACTAACCTGTCAAGTCTTAGAAGGGAAGCTTAGAAGAACTGCATGAACTGTGGCCCATCCTGTCCTCAGTTTCCTCATCTGCAAAATGGGAGTGACATAGTAAATGAGTGTATACATGGAAACCACTTCAGGGAGCATGCAATACACACAGTAAGCCATTAATATTACTAGCCATTAGTATGAGTACAGTTTTCCACTAGAAAGTTTTTAGACAAGTATTTTAGGTAAATCTGAAAGATGTCACTACTAAAAGTAGACCAACATGAAAGCCTGCGCTGTATTTTTGAGCCAACCCCTTCAGAACACCTAGAAAGACTGAAATGTCTATGGCCCATTGTGATGACAGCATTACATTTTCTAAAACACACAGAAATTTCCCAAATGAAGCCACAGCTTCAGACAACACTGTCAGGAGGCATGGTAGTCAAGAGAAATCATGAAGAATACTGTAGCCAATTGACAATGCAAGGAAAATCATGGTGGGCAGAATGTAATTACCTGAACTGGAACTCAGCCAGGGTGTCTATCTGCCCAGCAAAAGGAAATTAGAACAGATGTGTGGGACGAAGGTTTAGTTTTGGCCAACATTTCCCAAGATAATCTTTCCATCAGTAGTAAGGTCATTATATCCAGGCATTAATGAGAACCACAGAAGGTTAGGGCTTGAAGGAACAATTTCTGAGAGACCAGTTAGTTTAGCCCAATCATTCTACAAATGAGAGATTAAAACTAACTTCCCTGAGCAACAAAGCCAGTTATCAGAAGAGCCAGGGTTAGCTGAAAATCTCTTAACATCCAAACCAGTGTTTATTCCATCAAATTACACTGGCTTATTTGTATAGAATCCTAGGGTACCTATTTGCTACTCATTATCAAAAATAAGTCAAGACATGTGTGAATTGGGGAATAATTAAATGTTTTAAAGTAGTCCCTGTCAGTGATGTCATACAAGTATTTAAGAACCTAAGAGATTAGGACATTTTTGCTGTTATTAGAAGGCAGTAGTTTAACCTGCTTTACAGTCCGGGGGTCTTCACCTAAAGGAGAGGCCAAAATGATGGAGTTCTAGCTCTCCATCCCTCCCCATTCCTACTTTGACCTCAGCAGCACTGTTTCTGCGACATTTTACATATTAGATTATTTTACTTAAAATATATTGATATAAGGATTCCCTGCTAAAGCAAAAGATTTTAATGCTATTGTTTTTGGCACAGGAGTCCAGTGCTATGTAATTTTTAAAAATTCATTTGGGAGAAAATTTGGAGAAATTTGAAAGAGGAATATTGAATGTTCCCAAAAAACACAACAGTTGTCTAAGTAGGTCTAGCTTTAAGAGAGTTGTTTTCCCCTTATACCACTTTTTATTACAATGATGACCTGGCATTTCCCAAAAGCCATTTATTGGGAATTCATAAAATTTATTTAGAACCAGCCAATAAGGAGAAAAAAGCCCAAAAGCTGAGGCACTTTACAGATGAATGTACAGGATTGACTCACATGGTGTTATTGGTACATAAGCCTTAAAACTGTATGTCAGTACATTTTTTGGTAATAATTTCTTAAAATTTTCCAAAGAAGATGATAGAAATCTTCTGGAGGGACATTGCAGCAAGATGTAACTGTATGTAACACTACTGAACTGTACATTTAAAAATGGTAAAGATAGTAAATTTTATGTTTATGTGTGGGTCTTTTAACCAAAACTAAAAATAAAATAAATTTTAAATGAAGAAGGGGGCCTTTCTTCAGTGCTTTCTCCTTCCTGTTGTCCAGAATGCAGATGTGATATCCGGTGCTCCAGCAGCCATTTAAAACCATAAAGTGGAAGCAGCATGCTGAAGATGGTGGAGCAACAAGATACCGGGTAAAGAGCAATAAGATTTTATGCAACAGAATCTGATCTCTGACATCGAAGGCACCATGCCAACCCCTGCATGGCCTACCTCTGGGTCCTTTATGTAAGAGAAAAATAAATTTCTATTATATATAATTTTTTTTAAAAATTACCAAAGAAGATATTTGTGTCATATGTATTAATCATATCAAAAGAATGAGACTGTTGTCCCAAATCACTTTTATCCTACTTATTTTCCTCAAATGTTCAAATAGAGCCATAATACAAAGCCGTATTTCTCAAAGTGTTGTCCCAAAACCAGCAGCATCAGCATTACCTGGAACTTACTAGAAATGCCCCTAGATATCCTAGCTTAGACACAGCAGGTGCTGAGCCTGGCAATCTGTATGTTAGTCATCCTTCCAGGGTATTCTGATGCAAAGCAAAATAAGAGAACCACTAACACAGAGTAACACAAAGTATTCCTGTTTGTATAGTGTCTGTGATAAGAGCTGGGGGCCTGCAATCAAGAGTCCTGTGTTTGAATTTCTTCTTTATCACTTAGCATCTACTTAGCACTTGAAAAGTGACTTCATCTCTTTAAGTCTCAATTTCCACAATTGTATGATGGACAAGAATTAACATTATCCTTATCCAGAGGTTGTTGAAAAGAGTTAATAGGAAAATTTATGTAAAGCTCTTAATTGGCAAATGCATACTATTAAATGAAGGATAAGTAATAGAATCTTATTCTCGTTTCATGCTGTACAGAGCCCCCGACTTGACAGAAAACAAGCATGATAAACAGGTTCGAGAAAATGGAGGAACGCTGGGGAAGTTCTTAAGAGAAAAAAAAAATGAATAGAACTGAAGGAGACTTAAAACTACTTGCAAGAAAAAAAAGAAGAAGAAAGCAATATTAATAATAATAGGTAACATAAAATGCTTACCATGTAACAGATGCTATTTTAGTCACTTTTCTTGTTTAACTTATTAAATCCTCATAACGATTCCCTGCTACATATACTATAGTTCTGCCTGTTTTATCAGGAAACTGAGGCATGGGGAGCTTAAAAGATGAATCCAAAGTCACACAGTGCCCGAGAGGGAAGGCCAGTTTCCATGGCAGGAATTTAGCTCTCAAGCCCATGTTCTTAACCGTGGCCCCTGCAGTCTTGGGCATATTTCTGCCTCTGTTCAGTGGGATCACAAATGGAATGATGGCCTCTTACTTGGGTTAGAATAAAGGGGAAACTCAGTTTATTGATTTCTACTGAACACTTGCAGTAGGTGAGTGTCTTCATTTGGGGCCCCCAAGAAGCATCGCTGATGCAAGGATTCTAGTGTAGCTTATTTGGGGGTGTAGGAAACACCTTCAGGGAAGGGAAAGTAACACAGAAAAGGGAAGGCAGATTACAAAAGCTGGGCGATTACACCAGCTATCAAGGTGGCGACTGGAGCTAATTCTGCAGGGGAAACTGAAAAAAAATCACTCTTAGAATCATCCCCCACAGTGGAGAGGGAACTGGGATAGTTAGATCTTGAACAAGGGCTGCCTTTGTGGGTGTTAATTTCCTACCACTTCTGGCTTGCCATGCTGCACAAGAGCAGAATCCTTCCAGGATTTAAAAAAAAATAAAAGAGTTTTAAGCTGAAGTTACTTATTTGTAAGTTAGCATTATACAGATCAATCATTTTCACCCTTGAGTATGCCTCAGAATCCTCAGCATGTCAAAACGTAAATCGCTAGGCCCATCCCCAGAGTTTCCGATTGATTAGGTCTACTTGGGGGCTGATACTTTGCATTTCTAACAAGTATCCAGAGAATGCTGATGCTGCTGATTTGGGACCACATTGTGCAAGGCCATCTGGTTTCACAGCCAGGAATGATTGCCACAGGCTTCTGAAGAAGCCAGTATACAAATTGTGTGTGTGTAACCAAAATATTTACGCGGAAAATGATAAGTAACTCAAAGGCTCACTTTGATCCTGAAACTTCTAACTAAAGAGAGGAAATAAGCATCCCACTTGGTTGATCATCAGTCTCGGCCAGGTACACAGTCCCGGGTCCCCAAGGTATAGAAGAATTCCCTGGGCCCTAAAAGATACCTCTTACAGAACAGAAAATTATATAAACCTAAGTAAAAAAAAAAGTTTACTTTTCAAAACTACTTTCTTGTTTGTTTTCTGTTTTAAAGGATAAGTCATAAACTGCTTGTTGACGCACATGGAGTCATCAAGAACTCATTCCTCTGTTAGCTGATCCCGAATGCCCCACATTTCTGAGAAACCAGCCCCTGGAGCCACCGCTTTGCAGACTCTGTGCTAAGATTACAGTGGACTCACGCAGGATAATAATCTGTATTTTGATGAAACTCAAAATTATCAAAATACCATCTTATGGTTTGCTGAATACTATGCAGAGGAATCATCTTAAGTTACAAATTTCCAGAATCAACAGTGTATCACTTTACTAATCCAGGAAAGCAAGTCAAGTTTTAGTAATTTGATAAGGCACTGAGAGAGGCTCCTGGTGAGTTTACTTTTCTGGCACACCGGTGAGGCATGATTAATTACTAACCATCTTTCATATGTCTGTACCATTTGACTTTGGATATTGGCCGAAGACCCAGAATTAAGAAGCTCTCATTCCTAAATAAAAGCTTGCAATTCAAAGCATTTTATTTCATCATGTGAACATTTCTAAGCAATTGCTCAAGATTCAAAACCAATTAGGTTTCTAGTGTCTCTGTACTATTTTTCTCTGTTACTGCTAAAAATTAAATGTTTGAAATATCCACAACTGGAAAAAATATAATAAAAATTAAAATTCAATGTCACAAATTACTGGTTATTAAAACTTTAATAGTAGCAATAAAATTACAGAAGAAGGTAGAGAAATGTTTCAACTCAGTCCTCAGACTTTCTCATGGGTTTGTCTGAAGGTCACTTAAGACCAATCCACAACTCAGTGCTTCATAATGCTCTTATTTTGAATAAGCTGGCTTGGTCTAGCAATTATGATACCTTTTATTGTTTCACTTCATATTGCTCTTTGAGATATTTTGGCACACTCTTTTTATACCCTAAACGTTAATTATTTTTAATTTGGACAAAATGATGTCATTCTTAACCAAAAGCTACACTTTCTAAAAATTGCTGAATCTTTATTTTAAAAGGTGGAAAAATCACAGTGGATTGCTAATTTGATGAATTTGACTTGAATCACTGTCCTTTAAATCCAAATGTAAGTTTCTCTCCAAATAAAAGTTTTTGATATTAAACCAATGCTGTGACTTCATGAAACTATTCATATAGTCAAGAGATTTCCTTTTTGTCATTGAACTCTACATTCCTGTATATTATTTGATATTTGATTTTCCTAAGATTCCTGAAAAAAATTAAAAGTACTCCTTCTCTGAGAATAGTTGGTTGCCCCCAATGTCCGTGCTTATTTTAGAGAGAAGCTGATTTTCTTTTCAAAACAATAAATCTGCATAATTATGAGAACAGAAGAAGCTTATGGCCCTCTCATCTGATGATCTGACGCAAACTGATGGAACTTGATATCATATCAAATAGTGTTTACTCTCAACAGTGGGGTCTGCATAATGTTGCCACACAATTCTGTTGATTTAGTGGCTCTTGGTGAAAGCAATTTTTTAAATTGACATGTTCATGGGGTACATAGTGATGTTTCAATACATACAATGCATAGTGATCAGGTAAGGGTAATTAGCATATCCAAAATCTCAAACATCTATTATTTATTTGTCTTGTGAACATTCAATATCCTCCTTATAGCTAATTGAAACTGTCTAATATATTATTGTTAACTCTAGACATCCTACAGCTATCTAACACTAGAAATGATTCCTCCTATCTAGCTGTAACTTTGTATTCTTTAACGTACCTCTTCTTAACTTTCCCTTCCCTTTACCCTTCCCAGTCTCTAGTGTCCTCTGTTCTGTGTTTTACTTCTGTAAGATCAACTTGTATTAGCTTCCACATGTAAGTGAGAATACGAAGTGTTTAACTGTTCCTGGCTTGTTTCACTTAACATAAACTTCGGTTCCATCCATGATGCCTCAAATGACAGGATTTCTTTTTTTTTTTTTTTTAACCACTGAATTGTATTCCATAGTATGTATATATACCACATTTTCTTTATCCATTCATTTGTTGTTGGACACCTAGGTTGATTTCATATTTAGCTTTTGTGAATAATGCTGCAATAAACATGGGGTTTGCGGGTGTCTCTTTGATATACTGATTTCCTTTCCTTTGGATAAATGCCCAGAAGTGGGATTGCCAGATCATATGGCAGTTCTATTTGTAGTTTTTTGAGGAAACTTGGTGGGGTTTTTTTCTGTTGAGATGTTTGAATTCCTTGTACATTCTGCAAGTTTCTATTGCTGGCAGAAGCCACTACAATGAATTGGTTCTGTTTAAAATATGGTACTTTCTGTGTGTCAAGTTACTCCAGGACTATTCTGCATAGCAGAAGGAATGCTAAGCATGGAAGAACAGTAAAATTTCCTTCTTAAATGAAAGTTTTGCAATTGACCTTCACACTTTAGTCTTGATTTTTTAAAGGTAAATTTACTTACTCTCTTCTTATTCCTCAGCAAAAATATTACCAAGGAAATTCCTGCACACTTGCTACCTGTACTTATAGAGCAATTTTGTCTTTAAAACCTCAAAGAACTCTGTGATATTCACA
The DNA here is from genome assembly GCF_037993035.2 of Macaca fascicularis. Taxonomy (NCBI): domain Eukaryota; kingdom Metazoa; phylum Chordata; class Mammalia; order Primates; family Cercopithecidae; genus Macaca; species Macaca fascicularis. The sequence goes on from NC_088384.1 coordinate 65,470,488, forward strand.
GGCCTCTCACTACCTGCTGTGAGAGAGAAAAGTGAACACCTATATGTGAACAAAGTAGACCTAGTGCTTACTTCTGAAGTAAAATCACAGAGTATGCAGAAATAAAAATGTGGTGCTTTAAAAACATGATTACTTTTTAAACATATATTTACCATGCAACCCACTCCTTAGTATCTGCCCAGTGAAATGAAAACTTATATCCACACACAAAAAAAAACTATAAGCAAATGTTTATAGCAGCTTTATTCATAATCACCAAAATTCTAAACAACCCATATGTTCTTCAAGGGATAAATGGATAAATAAACTGTGTGGTACTCTGTCCCATAGGATATTATTCTGCAACAGAAGAAAATGAACTACTGATACATAGCCACACGGTCAACAAGTATCCAATGCTGAGTGAAACAAGTAACACAACATACAGGACATTGCATTGTTCCATTTATTTTTCCACTTTGGAAAAGAGTAAAGGGACAGAAAACACATCAGTGGTTGCCAGGGATTGGGACTGGGGGAACAGATTGTCTATAATGGGAAGCAAGAAAATTTAGAGGGGGATGGAACTATTCTATATATTGATTGTGGTAACGATTATATAATTATTTATTATAACTACTTTTTAAAAAAATTATTTTTCTCCTATGGTGAAAAATACAGTTGCTTGTTCCAGGAAGCACCCATCTGCCTTGGTGCTTTTTCGTCCTCCTTAACCTTGGAGAACTTGAACAATCACAGAATTTCTAAGTTTTGTCATTTAAGTAATCGCCCACTATTCTAGAATCCATTGTAGATGTTCATTAGAACAGGAGATATGTCCAAAATATCTCTACAATATGTCCAAAAATATGTCTAGCCTTGCTCCAGACCCTCAGCAAGAGACAGCTGACCTTTCCTCAAAACTCACAATGTGACCCAGGACTTCCCTTGCCTTGGGCAGCACACATTTATGTGAGCTAATTTAGGAAACCGATCCCACTCTTGCTGTACTTGGAACCCCCCAAGTTAGTTCCATGCACATTGCTGTTAGGCTACCAACCCTTCTGGAACTTGGCCTGCTGAGCATTAGAACCTACCTTATGAGATGTTGTGCTGATCCCCTCTAAATGCCGTTTTATTACATTCTGCATTAGCCAACATGCTGAGCCTTTGATCCAGCTGTCCAGATTGCTAAAGGCAAACTTGATCAAAGTCCACCTGTGTTTTTACCCACCTTCATGATGAAAATGTTAATCCATCAAATCAACGTAAGGATGAGATGACATTTCCTGTCCACCAGATAGAAAAAGAATAGATTTTAAAAATCAGAGAGGATCCAGATAACACGTTCTCCCTTAAACTGATGGTAAAATTATAAAGACCTTTAGAAGGCGATGTAGTTGTAGCTACCAAAGGCTTAGGTTTTTGCTTCTGAAATTTTACTTCTAGAAAGTTGTCCTAGAAAACGATTCACATATATACAAAAAGTATACATACGAGGTGTATTAGTCCATTTTCACACTGCTGATAGAGACATACCCAAGACTGGGCATTTGACAAAAGAAAGAGGTTTATTAGACTTACAGTTCCACATGGCTGAGGAGGCCTCACAATCATGGCAGAAGGCCAGGAGGAACAAGTCACAGCTTACGTGGATGGCGGCAGGCAAAGAGACAGCTCGTGCAAAGAAACTTCCATTTTTAAAGGCATCAGATCTCACAAGACTCATTCGCTATCACAAGAACAGCACAGGAAAGACCCGCCCCCATAATTCTATCACCTCCCATCAGATTTCTCCCACGATACATGGTAATTGTGGGAGCTACAACTCAAGATAAGATTTGGGTGGGGACACAGCAAAACCATGTCACAAGGATATTCATTGAAGCACTATTCAAAATAGAAAGTAATAGAAAACAATTTAAGGGAGTTGTTAAGTATTTATACATTTATTATAATAATAAATACTTGGGTAGAACTTACTATGTGCCAGGCATTTGTTCTAGGGCATTTCTTGCATTGTTTTATTTGCGGTAGGTGTTATTATTATCCCCGTTTCACAGATGAGACACCTGAGGCATGGGAGGTTATTTTCCCAAGCTCACATGACCAGTCCATGGGAAAACTGGGACTCAAAGTTAGACTCCAGTGTACAGACTTTCACAACTACAATTCTCTGCCTCTCTAATGATTGAGGTGGGAAGAGTTCTAAGATTCATGAGTCAGAACAAGAGCACCCAAAACACATAGTTGAATTGAAAAGAAAGGAGATCCCTGAACAATACATATGCTTTGATTCTACTCACACCGGGAAAAGACAGAGTTGAAAGAGAAGTGAAGAGGGATTTTGACATTTTCTCTGTTGTATACTGAGTAATGACAAACAAGTTTTAAAGTGGTTAATGCACAGAACTTATCCTCATACTCTAGGCTTAACTCACTGTTGAGGTGAAGGCCTTCATCAAAATGCCACAAGGACACGCCAGATCCTGTCTAGTTTAACATCCTTTTTTTCTTTATTAATACATTAGTAATATATTAATATAACAAATATACTGATGTATTATATATAATAGACATAATATATTATAGTATATCCATATTATATACGTATTTTATATTAATATATTAGAGCCTTTGACACTCATAAAACAAATATATTTGCAAATATCTCATCAGACTAAAATAGATTAATTATGTTAATATTCTAAGCAAACAAAAATTATTTAAATCATCCATTTTCTTCAAAAACATTCTACCCTTTGATGAGAAAACCCATGGCTTTCTAATTTCTAATTTTCTAAAACACTTTGTGAAAATGCAGTAAGAGCCAAAAGTCACTGCTTATTAATAGTTTCCTAATGTTTTCAAGATACGCCCAGCTAGCAGTGGGCAGTCACCAGGTATGAAAGCAAGGGACCTTTTAGTTTGTTCTCTGACAGATTTGTATTCACTCCACAATTTCTCCACCTTCTTGCTCTATCTTCCTCTTTGTCCTCTAGTGTTTCTTCTTTTGTTCTCAACTGAAGTTTGTAGAACCACTGGACTGGATTCGAAGACAGGATTTGAATCCTTGCTTTGTCACTGTCAAATTCTGGGCCACTAGAGAATGAGAGTGTTCACAGACACTGGGAGGGAAACATCACACAGAAGCCTGTCAGAGGGCAGAGTCAAGGGGAGGGAGAGCATTAGGACAAATACCTAATGCATACGGGCCTTAAAACCTAGATGACAGGTTGACGGATGCAGCAAACCACCATGGCACATGTATACCTATATAACAAAACTGCACATTCTGCACATATACCCCAGAACTTAAAGTATAATAATAAAAAAAGAGAGAGAATGAGGGTGTTAAAATGCATTCTTCTACTGCTAACATTCACTAAGGTACAGATATCCTGGCTGTGAGTAATTTGCATTCTGGTGGAAATAAAGACAGGCTTTCCCAAACATGAAGCTACAATTTTTAAATGGTGAGGAATTAGGTAAGATTATACCATGAATGGACGCATAAATACATGTACACTAGGGAACCATTTAGTAATTTACAAATCATGTAGATTATGCCACATGTGAATTACAAATTATGAAATGCTTTCCTGTTAATTGAAGATTTAACTTTGCTCCCAAATAGCTTATCTTCAGCCCTAGGAATAATTTCCTCCCCACAGACAGTGGCTAATGACTTATCATTTGCTACCCCACCTGCACGTTGCCAGGCATCTATTTGTGAGTTCACTAATGACTCTAAAAGCATCACTTATGCCCCACAGCAAATATGGAATGAATTAAATACCAGTGGCTGGTTTTGTAGTGTCGCTAAGAGAAATTAAAACTTTAAAAATATGATGAGGCAAACTTACTTTCATAAATGAATACAGTACTGTTATCTCTGAAGTAGTTAAAATAGCACGGAATAAATTAAAACAATACTCATAAATCCAGTAAGCTGTTTCAAGATTTGACGATGGTGTTTAGTAAGCAGAAATTGCATTTGATTTAACTTATCTACCTAACAGGGTGAAGTATGAGGAGTGAGTATGAATCTTCATCCACAAACTCAAGCGTGCAAGAAAGATGCACTTTGTGCTGAAGCAGTTGAAAAAAAGTCTGCCTTCCTTTGTGAATCAGGAAAAATAAAAACACAAATCAGTATATCAGGAAGTCAGCCTTTTCCATTTGCCTTCCCAAATTCAAAGTGCTTTGTCAGCACCTCTTGCTAGGCAGGATTTTACCTACTGGATTGTAACTGTGGTCATTCCCAGGACTGTTTAGCAAAGGGGATTTTAGTAAAACAGAATTTTGCATAACATTTTGCATAAAACCCAGTGATTCATTCAACAGATATTTATAAGCACCTACTCCATGCTGCATCTGTGGGGTAATGCTAATGATGAGACAGGCCTGTTCTCTACCCTAATGGATCCAATGGGGTCCTGAGAGGGAAGACTATGGACTAGTAGACAAATAAATATTGAGCTTCTAATTATGCTAAGTGCTGAGGGGCAGGAGTTACCCTCACCGGAGCACAGTGACAGAGAAAACATGGGGTGGGAGCTCTCTTTGGAAGGAGTGTTCAGATAATGCCACCCCAACATGGAGACATGAAGAACAACAAAGAGCCAGTTTAGGGAAGAATGAAAGCAACAGCATTCCAGACCAGGGAACAGCACATGAGCTGGTAATGAGCTGGGTGTGCTTGAGTGGCCGAAACAAGACTAGTGCAGTTGAAAGGCAGTGAAAAAAAGCAAGAAAGGGAATGAGATGAGGCTGGAGGGGAAGGCAGGGGACTGGATACCTGGGGCATTAGAGACAAGGAGTTGGGATTTTACTTGAAGGAAAGCAGTTTATAACAGAGTGACTTGACCTAATTTGTGTTCTTAGAAGCTCACTCTGGTTGCCAGGTGGACAGTAGATTAGAGAGGGGCAGGAAGCCCACAGGGTGACCAGTGCTGATGCAGTAGAGTAGTCAGGAGATGATGTGAGCCCTGCATAGAGAGCTGGGATAAAGTGATGATACAGGAAATAAATCTGAGAAAAAATAGCGGAAGAATGACAGGACTTGGCCATCAGTTGGAGGTAAGAAACAAGGTGAAGAGGGGAATGAAGCAAGTTTTGTTTTCATGCTTTACAAACGTCCATGCCCTCCATCACCAACACTCAGAACAGCTCAAATGCCCATCAGTAGGAGAATGGATAAACAAACCAGGTCACGCTTATATAATATAATGCTACTCAACAATAAAAAGGGTGAAATAACGTACACTCATCAATGTGAATGATCTCAGAACAACTACACTGACAAAAAGGACACAACAGAGCACATTTTTTATTATTCCATGTTTATGAAACTCTAAAACAGGCAAAACTAATGTGTGGTGTAGATGTCAGAAGAGTGGTTGTGTCTCAGGCATGGATGGATGAGAAGGTGCATATGGAACTTTCTAGAAATATGGGATTGCTCTGTATTTGGATAGGAGTGTAGGCTACACAGTTGCCTGCATTTGTCAAGCTGATGGAAGTGCACACTTAATATATGTGCACTGCATTACAAATTATACCCCCATGAAAAGTTAATATTTTTAAAACAACAAACAACAAATGTTTATTTGGTTATTGCTATGCAAAAGCAGAAAATATTCAAAATAATAAAGGAAAACTCTAATTGATATAGCTATTGTCATATCTTCCACTTAGCCACTTGAGTAATTAGAAATTAAAATTATAAATGTGAAAAAAAACCTGGCCGTTTATACCCTCCATCCCACTTGTTCCACTTAG